>NC_135811.1:66744284-67478441 GCF_964213995.1 Mustelus asterias | reverse complement strand
AAGGTCCATTCAAAAGTCTGATGGCAGCAGGGAAGAAGCTGTTTTTGAGTCAGTTGGTACATGACTTCAGACTTCTGTATATTTTTCCTGACTGAAGAAGGTGGAAGAGAGAATGTCCAGAGTGCATGAGGTCCTTAATTATGCTGGCTGCTTTTCCGAGACACTGGAAAGTATAGTCAGAGTCAATGGATGGGAGGCTGGTTTGCGCGATGGACGGGGCTTCATTCATGACCCTTTGTGGTTTCTTGCGGTTTTGGCCGGAGCAGGAGTCACACCAAGCGGTGATGCATCCAAAAAGGATGCTTTCAATGTGCATCTGTAAAAATTGATGCTTTCCATGGTGCATCTGTAAAAATTGGTGAGAACTGTAGCGGACTTGCTGAATTTCCTTAGTCTCCTGAGAGGCATTGGTGGGCTTTCTTAACTACAGTGTTGGCGTGGAGGGACCCAGGACATGTTGTTCGGGATCTGGACACCTAGAAACTTGAAGCTCTCAGCCATTTCCACTTCATCTCTGTTGATATAGACAGGGGCATGTCCTCCATTACGTTTCCTGATGTTGATGACTATCTCCTTCATTTTACTAACATTGAGGGAGGGATTATTGTGGTCACACCATTTCACCAGCTTCTCTATCTCTTTCCTGTCTCTGTCTCATCATTGTTTGAGATTTGTTAACATTGGGAGTGAGGGCAAATTGATTATTGTTCTTAATAATGTCATGTTGTTTGATTTAGAATGTTGTAAATTGTCTCGGGTGCTCTGGTGGAATTTATCACAGCTGAATTTTCAGAGCAGGTTGCTGGATGTGCATTGGCCCAAAGCCACTTCAGCGAGGTTAAATATTCAATTTTGTGGATAAGGCATCAAACAGACAGGTAAATGTCTTAAGGGAGAACTGTGTAATTGTAATAATGTTAATATAGTGGGGTGGAGGTATGTGCCCAACTGAGTGCTCTTTTCAGTTCACAATGTTTTTCATCCTGCATCTGGATTATGTACATCATTGCCAATTAATGAGTTGTTTAAACAGACGACTTGTTTTTTTCAGGTTTTCTTAACAGATGTGCCTCATTTAAAAAAATACAGTGTACAAAACCTGAATTCTAGAGCTTAACAGCTATGAATTTCACATGTATGTTCTGCTGTGACTAATACTACTTGTAGTTTTGGAAAAAGATCCATTTAAATCGAGCTATTAAAATGCACCTGGTGTGATCTGGAAGTAAATAGGATTAGAGCTCAGTGAAATCCAGTGGTACTTGAATGTGGTCTTTCTGCTTGTGAAGTAAATCTAGATTTTTCCACTTTTGCTCTATATCTGACTTGATCTGATAGCTGAAGAAACTATAACCATTGAATTTTGCATATTTGTGCGTAATTACACTGAAATTAGTTTCATATTTTTGCACAATTTTGGAAAATTTCTTGAAATTGCAGATATATAACTTGCAATAAAACTGTATTCTTATTAGATACTTAAAAATATTTGGGAGTCTATTTGCCGTGTTAATTGGCATCACTAGGTCTTTCTGGTGGTGTTATGAATAGTAAGAAGTCTCACAACACCAGGTTAAAGTCCAACAGGTTTATTTGGTAGCAAATACCATAAGTTTTCGGAGCACAGCTCCTTCGTCAGATGGAGTGGATATCTGTTCTCAAACAGTGCAAACAGACACAGAAATCAAATTACAGAATACTGATTAGAATGCAAATCTCTACAGCCAGCCAGGTCTTAAATGTACAGACAATGTGGGTGGAGGGAGCATTCAACACAGGTTAAAGAGATGTGTATTGTCTCCAGACAGAACAGCTAGTGAAATTCTGCAAGTCCAGGAGGCAAGCTGTGGGGGTTACTGATAATGTGACATAAATCCAACATCCCGGTTTAGGCCGTCCTCGTGTGCGGAACTTGGCTATCAGTTTCTGCTCAGCGACTCTGCGCTGTCATGTGTCGTGAAGGCCGCCTTGGAGAACGCTTACCTGAAGATCCAAGGCTGAATGCCCGTGACTGCTGAAGTGCTCCCCCACAGGAAGAGAACAGCCTTGCCTGGTGATTGTCGAGCGGTGTTCATTCATCCGTTGTCGTAGTGTCTGCATGGTTTCCCCAATGTACCATGCCTCGGGACATCCTTTCTTGCAGCGTATCAGGTAGACAACGTTGGCCGAGTTGCAAGAGTAGGTACCGTGTACCTGGTAGATGGTGTTCTCATGTGAGATGATGGTATCCGTGTTGATGATCCGGCACGTCTTGCAGAGGTTGCTGTGGCAGGGTTGTGTGGTGTCGTGGTCACTGTTCTCCTGAAGGCTGTGTAGTTTGCTGCGGACAATGGTCTGTTTGAGGTTGCGTAGTTGTTTGAAGGCAAGAAGTGGGGGTGTGGGGATGGCCTTGGCGAGATGTTCGTCTTCATTAATGACATGTTGAAGGCTCCGGAGAAGATGCCGTCGCTTCTCTGCTCCGGGGAAATACTGGACGACGAAGGGT
Source organism: Mustelus asterias (assembly GCF_964213995.1). Lineage (NCBI taxonomy): Eukaryota > Metazoa > Chordata > Chondrichthyes > Carcharhiniformes > Triakidae > Mustelus > Mustelus asterias. Next base: position 67,475,956 of record NC_135811.1, on the reverse strand, counting down.
ACTCTGTCCACTGTGTCCCGTGTTTGTCTTCTGAGGAGGTCAGTGCGGTTTTTCGCTGTGGCGCGTCGGAACTGTTGATCGATGAGTCGAGCGCCGTATCCTGTTCTTATGAGGGCATCTTTCAGCGTCTGGAGGTGTCTGTTGCAATCCTCCTCATCCGAGCAGATCCTGTGTATTCGGAGGGCTTGTCCGTAGGGGATGGCTTCTTTTACGTGTTTAGGGTGGAAGCTGGAGAAGTGGAGCATCATGAGGTTATCCGTGGGCTTGCGGTACAGTGAGGTGCTGAGGTGACCGTCCTTAATGGAGATGCGTGTGTCCAAGAATGCAACCGATTCCGGAGAGTAGTCCATGGTGAGTCTGATGGTGGGATGGAACTTGTTGATGTCATCATATAGTTGTTTCAGTGATTGTTCACCATGAGTCCAAAGGAAGAAAATGTCATCGATGTATCTAGTGTATAGCATCGGTTGAAGGTCCTGTGCGGTGAAACAGTCTTGTTCGAACCTGTGCATGAAGATGTTGGCATATTGAGGTGCGAATTTTGTCCCCATGGCTGTTCCGTGTGTCTGGATGAAGAACTGGTTGTTGAAGGTGAAGATATTGTGGTCCAGGATGAAGCGGATGAGTTGTAAAATTGCATCTGGAAACTGGCAGTTGACGGCATTGAGTACTGAGGCCGTTGCAGCAATGCCATCATCGTGGGGGTTGCTGGTGTAGAGTGCCGAGACATCCATTGTGACGAGGAGTGCTCCTGGTTCAACTGCTCCATGTGTGTTGAGTTTCTGTAGGAAGTCCGTAGTGTCGCGACAAAAGCTGGGGGTTCTTTGTACAATGGGTTTCAAGATGCCCTCGACATAGCCGGAGAGGTTCTCGCACAGGGTTCCGTTTCCTGAAACGATGGGACGACCATGGCAGCAGAAACTGATAGCCAAGTTCCGCACACATGAGGACGACCTAAACCGGGATGTTGGATTTATGTCACATTATCAGTAACCCCCACAGCTTGCCTCCTGGACTTGCAGAATTTCACTAGCTGTTCTGTCTGGAGACAATACACATCTCTTTAACCTGTGTTGAATGCTCCCTCCACCCACATTGTCTGTACATTTAAGACCTGGCTGGCTGTAGAGATTTGCATTCTAATCAGTATTCTGTAATTTGATTTCTGTGTCTGTTTGCACTGTTTGAGAACAGATATCCACTCCATCTGACGAAGGAGCTGTGCTCCGAAAGCTTATGGTATTTGCTACCAAATAAACCTGTTGGACTTTAATCTGGTGTTGTGAGACTTCTTACTGTGCTTACCCCAGTCCAACGCCGGCATCTCCACATCATCGGTATTATGAATGGCATTGTTTTCTCAGGTAGTAGAAATCGGCCAGCATTGTGGGGTTATTTTATTTTAGGGCCTGTTCATTCTACAGTATCTAACAGGGCTTAAATTCCCATACTATTATTGACTATATAATTCCCTGCAAGAACTAATGAATGTTACCATTTTTCTTTTTGTTGTCTGCCAGGAATTCTTCAGTCATGCTAATTAAATAGTCCCTGCCCTTAAGGGCACAAAAAATTTAACAGTGAATAGCAAACCTTTCATTCCTCTGTTGAGGGGCTGTTGGCTCTTGAAATGAGAAATTCTTTCCTGATCAGTTAAAACTTTGCTTAGTTACCCAGCAGCCTTTTAAAAAAAAACAATCTGTTTAGAACATAAAGCTTGAAGTAGTTTTATATTTTAAAACATTTGCATTTAAAAAAAACTCTATGAAGACATGTTTCCTTGATTAAACTGCTATAAATATAGATTATTAATTCTATCATCATGCAAGAATAATTTTTCTAAAAGATTATGTTGCGGGGTCTTTTCAGAGACGAGGTATTGTCAAAAACTTCAGCTAATACAAAGACTCGTGAAATCAGTATCCTGGTTAAAGACATATCTTGATTTGACCAAGGATCGATGGGAGAGGTTAGCATTGGGGAGTCCAACACCTCTCCGAAGTGAAGGTCCTGAGCATTCCAGTACATTTGCAGTTACAACACATCAGACAGGACAATTATACAATTTCAAGTTCGCTTTTCCCGCCTTTCCATTAGATATGAACCAGTCTTCATTAGTACAATCAATCATTGTTAGCAGTTGTCATATTCCTTAGCCAAATACATTCTATCCTCTGACATCATGGGATTTAATTAGTCCGTAGAATCTGGATGCTTTTTTTCCCTGTAGCTTAGTAACCCCTGACGCTTAGCTATAGAGTTCAAAGGTACTGTTTTCATCAACTCTCAATTATGTTAGTGGTCGAATCAGATAGTTGATATTCCCATGTCTGAGAAGCACTGTCTTATCAATACAAATTGAATAGCCCTATTCATATTGTGGCTTTGGGAACCCATACTGTCCATAACTTATGCTGATAAGAATATACATAATCTGTGGCTTCATTGTTTCTAAGAATGTGGTTCGTCTCACTCAGTCTTCTTCCCATCATGCTCTGGAGCAGCCTGTCTTTGGCTAAAGTGTACAGATTACTTTAAAAATAAATTTTAAAATCCAAAGTACATGTTTAAATCAAAAATACTTGTTCAAATCTCTTGCTTGTTTAAACCTCTTACTGTGATTATATGTGTCTCTATGCAGACAGGACCCATGTTAAGTCTGATCTGGAGTCATTTCACTTAGTGCTAGTAGTTTAATCAGTGTCTTAAATCCCTGATTACTTGATATTTCTCAAACAGATTAAATTCCATTTTTTCACTTTGTATTTTGTTTTCTCTTTTTATCTCAAAGTTAATATAAAATTTACATATTCTTTTAGTTACTTCTGCCTGATGCAAGTTGCAAATTGGATTGATAAACAGTGTCAGAACTGGCGTACTCAAGTAGATTATAAGATTTTTATTTCCTGTAGTAACACCCTAAGAAAATCCTCTGTTTCCACAGTTATGTTTTCCAACTGCAGAAGGAAAAAATATACATTTTTTTGGCTCTGTGTTGCTACAATATTAGTGTCCGAATATTGTAGCAATGGTTTACCAGATATTTGGAATAATTTTGCTAAGGCTCAATTTACCATGGCCAATCCACCTAACCTGCACATCTTTGGACTGTGGGAGGAAACCAGAGCACCCGGGGAGAATGTGCAAGCTCCACTCAGACAGTGACCCAAGCCAGGAATTGAACTTGGGGTCGCTGGTGATGAGGCAGCAGTGCTAACCACTCTGCCACCATGCTGCCCACGATGATTGAGAAAGAATGTTTCCAATGGTGGGGGAACTAGGGATCATAGTTTGAGGATAAAGGTAAACCTTTTAGAACTGAGGTGAGGAGAAATTTCTTCACCCAGAGGGTGCTGAATGTGTGGAATTCACTACCACAGAATGTATTTGAGGCCAAAATGTTGTCTGATTTCAAGAAGAAATTAGGTATATCTCTTGGGGATAAAGGGATCAAGGGATATGGGAGGAAGTGGGGGATCAGGATATTGAATTCGATGATCAAAATGAATGGCGGAGCAGGCTTGAGGGCCGAATGACCTACTCCTGCTTCTAGTTTCTATGCCCTTGAAGTAATGTGCTCATTGTATGAGGAGAATGGTGGATTATGATGCCCTAAAGCAGGGATGTTAATCTTTAAGTCTTGGCATGATCAAATATCCCAACATTTGGCGTGGGCAAAATTCAGCAAACATTATGAAAATAGAAACTGATAAAACATTTTTGAACATTTTTTTATCTCCCACCCCGCCCCAAGTTGTTCCTCTATTGGGTTGTAACTCCCATTTTAATTTTACCATTCTTCTGTTTGGAAACAGTTTGTATCTTAGTTATTTTTCATGAGTCTTTTGTTGTCTTTAGCATTTTATTAATTAAATTAGCTAACCATTTTAGTAACAAAGTTGCTGTTTGGACATAATTACTTTATTTATTATGTGATTACCATTTTTATAAGAAATTTATAAGAAATGTGATAGAACATAGAACATAGAAAGCCACAGCACAAACAGGCCCTTCGGCCCACAAGTTGCGCTGATCATATCCCTACCTCTAGGCCTATCTATAGCCCTCAATCCCATTAAATCCCATGTACTCATCCAGAAGTCTCTTAAAAGACCCCAACGAGTTTGCCTCCACCACAACCGACGTCAGCCGATTCCACTCACCCACCACCCTCTGAGTGAAAAACTTACCCCTGACATCTCCTCTGTACCTACCCCCAGCACCTTAAACCTGTGTCCTCTCGTAGCAACCATTTCAGCCCTTGGAAATAGCCTCTGAGAGTCTACCCTATCCAGACCTCTCAACATCTTGTAAACCTCTATCAGGTCACCTCTCATCCTTCGTCTCTCCAGGGAGAAGAGACCAAGCTCCCTCAACCTATCCTCATAAGGCATTCCCCCCAATCCAGGCAACATCCATGTAAATCTCCTCTGCACCCTTTCAATGGCTTCAACATTTTTCCTGTAGTGATCTGTGAAATGCTTATGAGACATGGTCAGACTTTGCTAAATTTTGAAGGGTAGATGGTTATTTCAAGGAAGCATATATTATAGAATTGAATAGGTTATATAACATTGTAGAAATTCTTTCTTGCTTTCAAATTAATGATAAATGAAAACACAATGTTGGAAAAACTGGAGGAACAGCACCTCATCTGTTGAGTTTCTCCAGCATTTTCTGTTTTTGTTTCAGTTTCCAGCATCCACAGTATTTTGCCTTTACGTTGGAAAAACACATCATGTCTGGCAGCATCTGTAGTGAGAGAAACAGAATTAAGATTTTGAGTCCATATGTCATCTCTTCAGAGCACTGCAGAGCAGTTTGCTTTGAAAATGATAGATTGTGCTAAATTATCGAACATGGAATAGCTTCTGGTCTTACTGAGATTCTCAAAAAAGATACGCTTTTGGAACTAATGACTGAAACATTTTTTTAAAACTGGGGAAACATTCATTTCCAGCTATCTTCGTGGCTGAATATCATGGGATATTCAGCAGTTACACAAAAGATGGAGGAATCAATGCTGGCAGCAATTCGAAAACCATGGGGTGCAGGCATCAATATGAAAGAAGGTACATGGACAAAAGAAAAGGAGAATTGAGACCCTTTTGGTAGTTCTCACAGACAACAGGAATTGTGTAACTGGCAAGAGAATGAACCCCAGGATTAACCCAAGGTATACTGGTGTTTCAGATATGACTTGAAATATCATTCAACGATGAGTTGTTAAAGCAGAGTAACGGTTTTTGAAATGACACATGACAAGGAAGAATCACAAAGGGAAGATGTTACTGATCAGTTAGAAGGAATTTGCCAGAACTTTTAGTCCAGTTTTGGGTGTTTTAGTTGTGGACTCATTCAGTTGTGCTGTGTTATGTAGTAGGTGCAAGCCCACAGTGTGTGGATTGGACTAGTTAAAGTTATCTGAAGTCGCTAAATAGTAAAGACAGAAGTAAGGTTAAGGAATATGAAAGAGTTACTGACTTAGGTTTGGGGGTAATAACATGTTAAAGTCATTAAAGAGGGTGGTGATTCTGTGTAAAATAGCCAGGTTAAACCATTTTATTAGCACAGTGAAATACTCTTACTATTGAGTAAGCCATCTATAGGAAAAGCTTAAATTAATTAGATGTGGAACACGATATGGCATTTGTTTTTGGGAAATCTGTAGAGTTTACACAATCGGGCCATTATTGTTTCCCCTTATCAAAATCTAACATTTCTAATCACCGTGTTAAAGAAAAGTTGGTGACATCGGGGTAGGAGTTTAAAGGAAAAAAAAGTAGATTGTTTTAAAATACCTCAGCGGTTTGCCCATCCATTTTGTCATAGGTTAATTCTACTGAAGAGTGCAGAGGTAATGGATGATGACCATACTAAACTTATAGAAGAGATCAGTGAGAAATGCAATACATCTAAAAATATAGAACACTATCATGTTCTGTAGGGAGTCCCCCGTTAGCAAGAGACTTTAATGAAATTATAGCAATGGCCTTGATTGTATGGGATAAGGACAAAAGCATTTTCCCTCTTGCACTTCATGGACGTGGCAAATAGATTAAATTGTTAACAGTAACTTATAGCAACGGCAAAAATATAATTGTGGTCAAGATAATGGTCTGGAGTACTGGCTAAATTCCTAACTGACGATGGAGGGGAATTTGCCAACGATGAATTTAAAGTACATGTGAAAATATAACCATTGTAGTAATGAACACAGCAGTAAAAAAACCCATTTACTAATGAGGTTTGTGAAAGAAATCATTCAGTAATTGATGACATGCTTCACAACTTGGCTAACAAGCTGAGCTATAAACTGACATCAGCCTTAGTGTGGGTAGTCCATGCAACCAATTCACTTCAAATGGTTGGAGGTTCCAGTCCATATCAATTGGTTCATACGAGAAATCCAAAAATATCTTTGGGGATGTGGGATCATCCACCAACCTGGTTGTGCAGGCTAGATTTGATGATAGTTATTATGTACTGGAACTGAATACTATGATTAAACGTGCCAGTCGATCCGTTCTGAGTGCACATAAAACATTGAAGAAATAAAATTCAGAGAAATGTGCACTCGGGTTTCCAGCTTTGGGTGGTCTAGAAAACATGAGGATAGTCATTTTGTGATGCTTTGCATCTTCCAGATAGATCCTGCTGTGCCAGAATAGCCATCATATTCTGGGTCGGAAAGACTAATAAATTGTTCATTGGCCTGGGAAGCAAAGAAAAACAAAATAGGTAGTTAAAAGCACATTGCTGAAACACTTGCATTAATTGAAGCAATAGATATGGGGATGTACATTTAATATACTGAAGGAAATACTATGCAAGGGGCAATTTGAGAATCGGGACAATCTGAGAATGGTTGGTCCATGGAATGCTACATGGATAACTGCTCCCTTTGGGACGATGTTCATTTGATCAAGGGTGTCACTAGGAAAGGGTTGATGATTGATCTTGCTAGCATAAAGGAAATGTTGGAAAGAATAGAGATTTCCAGACAAAAATGGGTGGATGCAAGTCACTAACAGTCAGACTTCTATGGAGAGAGGTGCTTGCTCCAATAATTTATTGATGTATTGGAAGAGGGATGCCTTGGGTTATAATCAGGATAAGAAAAGCCAATATTTTCTTTGATTACTTTGTAATTATTTATACATGGTAAAGAAGAAATAATATGTTTGAAGAAAGGGAATATGGGATCTGTTATTAGTTAGCTGTACGATAATGTGAGATATGGAAGGTGAAATAGATATACGTGCAACTTTGTTTCTTTTCAAATAATTTGAAAGTTTTTTGTGTTTCCATTAAAAGTTTAAATTTAAAGAGGGAAATCTGTCATTAATGGCAATTACAATTTTCAGGTATAATAGCACTTACATTTTTCAAGTTTAATGGCAATTGCATTGCTAAACAGGTGATGGGTATTTGTACACCTATAAATGTGGATATTTTAATTTGCACCTCAATTTCTTTATTTGTTTTAATTGGTTTGCTCAAGAGTATAAATAGGGATAGTTGGGACACTGAGGTGATGGGGAGTGTTGACTCTATACTAAGTCAATAACCCCTCCACAAGGAAAGGCTCTGCCCGGAATCTTACCACTGTTCGCGCTGGCCGGATTTTCCCATCCTGCTGCAGTGAATGGAGACTTGGCTGGCTGCCAAGTTCTCTGACTCGCTGCAATGGGAGCATGGTGTGAACGGACGGTAAGATCACGCCATTTGTCTCAGATTTGACTGCACCAACTGTAACAATTGATAGATTGGGGAAGAGTAATAAACAGTGCATGTGGAAACATAATTTGGGGCCCAACTTCCAGAACAAATGCTCTGGAATGGATTAAATCAACCCCTAGGCCTTGTATCCACAATCATTGCCCATAGACTTCCTGATGAAGGTAGGTGAGAGGAGACTTGAGCCTTGCCAGTCAGATCCTTGTAAATGTTGACCCAGTGCAATTCCCCTGCACCAAGGCCTAGCTCAAGGGTTTGGATGCCTTCAGTATGACATTTTCCAATATCACAACCTTTCCCATCCCTTTCCCTCCCCTGGCTCCTGAGCAGCAAGTAAACCAGAGACCCAGCTGCTGCTGCTACTTGCTCTCCGTTGGTGTGGACACGCTCAATTAAAAGAGTGAGAATAAACAGCACTGGGAGGATGTGTTTTCGTTGGAAGTAAGCCTCTCAAAAACATTACTCATGTAAAACTCCTTAACTTTTGCCTAACAGATTGGTCGCAAAAATTCGATTTTCACACAAGTATATAATTAATATATCAATTTTTAGCTGGCCTATATAGATCACTAAGATAATTATGCATTTAAGCAGTATCTGCTTAAAGATGTGTCATGTCTCTGGAATTAGCAAACAAATGTAATAATTGACTGATTTTATTAAGTAGCACTATTTTTTTCAACCCATGCATCATTGATCTGGTCCTAGACATTCTGATTTCCATCTATTATTTTAACGTGCTCCACTGTTGCAAATTAACTGCTTTGACCTACCCTCCAACAATTGCTCCTTAATTTTGAATATGTCTTTTGGACCTATCAAGCCCCAAAAATGGACTAGTTGGTGGGAACAATCAAGATGTACAAAATTTTAAAAACAGAAACCCAAGAAGTCTATTTCCTGACCACTCGGTTGGGGGTGGGGGGGGGGGGTGCTCCTCCATGCACCTGGCGCAGATGGATAGTTTTTGCAGTGAAAATCAGACACGCCCATTTCACTGCTATCTGGCATTAAAAACTGATATTCTTGAAGTTGTATCGTTTCAATTTTCCTCTGAAGATGCACTACATTCTAACTTCAACATTATTAAGAATTGTGTGACCCAGATTCACGCAAGCAATCTGACTAAAGCTTTAACATGCTGGAAATTGAACCTCTGGCAGCAAGGAACAGCAGATCTTCTTTGTTATAGGTTCACAATGCACAGTACTATCAAAGGCATATGAATAAGAAGGTATCCCTCAAACTTTGACATGAATACACTCCCATGAACTGAAACGTGACATTAATCCAGATGGTAGTTGTGCATAGGGTCAAGATGCTAACAAGCTTCCTGAACATAATATGAGCGAATTGTTGGATGAATAGCACACTGCCACACCATTAATTTTACTGCCTCATCGTGGTTGTGGCGGGGCTTGCTAATGATGGCGAACCATTCAATTATCCATTCACTTAGGCAGGACTGGTAAATTCCACCACCTGGAGGAGCTGTAAATTCTGCCCTTGTGTCTGGGTTCTGAACTCGATGTTTGAACTGCATTGTGTATTTAGTGGTGTCACTTGTTAAGCAGTCTACTTATCGGGAGCAGAAGCAAAATTGAACAAAGTTCATTTTACTATGTCACAAAAATTAACTTGCACACTCTGTTTTAAAATAAGAAAAGAAATCAAGTAAATGAAATCTCAAGGACTTTGACCAGCATTTGTAATGTGAGTTTATCTATGAACTTAAGTATTCACAGTGTTCCCTCTAGCTTCAGCTGTCATCTGGCTGGTTGTGCAGAAATACACTCTTGCTTTGGATACACTTACCCTACTGCCTGCTTTTAGGTCCAGACTTGTGTAACAAAAGCTATCTTTCATTGTGAAATAGAACGATCACAGAGTTCAAAAGACATTAGGCTGTTGTTCTATGAATAATCTGTTTCTAGTTACCCAGTATTGCTTCCCCCCCCTATTCTTCCATAGAATGTTGTCATTGTTGGTGAGGCCAATCTCTGATTGCCCTTGAACTGCGGGCAGTTAAGAGTCAACCATATTGCTGTGGATCTGGAGTCTTCAGCAGGCCAGAGGGCAAACTTCCTCCCTATTGGTCATGAAATGAACCAGATTAACTTTTCAACAATTGCTACTTTTGTGGCCACCATTACTGAGACTAACTATTCTAGATTTGTTAATTGAATTTAAATTCCACCAGCTGCCATGGTGGGATTTGAACCCATGTTCCCAGAACATTATGCTGGGTGTCTGGTTTACTAGCCCATTTATGTTTTTATGATACTGCTCTCTTGGGAACCCTAGTGGGACAAATCATCACATGTCACATGGAACTCTGGCTTAGATAAGAAAGCAGGCAGGTAATCAATTGTGATGAAATCTGTGGGCAGAGCTTGTATTTTGTTGAGACAGACCCTAATTGAGAAGGAAAATTGACCTGCCTAATTGCTAAAGAAATGAAGACTAAAACTGAAATTTCAAAAACAAAACTTCTAGTTGAAATTGTATAGAATGTGACCGCCAGCAGAATTCGGATGGCGATTTTAGTGCTGCAGTACAGATAGGCTGAAGAAGCTGAAAGCTAGATCAAGAAACTGAGAAAAGCAAATATGTAGGTGTTGCAGCTGTTTCTGTTACTTAAGGGTGGATCCACATCATCTAGACCATCATCAGCAGAATTAAGGAGGTTCTGCAGATGTGTGCCCTTTTTGGTGAAGACCGTACCTATGGAACTTTGGTTGTGTACTGCTGTTGATTGGGAATCAGCCTTGCTCCAGGGAGAGGAGCTGAAATTTTTTGTGTGGGTGACAGTTTTGATAGAGTTGGTGACTGATATTGATGATATATGACTCCAAAGATATGTGGGTTAGGTTGGTTGGCAATGCTAAATTGCCCCATAGTGTCCCGGGATGCGTAGGTTAGAGGGATTAGCAGGGTAAATATGTGGGGTGACGGGGGTGGTGCCTGGGTGGGATTGTTGTTGGTGCAGACTCGATGGGCCAAATGGCCTCCTGCACTGTAGCGTTTCTATGATTCTATGTGCAGACTGGACTTTTGATTTGATTTATTATGGTCAGATGTATTAACTTAGTGAAAAGTATTGTTGCTTGCGCGCTATACAAACAAAGCATACCATTCATTGAGAAGGAAACGAGAGAGTACAGAATGTAGTATTAGTCATAGCTAGGATGTAGAGAAAGATCAACTTAATGCAAGATAAGTCCATTCAGAAGTCTGACAGCGGCAGGGAAGAAGCTGTTCTTGAGTCGGTTGATACGTGACCTCAGACTTTTGTATCTTTTTCCCGACAGAAGAAGCTGGAAGAGAGAATGACCGGGGTGGATGGGGTCCTTAATTATGCTGGCTGCTTTGCCGAGGCAGCGGAAAGTGTAGACAGAGTCAATGGGTGGGCGGCTGGTTTGCGTGATGGATTGGGCTACAGTCATGACCTTTTGTAGTTCCTTGCGGTCTTGGGCAGAGCAGGTGATACAACCAGAAAGAATGCTTTCTATGGTGCATCTGTAAAAGTTGGTGAGAGTCGTAGCTCACATGCCAAATTTCCTTAGAGTTCTGAGAAAGTAGAGGCGTTGGTGGGCTTTCTTAACTATAGTGTCAGCATGGGGGGACCAGGACAGGTTGTTGGTGATCTGGACACCTAAAAACCTGAAGCACTCTACTCTTTCTACTTCATCTCCGTTGATACCGGAGATGAGGGGTTTGGATTATGAGGAGAGGCTGAGGAGATTGGGTTTGTACTCGTTGGAGTTTAGAAGGATGAGGGGGGATCTTATGGAGACTTATAAGATAATGCGGGGGCTGGATAGGGTGGAGGCGGAGAGATTCTTTCCACTTAGTAAGGAAGTTAAAACTAGAGGACACAGCCTCAAAATAAAGGGGGGTCGGTTTAAGACAGAGTTGAGGAGGAACTTCTTCTCCCAGAGGGTGGTGAATCTCTGGAATTCTCTGCCCACTGAGGTGGTGGAGGCTACCTCGCTGAATATGTTTAAAGCGCGGATGGATGGATTCCTGATCGGTAAGGGAATTAAGGGTTATGGGGATCAGGCGGGTAAGTGGTACTGATCCACGTCAGATCAGCCATGATCTTATTGAACGGCGGGGCAGGCTCGAGGGGCGAGATGGCCTACTCCTGCTCCTATTTCTTATGTTCTTATGTTCTTATGATGTAGCCAGGGGCATGATCTTATTTACGCTTCCTGAAGTCGATGACAATCTCCTTCGTTTTGTTGACATTGAGGGAGAGATTACTGTTGCCGCACCAGTTCAAAGAACAAAGAACAATACAGCACAGGAACAGGCCCTTCGGCCCTCCAAGCCCGTGCCGCTCCCTGGTCCAAACTAGACCATTCTTTTGTATCCCTCCATTACCACTCCGTTCATATGGCTATCTAGATAAGTCTTAAACATTCCCAGTGTGTCCACCTCCACCACCTTGCCTGGCAACGCATTCCAGGCCCCCACCACCCTCTGTGTAAAATATGTCCTTCTGATATCTGTGTTGAACCTTGCCCCCTTCACCTTGAACCTATAACCCCTCGTGAACGTCACCACCGACCTGGGGAAAAGCTTCCCACCGTTCACCCTATCTATGCCTTTCATAATTTTATACACCTCTGTTAAGTCTCCCCTCATCCTCCGTCTTTCCAGGGAGAACAACCCCAGTTTACCCAATCTCTCCTCATATCTAAGCCCCTCCATACCAGGTAACATCCTGGTAAACCTCATCTATACTCTCTCCAAAGCCTCCACATCCTTCTGGTAGTGTGGCGACCAGAAATGGGCGCAGTATTCCAAATGCGGCCGAACCAACGTTCTATACATCTGCAACATCAGACCCCAACTTTTATACTCTATGCCCCGTCCTATAAAGGCAAGCATGCCATATGCCTTCTTCACCACCTTCTCCACCTGTGACGTCACCTTCAAGGATCTGTGGACCTGCACACCCAGGTCCCTCTGCGTATCTACACCCTTTATGGTTCTGCCATTTATCGTATAGCTCCTCCCTACATTATTTCTACCAAAATGCATCACTTCGCATTCATCAGGATTGAACTCCATCTGTCATTTCTTTGCCCAAATTTCCAGCCTATCTACATCCTTCTGTAGCTTCTGACAATGCTCCTCATTATCTGCAAGTCCTGCCAATTTTGTGTCGTCCGCAAACTTACTGATCACCCCAGTTACACCTTATCATAGAAACCCTACAGTGCAGAAGGAGGCCATTCGGCCCATCGAGTCTGCACCGACCACAATCCCACCCAGGCCCTACCCCCACATATTTACCCGCTAATCCCACTAACCTACGCATCTCAGGACTCTCAGGGGCAATTTTTAACCTGGCCAATCAACCTAACCCGCACATCTTTGGACTGTGGGAGGAAACCGGAGCACCCGGAGGAAACCCACGCAGACACGAGGAGAATGTGCAAACCTTCTTCCAGATCGTTTATATAAATCACAAACAGCAGAGGTCCCAATACAGAGCCCTGCGGAACACCACTAGTCACAGGCCTCCAGCCGGAAAAAGACCCTTCCACTACCACCCTCTATCTTCTGTGATCAAGCCAGTTCTCCACCCATCCAGCCACCTCCCCCTTTATCCCATGAGATCCAACCTTTTTCACCAGCCTACCATGAGGGACTTTGTCAAACGCTTTGCTAAAGTCCATATAGACGACATCCACGGTCCTTCCCTCATCAACCATTCTGGTCACTTCTTCAAAAAACCCCACCAGGTTAGTGAGGCATGACCTCCCTCTCACAAAACCATGCTGACTATCGTTAATGAGTTTATTCCTTTCTAAATGCGCATACATCCTATCTCTAAGAATCTTCTCCAACAACGTCCCCACCACGGACGTAAAGCTCACCGGCCTATAATTACCGGGTTATCCTTCCTACCCTTCTTAAATAACGGGACCACATTAGCTATCCTCCAATCCTCTGGGACCTCACCTGCGTCCAGTGACGAGACAAAGATTTGCGTCAGAGGCCCAGCGATTTCATCTCTCGTCTCCCTGAGCAGCCTTGGATAGATTCCATCAGGCCCTGAGAATTTGTCAGTCTTTATATTCTCTAACAAACCTAACACTTCCTCCCGTGTAATGGAGATTTTCTCCCAACGGTTCAACACTCCCCTCCGAGACACTCCCAGTCAACACATCCCTCTCCTTTGTGAATACCGACGCAAAGTATTCATTTCGGATCTCCCCTACTTCTTTGGGCTCCAAGCATAATTCCCCACTTTTGTCCCTGAGAGGTCCGATTTTTTTCCCTGACCACTCTTTTGTTCCTAACGTATGAATAAAATGCCTTGGGATTCTCCTTAATCCTGTCTGCCAAGGACATTTCGTGACCCCTTTTTGCCCTTCTAATTCCCCGTTTGAGTTCTTTCCTACTTTCTTTGTACTCCTCCAGAGCTCCCCCTGTTTTTAGCTGCCTGGACCTAACATACGCCTCTCTTTTCTTTTTGACCAGTCCCTCAATTTCCCTGGTTATCCACGGTTCTCGAATCCTACCCTTCCTATCCTTCTTTTTTACAGGCACATGCCTGTCCTGTAGCCCTAACAACTGTTCCTTAAAAGACTCCCACATGCCAGATGTGGATTTATCCTCAAGCAGCCTCTCCCAATCAAGAGCTGCCAATTTCTGCCTCATCCCACTAAAGTTCACCAGATTCTCTATCTCATTCCTGTACTCTGCTGAACCAATTCATAAAATCTGTCTTAGTTGTATCTGCCATTTAATGTGTAATTTATACTACATAATTGACTGCATTTTGCCTGATAATTCATGTTTAACTTGTGTTAAATCTGGATGTATAGGAATAGTGTAGTGGAATAGTATCCGATGTATAGGAATAGTATAGTGTATAGGAAGTTACCTAAGCTAGCATTTAGTATTTGCTTTGTTCAACTCCTTTTTTTGTAGCAAAAATTATTTTGCTTTAACTGTGGAATCTTGTGGCTTCATTCTTTATGTAAATAACTGGGATTTCGGATTATTTCTACTTTTTTAAAAATAGGTTACTGATTTCTACTGGGATCATAGCACTGTATCATATTTGTGTATTTAACGGTGCTACTTGTTAAGTTGCCTACTTAAAAAGTTGACCAATCAGATTCTTAGAAGTGCCATTTAATAAAGGGCCCCTCTCCCTTGTCGATGCCAAGCAGCAACTCCAACAATTCCTATCTACTTATGAATTATGACCCCTCTATGAAACAACGAATCGTTATTTACTGATCTTCTGGTGACTTCTCTGTCCGCCAAACACTATAGCTGCCAACCTCTGTAAGTCTCCCCTCTCATCTGTCTTGCTTGTGTGATATTGAATCTTTTGCATAGTCCATCTAGGAAGGATGCTGGCTCACGAGGGGTAATGATCCAAATCAACGGAAGCACTCTGACCAAAGCCTCCGAATATATTGATGTTGTCTTCTGCTCTGATTCGCTGTTAGTTTACAGACGAATGACCATCTGTGACATGTCTGGATTGACGTTACGGTAAGAGCAAGCCCATGCTCTTTAGGAACTGAAGCAACCAGACTGGAATGTACTACCAAGTTACCACCAACACATTTCCTGTTTCGCCAGAGGCCCAAACATCCGAGACCGCTGCTGCACAAATATCAAATATGCCTACCGCTCTATCACCCGCCCACACTTTGGCAAATCAGCCCACAAGGCTGTGCTCCTGCTCCCGGCTTACAAGCAAAAACTGAAATGGGAGAATCCATCAAAGAAAGTCGCGCAGTGTTGGTCTGAAGAATCGGATGATCTCCTACGGGACTGCTTAGAGTCAGTGGGCTGGTCAGTATTTAAAAACTCTGCGACCAGGCTGAACAAGTATGCCACTACAGTAACTGACTTCATTAATAAGTGTGTAGAAGACTGTGTGCCAAAGAAGCAAATTCGCGTGTTTCCTAACCGGAAACCATGGATGAACAGGGATAGTCATGATGTGGAGATGCCGGCGTTGGACTGGGGTAAACACAGTAAGAAGTTTAACAACACCAGGTTAAAGTCCAACAGGTTTATTTGGTAGCAAAAGCCACACAAGCTTTCGAGGCTCTGAGCCCCTTCTTCAGGTGAGTGGGAATTCTGTTCACAAACAGAACTTATAAAGACACAGACTCAATTTACATGAATAATGGTTGGAATGCAAATACTTACAACTAATCCAGTCTTTAAGAAACAAAACAATGGGAGTGGAGAGAGCATCAAGACAGGCTAAAAAGATGTGTATTGTCTCCAGACAAGACAGCCAGTGAAACTCTGCAGGTCCACGCAACTGTGGGAGTTACAAATAGTGTGACATAAACCCAATATCCCGGTTGAGGCCGTCCTTGTGTGTGCGGAACTTGGCTATCAGTTTCTGCTCAGCGACTCTGCGCTGTCGTGTGTCGCGAAGGCCGCCTTGGAGAACGCTTACCCGAATATCAGAGGCCGAATGCCCGTGACCGCTGAAGTGCTCCCCAACAGGAAGAGAACAGTCTTGCCTGGTGATTGTCGAGCGGTGTTCATTCATCCGAAAGTCAACTCAAAGAAGGCGTCTGGCCCAGATGGGGTACCCAGACGAGCACTCGGATCCTGTGCGGACCAGCTGGTGGGAGTATTCGCAGACATCTTCAACCACTCATTACAACAATCTGAGGTCCCTATCTGGTTCAAGAAGAAAACTATCATCCCAGTACTAAAGAAAAGTCAAACAGTGTGCCTTAACCGAGCTATGACTGTATTCTGCACTCTCTCATTTCCTTCTCTATGAACAGTATGCTTTGTCTTATAGTGCGCAAGAAACAATACTTTTTGCTGTATACTAATACATGTGACAATAATAAATCAAATCAAAACCAATCTTTTGTCCCCTTCACCATCACGCCAGAGTATGTGAAGATGCTGGGGATATAGTTCGGAGGGACTAGGCTTGTGCCAAAAGCCGTGAGGAGTGCCTAGCCAAGATTAAATAGAAACTCGGCATGTTGGAGCAATTAACCCTTTCAGTGTGGGTAATAAGCTGCTCATCAGATGCAAGGTCCGCTTGGTGTCACTGAAGGTGGTGCAGGTTTGACCAATACCCAGCTCATGTGCCACTTTGGACGTTTGACCATCTTCTACTTCACTTGGAGATTGACAATGGGCCATGTTCACATGGACATGGCGAATAAGTAAAGTCACCATAGTCCCAGATGATCGGTTGCTCTTCCCTTTGAGAGAGAGAGAGAGCTGACTGGTAGTGATCTAATCTGAGCATCGCCACCCCTCAGGTGAGGGGCAAGGTTGAGAAGGAGGGCCTTCATGACTAACCACAACCAAAATGGAAATTGAACCCACTGTTGGTGTCACTCTGGATCCCAAACAAGTCCAGTGAACTGATTTTACTGACGCCTAAATATTATGTACCAATCCCAACATAGGGAGACAGGAAATGTAGTCAATGTGACCTTTGTCCCGAAATGGGTGTGGCTGCATCAAGCTATGTGTAGATCCTCTACACAAACACCCAAGTATCATGGCTCTAACTGTCCCCAGTGTTGCGAAGTATGGGTCTGGTCATGTTGTTGCAGAATGCTCCAGTTCATTGGACCAGCTGCCTCTCGTGGAAATAATTGTGCAGAAAAACGATTTTGACCCAAGACTATTAGGGCAGTGGTCTGCATTTAATGTCCTTGAGGCATTGTGGGGAAAATAGATGGCGGATCCTGTTGGATGGTTCCTTGAGCAGACTGGCAAAGTCAGTTGACAAAATGCTTCATCTCCAGAACTTCCAAACAAACACCCCAAGATTTCGTTCGGCTGGCGGTGAGAAGAGTCAATCCTGTCAGACCCTTCATGCACACTTGGGAGTCTCAGCGTAATTGAAGGCTGCCCTTGGCACAGCTGTGGTAGAGGAGACTCTTGCATATTTCTTTCTGGAATGTGCTTTCTAAAGGAGGCCTGAAATGTGAGGTGCATCCTGAGCAGCTTTGTAATGCAGGACTCGGTGCTGTCTGTTGCAGAGGGCCAGCAACTCAGTGAAAGTTGGTCTTTGGTCCTCCCGAAACCACCTGGGTTTCCATGCGAAGAGCTGACTGCTGTAAACTGGCACATTCCAAGGTTCAGGGCAACATGGTGAAAGATACACTGAAGCTTGGGCAGCCATCCCAAAGCCTCAATGGGGAAAGCCCGCAGTCTAAGACCCTTCTCACGTAGCGTGCCGAGGGGTTGGGACCTGTGGAATACCTCTCAGCTGTATGCATCACAGAATGTTTGACATTACCATTTCCATCCCCAGAACATGATCTCATTACCCAACCTGTTTCTCTTCTCTCCTACACATCTGCCCCCCCCCCCCCCCCTCCCCGTTCTGGAGAGATGCTTCACTTGTTGATGCATGTATTGCTTATCAGACCCTTAACCATTTTCTGATGAGTATAAATTAACCCCCTTTGAACTGATTTCATTTTTTAATATAAATATTCCATGCCGACTTCAAACATTTTTCCGGAGACTCAGTTTTAGCAAATGGCGTCCCTCACGACTCTCTCCACGTTCACGTACTGCTTAATGTGACAGGTGAGCCTGCTTGGTCCTCACGATCTCTCCCCAATCAGGTTCACAGGGTGCAAGGGCAACTTGCATATCAGGTGCCGAGTTCAGTCAATTCCTTTGCTGTCTTCACCTTGGCGAGAATGGTAAATCCCACTTCATGTGTAGGTCATTGTTAAGGGCAATAGCAACAAAATGCTTGTTTTACTCAGCACTGGATACTCCTGGGAGATGCTAATCCAGAATAATGGCAACCTCATGGACTTGTCTGTTTTTAATGTGCTGTCACAGGTCAGGTGCAGCAGCTCAGTCCCCATTTGGAGTCAGCTGCAAGGTAATAACTGACTCTGGGTTCTCAAACTCAAAGGGATTTTTTTACCCACCTCTCCCCTGTAATTTGGCTTGTGAGCATTATGTAATTTAAATGTAAATCTGACCATATAGTTTAAACTGGCCTTCATTAGACTGAGAGCATTGTGGAAACGACAAAGGAGGGTCACTGCATTTCCTGTAATCTAAAATGTCGTGTGATTCATATGCCATCACCAAAGATGAATTGTTCAACTTGGGCTTTCTATTGATACGCAATGCATAAATGAATACATGTTTTGGATTATAGAAATTATGATTTTCTTACGAATGAGGCAAGTGTTGGGACAAAGCCTAAATAGTAAAAATGCCATGCAACTCCACACTTGATAATGAGTGGGACAATAAAAGTCGTATGGCAACAATCCTTTTCATTTTTAGCAAAAATATGAAGGAAGCATCCTGCCTGATGTCTCAGTAATGTACTTTTCTTGAAGAAATGTTTAATATCCATTAAACGTCCTCCTTTATCGCTGTTAACGAGATCTTTGTTTCCATTTAGTTGTTGAGAAAGTTTTCCTCTTCCATTCAATCATTCACACAAAGCATTCTCTTCAGATTTTTAAGAATTTTAGTCTAGGTTATACTTCAGCTCCATCAAGATAGCCTTTGAGTCAGTCTATTGCAAGATGTCATTGAAACTTCCTAAAGCAGCCGTTCACCTTTCTATTGCAGATGAAACAAACAGGCAATCAGATCTTCTTTGTGCTGTGGATCAGCATCTTGGGTCTGCAAGGCCCTTTCTTCTTAGCTGGCTGAGGGTGAAGATTTTTCATTTTTCTAAAGTGATCTCGAGGGTGCAGTTGGATGCTACCTGAGCTTATTCTCTTATTGGACATTACACCTTTCTGGTTAGAGAACAGTCACCCACCTTTGACTTTTCTGACCAGGTGTAGAGTTGTAATCTGTTTTAAAACAGTATTGACTCATTCATTCCCATTGCACTATTTGACTATCAATTTGGCTAAGATTGTGTTTGCATCAAAAGCAGTTTAGAATCCTATAGTGCAGAAGGAGGCCATTCGGCCCATCAAGTCTGCACTGACCACATTCCCACCCCAGGCCCTATCCCCATAACCCCATGTATTTACCCTAGCTAGTCCCCTGACACTAATGGGCAATTTAGCATGACTAATCCACCTAACCCGCACTTCTTTGGACTGTGGGAGGAAACCGGAGCACCCGGAGGAAACGCACACTGACACGGGGCGAATGTGCAAACTCCACACAGTGAGCCAAGCCGAGAATCGAACCCAGGTCCCCGGCGCTGTGAGACAGCAGTGCTAACCAGTGTGCCACCATGCCGCCCCTTCTGTAGCACAGTTAAATTACCCAGAAACTGAAATTTCCATCCTTATGCATGAGAATGGGATGACGTGCCACAGGATCAACAATTACTAATTTTCTATAGAATTGTCTAACAAGACCACATGAACAGCCCACTAACCCTGCTGCCCATTTCAATAGAAGTAAATATCATATTGCTGCATCATGCTGTAAAATTGAAGCTAATGGATTTGCTTGCAACTAAGATAATTGCATAGAAGCAGAAAAATACAGTAATAAACTAGCAGGACATGACTTGCATGACCCATACAGAAGTATTCAGTTAAAATCTAAGCTCAGCAGATTTTGGTTATGTCTCTGCTCTGCAGGTAGGAGTTCATTGAGATGGTCTTTGCCTATTCCATAAGATGCTGACAGAAATTCAGGAAAATTGCTTTGATGAGCAACACGCAACTCTTCACACACTTTTTTTGGGACTCAAGTCAGCTTTCAATGAGCGAGAAAGTGCATCATACTTCCAAGTTGGGAAGTTTGATGCAGGTTTTAGTCTCACCCCTGTGAGGGGTGCTGCCTATTTTAACTTCAGATAGAGTGAGTTGATTAAACCATTGGATCTACTTTCATTGGTCTACTGATTTGCATACAAAAGTATTACACGAATGTTTCGAAAATTTTTAATGGAGAATTTGCCCCAGTTTTACAAAGTTTTTGATGGTGCTGATGCAAGCTGCTGAGGGCAAATAAGATGCAATAAAGACAACTGAATGAACTTGTACTCAATGAGTCATAAAATCGTCATAAAATAATGTGCAGAAGGAGGATACTCGGTCTCAGTCTGTTCTGGCACTTTCAAAGAGTAATCCAGTTAGTCTAATTCCCCAATTTTTTTCTGGGGCTGAAATAGTGTTTTGTGAGAGTTGACATAACTTCCTAGCATTTATGTTCCATGCCTTTGTTTATAGAAGTGCAGAACCCATTTGTTTCATTAACTGCTTTGCTAATGTTTCCTGCAACCTTCAAAGTTGTCTGTGCAGGCATTCCCTGGTGTCTCTGTTCCCGCTCCCCCTTTAAAATTGAACTGCTCAGCTTGTATTGTCTTTCCTCTTTCTTCCTACCAAAATGTTTCTTCCACTTTTATGTGTTTCATCTGCCATGTGTCTACCCATGGAGCAGTTGAACCAGGAGCACTCCTCATCACAATGGATGTCTCGGCACTCTACACCAGCATCCCCCACGACGATGGCATTGCTGCAACTGCCTCAGTGCTCAACGCCGACAACTGCCAGTTTCCAGATGCAATTTTACAACTCATCCGCTTCATCCTGGACCACAATGTCTTCACCTTCAACAACCAGTTCTTCATCAAGACACACGGAACAACCATGGGGACCAAATTTGCACCTCAATATGCCAACATCTTCATGCACAGGTTCGAACAAGACCTCTTCACCGCACAGGACCTTCAACCGATGCTATACACTAGATACATTGATGACATTTTCTTCCTTTGGACTCATGGTGAACAATCACTGAAACAACTCTATGATGACATCAACAAGTTCCATCCCACCATCAGACTCACCATGGACTACGCTCCGGAATCAGTTGCATTCTTGGGCACACGCATCTCCATTAAGGACGGTCACCTCAGCACTTCACTGTACCGCAAGCCCACGGATAACCTCACGATGCTCCATTTCTCCAGCTTCCACCCTAAACACGTTAAAGAAACCATCCCCTACGGACAAGCCCTCCGTATACACAGGATCTGCTCAGATGAGGACGATCGCAACAGACACCTCCAGACGCTGAAAGATGCCCTCATAAGAACAGGATATGGCGCTCGACTCATCGATCGACAGTTCCAACGTGCCACAGCGAAAAACCTCACCGACCTCCTCAGAAGACAAACACGGGACACAGTGGACAGAGTACCCTTCGTCGTCCAGTACTTCTCCGGAGCGGAGAAGCTACGACATCTTCTCCGAAGCCTTCAACATGTCATTGATGAAGACGAACATCTCGCCAAGGCCATCCCCACAACCCCACTTCTTGCCTTCAAACAACCGCACAACCTCAAACAGACCATTGTCCTCAGCAAACTACCCAGCCTTCAGGAGAACAGTGACCACGACACCACACAACCCTGCCACAGCAACCTCTGCAAGGCGTGCCGGATCATTGACACGGATGCCACCATCTCACGTGAGAACACCATCCACCAGGTACACGGTACATACACTTGCAACTCGGCCAACGTTGTCTGCCTGATCTGCTGCAGGAAAGGATGTCCCGAGGCATGGTACATTGGGGCGACCATGTAGACACTATGACAACGGATGAATGAACACCGCTCAGACAATCACCAGGCAAGAGTGTTCTCTTCCTGTTGGGGAACTCTTCAGCGGTCACGGGCATTCAGCCTCTGATATACGGGTAAGCGTTCTCCAAGGCGGCCTTCACGACACATGACAACGCAGAGTCGCTGAGCAGAGACTGATAGCCAAGTTCCATACACGAGGACGGCCTCAACCGGGATCTTGGGTTCATGTCACACTATCTGTAATCCCCATGACTTGCCTGGGCTTGCAAAATCTCACTAACTGTCCTGTCTGGAGACAATACACATCTCTTTAACCTGTGCTTAACGCTCTCTCCACTCACATTGTCTGTACCTTTAAGACTTGATTACCTGTAAAGACTCGCATTCCAACCATTATTTTGTAAATTGAGTTTGTGTCTTTATATGCCCTGTTTGTGAATATATGAGATCAAGCCCTGGAGGAGGTGCAATGCCTACTCCAATCAGCTTGGATCATGTAGATCAAGCTCAAGACAGGAGGTGAGAGTTCTGTCTTGTCAGCTTGGATCGGGAATGTCTCACTTGATGAGACTCTGAATTGGATACGTAAACAAAAAAGAGAGCATTGTTATTAAAACCTATGATGGAGATTTTCTCTGTTTAGTCTTTTGCTTTGAAAAGAAGTGTTTGTTGTCTTCCACAAACCAAGTCTTATTTAGGGCAGCTGTGTAATACAAAATTATAAAACTTATAAAAGAGCGAATGTTTAAGTTGTTATACATTGATGTTGATTATTTTATGCATGTTTAAAAATTTCCCTCCTGCCTCCTGTCAGAGTTCACTCAACTGTATGTGCATCATCTGTTAAGAAGATGGACAAACCATTGTGGAACTGTTGACAAAGCAAACCAGCCGTAAAAAAGTTTGATTGTTCTATAAAGGAATTGTTCTCCTTCCTTTTTATTTATTTGAAAAAAGAAAAATCGAGCGGAGGCTGGGATTTGCCTAGTACAAGTGTTGGTTAAAGGTGGGATTTGAACTCCTATCTGCTAGCTAAGGAGTCTTTTATTCAACATTTAGTTTGTAAATGAAACCGGAATTTCAGAAATCACATTCCCTTTGAAGCACAGGAAAATATTTCAGTGCAACTCATTATAAAATGTGGAATAAAAGATTGGGAGAATCAAAGGAAAATCCTTGAGCTGTGCAGTTTTGTGTAATGCGACTTCACAATGCAAATAAACAGATGAAACTAATTGTGATATACTTTTTAAACGTATGAGCATGTGAATTCGGATTTCATATCAGATGAATTCAAATTGCCTGGAACTATAGTGTAAAATAATTGCCATATAACTTGAATCTGATATTAGGCATATTTTGTCTGGCTTCTCTTCGCTTTTTGTTTCCATTCCCACTCCCTATCCCTTTCCCAAAGATAGTTAATTGATAAGGGGAACATTTGTATATCAATTGATATAAGCATTCATGGGTCACATAGACACATAGGGTCCAATTTTACCATCAAGTTGCATCCATTTTCAGGCACAAAAACTTGGTAAAGTCAGGCGTGAGGCGTGTAGTGCGACCGCGACCGCCTCAGTGCCCTTTACCAAGGGCCTAAAATGCTGCCATCGGTACCGCGCCCAAAACGGGCACGATGTCAATTTAAATGCATTTAAATTGGTGGGTCAGATTGCTCTTTGGTGGGGGGGGAGGCGGGTCAGATGACTCTCTGGTTGAGGGGGGAGGGAGGCAGTTCAGATCGCGCTCTGGTGGGGGGGAGGGAGGTGGGTCAGATTGTTCTCTGGTGAGGGGGAGGAGGGAGGTGGGTCAAATGGTTCTCTGGTGGGGGGTGGGAGGCAGGCCAGATCACGCTCTGATGGAGGGGGGAGGAGAGAGGCGAGTCAGATCACACTCTGCTGGGGAAGGGGTCCGCTGTCACTCTGCATGCGATCAGTGGGGGGGGAGGGAGAAGAGGGGTAGGGGGTCGTGATCGGTCTGGGTAGTGGGGGGGTGGGGGGGAGTAAGGGAGACAGTTATGTTGTGGGGGTGGGGCAATGTCTGTGGGGGCCGGGGGGGAGGCATTATAGGGCTCGGGAGTGATGTGGCAGGGGAGCATTTTTCTTTTTTTCTTACTGCGCATGCGTAGTTGAAGGCTCTGATTGGAGCAGCAGTATTTTGGGCGCGATAAGCCCCGCCCACAGGCTTCTGCAGCATGATTCCGAATCGCTGCTTTTTTTTTTCAGGCAGAGTGCGTATGGGGGCGCCTGAGAACGGGTCTAAAAGTCAGATCTGAAACACTCCCAGACTCAGCACTTCGAATCAAAATGGGGTCCATAGTGCCCTCTGTGTTTCTTGGAAAGATATCAAGTGTGCAACTCTCACCAACACAAAGATAGGTAAAATGAGGTAGTACAAATTTTGCAAAAGAAAATAGTTATCTATGGCATTGCTTAAAATGATTTAGAGGTTTAATGAGAACAGGGTTATTATTGCCAAGTACAGTAGTAACACCAGTGACAGTGGCTTATCTGTATTCTGGATGATCCTGGAACTCAGCAATACTGGGATGCACCAAATTCTAATTTAATACACATTTAGCATTATTTCTTTGTTCCTCTAGTATAAGGCCTTATTTGTAAAACCTTATAACCAACTTGTACTTTCAGGAAATTATGTATTTGAAACTCCGAGTGATCTCTACCTTTAATCTGACATTGTCTTAAGTGTAATTCTATTTTGTTTTATTGGTTCTTTTTAGAAACAATATAGAATTACACTTGAGACACAGGCTTCATACTGTACCAAGACTTTAAAACAGTTCCGAACAATCTTGATTTAACTACCTTCAGAGATAACCTTCCCTAATCTGTTCACCAACACCTTATAGATTTTAAGATCTACAAAAGTTCAGTAATTTTTACCAAACAGTGCCTTTGATTCTCAGGTTAACAACAGTTGGTTTTTCAGTACTGGCTTTGTTCACGTTATTGGGAGTTTGATCAGCCATTCCTTCTGTCTGCTGAGATTTGAAACTTCCCTATTCAAAGGTTCTAGTATCTCAAATAGATTCTTTCCCTTTGATCTCCCATTACCTCATCCAGTTTCTTAAGAACACTCTCTGCCAGAATTGATTAACTTCATATTTTTACTTTGGCTTTAGAATTTAAAAGTAAACACACTGTCCATACTTTACCTGTAACACCTTTCTTTCACACCTTGCATATCTTTTTCTTTGAATCACAACAACCCATTCAAATCTATTCTTGTTCTGTAACTATACTTTTAAATTTTCTTAGGTAAACATCTGTCTGAAATCCTGCTAAATTCATTACTATATCAAACCCACAGTTTCGGTTAACAGTCATTCTGTCCCTTGCTTTAATTACCACTCTCATAGAACCATAGAAAATTACAGCTCAGAAACAGGCCTTTTGGCCCTTCTTGTCTGTGCCGAACCATTTTATGCCTAGTCCCACTGACCTGCACTTGGACCATATCCCTCCACACCCCTCTCATCCATGAACCCGTCCAAGTTTTTCTTAAATGTTAAAAGCATTTACCACTTTATCCGGCAGCTCATTCCACACTCCCACCACTCTCTGCGTGAAGAAGCCCCCCCTAATATTCCCTTTAAACTTTTCTCCTTTCACCCTTAACCCATGCCCTCTGGTTTTTTTCTCCCCTAGCCTCAGCGGAAAAAGCCTCCTTTCATTCACTCTATCTATACCCATCAAAATCTTATACACCTTTATCAAATCTCCCCTCAATCTTCTACGCTCCAGGGAATAAAGTCCCAACCTATTCAATCTCTCTCTGTAACTCAGCTTCTCGAGTCCCGGCAACATACTCCAACAGTTTAAAATTATGACAAGAATATAACCAACAGAAAAATATTACATTTTCTTCGGTTTTCCTGACAGGTTTTCTTTATATTGAACATGAGTATTTCATTGGTTTGTCTCCAGGTCCCTGTCACAGTGTGGAAGGAAAATTGAAAACTTGAGCAGAGAATGCTTAGCAACTTAATCACCAAAAGTTATCATCGTAAAATCAAAAAATGGTTACAACACAGCAGCCATTTGGTCCATCATGCCCACGCCGGTTCCCTGCAAGAGCAAATTCAGCTTGTCCCAGTTCTGCACCTTTTCTCTGTCACCCTGCACATGTTTTTCCAGATAATTTTCCGATTGAAAGCCATAATTGAATCACCACATTCTCAGGCAGTGCATTCCAGATCTTAATCCCATGCTGTATAACTTGACGCCTTCGGTCCTTTTGCCATTTTCCTCCTCTGGCTTTCAACTCTCCACCAATGATTTTCAATATCTCTCTCAAAATCTTGATTTCCTGAGAGACTACCCATCCCAACTTCAAATATACTGTAGATTGCTGTGTATAAATGATCTAAGTATAATCTGACACCATTTTGTCAGCTGCAAAAATTGTGCTTTTGCATATATTCAATATATTGACCCTCCTTTTTAGCCACAACACCTATACCCTTATTAGTAGTCAGCCTCAATTTTTCACCCCACAAAAATATATGTTTTACTTGATAGCTGGGCGCAAGGGATCAAGCAGACTATACAGGCTGTGTTACTAAGTGGGCAAATCAATCACTGAATCTAGCAAAGATTTCAGAGCAACAGTTAGTTGATAGAGCCATGTTATGGAACCAAAATGTTGTGTGGCAGAAGACCAAGATCACTCAGAGACTACTAAAAGATCTCTTCCAAAATGAGCGTTTCCAATGATTCATCATCAGATAGCAGCCAAAACACGAGTATCCATGATGTCACATTGGCAATATGGATGAAAAGCACATAAATTTTGATATGCTCAGCACCCAAACTGTAACAAAGAAAGGTTCGTGAGCAGTTCCAGTGAAACCTACAGGATGAGAAGACACGAGCTTGCAAGGCTGATGAAATAAAATTAAAGTCTATGGTAATGTTCAAATGTAAAATTGTACCTAAAATCAAGTTCTCTGCAGGGATTTTAGTGCATGTCATTGAGAAAAATTGGATGAATGAGGATAGGACGAAGTTATGGCTTGGTGATGTGTGGAATAGGTGCCTGGTGGTCTACATAAAGAATGTAACTAATTTGTCTGGGACATGTTTAGATTCCATATGACTGATGAAACTAGGAGACACTTCTGAAGAAATAATATCTATGTTGTGGTTATATTGGGGAGGGGGGGGGGGAGGAGGGTTCTAATGTCTGCAGCTCAACCTTTAGGTATGTGCTTCAACAAGCCATTCAAGGATCAGGTTTGTTGCAAATTGAATAGGTGTGTGGTGATGGAGGAAAATTCTTCAGAGTGGAAATATATGCATTGCCCACTTAGTGTCTTGTGTGGTTTCATCATCAGATTATCTGATGCTATTAATGCACAAACCATTATCAGGTTGTTCAAAAAGAACTGAATATTCAATTCAGGGGATGGAGAGGAAGATGAAATGTTGTGGAGGATGATTCTGTAACGAAAATCACCGCAGCTGATCCAGAAACCCGCATGATATTGTCATCGCTGAAGTAACTTAAGTTTGACAAGCTCTATCTGATGTTGAAGGCAATGTATTTGACCATTTTTAAAAATGCTTTCAGTGTAGTTAAAGGTATTTGTACAATTAATTTATTCAATAAACCCTGCAACATTAATTTAAAAGAATTATCAGTTTTTTTTCATTTCAAAGTAGTGACACCCAAACTGGTAGTTCCATTTTATCTATTTTTGGAGCGATATTTGGAGGCTTTCAATGTTGATTTATATACTGCCATCCATGGTAGTCCATAGCTGTCTAGGATAATGAATTCTGAAGATTCACAATGAAGAAAGTTGTCCAAAATGGTCATCCGCTTTATCCTGAGTCTGTCTCCTTGAGTTTAGGATTCTGGAGCCAGCAAAAATAACCTGTTTCAAGCTTAAGCCCCTTCAGAATCTTGTGTTTCAATTAGATCGCCTCTTATTCTGCTGAACTCCAGAGAATATAGGCCCAGTTTATTCAGTCTCTCATCAGAGGTCAACCCTCTCATCCCAAGTCGAGTGCTGCACTGCCTCCAGTGCAAATAAATACATTCTTAAATATGGAGATCAATACTGCACACCATATTTGAGATGTGATTGCACCAAAGTCCTGTACAATTTTAAGCAAGACTTCTTTATTCCTATACTTCAGACCCCTTGCAATAAAGGCCAAAATGCCATTTACCTTCCCAATTTCTTGCTGTAACTGCATGGTAACTTTGAGCTCCTTGTACGAGCACACCCAGGTCTTTATGAACATCAGCATTCAAAAAAATTATTTGAGGATACATTTGAACTATAATAAGAAAAATCAGCAATAACTTTTACCAAATTTCAAAAACACAGCTATAACATTGGATAAACCTTAACAGCGAGGTGTACTGTTCCAACCAGACTTCCCTACAAATATGCCCCCATTCTAGGCTCAGCACATAAAGTAAGTATGCTCATATAATGCTGGATCTTGCAGCTTTGCAACACCTGTTGTGAATTAGTCCTTTGGATATGGAATTGAAACGCTGAAGCTTTCCAGCACACCGCTAGATACAGAGACACCACTTGCTTCTAGCGAGCCAGGAGATAGCAGAATTTCCAATACCAGGAAGAGAGACAAAAATACTGCATCCAGCCTGTAGTCCAAACAGCTTCCAACAAACTGAAACTAAAAAAAACCAGTCCCAAGGTACTAACTGACCTGTCAAGCAGACGCCACCCAACACTTCAAAAAGTGTCATAAACTCCGGGACGCTGCATTAGACCCAGATTAAAAATAAACCAGATGCTTCTTCAACAATTAGAGGACATTGGTACAGATAACACGGCATCAAAACCAAAAATAGCAGGCCTGCTTGAAAAAACTGCAAAGAAGCATGGTTAAAATACATTTCTTAAAGGCGCAGTATTGACGCACACATCCCTAATTTCCCTGGAGATGGTGGTGGTGCACTGCCTTCTTGAAGCACTGCAGTGCATGCGGTGCAAGTACATCCACAATGCTGTTCGGGAAGGAGTTCCAGGAGTTTGACCCAGTAACAGTGAAGGAATGGTATCTATTTCCAGGAACAGTGAGTGGCTTGGAGGGGTACTCCCAGGTGGTGGTGTTCCTATGTGTTTGCTGCTCTTGCCCTTCGAGATGGCAGTAGTTGTGGGATTGGAACGTGCTGTTTAAGGAACTTTGGTGAGTTTCTGCAATGCATCTTGTAGATGATACACATTGCTGTCACTGTGCATCCATGGTGGAGGGAGTGAATGTTTGTGGATAGGATTCCAATCAAGCGGGATGCTTTGTTCTGGCAGGTGTCCAATTTCTTAAGTATTGGGATTCTTAGCCTCTGACCTGCTTCACTAGCCACGACATTTTTATGGCTAGTCCACTTCAGTTTTTGGTCAAAAGCAGCCCCCAGGAGGGGAGGCAATGGCCTAGTGGTATTATCACTGGACTATTAATCCAGACACTCAGCTAATGTTCTGGGGACCTGGGTTTGAATCCCACCATGGTAGGTGGTGGAATTTCAATTCGATTTAAAAAAAACTAGAATTAAGAATTTGCTGATGACCATGAAACCATTGTCGGAAAAACTCTGACTCACTAATATCCTTTAGGAAAGGAAAGCTACTGTCCTTACCTGGTCTGGTCTACATGTGACTCCGGAACTTTCAACTGCCCTTGGGCAACTACGGATGGGCAATAAATGTAGGCCAGTCCATGTCCCACGAATGAATAAAAGAAAAGGGTGGGCGGCATGGTGGCACAGTGGTTAGCACTGCTGCCTCACAGCTCCAGAAACCTGGGTTTGATTCCCGGCTCGGGTCACTGTCTGTGCGGAGTTTGCACATTCTCCCCGTGTCTGCGTGGGTTTCCTCCGGGTGCTCCGGTTTCCTCCCACAGTCCAAAGATGTGCAGGTTAGGTTGATTGGCCATGCTAAATTGCCCGTTAGTGTCCCGGGATGTGTATGTTGGAGGGATTAGTAGGGTAAATACGTGGGGTTTTGGGGATAGGGCCTGGGTGGGATTGTCAGTGCAGACTCAATGGGTCAAATGGCCTCCTTCTGCACTGTAGAGATTCTATGATATTGATAATTGGGTATTTAGCGATGATAACATTGAATTTCAAAAGGCAATGGTTACGTTCCCTTGTTGGAGATGATCATTGCATGGCACCTGTGTGGCGTGTGTGTTACTTGCCACTTGTCAGCCTAAGCCTGGATAATTCACAGGTTTGGATATGGATTGCATCAATATCTGAGGAACTGTGAATGGTGCTGAATATTATGAAATAATTGAATATCCTCACGTCTGACCTTATGATGGAAGAAAGGACATTGATGAAGCGCACCCCCCCGCCCCCCCCCCCCCCCCCAACTCCAGTTTTGCTTGGGCTCCGTGATGCCATGCTTGTTCACATGCTGCCTTGATATCGAGGGCAGTCACTCACCTCACCTCTGGCATTCCGCTCTTTTGTCCATGTTTGAACAGACTGTAATAAAGTCAAGCTGAGTGGCCCTGGCGGAACCCAAACTGAGCATTAGTAATCAGGCTATTGTTAAGCATATGCTGCTTGCTGATGACCCTTCCATCACTTCACTGAAGATTGAGAGTAGCTTTTTGTGTACAGGACACAACTGAATAGGTAGATGGCTGAATTGTAGCTGCACGGGGGCAGCGAGGAGCTCAAGTCTTCAGTACTATTCCCAGTTTACTGTCAGGTCCCATAGCCTTTGCAGCATCCACTGCCTTCAGCCATTTCTTGATACCACATGGAGCGAATTGTATTGGCTGAAGATGGGACGGCCTGTCTTAATGCCGGCATCTCCACATCATGGCTACCACCGACATCTCAAACTGCCAGCTCAAAGTGGAGAGGATCTCCAAGAAGATTGCGCATATCGACACAGACACAAGTTTCTACAAGGATGCACAAAAGCAGACAAGATCCCGAAAGGACTATAGATCACAGATCCACTCAGGTCAACCTATAACATAGACTACGCAGAGAGACTTTGCCATTACACCTCTCTCGCACTCCTCAACCACCTCATACACGAGCTCTGCAGCAGACGCCGCAACCTCGAAACTAAGATAGAGTCCATATTCTCAACTTGCACTCCGGACACAGACCAGCTGCGAAAAAATGCCAAGCAGACGAGACAACGGAACTACGCCATCTACATGCACACCAAGAACAGGAAACTTGAGAAACTCTGCATCATCACCAGCAGCAACCGAGCCTCCCCCGGTACCACAGAAAACAGTATCACCGCAGGGAAGTCGATTGTCAACTTGTCCGACTACACCCTTCAACCAGACGAAATCGAAGTTCTCAGTCAAGGGCTCAATTTCTGCCCCATCACCTCGCAGCGGAGGAAGTAATCAGGTGAATGAGGCTCCTGGAGTGCTTCTAAAAACCTCAAGAGGCCAACAGCAGACCCAATGAGACAGCCAATGAATCAGAACAGCCGACAGAAAGATCCAAGATGCAGCAACCGAAGAGGAAGGAGTTAAATTGGCCCCTTCCGGAAAGCCGCTGTCCTCGACACCACGTGTGTGCCCAAGCTGTCAGGAGGTGCGTCAATGCTAGATTCATCGACCACACACTCAAGACAGCCCCGAATGTCACCCAAGCACAATGCAACGCCATCCGTGCTCTCAAGACCAACCACAACATCGTCATCAAACCAGCAGACAAAGGAGGGGCCACCGTCATACTGAACAGAACGGATTACTGCAAAGAAGTGTACCAACAATTGAACAACCAGGAACACGACAGACAATTATCCGCAGATCTGACCAAAGAACACACCCGCCAACTCAACAGACTGATTACGATCTTTGATCCGGACCTTGAGAGCACCCTCCATGCTCTCACCCCACATACTCCTTGCGTTGGAGATCTCTACTGCCTCCCGAAGATACACAAGCCCAACACACCCGGCTGTCCCATCGTATCAGGCAATGGGACCCTGTGTGAGAACCCCTCTAGCTACGTCGAGGGCATCCTGAAACTCATTGTACAAGGAACCTCCAGCTTCTGTCACAACACTACGGACATCTTACAGAAACTCAGCACCTAGGAACACTCCTCATCACAATGTACGTCTGGGCACTTTTCAACAGCATCCCTCACGATGACGGCTTTGCTGCAACTGCCTCAGTACTCAAAGAAATGGCAGATGGAGTTCAATCCAGATAAATGCCAAGTGATGCATTTTGGTAGAACTAACGTACGGGGGAGCTATACGATAAATGGCAGAACCATAAAGGGTGTAGATACGCAGAGGGACCTGGGTGTGCAAGTCCACAGATCCTTGAAGGTGACGTCACAGGTGGAGAAGGTAGTGAATAAGGCAAATGGCATGCTTGCCTTTATAGGACGGGGCATAGAGTATAAAAGTTGGGGTCTGATGTTGCAGTTGTATAGAACGTTGGTTTGGCCGCATTTGGAACACTGCGCCCAGTTCTGGTCGCCACACTACCTGAAGGACGTGGAGGCTTTAGAGTGTGTGCAGAGGAGGTTTACCAGGATGTTGCCTGTTATGGAAGGGCTTAGTTATGAGGAGAGATTGGGTAAACTGGGGTTGTTCTCACTGGAAAGACGGAGCATGAGGGGTGACCTAATAGAAGTGTATAAAATTATGAAAGGCATAGATAGGGTGAATGGTGGGAAGCTTTTTCCCAGGTCGGTGGTGACGTTCACGAGGGGTCACAGGTTCAAGGTGAGAGGGGGGGGGGGGGGAGGTTTAACACGGATATCAGAAGGACGTATTTTACGCAGAGGGTGGTGGGGGGCCTGGAATGCGCTGCCGGGCAAGGTGGTGGAGGCGGACACACTGGGAACGTTTAAGACTCATCTAGATAGCCACATGAATGGAGTGGGAATGGAGGGATACAAAAGAATGGTCTAGTTGGGACCAGGGAGCGGCGCAGGCTTGGAGGGCCGAAGGGCCTGTTCTTGTGCTGTTTTGTTCTTTGTTCAATGCAAACAACTGCCAATCTCCAGATGCAATTCTACAACTCATCGCTTCATCCTGGACCACAATGTGTGAACCTTTAATAATCAATTCTTCATCCAGACACACGGAACAGCCATGGGGGCCAAATTTGCACCTGAATATGCCAACATCTTCATGCACTGGTTCGAACAGGACGTTCAACCGACGCGATACACTAGATACATCGATGACATTTTCTTCCTTTGGACTCATGGTGAACAATCACTGAAACAACCATATGATGACATCAACAAGTTCCATCCCACCATCAGACTCATCATGGATTACTCTCCAGAACCAGTTGCATTCTCAGACACACGCACCTTCATCAAGGACGGTCATCTCAGCACTTCACTGTACCGCAAGTCCACGGATAACCTCACGATGCTCCACTTCTCCAGCTTCCACCCTAAACATGTTAAAGAAGCCATCCCCTACGGGCAAGCCCTCCGTCTCCACAGGATCTGCTCAGATGAGGAGGATCACAACAGACATCTACAGACGCTGAAAGACGCCCTCGTAAGAACAGGATATGGCGCTCGACTCATCGATTGACAGTTCCGGCGCGCCACAGCGAAAAACCGCACTGACCACCTCAGAAGACAAACCCGGGACACGGTGGACAGAGTACCCTTTGTCATCCAGTACTTCCCCGGAGCGGACAAGCTACGACATCTTCTCTGGAGCCTTCAACATGTCATCCATGAAAATGGACATCTCGCCAAGGCCATCCCCACAGCTGCACTATTTGCCTTCAAACAACCGCGCAACCTCAAGCAGACCATTGTTCGCAGCAAACTATCCAGCCTTCAGGAGAACAGCGATCGACACCACACAACCCTGCCACAGCAACCTCTGCAAGACGTGCCGGAACATCGACAAGGATGCCATCATCTCGTGAGAACACCATCCACCAGGTACATGGTACATACTCAGGAAACGATGCCCCGATGCGTGGTACATCGGCGAGACCATGCAGTCGCTGCGACAACAGATGAATGGACACCACTCGACAATCACCAGACAGGAGTGTTCCCTTCCTGTCGGGGAACACTTCAGCAGTCTGGGCATTCAGTTCCAATCTTCAGGTAAGCATTCTCCAAGGCGGCCTTCAAGACACATGACAACGCAGAATCGCTGAGCAGAAACTGATAGCCAAGTTACGCACACGAGGACGGCCTCAACCGAGATCTTGGGTTCATGTCTACCTGTAACCCCCATGATTTACCTGGGTTTACAAAATCTTGCTAATTGTCCTGGCTTGAGACAATTCACACCTCTTTACCCTGTGCTTAACCCTCTCTCCACTCACATCGTCTGTACCTATAAAGACTTGATTACCTGTAAAGACTCGCATTCCAACCATTATCTTGCAATTGTGTCTCTGTCTATATATGCCATGTTTTTGAACCCAACTCTCCACTCACCTGATGAAGGAGCAGCACTCCGAAAGCTCGTGCTACCAAATAAACCCATTGAACTTTAACCTGGTATTGTGAGACTTCTTACTGTGCCCACCCCCGTCAAACGCCGGCATCTCCACACCATGTCTGAAGATTGGTATCTGTGATCCTGGGGACCTCTGGAAGCCGAGATGGATCATCCACTTGGCACCTGTCTGAAGTTTGTTGCAAATGCTTCAGCCTTATCCTTTGCACTGATGTGCTGGGCTCTCCCATCTTTGAGGATGGAGATATTTGTGGTGCCTTCTCCTCCACTGTTCATGACCGGTTGTGCCAGGACTACAGAGCTGATCCGCTAGTTGTGGGCTTGCTTAGCTTTGTCCATCACTTGTTGCTTTTGGTGTTTGTCATGCAAATAGTCCCTTGTTGTAGCTTCACAACGTTGACATCTCACCTTTAGGTCATGCCTGGTGCTGCTCCTGGGCTCTTCATTGAACCATGGTTGATTCCTTGGCTTGGTGGTAATGGGAGAGTGGGAGATATGCCAGGCCATGAGGTTTCAGACTGTGGTTGAGTACAGTTCTGCTGCTAATGGTCCACAGCACCTCATGTTTGCCCAGTCTTGAGTTGCTCGATCTGTTCAAATCTAACCCATTTAGCACGGTAGTAGTGCAACAAACACAATAGAGGATATCCTCTCACAAAGACAGACTTGGTCTTCACAAGGACTGTGTGGTAGAGGCTCCTACTGATACTATCATGGACAGATGCATTTGCAGCAGGCAGATTGGTGAAAACGAGGTCAGGTATGTTGTTGCCTTTTGTTGTTTCCCTGTTAACACCTGTTGCAGACCCAGTCCAGCAGCAATGCCTTTTAGAACTCGGCCAGTTTGGTCGGTAATGTTGCTACTGAGCCATACTTAGTGATAGACATTCAAGTCCCTCGCCCAAAGTATATTCTGCAATCTTGCTACCCTCGATGCTTCTTCCAAGTGATGTTCAACTTGCAGGTGTACTAATTCATCAGCTGGCAGGAGGGATCAGTATGTGGTAATCAGTTTGCCCATATTTGACCTGATGCCATGAGACTTCATGGGGTTTGAGGTCGATGTTGAGAACTCCCAGGGCAACTCCCTCTGACTGT
This sequence comes from Mustelus asterias, assembly GCF_964213995.1. Taxonomy (NCBI): domain Eukaryota; kingdom Metazoa; phylum Chordata; class Chondrichthyes; order Carcharhiniformes; family Triakidae; genus Mustelus; species Mustelus asterias. The sequence goes on along the minus strand of NC_135811.1, from coordinate 67,440,134 downwards.
ATACCACTGTGCTGCTACCTCTGCTGGGTCTGTCCTGCTGGTGGGACAGGACATAGCGAGGGATGGTAATGATGGTGTCTGGGACATTATCTGCAAGATATGATTCTGTGGATATGACTACGTTGTTTGACTAGTCTGTGGGGCAATTTTTGGTAGTATTCCCTAGATGTCAGTCAGGAGGACTTTGCAGTGTTGACAGGGTTCAGTTTGCTGTTGTCATTTCCAGGTTGATGTCCAATGGTCCGTCCAGTTCCTTTCCTTTAAGGACTGAATACAATCGAGTAGCTTTCTGGGCCATTTCAGAGGGGAGTTAAGAATCAACCACATTGATGTGCATTTGGAGACCCACGTAGGTCAAACAAGGTAAGGATGGCAGATTTCCTTCCCTAACATAGAACATAGAACATAGAACATTACAGCGCAGAACAGGCCCTTCGGCCCACGATGTTGCACCGACCAGTTAAAAAAAAAAACTGTGACCCTCCAACCTAAACCAATTTCTTTTCGTCCATGAACCTATCTACGGATCTCTTAAACGCCCCCAAACTAGGCGCATTTACTACTGATGCTGGCAGGGCATTCCAATCCCTCACCACCCTCTGGGTAAAGAACCTACCCCTGACATCGGTTCTATAACTACCCCCCCTCAATTTAAAGCCATGCCCCCTCGTGCTGGATTTCTCCATCAGAGGAAAAAGGCTATCACTATCCACCCTATCTAAACCTCTAATCATCTTATATGTTTCAATAAGATCCCCTCTTAGCCGCCGCCTTTCCAGCGAAAACAATCCCAAATCCCTCAGCCTCTCCTCATAGGATCTCCCCTCCATACCAGGCAACATCCTGGTAAACCTCCTCTGCACCCTCTCCAAAGCCTCCACATCCTTCCTGTAATGTGGGGACCAGAACTGCACACAGTACTCCAAGTGCGGCCGCACCAGAGTTGTGTACAGTTGCAACATAACGCTACGACTCCTAAATTCAATCCCCCTACCAATAAACGCCAAGACACCATATGCCTTCTTAACAACCTTATCTACTTGATTCCCAACTTTCAGGGATCTATGCACACATACACCTAGATCCCTCTGCTCCTCCACACTATTCAAAGTCCTCCCGTTAGCCCTATACTCAACACATCTGTTATTCCTACCAAAGTGAATTACCTCACACTTCTCCGCATTAAACTCCATCCGCTAAAGGGCATTCGTGAACCAGATGGGTTTTTATGATGATCGACAATGTTTTCCTGGTCATTATCGCCATTTTAATTCTGGGTTTTTGTTGATTTCACATTTCACCACCTGCCATGGAAGGATTCAGACCTGAGTATCCCGAGCATCACCCTATGTCTTTGGACTGCTATCCCAGTGACAGTACTGCTATGCCACCACCTCCCCACCGAGCTTTGTATTGTCAACAAACATTAGTCTCTGCCTCTTTGCCTAAGTCTTTAATACAGATTGTAAATAACTGAGCCACTGCACCAATTCTTGTGGTAATCCATTAGTCACCAGCTGCCAACTTCACAATATCCCATTAATACCTACTCTTTGCTTCTTGTCCATTAACCAATTCTTTATCTGTTCTAATATACAAAGGGTGAGATGAGCAGATCTTTGCTGACTCAGAGTATTAAACATATCCTTTTGTGGGCTCTTCACCAGAGATTGAATGCCCTCTGAATTGCAGTCCCATACTGTATACTTTGCAGTCTGGTTGACTATGATATTTTCCAGAAGCTTTTTCAAGACCTGCAGTCCTTCAATTGAGAGAGTCGAGAGCTTCAAGTTTTTAGGCGTCCACATCACCAACAACCTGTCCTGGTCCCCCCATGCTGACACGATAATTAGGAAAGCCCACCAACACCTCTACTTTCAGAGAAGATTAAGGAAATTTGGCATGTCAGCTACAACTCTCACCAACTTTTACAGATGCACCATAGAAAGCATTCTTTCTGGTTGTATCACAGCTTGGTATGGCTCCTGCTCTGCCCAAGACTGCAAGGAACTACAAAAGGTCGTGAATGTAGCCCAATTCATCACGCAAACCAGCCTCCGTCTACTCTGTCTACACTTCAGACTCTGTCTACACTTCCAACTGCCTCAGCAAAGCAGCCAGCATAATTAAGGACCCCACGCACCCCGGACATTCTCTCTTCCACCTTCTTCCTTAGGGAAAAAGATACAAAAGTCTGAGGTTACGTACCAACAGACTCGAGAACAGCTTCTTCCCTACTGCTGTCAGACTTTTGAATGGACTTACCTTGCATTATGTTAATCTTTCTCTATACCCGAGCTATGACTGTAACACTACATTGTGCACTCTCTCGTTTCCTTCTCTATGAATGGTATGTTTTGTCTGTATAGTGCGCAAGAAGCAATACTTTTCACTGTATGTTAATACATGTGGCAATAATAAATCAAATCAACACCTTCACATTGAATTACCTGATTTGGTTGGATCGCCCATGAAGTGAGGACATTTTGTCGGTAGATTTACTGCTGCCATCTTCTGTTATGAGCTGAACCCCTCTTGTTCACTGGGTGCAGAGCAGGACAGTGGTTTCAACTGTTAACCCAGCTCTTATCTTGGAAGAGACCATACAGGATCTCCATATGTGTCTGATTGTTGGCTTTGTTTATATGCTCCTCTTCATGGTAGGCTCCTGAGGTTCATTTATTTGTGTGTAACCATTGGCTGAAATGTGTTACTCCATGCACAATGATGTCAGGTTCAATCACATCCTCTGGTTTCCTTGGGCTCTATGTCTCTGTGTGTCAATTTCTCAACTATACTACTGTGCTTCCATAAGTAGCTGGGCTGCTGTGTACAAGGGAGAGGATGAATGATGCAGTGGTGAACAATCATTGAAGGGATAATCAACTACATTGTGGGGTTTTGATCTGTAGCTATCAATTACACATTTTTGATAGCATTTGCAATTTGTTTGTGGGGAAGGGAGTGTTTGTGGAATGAGTTGAAAACTGCTTGTAGTTTGTAATCTTTTGTTTGCTCCTGTGATGTCCCAGTTTAACCTGCTTGATTTTCTTTAATCTTTTGTTGTAGCTCATTCTCTTCAGAATTCCTACAGTGCAGGAGGAGGCCTCCCGGCCCATCAAATCTGCACTGACTCTCTGACAGAGTATCTTACCCAGGTCCCCCCACCCTATCTCTGTAACCCCACACATTTACTATAGATAATCCACCTAACCTACAGATTTTGGTGCACTAAGGGGCAATCTAGCATGGCCAATCCACTTAACCTGCACATCTTTGGACTGTGGGAGGAAAAGTTAAAGTGAAGTTAAAGTTTATTTATTAGTCACAAGTAGTCACACTGCAATGAAGTTACATAGAACATAGAATGTTGCAGCGCAGTACAGGCCTTTCTGCCCTCAATGTTGTGCCGACCTTTGAAACAAATCATAAGCCCATCTAACCTTCACTATTCCAATATCATCCATATGTTTATCCAATGATCATTTAAATGCCCTTAATGTTGGCGAGTCCACGACTGATGCAGGCAGGGCATTCCACGCCCTTACTACTCTTGAGTAAAGGACCTACCTCTGACATCTGTCCTATATCTATCACCCCTCAATTTAAAGCTACGTCCCCTCGTGCTAGCCATCACCATCCGAGGAAAAAGGCTCTCACTGTCCACCCTATCTAATCCTCTGATCATCTTGTATGCCTCTATTAAGTCACCTCTTGACCTTCTTCTCTCTAACGAAAACAGCCTCAAGTCCCTCAGCCTTTCCTCATTAGACCTTCCCACCATACCAGGCAACGTCCTGGTAAATCTCCCCTGCACCCTTTCCAATGCTTCCACATCCTTCCTATAAAGCGGCGACCAGAACTGTACGCAATACTCCAAGTGCGGCTGCACCAGAGTTTTGTACAGCTGCAACATGACCTCATGGCTCCGAAACTCAATCCCTCTACCAATAAAAGCTAACTCACCGTACGCCTTCTTAACAACCCGATCAACCTGGGTGCCAACTTTCAGGGATCTATGCACATGGACACCGAGATCTCTCTGCTCATCCACACTACCAAGTATCTTACCATTAGCCCAGTACTCTGTATTCCTGTTACTCCTTCCAAAGTGAATCACCTCTCACTTTTCCGCATTAAACTCCATTTGCCACCTCTCCGCCCAGCTCTGCAGCTTATCTATGTCCCTCTGTAACCTGCAATATCCTTCCGCGCTGTCCACAACTCCACCGACTTTAGTGTCATCCGCAAATTTACTAACCCATCCTTCTACGCCCTCATCCAGGTCGTTTATAAAAATGACAAACAGCAGTGGCCCCAAAACAGATCCTTGCGGTACACCACTAGTAACTGAACTCCAGGATGAACATTTCCCATCAACCACCAAGCTTCTTCTTCCAGCTAGCCAATTTCTGATCCAAACTGCTAAATCACCCTCAATCCCATGCCTCCATATCTTCTGCAATAGCTTACCGCGGGGAACCTTATCAAACACTTTACTGAAATCCATATACACCACATCAACTGCTTTACCCTTATCGACCTCTTTGATCACCTTCTCAAAGAACTCAATAAGGTTTGTGAGGCATGACCCACCCTTCACAAAACCGTGCTGACTATCCCTAATCAAATTATTCCTTTCTAGATGATTATAAATCCTATCTCTTACAATCCTTTCCAAAACTTTGCCCACAACAGAAGTAAAGCTCACTGGTCTATAATTACCAGGGTTGTCTCTACTCCCCTTCTTGAACAAGGGACAACATTTGCTATCCTCCAGTCTTCTGGCATTATTCCTGTAGACAATGATGACATAAAGGTCAAAGCCAAAGGCTCTGCAATCTCCTCCCTAGCCTCCCAGAGATTCCTAGGATAAATCCCATCCAGCCCAGGAGACTTATCTATTTTCATACTTTCCAGAATTTCTAATAACTCCTCCTTATGAACCTCAATCCCATCTAGTCTAATAGCCTGTATCTCAGTATTCTCCTCGACAACATTGTCTTTTTCCTGCGTGAATACTGACGAAAAATATTTATTTAGCGCCTCTCCTATCTCTTTGGACTCCACGCACAACCTCCCACTACTGTCCTTGACTGACCCTAATCTTACCCTAGTCATTCTTTTATTCCTGACATACCTATAGAAGGCTTTAGGGTTTTCCTTGATTCTACCCGCCAAAGACTTCTCATGTCCCATAGAACCATAGAAAATTACAGCTCAGAAACAGGCCTTTTGGCCCTTCTTGTCTGTGCCGAACCATTTTATGCCTAGTCCCACTGACCTGCACTTGGACCATATCCCTCCACACCCCTCTCATCCATGAACCCGTCCAAGTTTTTCTTAAATGTTAAAAGTGACCCCGCATTTACCACTTTATCCGGCAGCTCATTCCACACTCCCACCGCTCTCTGCGTGAAGAAGCCCCCCCCTAATATTCCCTTTAAACTTTTCTCCTTTCACCCTTAACCCATGCCCTCTGGTTTTTTTCTCCCCGAGCCTCAGCGGAAAAAGCCTGCTTGCATTCACTCTATCTATACCCATCAAAATCTTATACACCTCTATCAAATCTCCCCTCAATCTTCTACCCTCCAGGGAATAAAGTCCCAACCTATTCAATCTCTCTCTGTAACTCAGCTTCTCAAGTCCTGGCAACATCCTTGTGAACCTTCTCTGCACTCTTTCAATCTTACTTACATCCTTCCTGTAACTAGGTGACCAAAACTGTACACAATACTCCAAATTCGGCCTCACCAATGCCTTATATAACCTTACCATAACACTCCAACTTTTATACTCGATTCTCCGATTTATAAAGGCCTATGTACCAAAGGCACTCTTTACGACCCTATCCACCTGTGACGTCACTTTTAGGGAACTCTGAACCTGTATTCCCAGATCCCTCTGTTCAACTGCACTCTTCAGAGTCCTACCATTTACCCTGTACGTTCTTCTTTGGTTTGTCCCCTCCTGGCTCTTCTTAGCTCTCTCTTTAGGTCCTTCCTGGCTAACTTGTAACTCTCAAGCGCCCTAACTGAGCCTTCACGTCTCATCTTTACATAAGTCTCCTTCTTCCTCTTCACAAGAGATTCAACTTCTTTAGTAAACCACGGTTCCCTCGCTCGACCACTTCCTCCCTGCCTGACAGGTACATACTTATCAAGGACACGCAGTAGGTGTTCCTTGAACAAGCTCCACATTTCAATTGTGCCCATCCCCTGCAGTTTCCTTCTACATCCTATGTATCCTAAATCTCGCCTAATCGCATCATAATTTCCTTTCCCCCAGCTATAACTCTTGCCCTGCGATATATATCTATCCCTTTCCATCGCTAAAGTAAACGTAACCGAATTGTGGCAACTATCACTAAAGTGTTCACCTACCTCCAAATCTAACACCTGGCCTGGTTCATTACCCAGTACCAAATCCAATGTGGCCGCGCCTCTTGTTGGCCTATCTACATACTGTGTCAGGAAACCCTCCTGCACACATTGGACAAAAACTGACCCATCTAAAGTACTCGAACTATAGCTTTTCCAGTCAATATTTGTAAAGTTAAAGTCCCCCATAACAACTACCCTGTTAGTTTCGCTCCTATCCAGATTCATCTTTGAAATCCTTACCTCTACATCTCTGGAACATTTCGGAGGCCTATAGAAAACTCCCAACAGGGTGACCTCTCCTTTCCTGTTTTTAACCTCAGCCCATAGTACCTCAGTAGACGAGTCCTCATCAAACGTCCTTTCTGCCACTGTAATACTGTCCATGACCAACAATGCCACACCTCCACCTCTTTTACCACCTCCCCTGATCTTACTGAAACATCTAAACCCCGGAACCTGCAACAACCATTCCTGTCCCTGCTCTATCCATGTCTCCGAAATGGCCACAACATTGAAGTCCCAGGTACCAACCCATGCTGCAAGTTCACCCACCTTATTCCGGATGCTCCTGGCGTTGAAGTAGACACACTTCAAACCATCTTCCTGCCTGCCGGTACACTCCTGCGACCTTGAAACCTTATTCACGACCTCACTACTCTCAACCTCCTGTACACTGGAGCTACAATTCAGGTTCCCATCCCCCTGCTGAATTAGTTTAAACCCTCCCGAAGAGCATTAGCAAATGTGAAAATCCCTCCGTCGCCACACCCCGGTGCCTTTTCGGGTTCACTGAAGGAGAATTTAGCTTGGCCAGTTCACCTAACGTGCACATCTTTGGACTGTGGGAGGAAACTGGAGCACCTGGAGGAAACCCACACAGACATGGGGAGATTGTGCAAACTCCACATTGATAGTCACCCAAGGTTGGAATTGAACCCAGGTCCTGGCACTCTGAGGCATCATTGCTGACCACTGTGCCACTATTTACCCGATAAAATGATAAAGTCGCCATAGTCCCAGAGGTGCATTGGCTGCTCTCTCCTTTGAGGGCAGAGTTAACTGGTGGTGATTTAACCTGAGGATCACCACACCTCAGGTGAGGGGCAAGGTCGAGAAGGGAGGCCTTCATGAAAAGCCTTAGCCGATATAGGAATTGCTGTTGGTGTTGCTCTGCATCATTCAACCAGCTGTCTCGCCAACTGAGCTAAACCAAGTACGAGCAGCTGAGTATTCCCCAGTATTTTCTGTTCTTATTATATCAGTATGGTTACTATTGTGTTAGATGCATGTACCTGTCTATATAGTACAGTGATAAGGAAAGATTATACGATAGAAAATATTCTTTGCCAAAAAAGCAACAAAATTTCAGTTGAGGTAAATTGTATGTATAAATTCACGTTCCCCCCACTGTGTGGCGCCCTGCATTGCTGTGTAAACTTGATCTCTGAAACATATTTTTATTTTGGTGTCCTCAAATTCTCAATACAGCAGTTTTGTGCAAGTCACCATTTAGTAATCTTTCCAGCATCGCTGTGGTACCAGATTATGAATCAGTATCTTGAAGCGGAAAGAACAGTTATCAGAAATGCTGAAGTCTTAGTTTCTCCCTTAATTCACTGTTCAAGTATCTTATTAAGTCGAACATGACATTTTGATTCAGGGGCAATTAATTGAATATTTCAGTCCATCAGTCCATTGTTCATACTCCTGAAAATCATACTTTATGCATTGAGGCTTAAATTTGATTTACTGGAGATTAATTGTGAAATTAGTAGTGATAATTATAATTGAAATTGTATCATCTCTTTGAGATGAATTATTGTAGAGACTTAAATATTTTAAGAAATATGGCTTTCCAGGTTTTCCTCGTGACTGAGTAAATGTAATGTAACTCATTCCTGTTTTAATTGATCTCAGTTAAATGAGTGAGCAGTTGGCTTCACCATCCTTGAGATGCTGGTGGTGTGGAATCAACCAATTGGCTTCACTTGAAATTTTCATCTAAATACTCCATTGATTACTGCTATGATATCTAGTTTCTATATTGCATGGAATGAAAAGCTGTGCACCAGAAACAACACTTGTCTGGGATTTAGCTGACGCAATATATTTTTTAAACTAAGGAATGAAACTAATGCTATTGCACTAACTTCTGGTGATGTTGTCCTTCCAAATCTCCAACTGTCCCACAGTTGTAGATTCCAAGTTCAACCTCTTAAATGTAGCTACCTCGGTCAGCACTGTCCTGGTTCTAATGTTCTTTATCTCTGGAGTCTTGCATCAATAAACCTTTCCTCTCTTCTCAGCTTTGCTATCCCAGAAGTTCAACTCGCTGTTAGTAGACCCCTTCAGATATCAAAGGGTTTAGACACTTTTAGCCAGCGCAAAATTTCAACTACATTTTGCGTGAGAGAGATGTTCCCTGCTGTCAGCTTGTTTTAAACTAAACTGAAAACAGAGCCACCTACAAGATCTATTCCCCACCCTGCAATTAATTTCTTGTTTATCCTTCTTTCTGTTGTTTATCTCCCAGACAGCTTGGTCACATTAGCTGCTACTAGAAGCAAGTTTTCTTTTAGAGGAAACAGTTTTCCAAAGATACCTAGTTCTTAAAGAGATCATCACCCCAAGGTAAAAGTTTTTCCCGAAAAACACATGGGCTCTTAGACTATCCAGCGTACAAAATAAAATTGTTGTAATCTGCTCCAGTCCTGTGTCTTGCTCTTTGCTGCTGTCCATGAGCAATATTACCAGCAAATTAAATCGAAAAGCTCCACTAAAATACATTCCTAATAAATTTTATCTATATTAATTTTAATTATTACATTACAATTACCTTCATGCCATGTACAAGTTTTACGCAACAACTTTTAGAACAGCATAAACCTAAAATCACTACCAAAAATATTTAATTTAATTCAATGAGCTATTATTCCATGCAGATATTTTAAAAACTTTAGCATCATTCAAAATAAAAAGCTGATCACTACCAAAAGTGAACTACCTGAAGTAAATTTATTGATAAAGAATGTAATAAAAAATTGAACTGCTTAGGTCTCTTTTTCAAAATCCATTGAAACGGATGAGGAATTATAAATAGGTAACCAGAAGCTTCTGATTAGTGGAGCTTTTTTCTATTTGATTTGTTGAGTGTTTTTCATATTGGGCAACATGTGAAAAATCCAGTCTATAGGAAAGTTTAACAACTGGATCAGTTCAGAAATGCACTGATCTTCAGTTTCTTATGTATAACCAATATGAACTTGAGTTGAAATGCATCAAACCAGTACAAGATGTTTTCTCAACAGTTTATAGAGCAGTTCATTTGGAACATAGCTACAAATCCATTTTTTACAAATTGTGATAATTTCAGATACTGTAACGAAGTATGTTTTTCAGGATAACAAGTAAAACCTTTCTCCTGAAGCTGTGTTTGTAACGACTACTCCTACCAGGAGATCTGCTGTCATAGTATGTCCCGCTCATCTGACTTGATTCACCTTCACACACCCACCCAAGCGCTCCATGACCTCCATCATTCAACTATGCCTAGGTCATCGACTCTTTCTGCTGCTCTCCACTTCACTCTTTTTTTTGTACTTTTCCAATTCAATCAAATCAAATCCAATTCAGAGTCTCAACAAGTTGAGACATGTCCGATCCAGGCTGACAAGACAGGGCATGCAACCCTCTACCCTGCCTTGGGCCTGATCTACATGAGCCAAGCTGATTGGAGTAGGCAGACGTCTCTCTCTTCTCCTCCTCCTCCTCCAATCTCTCCCTCCCTCTCTCTCTCTCTCTCTTCCCTCCTTCCCCCCCCCCCCCCCCCCAGGCTTGATCTCATTTGCATCTTAGCCAAAAGGCCAAGACACCGCTTTTCCGCTTTTAAAAATTGCTTCATATGAAGCTTAAATGCAACCCAATGGCCACTACCAAGTGCAGCATCACCAGACCACACTTGATCTTAGCCAAAAGGCCGACTTCACTCTTTAGAAGGGATATCTGTAGCTTTTCAGCTCTGATCAAATGGTTGAAATATTGACATTTTCTTTTCTGGATGTCACTTTTTAAGAGTTTTTGTTCTTGCAATTTGAAACACCCCTCCATTTGTCTTATGGTCTGTACATTTTAAGCAAACATTTTAGGATCTACATTTCAAAGGCCTCCTTTCTTTCACAGATCTTTATTTATTGCCCACATTTGGGGCATAAGCAATGTAGATACAATGTAGCATCTAAGCTTTCTTGTGTTAACACAGTCTTCATCTTAACAAAATTAAATAATATAAAGCCAGTCTTAGTAATGTTGACCATGAAATTATTGTTGATTGTTATAAAAACCTATCTGGTTCACTAATGTCCTTTAGGGAAAAAATCTTGAGACCATCCTTACCTGGTCTTGCCTACCTGTGAGTCCAGACCCACAGCAATGTAGTTGACTCTTAACTGTTCTCTGCATTGGCCAAGCAAGTCACTTGGTACAAGGGCAATCAAGGATGGGCAACAAATGCTGACCTTGCCAGTGATGCCCACATCCTATGAAATAATAGAAAAGAAATGTCTTCTGGGTATCTATCAATTTCCTGACTTTGATAACTATGAGCGGGAGGAAAATAACATTGTAAGTTGGAGGGAATGTGAAAGGAGCCTATTTTACAGGAAATTAATTCAGTTGCTCATAACCTTCTGAACAGAGTTGCATAACTATAACAGAGCAGCAAGACTGGCAAATTGCTTTTAAAGAAATACAGATAAGGGGTGAAGTCAACAGACCTTTCCATGGTCTGCCCCTCGCCTGCTCTGATTCCTGTGGTGGGTGGGGTGGTAAAATTCCAGCCATGGTGTTTATCTGGATGTGATTCTATATGCTTTGAGTACATTGTATATTGCTTTACAAATAAACCAAAATATTTCTCCTTACTTGGTTTCAAACTTTAAAATATTGTGTTTTTGGTTTGCAGATTGTTGCTGAACACAGTACAAGTTTATAACCCCCCCCCCCGCAGCTCCTCAGTAGGGAAAACAATATTTTTTTTTAATCCCGAGCCCAAAGACATCGACACTGGCCATTGCAAGCAGTCAAATATGTTGACATCATCTGACCTAATCTCCCTTTCAAAATATACCATGATGCATTGTTAATCTTAAATCCCTTACTTCAGAATCTTCAGAGAATATCTGTGTCCATATAATCATGTGGTTTATTAATATCCTGTATCTTCATGGCATTTTTAATAATGAAGCGAGTAGCAGTGAAGAAAATAGTTTTAAATTTCAGGGCAGTCTTTTGCACTGGGGTTGAAACTGGTTAAATAAAAATTATATTTGGAATTTTGAGTAACAGTAATTTCAGTCCTTCATCCTCCCGAGATACCAGAAATCCCACATATAATAAACTGCATAGATATTGGGAATTTTTAATCCCACACTTACCTAAGGGGCTGACACCTACTGCAGCACAAGAATGTCTAAATATCACTTGCCTGTTAACTATGTGTCATGATGAATCATCAGTGTTCCAACCAGTGTGATGACATCAGTGTGGTCCAGTACTTGAAATCGTTTAAAAAGAAGCATCGTGCCTCAGGTTTCAGACTGACCAGTATATCTGCGGTAACTGAGTTAAATTGGAGAATGAACGCATACACTTATTTGTGATGTGGAGATACCGGCGTTGGACTGGGGTAAACACAGTAAGAAGTCTCACAACACCAGGTTAAAGTCCAACAGATTTATTTGGTAGCAAAAGCCACTAGCTTTCGGAGCGCTGCCCCTTCGTCAGGTAAGTGGGAGTTCTGTTCACAAACAGGGCATATAAAGACACAAACTCAATTTACAAAATAATGGTTGGAATGCAAGTCTTTACAGTGAGTGGAGAGAGCATTAAACACAGGTTAAAGAGATGTGTATTGTCTCCAGGCAGGACAGTTAGTAAGGTTTTGCAAGCCCAGGCAAGTCGTGGGGGTTACAAATAGTGTGACATGAACCCAAGATCCCGGTTGAGGCCGTCCTCATGTGTGCGGAACTTGGCTATCAGTCTCTGCTCAGCGACTCTGCGTTGTCGTGTGTCGTGAAGGCTGCCTTGGAGAACGCATACCCGAAGATCAGAGGCCGAATGCCCGTGACCGCTGAAATGTTCCCCAACAGGAAGAGAACACTCTTGCCTGGTGATTGTCGAGTGGTGTTCATTCATCTGTTGTCGTAGCGTCTGCATGGTCTCCCCAATGTACCATGCCTCAGGACATCCTTTCCTGCAGTGTATCAGGTAGACAACGTTGGCCGAGTTGCAAGAGTATGTACCGTGTACCTGGTGGATGGTGTTCTCAAGTGAGATGATGGCGTCCGTGTCGATGATCCTGCACGTCTTGCAGAGATTGCTGTGGCAGGGTTGTGTGGTGTCGTGGTCACTGTTCTCCTGAAGGCTGGGTAGTTTGCTGCGGGAAAAGGTCTGTTTGAGGTTGTGTGGTTGTTTGAAGGCAAGAAGTGGGGGTGTGGGGATGGTCTTGGCGAGATGTTCGTCTTCATCAATGTCGAAGGCTCCGGAGAAGATGTCGTAGCTTCTCCGCTCCGGGGAAGTACTGGACGACGAAGGGTACTCTGTCCACTGTGTCTCGTGTTTGTCTTCTGAAGAGGTTGGTGCGGTTTTTTGCTGTGGCGCGTCGGAACTGTCGATCGATGAGTCGAGCGCCATATCCTGTTCCTATGAGGGCATCTTTCAGCATTTGGAGGTGTCTGTTGCGATCGTCCTCATCTGAGCAGATCCTGTGTATACAGAGGGCATGTCAACTCAAGCCGGGATCCTGGGTTCATGTCACTCTATCTGTAACCCCCACGACTTGCCTGGTTTTGCAAAATCTCACTAACTGTCCTGGCTGGAGACAATACACATCTCTTTAACCTGTGCTTAACCTCCCTCTCCACTAACATTGTCTGTACCTTTAAGACTTGATTACCTGAAAAGACTTGCATTCCAACCATTATTTTGTAAATTGAGTTTGTGTCTTTATATGCCCTGTTTGTGAACAGAACTCCCATTCACCTGACGAAGGGGCAGCGCTCCGAAAGCTAGTGGCTTTTGCTACCAAATAAATCTGTTGGACTTTAACCTGGTGTTGTGAGACTTCTTACTGTGTTTACACTTATTTGTGTCAGAAGATGTGTATACTTTGCGAGTTAAAGAACTTTTAAGTACTTAAAAACATGGGTGAAAAGGATTTATGAACGCACCATAACCATGGACAGGAAAAGACTAGATGGTCCATTAAGTCTGTCCCATCCTATCATGGGTCAACTTATGCACACCATGACCTCCATGCATTAGCTCACCTGACATTGTGTCAGTGGGTAGTAGTTTCGTCGCTGATTCTGAAAGTTGTGAGTTTAAGTTCCAACTTCAGAGACTTAGCACAAAAGTCTAGGTTGGCACTTGGAGGGCACTGTCTTTAGGATGAAATGCGAAACCAATGTTTCATCTGCTTTCTTGGACAAATGTAAAATATTAAATGGCAGTAATATTAAAGAACATAAAACATAGAACAGTACAGCACAGAACAGGCCCTTCGGCCCACGATGTGCCGAGCTTTATCTGAAATCAAGATCAAGCTATCCTACTCCCTATCATCCTGGTGTGCTCCATGTGCCTATCCAATAACCGCTTAAATGTTCCTAAAGTGTCTGACTCCACTATCACTGCAGGCAGTCCATTTCACACCCCAACCACTCTCTGCGTAAAGAACCTACCTCGGATATCCTTCCTGTATCTCCCACCACGAACCCTATAGTTATGCCCCCTTGTAATAGCTCCATCCACCCGAGGAAATAGTCTTTGAACGTTCACTCTATCTATCCCCTTCTTCATTTTATAAACCTCTATTAAGTCTCCCCTCAACCTCCTCCGCTCCAGAGAGAACAGCCCTAGCTCCCTCAACCTTTCCTCGTAAGACCTACCCTTCAAACCAGGCAGCATCCTGGTAAATCTCCTCTGCGCTCTTTCCAGCGCTTGCACATCCTTCTTATAGTGAGGTGACCAGAACTGCACACAATATTCCAAATGTGGTCTCACCAAGGTCCTGTACAGTTGCAGCATAACCCCACGGCTCTTAAACTCCAACCCCCTGTTAATAAAAGCTAACACACTATAGGCCTTCTTCACAGCTCTATCCACTTGAGTGGCAACCTTTAGAGATCTGTGGATATGGACCCCAAGATCTCTGTTCCTCCACAGTCTTCATTAAAAAGAACATGGAGTTCTGTCTGGTGTCCTATCTAATATTTACCCCTCAATCAATATGAAAGCAGCTTATCTGGTTGATATCCCATTACTGTGTGTGGGAGTTTGCTGTGCACAATTTGGCTGCTGTGTTTTCTCCATTGCAATGGTGACTACATTTCAGGAAAGTGCTTGATTAGCTGTAAAGAAAGGACTTTGAAATGTTTTGAGGTTTGAAAGGGGCTACAAATATGTATTTTTTTTTATTTTATTGTATAGCGTCTTTGACATTGAAGCATTATAAGATATACTGAGGCAAAAACAGATGCTAAGTCAAAGATGATTCAAGGAAGGTGATCAAAAGCTTGGTGAAAGAGTTACATTTTCACAGTGAGGCATTTGTACAAACGTGTGGCCAGATGTCCTACTCCTGCTCCTTGTTCTTATATTCAATTAGATCATGGCTGATCTGAAACACAACTCTAACAACCCAACTGTTCCCCTTAACTCCTTTGGTTACAAAAACTAATCAGCCACAGATTCTAACAGCTCTGAGCGAAAAGGATTTTCCTCATGTCCCCTCTTGATCTTTTGCCAATGATTTCGAATCTATGACCTCCAGTTATTGATCCAATTGCCAGAGGAAAGAATTTTTTGCTGCTCTATATTCTAAATTCTAGAACAATCCCAACAGATTGGAATTTAGCATGTATGACTCTGCTATTCAGTGAGCAGACGTCAGTTGATGGAAAGTTGCAACAATATTAAGGAAGCCTTAACAATGTGTATAGAAAATCATACTGTAATCAGACATGGAAGGAAATCGTGTTTGACATGTGAGTTTTTTGAGGGTGCAACTACTAGGACAGATAAACTAGTAGAATTATAATATTTGGAATTCCAAAAGACATTTGACATGGTGCCACACAAAAGATTAACACTTGAAATAAGAACTCATGAAGTTGGAGGTGATAGCATGGATGGAGGATTGATTAATGAATAGGCAACAAAGAATAGAGTTAAATGGGACACTTTCAAGTTAGCAGGCTGTGACTAGTGAAGTGCAGCAAAAATCAGTGCTGGAGCCTCTGCTATTTGCAATTTATAGTATTGACTTGAATGAAGTGACGAGTAATATATCTAGTTTGCTGATGATAAAGGTAGGTGAAAATATAAACTGTGAAGAGGACAAAAAGAGGCCACAAAGAGATGTAGACAGATTAAGTGAGTGGGCTACAAGATGAAAGATAGAGTATTGTGTGTGGAAGTTTGAAGTTATTTAGTACGAGTAGGCGAGCAGAATATTACAAAGGCTGTTGTTCAGAGCAAGTTTTGTGTGTTTTCTTGTTAAAGGAACACAAAGCATGTAGGTACAGTAATCAATTAGAAAGACAAATGATGTGTTGGCCTTTATTTCAAGGGAGCTGAAGTACAAGAATAAGAAAGTCTTGCTGCAGTTGCAATTTTGCTGAGGCTACACCTGGAATATTGTATACACTTTTGGCCTCCTTGTAGAGGGAAAAATATACTTCCATTGTGGCATTCCAGCGAGATTGGCTAGATTGGTCCCTGGGATGAAAGGATTATCCCATGTTGAGAGGCTGAGTAAATTGGGTTCATATTCTCTGGGGTTTATAAAAGTGAGAGGCAAATCTCAATGAAAAATACAAAATTGTGAAAGAGTTTCACAGGGTAAATGCTGAGAGTTTGTTTCCCTTGATTGAGGAATCTAGAATATTGGGGGGGGGGTGGGGTACAGTCTCATAAGGGGCAATCATTTAGCACCGAGATGAAGCATTTATTCATTCAAAGGGTTGTGAATCTTTCTCATTCTCCACCTTAGTGAGTTGTGGATGCTCCATTGCTGAATATATTTATGGCTGAGCTCAACAGACTTTTGGCTTCTCAGGAAATAGAGATATGAGGAATGGCGAGGAAAATGGGTTTGAAGCCAAAGATTGGGCATGATCATACTTCTTGGCGGAGCAGACTTGAGGAACTGAATGGTGAACTCCTGTTCCTGTTTCTACCAAACCTCTAATCACACTGAAATATGGTGCTCCATACTCTAACTGAAACTGAGCCAGTGATTTATAAAATTCTAACATGATCTGTACTTTCATATCCTATGCTTCCATTTATGAACAAAGTAACTAATATCTTTACTAAATCACTTTGTGAACTTCACATGCCGCCTTTCAGAATTTGTGTATTTGGGCACTAAGATAGGGAAATATAATGTTAAAGGTTCTGTATAAGTGCAAATTGTTGTATGCTCACACCTTTTGTTATCTCACCAAAGGGGCTATTTTTGCATTTTGTTAATGTTTCTCCTGCATCACTGGAGGTGGCAGTTTCACAGGAGCCAACAGCCTCTCTTACCAGGTTACCATTCTTAATCTCTTAGTTATATTTTTCTCATACGCTGATTGATGGGCTGAGTGGTCAGTATCCACAGTGTGGTGTTTTTACCCACGACCATCTGTTGGAGCTCTTTTGGTTCAAATATGGAAATAAGTTTATAAGTTGTCTCTTTGCTAGAACCTGAAGAATGTTATTTAGCAGCTGCAGTTTCAACTGGTCAGACAGGTGGTGAGGCAAGATTTTTTTCTGTTTGCTTTATTTTTACACATTTCATAGTTTAGCTCAAGTAGTGTGCTATAGCTCACTGTTACTTTCCAGTTATAGAGAACCTTTCAGTACTGTTTGCTTTCTCCTTCAGGTCACTGGAATTATTTTCAGGAGTTAGTACAGAGTGGCTCTTGGATTTGTTCCTAGGGAATGTCAATAGTTGCAGAGCCCCATCCCACCACAACTGAAAACCATTGCTTAGAGATCTATTTGTGTTTTTGTAGAAATTGATTTCACTTTTCATAAGTCGAGCCCTGATCCAGGCTATAATTTACACCCACCAGCTGCCAACTGCTTTAAGACTTTGGCAGGTACTAAGGCAAACACACCCACCTTGCAACTAAAAATTTCATTGCAATTCTGTTTTTTTGGTCCCTATCAGCTGTTTCCAGTCCCTCCTCCTTCGTTTTAAACATGTACAAGAAAGGAAGAAAGAAAGTAAACCGGAATAACAAAAGAAAATGGATGGGGTAATGAACTCAAAATAAAAGGAGAGCCCCAGTAAGAAGTGAAGTGAAACGAAATGTGCAGAAAGGCAGAAATAATAGTTGAAACTTTTTATGTCACAAACCTATCATGCTAACTTGTTTGACAGCTTCAGAAGTATGTTATGCCAGGTGTCAGTCAGGCTGATGGACCACTACTGTGGAATACAGTAGGAGGAAGATGAAGCAAAGCTGTCTGGAGTAAACTGCAAACTGGCTTTCAATAAATGATTGTGATATTAATCAAAATGCCCAGCCTTCTGCAAATATGGAATCAGTAGAGATAGGCGAGGTGATGAATGAATACTTTTCTTCAGTGTTCACCAAGGAGAGGGGCCATGTTTTTCAGGAAGAGAAGGTGTTACAGGCTAATAGGCTGGAGGAAATAGATGTTCGGAGGGAGGATGTATTGGCAGTTTTGAATAAACTGAAGGTCGATAAGTCCCCTGGGTCTGATGAAATGTATCCTAGGATTCTTTGGGAGGCGAGGGATGAGATTGCAGAGCCTTTGGCTTTGATCTTTGGGTCCTCGCTGTCCACGGGGATGGTGCCAGAGGACTGGAGAGTGGCAAATGTTGTTCCTCTGTTTAAGAAAGGGAATAGAAATGACCCTGGTAATTATAGACCGGTTAGTCTGACTTCGGTGGTTGGTAAATTGATGGAAAAGGTCCTTAGGGATGGGATTTACGACCATTTAGAAAGATGCGGATTAATCCGGGATAGTCAGCACGGATTTGTGAAGGGCAAATCGTGCCTCACAAATTTGATAGAATTTTTTGAGGAGGTAACTAGGTGTGTTGATGAAGGTAGGGCGGTTGATGTCATATACATGGATTTTAGTAAGGCGTTTGATAAGGTCCCCCATGGTCGGCTTATGATGAAAGTAAGGAGGTGTGGGATAGAGGGAAAGTTGGCCGATTGGATAGGTAACTGGCTATCTGATCGAAGACAGAGGGTGGTGGTGGATGGAAAATTTTCGGACTGGAGGCAGGTTGCTAGCGGAGTGCCGCAGGGATTGGTGCTTGGTCCTCTGCTCTTTGTGATTTTTATTAATGACTTAGAGGAGGGGGCTGAAGGGTGGATCAGTAAATTTGCTGATGACACCAAGATTGGTGGAGTAGTGGATGAGGTGGAGGGGTGTTGTAGGCTGCAAAGAGACATAGATAGGATGCAAAGCTGGGCTGAAAAATGGCAAATGGAGTTTAACCCTGATAAATGTGAGGTGATTCATTTTGGTCGGACAAATTTAAATGTGGATTACAGGGTCAAAGGTAGGGTTCTGAAGACTGTGGAGGAACAGAGAGATCTTGGGGTCCATATCCACAGATCTCTAAAGGTTGCCACTCAAGTGGATAGAGCTGTGAAGAAGGCATATAGTGTGTTAGCTTTTATTAACAGGGGGTTGGAGTTTAAGAGCCGTGGGGTTATGCTGCAACTGTACAGGACCTTGGTGAGACCGCATTTGGAATATTGCGTGCAGTTCTGGTCACCTCACTATAAGAAGGATGTGGAAGCGCTGGAGAGAGTGCAGAGGAGATTTACCAGGATGCTGCCTGGTTTGGAGTGTCGGTCTTATGAGGAAAGGTTGAGGGAGCTGGGGCTGTTCTCTCTGGAGCGGAGGAGATTGAGGGGAGACTTAATAGAGGTTTATAAAATGATGAAGGGGATAGATCGAGTGAACGTTCAAAGACTATTTCCTCGGGCGGATGGAGCTATTACAAGGGGGCATAACTATAGGGTTCATGGTGGGAGATATAGGAAGGATATCCGAGGTAGGTTCTTCACGCAGAGAGTGGTTGGGGTGTGGAATGGACTGCCTGCAGTGATAGTGGAGTCAGACACTTTAGGAACATTTAAGCGGTTATTGGATAGGCACATGGAGCACACCAGGATGGTAGGGAGTGGGATAGCTTGATCTTGGTTTCAGATGAAGGTCGGCACAACATCGTGGGCCGAAGGGCCTGTTCTGTGCTGTACTGTTCTATGTTCTATGTAGTTCAAATAGACCTGACCTAAATGATGATGTTATAGTATCTTTGTGTACCTTTCAGCTGTCTTCATCTCTGCTTTCTGCTTCTGGTATTTCTGTTTGCATTCTTTTGTGTTCTTTTAACTTTGCAAGTTTTATTTGTATGTTTTTAAAATTCCTCCTTTAAAGCCTAGCTCTGATATTTAGACGTACAGTTGTTGATACTGAAAAATGGATGCCATCAAGAATTAAAGGGAGTTGAAAAGATCTCTGCATTCAACAACATTAGTATCCAGTTATTTTTTCATCGAGTATTATCTAAATTAAATACACTCATTGAACTATACCCAGCAAAGATCCAACACGCTTTTTGAAAGGATAAACAATGTTTTGTAGAATAGAATACAAACTATCTTCTGTTTCTGTTTAGTGGTCCATATATGCTTGGTAAAGTCAAGTAAAAGAAATTCATTGAATCAGACCAGTTTGCCAGATGAGGCTGAACTGGATCCATCATAAGCAAACAACTATATGTGCACGTAGAAACAAAATATTGGATACCAAGGCACTCTGTTTCATTTTTGCCAGAAGTGGCTCAAGAGTGATGCAGGGTAGTAGAGATGCCATTTTTTCAATATGTTATTCCACAGCTGCGTCTGATGTGAAGAGGAAAGGAAGGTTAATGTGGGGTAGAAATGCTTTCTGCTTAAAGTATTCTCCGGTCTCAAAAACCTTCGATGATTGTAATAAAAATGCCATTATCTTAATTGTTGTTATATAGGAAGCTACATTTTGGATCGTCTGCACTATAATGAAGACTTTGCGCTGCAGATTAGGCCAGAAGTAGATTTTTCTTGTTCACGATTGAAAAGTCTAACTATTTAATATTCATTCTCAGGGTAAGAATACTACTGGCAAGCTGACCATCTATTGTTCATCCTTAGTTGTCAAGAATATAGAAGTGGGCTGCCGCCATGAACCATCACACTCCATGTGGTGAAGGTACTCCCACAATGCTATTAATTAGGGTGTTTCAGGATTTGACGCATTGACTATGACAAATGTACTTCATAATAGGCTTTTATGTTTAAACCAGGTTCAAAGGACACGTACAAAAATGCCTCCAAAGCAACTACACACCTCAGTAAAGAACAGCACTACTTCACCACAAAAATCACTGCTCCATCCCAAAAAAGCAGAATATTTTTTGAATATTGAGACATTATGAAATGTGTACATTGAGGGATCATGCAGAGGAATCTCAAAATTAGCATGCAAGTAATTAGGAAGGCAAATGGTATGTTTGCTTTTTTTTAAAACAAAGGGTTTAGAATCTGGTAGAGAAGTCTTATACAAGCTATACAATACACATCTGGAGTACTGTGTACATTTTTGCACTCAGGAAATTCATATTTAAGAATATAAAAACATGAGAACTAGGAGCAGGAGTAGGCTGATCTTTTCCTGGACTCAGCTCCACTTACCCGCCCTCTCACCATAACCATTAATTCCTTTACTGTTCAAAAATTTATCTCTCCTTGCCTTAAAAACATTCAATGAGGAAGCTTCAACTGCTTCACTGGACAGGGAATTCCATAGATTCACAACCCTTTGGGTGAAGAAGTTCCTCCTCAACTCAGTCCTAAATCTGCTCTCTCTTATTTTGAGGCCACGCTCCCTAGTTCTAGTTTCACCCATCAGTGGAAACAACCTCCCTGCTTCTATTCCCTTCATAATCTTATATGTTTCTTTAAGATCTCCCCTCATTCTTCTGAATTCCAATGAGTGTAGTCCAAGTTCTACTCGGTCTCTCCCCATAAGGAGAATGGGGAATCCTCTTTCAACTCCAGAATCAACCTAGTGAATCTCTTTTGCACCCCCTCAAGTGCCAGTATATCCTTTCTCGAGTAAGGAGACCAAAGCTGTACACAGCACTCCAGGTATGGCCTCACCAGCATCTTATCCAGCTGCAACATAACCTCCCTGTTTTTAAACTCCTCCCTCTCGCAATGAAGGACAAAATTCCATTTGCCGCCTTAATTACCTGCTGCACCTGCAAACCAACTTTTTGTATTCATGCACAAGGACACCCAGGACCCTCTGGACAGCAGCATGCTGCAATTTTTTTACCATTAAAATAATTCATTTTGCTGTTATTCCTACCAAAATGTGCACCACACACACCATGTCCTCCGAGAATTCCACCAGATTAGTCAACATGACCTGCCCTACATGAACCCATGTTGCATCTTCCCAATGGGGACAATTTATATCCAGATGTCTCCCTATTTCTTCCTTGATAGATTCAAGCATTTTCCCTACTACAGAAGTTAAGCTAACTAGCCTATAGTTACCTGCCTTTTTTAAACAGTGGTGTCACATTTGCTGTTTTCCAATCTGCGGGAACCACCCCAGAGTCCAGTGAATTTTGGTGAATTACCACTAATGCATTTGCTGTTTCCCCCACCATCCCTGGGATGCATTCCATCAGCACCAGGAGACTTGTCTACCTTTAGCCCATTAGCTTGCCTAGCACTACCTCTTTTGTGATAGTTTCTAGGTCCTCACCTTGCCTTTGAGGGAGTACAATGTGTGTTCACTCCTGGTTCCTGGGATGAGGGCATTGTCCGATGAGGAGGGAATAAACAGCTTATGCCTAAATTCCCTGGAGTTTAGAAGAAGGAGAGATGATCTAGTTGAAACATGTAGAATTCGTAAGGGGACTTGACTGGGTAGATGCTGAGAGATTGTTTTCCCTGGTTGTAGAATCTAGAACATGGAATGACAGTTCCCTTATACAGTCTCCTTTTACATCTACCATCTGTCCCAAATTGCAGATAATAATAGGTGGCTGCAGTTCAAAAGTTATGCTGGTTTCCAGCAAGCAGCAAATTATTGAATGACGGATAATCTGTTCTCAGTAAAGATGGCTGAGAGAAAATGTTGCCAGGACATTAGGACCTTCAGAGAATTCCCATGAAATCGATTCATTTTCTGGACAGGCACATGGGCCCGTAATTTGGTATCTTACCAAAAGATAGTGTTTCTGGCAATGCAGCACTTCCTTCACAAGTATCATCCCAGACATGAAGCATTCAAGTGGGAAATTCTATTTTCTGTTGACTTTCTTCAGTCCCTCTTGTTACTTAATTTCCTACTCTAATGCTGTGCTATTGTAATGGGTATTCTCTTATTAACTGAATGAATTAAACGTGAAATCTAACATGAGAGCAGTGACCTTAGACCATAAGACATAGGAGCAGAATTAGGCCATTTGGCCCATCAAATCTGCTTTGCTATTCAACAAGATCATGACTGACTTGATATGATAATCCTCAATTCCACTTTCCCACCTTATACAGAATGTTTGCAGTTCAAAGGGAGTTGATTGCAATGATGTTCAAAACAATGTGGATGAAATCAAGTAGGGCGGCACGGTAGCACAGTGGTTAGCACTGCTGCTTCACAGCTCCAGGGACCTGGGTTCGATTCCCGGCTCGGGTCATTGTCTGTGTGGAGTTTGCACATTCTTCCTGTGTCTGCGTGGGTTTCCTCCGGGTGCTCCGGTTTCCTCCCACAGTCCAAAGATGTGCGGGTTAGGTTAATTGGCCATGCTAAATTGCCCCTTAGTGTCCCGGGATGCGTAGATTAGCGGGTAAATATGTGGGGATAGGGCCTGGGTGGGATTGTGTTCGGTGCAGACTCGATGGGCCGAGTGGCCTCTTTCTGCACTGTAGGGTTTCTATGATTTCTATGAAAGTCATTTGATATTGGCTTCCATTGGTAATTGCAGTTTTTTTTCCTGTAAATACTGATGCTCTGTCACTGTGTTTTAAGGTTGCTGGAGTTTCTAATAGAACTAAATGGTATCTGAATGGATACAAAATTGGCTTCTTGACAGAGAATTGTTTTTCAAACTGGAAGCCTGTGACCAGTGGTGTGCCTCAGGATCAGTGCTGGGTCCACTGTTATTTGTCATTTATATTAATGATTTGATTGAGCATGTAGGAGGCATGGTTATCATAGAAATCATAGAAACCCTACAATGCAGAAGAAGGCCATTCGGCCCATCGAGTCTGCACCGACCACAATCCACCCAGGCCCTACCCCCACATATTTACCCACTAATCCCTCTAACCTACACATCTCAGGACTCTAAGGGGCAATTTTTAACCTGGCCAATCAACCTAACCCGCACATCTTTGGACTGTGGGAGGAAACCGGAGCACCCGGAGGAAACCCACGCAGACACGAGGAGAATGTGCAAACTCCACACAGACAGTGACCCGAGCCGGGAATCGAACCCGGGACCCTGGAGCTGTGAAGCAGCAGTGCTAACCACTGTGCTACCGTGCCGCCCACAGTAAGTTTGCAGATGACACCAAGATTGGTGGCATAGTGGACAGTGAAGAAAGTTATCTCCAATTCCAACGGGATGTCGATCAATTGGGCCAGTGGGCTGACGAATGGCAGATGGAGTTTAATTGAGACAAATGCGAGGTGATGTATTTTGGTAGATTGAACCAGGGCAGGACTTACTCAGTTAATGGTAGGGCGTTGGGGAGAGTTACAGAACAAAGAGATCTAGGGATACATGTTCATAGCTCCTTGAAAGTGGAGTCACAGGTGGACAGAGTGGTGAAGAAGGCATTCCGCATTCTTGGTTTCATTGGTCAGAACATTGAATACAGGAGTTAGAATGTCTTGTTGAAGTTGTACAAGACACTGGTAAGGCCACACTTGGAATGTTGTGTGCAATTCTGGTCACCCTATTATAGAAAGGATATTATTAAACTAGAAAGAGTGCAGAAAAGATTTACTAGGATGCTGCCAGGACTTGATGTTTTGAGTCATAAGGAAAGACTGGATAGACTGGGACTTTTTTCTCTGGACGTAGGAGGCTGAGGGGTGATCTTATAGAGGTCTATAAAATAATGAGGGGCATAGATCAGCTAGATAGTCAATATCTTTTCCCAAAGGTAGGGGAGTCTAAAACTAGAAGGCATGGGTTTAAGGTGAGAGGGGAGAGATACAAAAGTGTCCAGAGGGGCATTTTTTTCACAGAGGGTGGTGAGTGTCTGGAACAAGCTGCCAGAGGTAGTAGTAGAGGCGAGTACAATGTTGTCTTTTAAAAAGCATTTAGATAGTTACATGGGTACGATGGGTATAGAGGGATATGGGCCAAATGCAGACAATTGGGATTAGCTTAGGGGTTTTTAAAAAAAAAGGGCGACATGGACAAGCTGTAAACCTCTATGACTCTATGACTGGAGAGTGTGCGGGAAAAAGTGATTGAGCAGTTGATCACAGTGTGATCAACACTGTTTCCTGTGCTGTACTGTTCTTTGTTCTTTAGCAGTCTGCGAATGGAGGGATACAAACGAATGGTCTAGTTGGACCAATGAGCGGCACAGGCTTGGAGGGCTGAAGGGCCTGTTTCCTGTGCTGTACTGTTCTTTGTTCTTTGTGACCATTGTAATCCTGTTGATGCAGCTAGATCCAAAATCTTCAAAGAAATCGCCTTGTTAGGAGAGAATCATCAGGGAATATGATAGGAGCAGAATGTGATTTCCTTCTGTCATTTTAGATTCTCAGGTTTCTTAATGGTTAGGAAATGGTTAGAAATTGAGGAGAGAAACTGCTGTGTAGAGAGTAAGACTGGTTAAAGTAGCGGTAGTTATGTTTTAGACTACTATAAAATTATACTGGAGCATTCAAGTAGGAACATTGTCCTGTTTAAAACATCACCACTGCCACTTTAATTGATTTGTCAATATAGTGACTCATTCCACGTATGTCTTGAAGTAATTGGAATCTCAGACCAAGGATTGAGGCTGATTTATATTAATTTGTAGATAAATGGGATGTTCATGCAAAATATTCGCTATAATATTATTGAACCTGTGTGCAACAAATCTGTCCTTTTCTGGACAAACAATGTTTGTATTGGTATTGGTTTGTATTGGTATTGATCCTTTGAAGAGTCCAGTTCATATTAGTCCACTGACAGGACATTGCTGCACCTGCTCTGTTTCAAAATCTCTGGTTTGTTTACCATAGAAGTCATTAGATTATTCTGGAGCATTCAAATGGGAATGTTGTCCAGTTTCAAATCAGGGGTCAAGGTAAATTTGTATACTATCATTACTATTGATGAAAAAAAAGAGACAGTTTGTTCAAGCTTTTCTTCTTGCACTCATCAAGACAATTTGCAAGAGCACCAATGTAAGGGAAAGCAACTGGTGCATTCTCCATGGTAACCACTCTACCAATCCGAGTTTTCTTGCCAACCAATCAGCACTCTCTTCTCATACAGTATTAAATTATTTTTTTCCTTACGTTGGTATTCTTGCGAATTGTTCTGATGAGTGCAAGACTAAAAGCTTTGACAAAATGTCTCGTTCCTTTCAGCAATGCTCAAGTTCTGTACTATCAAATGACTGTTTATCGTTTGCTAAGAATAAAAGCAAAGTAATTAAATTCTTGCATTTATATAGTGTCCAATTTCCCTAACAAGTTCATGAGTTAATTTCTCTGCATGACAGTCGCAGTTATGCAGGTGAACAAAGTCTTTCCACGAAGCAAGATCCCACAACAACAAAGAGATGAATGACTAATTGTGTTCTGGTGTTAATTAAGGGAAGAAATTTGTCTTCACTAAAATATACTTGTACCTATTCTGCTGAACATCAACCATTACTTATGTATTTTTTCAAACATGGCAATTTTGGAGAAGGAAGAATACTGACTCGCCCCTCAACACTTCAGCTGCCCCTGCCCAACCCCCATAAGACAACACATCACCCACCCTAACCGCTTGACTTTCTACTTAACGTCCCAAATACTTTACCCCTTCCTTGCCCACCCCGTCCCAACCTCAGCACCTGATTCCACCACACTCTCAACCCAAACTGATAGTCCCCATCACCATTCTCCCCTATGACCCATGACCCTCCCAGTCCCAAATTACCACCCTACCTCCACACCTCACCCACCCTACCCATTAGCCAGGGTCTGTTCGGGTCAATGCACCTAACCACCTCTTTCAGAAGTTAAGTGGATAGAGTCTGGGTGTTGGGTGTGAAAGATAATGTGGTGGAATGAGTAAGGTAAGTGGATAGGGGGTAGGATGGTAAACGGACAGCATGGATGAGGTAAGTGGCTAATGGGTAGGGTGGTTTCTGGGTAGGGTGGAAATTTAATGCAGAGCATTGTGAAGTGATACATTTTAGCAAAATGTATCACTTCACAATGCTCTGCATTAAATTTCATCTGCCATGTATCTGTCCATTCTACCAGCCTATCGATATATGCTGGAAGTTTATCATTATCGTCCTTGCTATTGATGATACTTCCAAATTTCGTACCATCAGCAAATTTGTACACCTTAGTCTAAGTAGAACATAGATAGAACATAGAACAGTACAGCACAGAACAGGCCCTTCGGCCCACGATGTTGTGCCGAGCTTTATCTGAAACCAAGATCAAGCTATCCCACTCCCTATCATCCTGGTGTGCTCCATGTGCCTATCCAATAACCGCTTAAATGTTCCTAAAGTGTCTGACTCCACTATCACTGCAGGCAGTCCATTCCACACCCCAACCACTCTCTGCGTAAAGAACCTACCTCTGATATCCTTCCTGTATCTCCCACCACGAACCCTATAGTTATGCCCCCTCGTAATAGCTCCATCCACCCGAGGAAATAGTCTTTGAACGTTCACTCTATCTATCCCCTTCATCATTTTATAAACCTCTATTAAGTCTCCCCTCAGCAAATTGATATAAATCAGGAATAGCAGGGATCCTAACATTGAACACTGGAGAACTCCACTGTATACCTCCCTCTAGTCTGAATGTGTTCACCACTATGTTTCCTTGTCACTCGGCTAACTTTATATCCATGCTGCCACTTTTCCTTTTCTTCCATGCGCTTCTACTTTGCTGGCAAGCCTATGATCTGTTGCTTTCTAAAATGTCTTCTTGAAGACCAGATACATGACATCACAACTCCATTACCCTCATCAACCCTCTCTGTTTCCTCGTATTTGTAACCCTATTCCTCTATATTCATGAAATTAGGATGAAGTAAACAATCTGATGGCATTCAATGCCTAGGGTTAGGTTTAAAGAATGTTTGTTTACATGTGATAGCTCTGCCTACATGTTACCACCTTTTAGAAGAGGAGATCTAAGAGTGATGCAATTGACAAAACAAAATTGCTCAACTAAACTGTGACCTTTACACAAATAGCAGCTGAAAATTTAAAAAATCCACCAGTATCCATATTGGATTTAAAAATCATAGAATAAAAACATGTCCAAATATTTTATCAGAATACAAATCCTGGTTAACTAAGCTTACATTAGGGATATAATTTGCCATTAACTTCATTCTGAAGGACAGGAGACCTCCAGTTTTCAATTACAAGGTTGGTTACATTGCTGAGGGATTTTCTGAATTAGCTGGTGGTGAGTTGAAACATACCCTTTCTCCTCACAGCGTAAGCTATCAATGGATTCAGGTTGTTTCCAAAACCAGACAATATTGCTTGTGTATGATTGATGAGATGAAATAGAAGTGTATGATAGAATGGGTGCATGTTCTGTCAGGATGATCATTTTCTTGTTATCACAGGTTTTGCTGTATCTTAGTAACTGTCTTCATTCTGCTAGCAGTTGACAGTTTTGTAACTAGGATCGGGCTGATTCTGGAAATAAATAGGCTTTTGTTAATGCTGTAATTCTCTCAGTTCACACAGGTGAGTCATATTTCAAAGTCGCTGCAGGAGGACAGGGTTCCATGAATGCAGATGGTGGGCACGTGTGTCTTTAATTTAAAAAATAAAAGAATCAAAGGACTGTTATTTTGTATTTGAACGGTTGAGCATATCACTAACTAATTGTGTTCGGTTTTGTTTTTATATGATTTTATTTCCTGCTGTAAAACCAGCCATATTTAGTTGACCAATCTGGTGTTACACGCTGATTTAGAGATGAAGAATGCATGGTGGTAATACTGTGGAAGTTGACTAATGAGCATGAGTGATGAGTGTAGAAGGAATGCTTAATCTCCAGACAGTGGTGTATTACAGTTTTGGTCTAATCAATTATCAATAAAATAGAATTCAAAATAATTGAAATCTTTGAAACAAGTCTAAGTTTGTAAGGGCGGCACGGTAGCACAGTGGCTAGCATTGCTGCTTCACAGCTCCAGGGACCTGGGTTCGATTCTCGTCTTGGGTCACTGTCTGTGTGGAGTTTGCACATTCTCCTTGTGTCTGCGTGGGTTTCCTTTGGATGCTCCGGTTTCCTCCCACAGTCCAAAGATGTGCGGGTTAGGTTGATTGGCCATGCTATAAATTGCCCCTTAGTGTCCTGAGATGCGTAGGTTAGAGGGATTAGCGGGTAAAATATGTAGGGATATGGGGGTAGGGCCTGGGTAGGATTGTGGTCGGTGCAGACTCGATGGGCCAAATGGCCTCTTTCTGCACTGGAGGGTTTCTGTGGTAAGCTGTGCAGTTAAGTGACGTCTAGTTTTCTTGTTGAATTGCAATTTTTGGGTCTAATCTTTCAGACAACATTATGCATCAATGTGAAAATCTGGAAACAACAAGTGACTTTTACAACTACTTCTTGGCTATTAGTGTTCTTTTCTAGAAAGCCTGGATACTCTGCATTGTGATACTCTGTGAACACTCTTTATAATCATCTGCTAAATTCTATAACTTCTATATTGCTACTTGTGTTTAAATTAGTGACAGCCTTAAGTACATTTTTATTTAGCACCCGTGATATTGGAAGATAGAAACTGATTGACAATCCATACAGAATTCTGTTAAGTAATTCTGGGTTTCTGAGCAAAATGTAAATAATACAAACGGTTCAATTTTTGTAATTGGGCAAGATTGTTCAATTTTTTTTACTATGGTTTATATCCCAAGTGTAGTAGATATAATGCAGCGTTTTGCTTCACATAGATTTGACTTTATTTTCTGCCTCTTTAACGACCAAATACTATCTTTCAATATTTGATCTTCAGTCTGCATTCAAGGAACCTAAACCTTCAGCATATTCCCTTCTTTCAATACTGGAATATTTCCCATTGACCCATGGTATCCAGTTTTATCTTTCTTTTAATTTGGTAAGGTCACTGGTTATCTGTGCTTATTTTGACTCTTATACCTTTTCCTTACTTGCTATTCCTTTTCTATTCACACGTTCAATCTAATTACATTGACCCAGATTTGTGGTGTGGCTTTCAGAGTCTACTATTATTGAAGAGTAATTGGGCAGGAACATCCGGAGATGCATATGTGCAGTTAAACATGTTTCATTTAAACTTTTTTCCCAATCTGCTTCTAGTCTTGTTAACCAATCCTCCATCCATGTTAGTATATTTCCCCTTACTCCATGTGCCCTTACTTTATGTATTAACCTTTTGAATGGCATTTCATCAAATGCCTTTTAGAAATCCTAGGGGTTAGGGTTCGGTGCATTCTCCTGATTGCCCATTATCTATCCGGCTGAGGTTGTTAATGAAAGCCCACCTTCTCAACCTTGCCTCTTGCCTGAGATGTGGTGATCCTCAGGCTAAAATCACCAGCAGTCAGCTCTCTCCCTGAAAGGGGAGAGCAGCCGAGGGTCATTTGAGACTATAGCAACATTATATTTTTCCTAGTTAAACATGGAAGTCACATAATTGCTGTCTGAGTTTCCCTGTTCCTCTGGAAGCTTTGCTGCAACAGATCTCAGAGATTCAGCATTCAAAAAATGTGGAAGGGCATGAACTTGCAAGATTGATACCCACTAAACGTACCTTTTCCATTAAAATGTAAGTGAAGATTTAATGATCTGAGCTACTACAAAACAACCTTTTCAACCATTACAATTATGGCATCTGATTTCAGATTTTAATTTTCCTTTCTGTCTTTTTTTAATCTCTTGCAATCACATCTTCCTTTCCCCCTCTTTATTTTGTTTTCAGTATCTGATTTGGCATTGAATTAACTATTCAAACTTACACTTCCTAATTCAGACTGTGTTTCTCAGTAAAGATTTTTCAGTTTGATAGGTTAAGTTGCTTGCCCCATTCTCATGGATGCTTGATTCCCCATTAAGGCTGCCATGTTCTGGATTTAAAATTATCACAAGGCCTCACCAAAGTCCTGAACTTTTGCAGCACAGCTTCCTTGTTCCAGTCCCTTTGCAATAAAGGCAACCTCTGTGTCCTCCTCACCTAGCTTTATATCATCAACAAGCAAAAGGCGGCACAGTGGTTCAATTCCTGGCTTGTGTCACTGTCTGTGCGAAGTCTGCACATTCTCCCTGTGTCTGCGTGGGTTTCCTCCGGGTGCTCTGGTTTCCTCCCACAGATGTGCCGAATTTCCTTCGAAAGACGTGCTGGTTAGGTGCATTGGCTATTCTCCCTCTGTGTACCCGAACAGGCGACAAGGGGATTTTCACAGTAACTTCATTGCAGTGTTAATGTAAGCCTATTTGTGACACTAATAAATAAACTTTAAAGATACATTCTGGTGTCACTTCATCAAAGTCATTAATGTAGATTGTAAATAGCTGAGACGCTAGCACTGATTCTTGTGACACTTACTAGTCACAGCCTGCCAACTTGAAAATGCTCAATTTTTCCCAATCCACATCGTCTTGTTAACCAATCCTCCATCCATGTTAATTTTTATCCCCAACTCCATGTACACTTATTTTATGTATTAACCTTTTGAATGGCATTTTATCATATGCCTTTTAGAAATACAAAGATACTACTTCTACTGGTTTCCCATTATCTATCCTATTAGCTACATCCTGAAAACATTCTAATAGATTTATCAAACACAATTGCCCACTTGTAAACTATGTTGACTTTGTCTAATCGTACTGTGATTTTCTAACATTTCTAAGTTAAGACTTCCTTATTAATAGATTCCAATACTTACCAATGACTCATATCAGGCAAACTCATCGAGAGTTCTGTTTTCTCTCTTCCTCCTTTCTTGAAACGTGGTGTTACATTTGTCAACTTCCAATATGGTGGAGCCATTCTAAAATTAGCCCCCCATCCATTGACTCTGTCTGCACTTCCTGCTGCCTCGGAAAAGCAGCCAGCGCAATCAAGGACCCCATGCACCGTGGACATGCTCTTTTCCACCTTCTTCCATTGGGAAAAAGATTCAAAAGTCTGAGATCACGTACCCACCGACTCAAGAACAACTCCTTCCCTGCTGCCATCAGACTTTTGAATGGATATATCTCATATTAAGTTGACCTTTCTCTGCACCCCAGCTATGACTGTAACACTGCATTCTGCACTCTCTCCTTTTCTTCTCTATGAACGGTATGCTTTGTATCGCACACAAGAAACAATACTTTTCACTGTATACTAAAACGTGATAATAAATCAAATCAACATCTAGATAATTTTGGAAAATCATAACCCATGCATTCACAAGCTTCAGTTCAAACTCCAACTTCCTTTTTGGATTAATAACACATTGATTGCCAAAGGCAACCTGCAGAAGAGCCTTTCCCTTTCCACCATTTTTTCCCACGTAAGTCTGCTTTTGAATAATTGAAGTATCCTGTGATTATCATTGTTGCTAATACATCCCTATGTAACTTAAGAACAAATTTGATTCTCAATTTCCTACTGCATCATTTGGCATTGAAGACAACCTATTTCTGATGCAATAACATCTTTTGCTCGTTATAAAAAACATTCAAAGGAATTTTGTTTGAGTAGTTAAGTCCTCGTATTCTATTGTTTCTAATGCTTTCAGCCCTTTCTGATCCTTGTTCAGAATTTTATACTTGAGAGTATTTAATTGTCATTCTTGACCTAGTTGCAGATGATTTTTAATTACTGCCATTATGTTAAGATTTTTCATTCTCATGGAGCCCCTCCCGCCACACACACACACACACACATTTTTAGGCAGTTTTTGTTACTTTCTCTTTTCCTAATTGTTCTTTTTTAATGTTGTCTTGCTTGATCTGTTCTACTTTGGACAGTAGAACAGTTTAGTAGACAGAGTGGACTCCACTCACCCGATGTAGGAGCAGTGCTCCAAAAGCTCGTGATACCAAATAAACCTGTTGGACTTTAACTTGGTGTTGTGAGACTTCTTACTGTTCATTTCTGGTGACGTGGAATTGAACAACAGATAAATTATGTTAACCTTGTATAGAACCTTGGTTTGATCACATTTTGAGTACTGTGATCACATGTGACTCTGACTGAGGTGAATTGTTCCTCCTTATCTGTCTTGACATGTCTACAGCTATTGACAGGGTTGATCACATCCTCCTTCAATGTATTGTCAATGTTTGCCCGTTTATGGGTTTGCCTTTATCTGGTTCCATTCTTATCGAATTGTAGCCAAGAAACAGCTGCAATGACATCTCCTCCTATTGGTATTCCCCAACAATCTATCCTTGGCTCCCTCCTATTTTGTTGTAATATATTAACTGCCCCTCTCTTAATGTCAGATGGCTTTTCCAACATGAGCAGAAATTTTCTAAAATTGAATATTGGGAAGCCATTGTCTTCCAGCCACAAGATCTGCCCCCTCGCCGTCGACTCCATCGTACCACCTTGGAGTTGTCTGAGGCTAAGCTAAACTGCTTGCAACCTTGGTGTCATATTTAATCATACGATGAGCTTTCAGCCACATATCTCTGTCATCGCTAAGCATCTTTCCACCTCCCTAACATTAGTTGACAGACTGCCCCTGTCTCAGCCCATTTGCTGCTAAAACCATCATTTGGGACTTTGAGGTCGATAGACTTGATTATTCTGGTGCGGTCCTTGTTATCCTCCCAAATTTTCCTGTCTGTAAACTTGAGGCCCATGTCCTAACTTACAGCAAATCCACTCATCACCCCTTTGCTTGTTGCCTGTCATTGGTTTAATCAACACCTCCATTTTCTCACCACTTTAATCTCTAATCTCTTTCCAGGTCTGTGATCTTCTAATTCTGGCCACTTGAGTATTCTTGATTTCATTTTCTCCGTCATTGGCTGTGCCATCAGCTACTTTGGCTCCAATTTCTGGAATGTTCCCCCTTCGGCTCTTTGCCTCTGTAACATGCTTTCCTCCTGGAAGAGTACAGCGGCAGGATCCAGGTTCAGTTTTGGCCTGGGGTGACTGTGTGGAGTTTGCATATGCTCCCTGTCTGCATGGATTTCCTCTGGGTGCTCTGTTTGATTGGCCATGGTAAATTGTCCTTCAGTGTTCAAGATTAACGTAAAGTTTATTTATTAGTCACAAGTAGGCTTACATTAACACTGCAATGACGTTTCTGTGAAAATCCCCTAGTCGCCACACTCTGGCACCTATTTGGGTACACTGAGGGAGAATTTAGCGTGGCCAATCCACCTAATGTGCACGTCTTTGGACTGTGGGAGGAAACCGGAGCACCTGGAGGAAACCTATGCAGACACGGGGAGGACGTGCAAACTTCACACAGTGACTCAAGCTGGGAATTGAACCCAGGTCCCTGGCACTGAGTCAGCAGTGCTAACCACAGTGCCACCTTAGCAGGGTAAATATGTGAGATTACAGAGATAGGGCCTGGAAAAGATGCTCTGTTGGAGAGTCGGTGCTGACTCGATGGGCCGAATATCCTCCTTATGCACTGTAGGAATTTTATGATTAATAGAGGTCATAGAATCATAGAATATAATCATAAAAACCTGACAGTACAGAAAGAGGCCATTCGGTCCATCGAGTCTGCACCGACCACAATCCCACCCAGGCCCTACCCCCATATCCCTACATATTTTACCCGCTAATCCCTCTAATCTACGCATCCCAGGACACTAAGGGGCAATTTTAGCATGGCCAATCAACCTAACCCGCACATCTTTGGACTGTAGGAGGAAACCGGAGCACCCGGAGGAAACCCACGCAGACACGAGGAGAATGTGCACACAGACAGTGACCCAAGCCGGGAATCGAACCCAGGTCCCTGGAGCTGTGAAGCAGCAGTGCTAACCACTGTGCTACCGTGCCGCCCTAAGATAATGAAAGGTTTTTATAGAGAAGTGTTTCCACTTGCATGGAAACCAAAGTATGGTCCTTAAGTATAAGCTAATCACTAATGAGCCTGGCAGGGAATTCTGGTGAAATTTCTTTGCGCAGAGGGATAAGGTGGAACTGCTGTCATAAGGAGTATTGGAGACAGTTGGCATAGATGCATTATGGAAGCTGGATAAACAAATGAGGGAGAAGGATTTTTTATTATTCTTCATGGAATGTGGGTGTTGCTGGATAGGCCAGCATTTATTGCCCATCCCGAAGTACCTTTGAGAAGGTGGTGGTGAGCTGCATTCTTGAATCGCTGCAGTCCCTATGGTGTAGGTATGGTGCTGTAGGGAGGAAGTTGCAGGACTTTTACCCAGCAACAGTGAAGGAACAGCGATATATTTCCAAGTCAGGATGTAGCTGCTTCCCTTATCCTACTAGATGGTTGTGGGTTTGGAAGATGCTGTCTAAGGAGCCTTGGCGTGTTCCTGTAGTCCTCCTTGTAGATGGTACACATTGCTGCCATAGTTCTTCGGTGGTGGAGGAAGTGAATGGTTGTGGGTGGGGTGCCAATCAAGTGGGCTGCTTTTTCCTGGATGGTGTCAAGCTTCTTGAGTGTTGTTGAAGCTGCACTTATCCAAGCAACTGGGGAGAGTATTCAATTACACTTTTGATTGGTGCCTTGTATGCGGTGGACAGGCTTTGGGTAGTCACCACATGACTGCAGTGCCTCTTAAAAGGTCCAGTTGTCAGATCAAGAGCTTTCTATCAGCCACCAGCCATTTGTACTTATTCTGAATTCCCTTCATTGTTGACTGCACCTCAAGAACCCCATTGATCCTGACCGCAATGTTTACAGAGTCTAATCCCCTGAGGAACTCATGAAGTGATGTCCTAGAACTGAGATGCTTGACCTCCAACAACCCCAATCATCATCCTTTGCGCTAGGTATGATTTCAACCAGCGGAGAGTTTTTCCCCTGATTTGCATTGACTCCAATTTTGCTACGACTACTTGATGCCATGCTCTGTCAAATGCTGCCTTGATGTCAAGGGCAGTCCTCTTTTGCCCATGTTTGAATCAAGAGTGTAATGAGATCTGGAACTGAGTGACCCAGGTGGAATCTCAACTAAGTGCCAGTGAGCAGGTTATTGCTGAGCAGGTGCTGCTTGATAGCGCTATTGATGACCATTTCCATCATTTTACTGATGCCTGAGAATGGACAGATAATTTGTCGGATTGATGCCAGTGTTGCAGCAGTACTGGAACAATTGGTTAGGGGCATGCCAGGTTCTGGAGCACAAGTTCAATGCCATTGACTGGGACTCCCTTACAACCAAGGGCTCGGATGGAGAGCAATTTGTTAGATGAGTCCAGAGTCCAGTATGTTGGCAATTGAACCAGGGAGGGGGCCATTCTAGACTTGGTATTGGGAAATGAGCTGGGCCAGGTGATCGATGTTACAGTGGGGGAGCATTTTGGGCTTACCGACTATAGTTCCGTAAGATTTTGGATAGTCATGGATAAGGACAAGAGTGGCTCTCGCGTGAGGGTGCTAAATTGGGCTAATTACATCTAAATTAGACAGGAACTGGGGAATGTGGATAAGGAGTGCCTATTTGAGGGCAAATCCACGTCTGGCATGTGGGAGGCTTTTTAAAGGCCAGTTGATTGAATGGAGATCTGTAGCTAGTGGTGTTTGTAGTATATAAATAATCTGGAGGAAAATGTAGGTGGTTTGATTAGTAAGTTTTCAGATGATTGGTGGAGTTGCTGATAGTGCTGGGGATTGTCAGAGAATACAATAGGATATAGACAGATTGGAGACTTGGGCACAGAAATGGCAGATGGAGTTCCGTCTGGACAAATATGAGGTGATGCATTTTGGAGGATTAAACTTGTGAATTATACTGTAAATGTCAGAACCCTTAGGAACATTAACGTACAGAGGGATCTGGGCGTGCAGGTCCACAGTTCCCTAAAAGTGGGAACACAGGTGGCCAAGGTGATTAAGAAAGCATATGGCAAGCTTACCTTCATTGGTCGGGGCATTGAGTACAAGAGTTGGGAAATCATTTTGCAGCAATGTAAAACCTTGGTTAGGCCGCATTTGGAGTATTACATGCAGTTCTGGTCACCACACTACCGGAAGGATGTGGAAGCTTTGGAAAGAGTGCAAAGAAGGTTCACCATGATGTTGCCTGGTGTTAAGGATGTTGGCTATGAGGAGAGGTTGAATAAACTAGGATTGCTTTCACTGGAAAGACGGAGGCCGAGGGGAGACCTGATAGAGGTCTACAAAATAATGAGAGGCATAGACAGGGTGGATGGTCAGAGGCTTTTTCCCAGGGTGGAAGCATCAATTACAAGGGGGCAGAGGTTCAAGGTGAGAGAGGGAAAGTTTAATGGTGATGTGCAGGGGTGGTGGGTGCCTGGAACGCGCTGCCAGAGGAGGTGATGGAATCAGGCACATTAGCAACATTTAAGTGGCATCTAGATGGGTACATGAATTGGGAGGGAATAGAGGGATATGAACTGAGTAAGGGCAGAAGGTTTTAAAAAAAATGTATTTAGGGCATCATGATTAGCACAGGTTTGGAGGGCCGAAGGGCCTGTTCCTGTGCTGTACTTTTGTTTGTTCTTTATTGCCGCAGTATTGTCAGTGTCCATAGCCTTGCCAAGATCTAGTTCCTTCAACTATTTCTTGGTATCTCATGAAGTGAATTGATTTGGCTGAAGATTGACATCTGTGATGCTGGGCACCTCTGGAGGAGGCCAAGGTGGATCATCTACTCGGCACTTCTCGCTGAAGATTGTTGCAAATGCTTCAATCTTATGTTACCTTATCCCAGGGTAGTGCTGTTGATAATGCTCGATGAAAAAAGATTGGAGAGGCTCATGCGGAGCATAAACACTGACATGGACCTATTTGTTTCAGTGGTATCTTTCTGTGCAATAAATGCTGTGTAATTTTATGCGATGATGAGCAATATTATTGAACTGGAGAACCAACTGCCATTGTGGAATTGTGATTTATTGTCATATATGGAACATATTCCTGTTCCTTTTAATCTAAATTTTACATTTACTTTTGCCTTTATTTTATTTGATGGCTATAAATGTGGTTTATGTTGGGAGTATTTCTCATTTTTTTTGTGATGCTGGTTTTAGTATCAATTTAACTTACTATCTATGAGAGCCAGCTTTTCACAGTGTGGGTGCTTAACAGGACAGATGACATTTAATTATCTATGGTTACGTCAAATCTGCTTCGTAAAAGGCAAATATGAGCAAGCGCTGTCATGGGGAATTTTAATGTTAGTGAGCTTTGGTGAGCTTTGAAATCTCATAATTAGAGGGTAGTATTTAGATTATTGTTATCTCTGAGAAAGATTAAGGAAACTCTGAAAAGACCACCTCACAGTTTAAGCAAAAGAACAAAGAATTCAGTTTTAATCCTGTGGAATGAAGATCTATTGCTTAAGGCGCTGTGTACTGCTCTGAGGAAAACATCTGGGAGGTAGATCACTTGAGAAACAACTTTAACCCCCCCCACCCACCCACCACCACAACACCTCGGTTTGACTTTAGACCAAGATAAAAGGTGTATTTAATTACAGTGAAAATGTAGTTACAATGAAAACTATATTTGTCAAGTAGCAACGCTAAATGTGGATTTCATTGTGCAAATTCTTGGGAGGCATGTAAACTGTTCCATTAGTAAGTATTCTGGTCTCTGATACTTATGATGTGGAGATGCCGGCGTTGGACTGGGGTAAACACAGTAAGAAGTCTCACAACACCAGGTTAAAGTCCAACAGGTTTATTTGGTGTTAAATGTTAGATGTTAAATATATAACATCTTATCACTTACCTGATGAAGGGACAGCGCTCCGAAAGCTAGTGGCTTGTGCTACGAAATAAACCTGTTGGACTTTAACCTGGTGTTGTGAGACTTCTTACTCTGATACTTATACAGCAACTTATATTGTTGCAGTAAGTTAAGGTTTGAAGAGATGTAAATATCTCCTTTATTCATTGTTTCACGCTGATTTACTGTATTAACCTATATAAATATTTGCAACGGAAATATGGAAGCCATGGGGGGGCTGTATGGAGTGTGCAACTAAAATTACATCATTTGGGACAGCAGTTTAAATTTTTAAAAAAATACTGTTGAATTATTACAAATGTCAGTTTTGCAGGATTTTACCATTTTTTCCACAAGACTTTGGTGTGATTTGCTGTTTTAAAAACACAACCTATCTTTATATTACGTCATCAAGGCACTAGCATTACCACATTACCGCACACTCTGATTTGGGGTGGGGAAAGCTGAAATGTGTATTAAAGCTAGATGGGCCAGTTTGTGCAATTTTGCTGATCTCCTGTCACTTTGAACAGAGATAGTATGAGTCATCTCAGGCTCATTATGTTAGTGTGGTCCCATTCAGTTGTAGAAAAGTAGTAGTTTCTAGTGACCCACACCTGGGAGGGGCTTTGCAGGGTGGAGCAGATTGGCATTTGGTTTAATTAGGAGTACTGCCAGCCAGTTCCCAAGTGGGGTGAGGGTCAGAGGTCTTGTTTGTTATTTCCTTCTTGGGGGAGTGGGTGGGGGTAGGGCAGAAATGGGAGAACAGAAAGGCACAGGTGTACTGGACAATCTTAGTGTATGTGTTTGCCTGTCTGAGAGATTCTTCTAGGTTTAGTAGCAGATCAGATTCAGTGATGAGGTTGATTAAAGAGATCCAGCCAATATAGATAGTGCAGAATATTTTTGAGGAGAGGATGCAAAGTAGATTAAGATGAGAGTTAATTCTATTACTCGAGCTCTTTATTGCTGAATGTAAAAACAAGCAATTGAATTATTTGTATATGTCCTTATCTCACTTAATTGATATCAGCCTGTCTGCTGAAAAATTGGTGATGCATATATGAGGACACATGCAAAATATGTAACATCTGGTCTGTATCACAAAGGGATAATATTTTGAAGGAACAAGACTATCTCCTTTAACCTGTTTTGCCATTCAATTAGATCATGAGTGACACGTATCTTAATGCCATCTACCCACCTTGGTTCCTATGTTAAGATGAGCAGCATAGGTAAATTCCTGAACATAAGACACGGGACTGGTTTGAGGAGCAACTATCCACTCTGAACCTAAGGGACTATCCTAAGGTAGACCTGAAATTTATAACAATTTCTACATTTTGTCACTGCGACAAAAAGAATTTTTTTGTCTCAGACTCATCCTGCATTGAAGCCTTTTGTCTGACTTAATCGGAAGAATTTTGGGCAGAAAGTAAAAGCCATCTTAGAACATAGAAAAACTACAGCACAAACAGGCCCTTCGGCCCACAGGTTGCGCCGGTCATGTCCCTGCCTACCTAGGCCTATCTATAGGCCTACCTATAACTCTCAATCCTATTAAGTCCCACGTACTCATCCAGAAGTCTCTTAAAAGATCCTATCGAGTTTGCCTCCACCACCATTGACGGCAGCCGACTCCACTCACCCACCACCCACTGAGTGAAAAACTTACCCCTGACATCTCCTCTGTACCTACTCCCCAGCACCTTAAACCTGTGTCCTGTTGTATCAGCCATTTCAGCCCTGGGAAAAAGCCTCTGAGAATCCACCCGATCTATACCTCTCAACATCTTGTACACCTCTATCAGGTCACCTTCTTAGCCACCTCCTCCACCTGGGGGGCCGATTTCAGAGTCCTATGGACCCGGACCCCAAGGTCCTTCTGATCCTCTACACTGCTAAGAGTCTTACCCTTGATATTATACTCCTTCATCACATTTGACCTGCCCAAATGGACCACTACACATTTATCCGGGTTGAAGTCCGTCTGCCACTTCTCCGCCCAGTCTTGCATCCTATCTATGTCACGCTGCAGCTTCTGACATTCCCTCCAACCTATCCACAATACCACCAACCTTCGTGTCGTCGGCAAACTTACCAACCCACCCCTCCACTTCCTCATCCAGGTCATTTATGAAAATGACAAGCAGCAAGGGTCCCAGAACAGATCCCTGGGGCACACCACTGGTGACCGACCTCCATTCAGAAAAAGACCCATCTACAACCACTCTCTGCCTTCTGCAGGCACGCCAGTTTCGGATCCACAAGGCAATAGCCCCTTGGATCCCATGCCCACTCACTTTCTCGAGAAGTCTTGCATGGGGGACCTTATCGAACGCTTAATGAGAGTACTCTTAATGAGAGTACTAAGTTTGAAGCGTTAATATATGTGCTAATTGGCCAACCATTTTGCAGTAAAAATATGCTTAACTGGCATGATGTGTGTGAAACTAAATGGTAAAAAATTGCAGCATGCTGCTGTGCAGAGGGACAAAGAACAGTACAGCACAGGAAACAGGCCCTTCGGCCCTCCAAGCCTGTGCCGCTCCTTGGTCCAACTAGACCAATCGTTTGTATCCTCCATTCCCAGGCTGCTCATGTGACTATCCAGGTAAGTCTTAAACGATGTCAGCGTGCCTGCCTCCACCACCCTACTTGGCAGCGCATTCCAGGCCCCCACCACCCTCTGTGTAAAAAACATCCCTCTAATATCTGAATTATACTTCGCCCCTCTCACCTTGAGCCCGTGACCCCTCGTGATCGTCACCTCCGACCTGGGAAAAAGCTTCCCACTGTTCACCCTATCTATACCCTTCATAATCTTGTATACCTCTATTAGATCTCCCCTCATTCTCCGTCTTTCCAAGGAGAACAACCCCAGTCTACCCAATCTCTCCTCATAGCTAAGACCGTCCATACCAGGCAACATCCTGGTAAACCTTCTGGTTTACCTTCTGGGTGTCCTTGTGCAGGAATCGCAAGGAGTTGGTTTGCAGGTGCAGCAGGTAATTAAAAAGGAAAATGGAATTTTGTCCTTCATTGTTAGAGGGATGGAGTTTAAAAACAGCGAGATTATGTTGTAGCTATATAAGGTGCTGGTGAGGCCACATCTGGAGTACTGTGTAGAGTTTTGGTCTCCTTACTTGAGAAAGGATATACTGGCACTGGAGGGGGTGCAGAGGAGATTCACTAGGTCGATTCCGGAGTTGAGAAGGTTGGCTTAGGAGGAGGGACTGAGTAGACTGGGGCTAGACTCATTGGAATTTAGAAGAACGAGGGGAGATCTTATAGAAACATATAAGATTATGAAGGGAATAGATAAGATAGAAGCAGGGAAGTTGTTTCCACTGGTGGGTGAAACTAGAACTAGGGGGCATAGCCTGAAAATAAGGGGAAGCAGATTTAGGACCAAGTTGAGGAGGAACTTCTTCACTCAAAGGGTTGTGAATCTGTGGAATTCTCTGCCCAGTGAAGCAGTTGAGGCTACCTCATTGAATGTTTTTAAGGCGAGGATAAATTTTTGAACAGTAAAGGAATTAAGGGTTATGGTGAGCGGGCAGGCAAGTGGAGCTGAGTCCACAAAAAGATCAGCCATGATCTTATTGAATGGCGGAGCAGGCTTGAGGGGCCAGATGGCCGATTCCTGCTCCTAGTTCTTTATGTTCTTAAGCTAACTAGCCTCCTTAAACCTCCTAGCCTCCGTAATTATGTGAATTTTTGGAATTGATATGGTCAGTGTCATCTATTAAGCCAACTCATTGCATTATGTGTGATCTGCAAGCTTGTAAAATAGAATACCTACAGTGCAGAAGGAGACCATTCGACCCATCAAACCTGCACCAACAATCCCACCCAAGCCCTATCCCCTTAACCCCACACATTTACCCTGCTAGTCCACCTGACACTAAGGGACAATTTAGCATACCCAGCCAACCTAACCTGCACATCTTTAGACTGTGGGAGGAAAGTGGAGCATCTGGAGGAAATCTGTGCAGACACTTGGAGAATGTGCAAACGCCACACAGTGACCCGAGGCCGGAATTGAACTGGTCCCTGGCGCTGTGAGGCAGCAATGCTACCAAATGTGCAGTAATGTTGGGTAAGGATAGACTTCAAAAAAATGTAAAACACTAGAAACTTTGCGGTGTGCAATTCTGGCATCATGCCATTAATGTGTTTTGACTTCCACAAGCAAGTGACTTACGGTTATGGTTAGGAGTTTACCGGAAAGAGCTGGAGTAACAAACAACTAGCTCTTTAAGCAGCTCTGCTATCACCATCTGAGGCAAATTGTTGTTTGTGCCGTACAGCATCTGGCCTTGTTCATTTATAAATCATCTAGTTATTAAAGCATTTGAAAAGCATCAAGTGGCTTATTTTTTTTTGCCTGGAAATCAAGTAGTAAAATTATACAAGTCCAGTGTGTAGCATTACTGTTGATTGGGTAATTGTTTCCTTAGGCTAAGCAATTCAAGGCATCCATTTCTAATTCTCAAGAATCAATTTCAAGTATGGCTTAATAAAGCCCAAACTGTAATATGTAATTGAAAAGGTAAAATAGGGTTATATCTACCAGCACATGGATAATATGCTACTTCATATCGTGACTGTATTAGCTACTCTTCTTGAGTACCCTGCACATCCTTGGTGATTATTTGTTAGAACCATAGAAAATTACAGCTCAGAAACAGGCCTTTTGGCCCTTCTTGTCTGTGCCGAACCATTTTTTGCCTAGTCCCACTGACCTGCACTTGGACCATATCCCACCACACCCCTCTCATCCATGAATGTTAAAAGCATTTACCACTTTATCCGGCAGCTCATTCCACACTCCCACCACTCTCTGCGTGAAGAAGCCCCCCCTAATATTCCCTTTAAACTTTTCTCCTTTCACCCTTAACCCATGCCCTCTGGTTTTTTTCTCCCCTAGCTTCAGCGGAAAAGGCCTGCTTGCATTCACTCTATCTATACCTATCAAAATCTTACACACAAACCGTGTATAAGATTGAACCGTGGTTAAATACCATGATTTTTTACGGTGGGTAGGGTGAAGAGACAGGCCCAGAATCTACCTGAAGCAGGATGGGGATTGAATGAATTGAATCCCATGCTATTGGCATTAATTTAAATCCCATGCTAGCAGTTCTGCCGTTTGGGGGGAGGCGAGTACTGGCATTGACTATTCGGATGATGGGAGCGGTATCAATTCTGATAGGGGGAGCAGTATTGATTCTGGTGGCGGGGGGGTTGCGGTTTTATGGAAGATGCTGACTCCGACTGGGGAAGGTGTGCGGAGCTCCTGAGACCTCCGTGGCACACTGGTGGTTTATTCATGTTCTGAGCATGGCTCCCTGATCTCAGTGCAGTTGGGCTTTGCTGATGTGTTTAAGTGTAAGGCTATTTAATACACAAAAGCTAAAGACTAGAGATGCTGAAAATCTGAGATAAAAACAACACCCCTTAGTCACAGATCTGAAACATGAATGCTGATTCTCTCTCCACAAATGCTGTCAGACCTGCTGAATGTTTCTAGAATTTTCTGTTTTTATTGAAGATATTTAGCTATGGAGTTCATTAAAAGCTCAATGAATAGAAACCTTGTCACTAATTTAACCCTAACTTGGATTAATGCACTGAGTCAAATAAGAATCTCAGGATATGAACTAATTATTACATTTGTGCAGATTGATTGATACGTTAACAGTAAAACAGTGACTGCACTTCAAACAGATGTAACAACGCTTCAAAAATAATTCAATGCTTAGGATTGACTTGAGGATGTTAAAGGTGCATTTTTCTGTTTGAGATTTAGCAAAAATCTGTAGAAATGTTTTCCTTGCCAATTACTTCAATTTGTTCGAATGTTGAATTATGTCATTGGACCAGGAGAATATGTGCAAGTCAAAATTGATTTCAGACCTCGTTCAAAAGAAAA
Source organism: Mustelus asterias (assembly GCF_964213995.1). Lineage (NCBI taxonomy): Eukaryota > Metazoa > Chordata > Chondrichthyes > Carcharhiniformes > Triakidae > Mustelus > Mustelus asterias. The sequence continues at coordinate 67,395,609 of NC_135811.1, read as the reverse complement.
TGCGCTGTCTTTCAACCAGCTGGTTCAGGGCTAAATAATAGAATTGTATAATTATTCGAGGGTGGTGGGTCCTGGAACTCGCTGCTGGGGGAGGTAGTGGAAGCAGATACGATAGTGACTTTTAAGGGATGTCTTGACAATGAATAAAATGGGAATAGAGGGATATGGGGGCTTTAGTTCAGTTGGGCAGCATGGTCGGTGCAAGCTTGGAGGGCTGAAGGGCCTGTTCTGTGCTGTAATTTTCTTTGTTCTTTGTTCGAAAGCTAAAGATATAACTTCAAAATGATTGCATTGTGCAACATTATGGGAGTTTCTGGGCCAATGTGAATGATATGTGACAGAAGACCATAAGACATAGGAGCAGAATTAGGCCACTCGGCCCATTGAGTCTGCTCCACCATTCAATCATGGCTGATATTTTTCTCATCCCCATTCTCCTGCCTTTTCTCCATAACCATTGATCCCCTTATCAATCAAGAAACAATCTATCTCTTTCTTAAAGACACTCAATGACCTGGCCTCCACAGCCTTCTGCGGCAAAGAGTTCCACAGATTCACCACTTTTTGGCTGAAGACATTCTTCCTCATCCCTGTTTTAAAGGATCATCCCTTTAGCCTGAGGTTGTGCCCTCTGGTTCTAGTTTTTCCTACTAGTGGAAACATCCTCTCCATGTCCACTCTATCTCGGCCACGCAATATTCTGTAAGTTTCAATAAGATCCTCCCTCATCCTTTGAAACTCCAACGAATACAGACCTAGAGCCTCAACCGTTCCTCATTCGACAAGCTCTTCCTTCCAGCGATCATTCTTGTGAACTTCCTCTGGACCCTTTCCAAGGCCAGTGCATCCTTCCTTAGATATGGGACCCAAAACTGTTCACAGTACTCCAAATGCGGTCTGACCAGAACCTTATGTAGCCTCAGAAGTACATTCCTGCTCTTGTATTCTAGCCCTCTCGACATGAATGCTAACATTGCATTTGCCTTCCTAACTCCCGACTGAACCTACACGTTAACCTTAAGAGAATCTTGAACAATGACTCCCAAGTCTCTTTGTGTTTCTGATTTCCTAAGCATTTTCCCATTTAGAAAATAATCTATGCCTCCATTCCCCCTTCCAAAGTGCATAACCTCACACTTTTCCACATTGTATTCCATCTGCCACTTCTTTGTCCACTCTCCTAACCTGTCCAAGTCCTTGTTCAGCCCCCCTCTTCCTCAATACTACCTGTCCCTCAACATATCTTTGTATCATCTGCAAACTTAGCAACAGTGCCTTCAGTTCCTTCCTCCAAATCGTTAACGTATCTTGTGAAAAGTTGTGGACCAGCACTGACGCCTGAGGCACACCACTAGTCACCGGCTGCCATCCTGAAAAAGACCCCTTTATCCCCACTCTCTGCCTTCTGCCAATCAGCCAATCCTCTATCCATGCCAGGATCGTACCCTTAACACCATGGGCACTTAACTTATTTAACAGTCTCCTATGCGGCACCTTGTCGAAGGTCTTCTGGAAATCTAAATAAAACACGTCCACTGGTTCTCATTTATCTAATTTTCTTGTTACCTCCTCAAAGGACTCTAACTGATTTATCAGATATGACCTCCCCTTGACAAAGCCATGCTGACTCAGTCCTATTTTATCATGCAGTTCCAAGTACTCTGCGATCTCACCTTTATTTATGGACTCTAAAATCTTGCCAATGACCGAAATCAGGCTAACTGGCCTATAATTTCCCGTCTGCTGCCTCCTTCCCTTCTTAAACAGCAGTGTTACATTAGCTATTTTCCAGTCCTCTGGTACTCTCCCTGCCTCCAGTGATCCCTGAAAGACCACCACCAATGCCTCCACAATTTCCTCAGTTATCTCTTTTAGAACCCTGGGGGTGTATCCAACCGGTCCAGGTGATTTATCCACCTTCAGACCTTTCAGTTTCCTCAGAACCTTCTCCTTAGTAGCCACTACACTCACCTGTGCCCCCTGACACTCCTGGAGCTCTGGCATCCCACTGGTGTCTTCCATCATGAAGACTGATGCAAAGTGACTATTCAGTTCTTCTGCCATTGCTTTGTTTCCTATTATTATTTCTCCAGCCTCATTTTCCAGTGGTCTAATGGCTATTTTTGCCTCTCTTATCTTTTATATATTCAAAAAAGCTCTTCCCATCTTCTTTTATATTACTAGCTAGCTTACACTCATATTTCATCTTCTTCCCCCTTATTGCTTTTTTAGTTGTCCTCTGCTCGCTTTTAAAGGCTTCCCAATCCTCTGGCTTCCCACTAATCCTTGCCACTTTATATGCTTTTTCTTTTGCTTTTATGCTGTCCTTGGCTTCCCTCGCCAACCATGGATGCTTCATTCTCCCCTTAGCATGTTTCCTCTTCTTTGGGATAAATTTCTGTTGTGCCTCCCGAATAACTCTCAAAAACTCCTGCCATTGCTGTTCCATTGTCTTCCCTGCTAAGCTCCCTTTCCAATCAACTTTGGCCAGCTCCTCCCTCATGTCTTTGTAGTTACCTTTATTTAATTATAATACCGTTACATCTGATTCCAGCTTCTCCCTCTCAAACTGCAGGATAAATTCTATCATATTGTGGTCACTGTTCCCTAAGGGTTCCTTCACCTTAAGTTCCTTAATCAAGTCTGCCTCATTACAAATCACCAAATTCAGAATTGCCTGTTCCCTAGTCGGCTCTGTCACAAGCTGCTCCAAAAAACCATCTCTTAGACATTCCACAAATTCCTTTTCTTGGGATCCACTACCTACCTGATTTTCCCAGTATTGTGGTCCCCCATAATTATTGTAATATTGCCTTTTTTATCTCGTGATTAATTTTCTGCCCTACATCCTGACTACTGCTAGGGGGCCTGTATATAACTCCCATCAGGGTCTTTTTACCTTTGCGATTCCTCAACTCTACCCACAGAGATTCTATGCCTTCTCATCCTATATCACTTCTTGCCATCGATTTATCCATTTATTGATGGATTATTCCTTACTAACAATGCAACCCCACCCCCTTTGCCCATTTCCCTGTCCTTCCAATAGGACACATATCGTTGGATATTTAGATCCCAGCCCTGATCCCCTTGCAGCCACGTCTCTGTGATGCCCTCAAATCATACCGGCCAATTTCACTGAGTGTAACAAGCTCATTTACCTTGTTCCGTATACTGCGCGCAATTAGGTACAACACCCTCAGTCCTGCATTGACCACCTCCCTTCTCATACTCGTCACCTTTTTTGCTCTGCCTGAGGTTAGATTTCTGCCACCTTCTTTACACTCTGTTCCATGACGTGGTCATCATCATCATCATCATCATGATGTGGTCTGGAAACTTTACTAATCTCTCCTGAGCCCTCAGCTCCATTAACCTGCACTTCTACCCTCTCCTTTTAACTTGGATTTTCTAATTCACCATACAACTGAAACCTCCCCCCCCCCCCCCCCCCCCCCCCCCCGACTATTTAGTTTAAAACTCTATCTTCAGCCCTAGTTATACGATGAAGACCGTCCCATCGGAACTCGTCCCCTCTTCCCCAATATTGCTGCCAATGTCCCATGAATTCAAACCCATTCCTCCCACACCAATCTTTGAGCCACGCATTTACCTCCTTAATCTTATTGACCCTGTGCCAATTAGCTTGTGGTTTAGGTAGTAATCCAGAGATTATTACCTTTTTGGTTCTGCTTTTTAATTTAGCTCCTAGCTGTTCATACTACCTTCTTTACCGAACAGAACCTTTGTTCCTGTTCTACCTATGTCACTGGTACCTACGTGAACCACGACAACTTGGTCTTTACCCTCCCACTCCAAGTTCCTCTGTAGCCCAGATGAGATATCCCGAACCAGAGCACCAGGCAGGCAACACAACCTTCGGGATTCTCGATCCTGGTCACAGAGAACAGTGTCAATGCCCCTAATTATACTATCCCCAACTACGACTACATTTCTTTTTTCTCCCCCCCACTTGAACCTTGCCATGGTCAGTTTGCTCATCCTCCCTGCAGTACCCATTCCCGTCCATACAGGGAGCAAGAATCTCGAACCTGTTGGACAAGTTTAGGGACGAGGCTCCTGCAACCCTATCTCCTGGATCCCTCTACCTGCCTCACTCGCAGCCTCCTGTCCCTGTCCACTGGCCGAATTCAAGGTACTTAATCTAAGGGGTGGGACTGCCTCCTGGAACACTGTCCAAGTGTCTCTCCCCCTCCCTGAGACGTCGCATCATCCAAAGCTCAGACTCCAGCTCATCCACTCTGAGCCGGAGTTCCTCAAGCAACCAGCACTTATTACAGACATGCCCACTGGGAACCACAATGGGATCCACCAGCTCCCACATCATGCGGGAACAACACATCATCTGACTCTCCATCTCTATTTAATTAGTTTTTAATTTTGGGTTTAAAACTTTCTTAAAATTTTAAAAAAAATTATACATCTCCTCATTACCTCAGTCTCAATGTAATGTCTAATCAGTAATTTAAATGTATTTTCAAATTTAGTACGGCTCCCTGTTAGCCAATCAAATCGCAGCCTTCCTGTAATGTCACTTTTAAGTTTATTTTAGTCCAAACTCTGTCAGTTTCAGAGAATCAAGAGTAACACTGACTTCCCAATCAGCACGCTGCCTTGCAGCCTCTGCTGCCTATTTCACCAAACTCCCTGTTTTCACCCAACTCCAAAAGCACTCCTCATAGTCAGGCAGCACTCACCATGTAGAATAATCTGGAATTCTTGCTTAGTTAATAATCAAGCCCAGGAATCATTTTGTTACGTGGGTAGGGGTTGGAGAAAAGGGTAGATACAAAAGTAACAAGGTCTGTGTCCATAAGGCAAAGTGATGGCCTTGACTTTTAATCATAAAATATTTACATTGCAGAAGGAAGCCCATGGAGTCTACACTGACTCTTTGAGAAAGCCTCCTACCTGGGCCCTATGCCCGTAAACCTAATGTATATACCTCGCTCATAAGACATAGGAGCAGAATTAGGCCACTTGGCCCATTGAGCCTGCTCTGCCATTCAATCATGGCTAATATTTTTCTCATCCCCATTCTCCTACCTTTTCCTCGTAAACCCTGATCCCCTATTGACCAAGAACCTATCTATCTCTGCCTTAAAGACACTCAATGACCTGGCCTCCACAGCCTTCTGCGGCAAAGTTCCACAGATTCACCACTCTCTGGCTGAAGAAATTCCTCCTCATCTCTGTTTTAAAGGATTGTCCCTTTAGTCTGAGGTTGTGCCATCTGATTCTAGTTTTTCCTACTAGTGGAAACATCCTCTCCACAGCCACTCTATCCAGGCCTCACAGCATCCTGTAAGTTTCAATAAGATCCCCCTTCATCCTTCTAAACTCCAACGAGTACAGACCCAGAGTCCCCAACCATTCCTCATACGACAAGCTCTTCATTCCAGCGATCATTCTTGTGAACCACCTTTGGTCCCTTTCCAAGGCCAGCACATCCTTCTTTAGATATGGGGCCCAAAACTGCGCACAATACTCCAAATGGGGTCTGACCAGAGCCTTATACAGCCTCAGAAGTACATCCCTGCTGTTGTATTCGAGCCCTCTCGACATGAATGCTAACATTGCATTTGCCTTCCTAACTGCTGCCTGAACCTGCACGTTAACCTTAAGAGAATCTTGAACAATGATTCCCAAAGCCTCTTTGTGTTTCTGATTTCCTAAGCATTTTCCCATTTAGAAAATAGTCTGCCTCCATTCCTGCTTCCAAAGTGCATAACCTCATACTTTTCCACATTGTATTCCATCTGCCACTTCTTTGCCCACTCTCCTAACCTGTTCAAGTCCTTCTGCAGCCCTCCTCCTTCCTCAATGCTGCCTGTCCCTCTACTCTAATCTCCCTAACTCACATGTCCTGGGAAACTAAGGGGCAATTTATCATAGCACCTAATCTGCACATCTTTGGACTGTGGGAGGAAACCGGAGTGCTCGGAGGAAACCCATATAGTCACTGGGAGAATGTGCAAACTCAGCACAGCCACCCAAAGCTGGAATCGAACCCGATCCCTGGCGCTTTGAGGCAGCAGTGCTTGCCACTGTCGCCCATGCTTCTGAATGTTTTTGGATCTTTTCAAAGGTAGTCCTTGCTAGAGACTTAACTTTCTCAATGAACTGCTTCTAAACCTTTGTAAGATCTAATTTGGTTCTATCTAGGAGGTCCTTTAAGTGCTTGGGAAATGAATAATCTCTATTAACTTCTCAGTGCAAACTCTGCCAGTTGACTTGTCTTCTGTGATTAATTCTGATACTTTCTCTTCAAATGTAATCTTTGTGCTGTTTGATATGTTTAAGTTTATTTATTGGTGTCACAAGTAAGCTTGCATTAACACTGCAATGAATTTATTGTGAAAATTCTCTTGTCGCCACACTCCAGCACCTGTTCAGGTACACTGAGGGAGAACTTAGCACGGCCAATACAGCTAACCAGCACATCTTTCACACTGTGGAAGGAAACTGGAGCACCCGAGGAAATTCATGCAGACACAGGGAGAATGTGCAGACTCCGCACAGACAGTGACCCAAGCTGGGAATTGAACCTGGGTCCCTGACGCTGTGAGGCAGTAGTGCTAACCACTGGACCACCATGCTGCCTAAGGTCTTGGAACATTATGCACATAAATGAGAAAAGTTGATTCTATTTAGGACATTGTTGGTAATAAACCCAGCTATATATCACCAACCAACTGCCAGAAGATAGCTGGTGATTACTGAACCATGTATGATTTTGTGCAGTTAAGGCCAAGGTCAGTAGGCGTCTATTCTGTTTCATAAATAAGTTCTTAGTGATGTTGTCTCTTTAAAATTGTAATTGAAGATTTTATCTACTTTTTAACACTGTCATTATCAAAGAGATGAGATGCATTTTTTAAAAAATTAAATGCTTTGGCATTTCGCTGGTTTAAATAAATAGAAAGGCATCGCCATGTCTGATCATTGGAACAAAGTGAAATAAACTGGCAGTTGAATGAGAAAACAACTGAAACGGTAGCATATTGGAGTCAAAAAACTTTATGGGCGGAGTTTTCCCGTTCCGCCTGCCATCGGTATCATAGCGGGCGGAGGGCGGACCATGCAAAGGTCTGTTGACCTCAGGTGGAATTCTCCGGTCTTGGGGCAAGCGCAGGTGGAGAATTCAACTCTACAAGTTCAAAAACCATGTGAAAATGACACCAGTTTTGACTCTTCCAACAAATTTTGAAAATAAAAATTAACAGCAAAGAAAAGAAGTGTTAAGACAATTTTTAACAGGTTTTAAAATTAGATTACAGTTATTGAAACTTCTTCATATATATGCCAATAATTGTATTTAGAAGAAAAGAATATTCAGAAGAACCACACAGTTTACCTTGGCTACTTAGGTGCGTCTTACATGGAAGTAAAATCTGTTTGCATTATAACCGATCTTGATATTCTGATTAGAGATTTAATTAACAATGAGGGAAAAGCATTAAAACATCTTTCTACAATCTTCAAGGCACACAGTGTCAAACAGGATGACCCAGGAAATTGGAAATATAAGCACCAATAAATTGGAGTTACGGGGGCACATGAATGAGAAATGGCTCATAAGTTGCATTTTGGACATTATATGACCTAACTGAATCTGGGAAATCCTATCCAGTTCAATGCTTGGAATCAAATGCACAGTTTTTAAAACAAAAATTAGAGTGTGCCATACTAAATTAAAATGTTGCAGAATATTGATAAAATTGGTAAATTTCATGGTAGATATTGGACTCGGAATGTTTCTTTCATGAGAAGAACATGGAATAAATCATTCATGAAAATATAAGTAGTATGTTTTTATCTATATTATTGGGATAGAATATCGTTGACTGTTGCATAGAAAGCAATGTTTTGCTGAAGAAGAGTGGCTTTTGGATAACTTCTGAATTTTTTTGTTGTGATGGAATTACATGTGACTGGGTGTTGTTCCCTGTGTGTAATTGGTTTAGATATTATTTATTATCACTTGGATTGGCAGTGATCACTTCTTAGAAGGAGCAAGTTTTGGTGCTTGCTATTACAAATCTATTTTAGACGAGGACAGTAAAGGATAATTATGGTTTGAGCAAGTTTGATAATGAAATTAGATGCAAGCAATATCATTTAAGAATTGTTGTATTCAGCCTATTAGTTTGTCTTGCTAGGTACTAGGTGTAAGCATGGGGCTGAAATGCACACTTATATTTATAGGAAGGGTTTCTACAGTTTCTACATGGGGCTGAAATGCACACTTATATTTATAGGAAGGGTTTCTACAGTTTAAAAATACTTAACCATTTTCTCTTTACAAGTCCTTCCCCTTGGCATTTGGTTCCACAGATCGAACTCCTTCAAGGAGCCATGTGGGAACCTTGACTGTGAGTATTTGAGATTTGTAATCATGGAGCTATCACATGCAAGGCTGTCTATTGATACTCAATTCCAGGAGCTGCCACTGATTAGGAGTAAAGGTGCTAGCCTATACTTTCCTTTCCCCAATTTTGGACACTAGCCAATTGCATTTGGTTGATTTGTACCTGCTATAATCAACTAAACCAATATTGGCTTGGAATCAAACTTGGGACGCTACTGAGCTGAATGGGCCAGCTACCCATTGTTCAGCCATCTGAGCCATTGGGAGAGTCCAAGGTGGCAATTAAGTAATTAAAATTGAACTTTTTTGAAAAAAAAATCATGAACTGTCACAATTATTGTTGTTGTAGCTGATAGGTTAAATATTTGAATGTTGAAAGCAGATAAATCGATATGTCAGGAAGTGTTAGTCTCAGCTCAGCAGTTGAATCTTTGCATCTGAGTCATAAAGTTGTGGGTTCCAGCCTAACGTGAGCACGTAATCTAGGTTGATTTTTAAAAATTATTTTGCTCCATTCTTAAAGTTACAAAGCCAATGTGCAGAGCAGACCGGGCAAATCCAAATCCATTTCCTTGCTTCAAAAACCAAATTCAAACTGAATCCAATTGAAGATCCCCATTCGGGAGACATACAAAATCCAAGCTGACAAGAAAAGGCATTGAACCTGATCTTGAGCTTCATAGAACATAGAACAGAACATAGAACAGTACAGCACAGAACAGGCCCTTCGGCCCACGATGTTGTGCCGAGCTTTATCTGAAACCAAGATCAAGCTATCCCACTCCCTATTATCCTGGTGTACTCCATGTGCCTATTCAATAACCACTTAAACGTTCCTAAAGTGTCTGACTCCACTATCACTGCAGGCAGTCCATTCCACACCCCAACCACTCTCTGCGTAAAGAACCTACCTCTGATATCCTTCCTATATCTCCCATCATGAACCCTATAGTTATGTCCCCTTGTAATAGCTCCATCCACCCGAGGAAATAGTCTTTGAACGTTCACTCTACCTATCCCCTTCATCATTTTATAAACCTCTATTAAGTCTCCCTTCAGCCTCCTTCGCTCCAGAGAGAACAGCCCTAGCTCCCTCAACCTTTCCTCATAAAACCTACCCTCCAAACCAGACAGCATCCTGGTAAATCTCCTTTGCACTCTTTCCAGCGCTTCCACATCCTTCTTATAATGAGGTGACTAGAACTGCACACAATATTCCAAATGTGGTCTCACCAAGGTCCTGTACAGTTGCAGCATAACCCCACGGCTCTTAAACTCCAACCCCCTGTTAATAAAAGCTAACACACTATAGGCCTTCTTCACAGCTCTATCCACTTGAGTGGCAACCTTTAGCGATCTGTGGATATGGATCCCAAGATCTCTCTGTTCCTCCACAGTCTTCAGAACCCTACCTTTGACCCTGTAATCCACATTTAAATTAGTCCTACCAAAATGAGTCACCTCACATTTATCGGCACGGTAGCACAGGGGGGCGCACGGTAGCACAGTGGTTAGCACTGCTGCTTCACAGCTCCAGGGACCTGGGTTCAATTCCCAGCTTGGGTCACTGTCTGTGTGAAGTTTACACATTCTCCTCGTGTCTGCGTGGCCGGGTGCTCCGGTTTCCTCCCACAGTCCAAAGATGTGCGGGTTATGTTGATTGGCCATGCTAAAAAAAAATTGCCCGGAGCACCCGGAGGAAATCCATGCAGACATGGGCAGAATGTGCAAATTTCTCACAGTCATCTGAAGCCGGAATTGAACTTGGGTCCCCTGGCACTGAGAAGCAGCAGTGCTAAGCACTGTGCCACCCAGGCGCCCTAGAGTATTGTGCCCAGTTTTGGCTCCCCCATGTGATGGATGATAACTTGGCCTTGGGAATAGATCCAGTGGAGAGTTATGAGAATGATTACGAGCCTAAAGAATCTCAGCTGCTCAGGTTCAAGGACCTGAGTGCAATGTACACTTGGAGGTATGTAAAATAATTAAAGGACTGCATTTGTGTTCCCACTGATAAATTGGAACAATCTAACAGATATGGGAGAACTGGGGACCTGAGTTTAAACTATGCCGAAGTGGAAGTAGGCTGGACATTCGGCAATATCTCAATTCCCAAAGAGCAGTTAACAGCTGAACTCAATAATTCAGTGATCACGATGAAGGTAATTAATTTTACCGAAAGCAGTTAGTCCATGTGATCTGGAGTGGTTTTGGTCACTCGAGTCGGAGAGGAAGTTTTCAGAACATTTTCCTCCTTATTTACTCTGCTTTTCTCCTCTGGGTTTTTATCTTTCCCAGGAAATTACATGGCTGCAGTACCAAGTGGATGATGTATTTATTCACAATGGCCTGGCCATCATGAATGTTGGCTGAGTCTGATGGATCATCTCGTCTATTACTGCCTATTAATTTAGCATGTTTCCTTGTTTGATGCATATTCTGAAAGGTACCTTTTGTTTCGGTTACCTTTTGAGATTTTAGGATTAATTTTAACCCAATTCATCTAGCAGTATCAAAGCAGTTTAAGGTCCAACACGCATTTTACATCTAGCCAGATTTTATGCTCAAGGGCAGGGGTACAACAGTTACCTGACCTGAAACCCCCACCATTTCAGGCAGAAATTGCCACAACTAAATTTCCTGGATCATGTTTTTTGTTCTTGCTAAATCATATTCAAGGTTATATGTTTTGTGACTGGAATATGTTTTGTGTGATATGGGGTACAATTTCTTTGACAGATTTGTTTGTGATATTGATTGCAAAAAATCTTTGATAGATTTGCTTGTATTATTGAGATGTGGACGCATAGGCAAAATCTAATTTGCAACAGTTTGTTAAGCCCCCCCCCCCACCTTTTGCATATATACCTAGGTGTTGAATGCCATAGTCAAAGTTGAAGAATCCCTCCAATCCAGAAGAGGCAGCAGTGCTAACCACTATGTCACCTAGCCACCCTACAGTATTGTGCCCAGTTTTGGCTCCCTCATGTCTGTGTGGAGTTTGCGCATTCTCCCCCTGTCTGCGTGGGTGTCCTCCAGGCGCTTCGGTTTCCTCCCACAGTCCAACGATGTGCGGTTTACGTGGATTGGCCATGCAAATTGCCCCTTAGTGTCAGCTAGGGTAAATGCACAGAGTTATGGGGATAGGTCCTGGGTGGGATTGTGGTGGGTACAAACCCAATGGACCGAATGGCCTCCTTCTACACTGATTCTATGAGGCCATTCAGCGCATCAAGTCTGCACTGATCCTCCTAAACAGCAACCTGCCTAGGCCCAATCCTCCGCCCTAATTCTGTAACTCCGTGCCTTGATCATAGCCAGTGCAGCTCGCCTGCACATCTTGGAAACTAAGGGAATATTTAGCACGGCCAATTCACCTAACTCATAAATCTTTGGACTGTGGGAGGAAACCAGAGCACCTGGAGGAAACTCATGTCGACATGACAAGAATGTGCAAACTCCACACAATGCTAGAATCGAACCCGGGTCCCTGGCGCTGTGAGGCAGCAGTGCTAACCATTGTGCCACCATGCTGTCCTGTTGACACCATGCTGTCCTATTGAGTCCAATAATTGCAAAAGGTCAGCAATCTTAACAAATGCAGTATAATGGGCGGGGGTATTGGCGGGGATGCCTTACGAACTGTTATAATCAATTGCAATCAAATTTTGAGGTCACTAAAACAAGAGATGATTTGCGTGCCTCTCCAATTCTGACTACCTTAATTAGTGGAAAGGTCTGGGAATGCGCAGACTTCCTTCCCTCCTGTATAGTGATTATTTTTATGATTGAAGATCGAGCAACGGCAGCTAAGCATTTGAACTGATGAAATTCACTATGATATTTCATTTGCAACATAAAGTAGCATTTGCTGATTTCACTGCCTTTGCTTTAGCTTTTACAGCATTAAAAAAAATCAGGTAATAAGCAAGCCGCTTTGTAACTGCATTCTTGTCCATTAAACATCCTGCACACATTGTAGGAGTTAAGCCATGCTGATTTGGCACTGAAAAAGCCATATGTTCAGTGCACTTATAAAATGTCGTCACGGCACTATAGATGAAAAATGCTACATGTAATCTTTACTCCCACAGCAATTAAAGCCCCAAGACCTGTGCCATTGCACTGGTTAGCTTTTTTCTGATTAAAAATGTTGACATGTGGCATGGTTAAATTGCTACCATCACAGGCACTCAAAATGCTTTATCCTGACCATGAGGTCAGACTGTACTCCAGTTATTTTGTGATTCCTTCAGCGGGTACTGAACTGGTTCCTTAAAGAGGGGAAAAGTTTAATTATCTCACACCTTTGGATCATTCAGGAATTTGTGCAAGCCATTGGCAGTTGCCCATAAATCAGTTGTGGGAGTGCTGTTAAGATTTTCTCACGTTCAATTAAAAAGGTAACACCATGGCTGCAAGCTACTAACTTCATTCAACATGTTGAAACAAAGTAGCTATCCATGGTTACAGTGCCTCTCGATGTCTACACATGTCCAGATGATTACTTAATCAGAGATCTGAGTCAGAGTTTGCTGTGTTGTGCCATGTAACATTCTCAGTAAAATGCAGAATTGTAAATAATGAGTGAGCTGAAGCCTACCAAGTCGGTGGTTTCAGTGAAGGGGAAGAAGTTGCTGTCAGTCTGCCAGCTTTCAGTCATGATGTGGAGATGCCGGCGTAGGCCTGGGGTGAACACAGTAAAAAGTCTCACAACACCAGGTTAAAGTCCAACGGGTTTATTTGGTAGCAAACACCATAAACTTTCGGAGCGCTGCTCCTTCGTCAGATGGAGTGGAAATGTGCTCTCACTGTGTCTCTGCACTGTTTGAGAGCACATTTCCACTCCATCTGACGAAGGAGCAGCACTCCAAAAGCTTTTGGTATTTGCTACCAAATAAACCTGTTGGACTTTAACCTGGTGTTGTGAGAGTTCTTAAAGCTTTCAGTCAACCATGAGAAGACATTGGTAAGGCCACACTTGGAATACTGTGTACAATTCTGGTCACCCTATTATAGAAAGGATATTATTAAACTAGAAAGAGTGCAGAAATGATTTACTAGGATGCTACCAAGACTTGATAGTTTGAGTTATAAGGAGAGGCTGGATAGACTGGGACTTTTTTCTCTGGAGCGTAGGAGGCTGAGGGGTGATCTTATAGAGGTCTATAAAATAATGAGGGGCACAGATCAGCTAGATAGTCAATATCTTTTCCCAAAGGTAGGGGAGTCTAAAACTAGAAGGCATAGGTTTAAGGTGAGAGGGGAGAGATAAAAAAGTGTCCAGAGGGACAATTCTTTCACAGAGGGCGGTGAGTGTCTGGAACAAGCTCCCAGAGGTAGTAGTAGAGGCGGGTACAATTTTGTCTTTTAAAAAGCATTTAGATAGTTACATGGGTAAGATGGGTATAGAAGGATATGGGCCAAATGCGGGCAGTTGGGATTAGCTTAGGGGTTTTTAAACAAAGGGCCGCATGGACAAGTTGGGCCGAAGGGTCTGTTTCCAAGCTGTAAGCCTCTATGACTCTAAATCCATATATTTATCGAAGATGAGTTGTCAATCCGAAGTTCACAACAACATATTTACACAGCACCTTTGTAATTAAATGACCCATTTTAAAATGATAAGCATTATAAAACAAAATATGACACAGAACACATGAATTAAATGACCAAAATCTTGGTCAAAGGGATAGGTTTTAAGGAGCATCATAAACAAAGCAAATGGGATAGAATGGTGGCAAGGGTATAGGGAGTGACTTCCAAAGCTTTGGGCCTTTACACCTGAAAACACAGCCACCAATGGTGGGATAATTAAAATTGGTCAGGAGGCTAGAATCAGATGAGTACAGATCCATCAAAGGGTTGTCGGGATGTAGATGACGACAAAAATAAGAAAAACTGAGATCGTAAAAGTATTTGGGAAAAACAGATGAGAAATGTAAAATCAAGACATTGCTTGACTGGGAGCAAGTCAGGGAGCACAGGGATGACAGGTGAATAGGACTTGGTTGAGGCAGGAGCTGTAGGGTTTTGAATGATCTTAAATTTATGGAGGGTAGAATTTGGGAGATCAGCCAAGATTGCATTGGAACAATCGAGTCTATTGGGTCCAAGACAAGAATGAGAGTTTAAGCAGCAGATAAGCTGAGGCAGTTCCAAAGTCAAGCAATGTAATACGTGGTCAGATGCTTATCAGATAGGATATTCGGGTAAGCATTCTCCAAGGCGGCCTTCACGGCACACAACAGCGCAGAGTTGCTGAGCAGAGACTGATAGCCAGGTTCCGCACACATGAGGACGGCCTCAACCGGGATCTTGGGTTCATGTCACACTATCTGTAACCCCCACAGCTTGCCTGGACTTGCAAAGTCTCTCTGGCTGTCCTGTCTGGAGACAATACACATCTCTTTAACCTGTGCTAATGCTCTCTCCACTCACATTGTCTACATGTACCTTTAAGACGTGATTAGCTGTAAAGATTCTCATTCCAATCATTATTCATTATTCTGTAAATTGAGTTTGTGTCTTTATATGCCCTGTTTGCTGTTTATGAGCAGATCTCCCACTCACCTGACGAAGGAGCAGTGCTCCGAAAACTAGTGGTGTTTGCTACCAGATAAACCTGTTGGACTTTAACCTGGTGTTGTTAGACTCCTTACTGTGTATCAGATAGGACACCAAGGTTGTGATTAGTCTGGTTAAACTCAAACAGGTAGCCATCAGAGGGATAGAGTAAGTAGTTAGGGATGGAGTTTGCAGCAGGGACACAAGGCGGGGGATGGCATGGTCAACCATGCCAAGAGCTGCAGATAGTTCAAGAAGGATGAAGAGGGGGTAGTTTACCTGCAACACAGTCACATGATGTTAATTGGAACTATGATAAGAGTCATTTCTGTACTGTCAGGGTGGAAATTTGTTTAGAGAGATTGAAATATCGGCCAGGATTCGCCCAAAGCAAAACTCCAATGGGCCGGAAAAGGGGAGTATTTCCCGCCAGCATTTTGGGCAGACATAGCAGAACGAATCTCCGACACTCTGAGCATTGCAGAGTGCCTCAGCATGATTCCCTCTGGTAAGTAAGGGGCTGGCCTATTCCTGCCTGAGGGGCCGGCAGCATAGTGCTGAGCAGGCCATTGTGCAAAGACCGGTGCATACACAGTGGTCCACCATTGCTGGCCTTCTGA
Organism: Mustelus asterias; assembly: GCF_964213995.1. Lineage (NCBI taxonomy): Eukaryota > Metazoa > Chordata > Chondrichthyes > Carcharhiniformes > Triakidae > Mustelus > Mustelus asterias. Next base: position 67,380,030 of record NC_135811.1, on the reverse strand, counting down.
TGACTGGCCTGTCCCGCAACCCTCCTGATTGCTGGCCTTCCCGACCCCCTCCTAACTCTCAATCGCTGGCCTACCTTGCCTCCCCCAGCTAGCCCGATCACCAACCTCCCTCTCTCTCCCACCGATCCCAATTGGAGAGTGGCAGCAGGCCCCCCTGGCCCTGTGGTGGTACCTGGTGGGCATTGCCAAGGTGCACAGTGAGCAGTGCCAGTTTGCTCCCTGGGCAGTGACAAGGTACCAGTCTAGCACTGTCCAAGGGGCACTGCCCTCTTGCCTCCGATCTCCCAGGGTGGCCTCAATGACCTCTGAACCCCACCAGCAGGATCAGGACATCTGTTCCTAGATGGCAGGCAAGTTTGGTTGAACTGTGGCACATTCAACCAAAGTTCTCATTGAGAGATTGCATGCTCTGTTGCTTGCGGTTCTGGATGTAAGCAAAATTTCCCACATTTGTGGTATATTTTCCAGTTTAAAATTGAGTTTGTTGAGTTTATTGATTTATTAGTGTCACAAGTCGGCTTACGTTAACACGGCAATGAAGTTACTGTGAAAATCCCCTAGTTGCCGCACTCTGGCGCCTGCTCGGGTACACTGTGGGAGAATTTAACATGGTCAATGCACTTAACCAGCATGTCTTTCGGACTGTGGGAGGAATCCGGAGCACCTGGAGGAAACCCATGCAGACACGAGGAGAACATGCAAACTCCACACGGACAGTGACCCAAGCTGGGAATCAAACCTGGGTCCCTGGCACTGTGAGCACAGTAAGAGTTTTAACAACACCAGGTTAACTGTGAGCAGGCAGTGATAACCACTATGCCACTGTGCTCAGCTCCTAGCTAAAAATGTCCATTGTTAGAACCCAGTCTGCAAATGAAAATCAATAAGGCTTTTGCATGGATTTTGTTCTTACCCATTGTGCATTCCACAGTAGAGTTACTTCAGAATTGAAGATTCTGGTAGGGATCTTGTGACAAATGAAATCTTGGTTCAGTTTTTTAAATGAGGCAGAAATGTAATTAAAACAAAACCTTGTGATTCGTAACAGCTGCTTTTAATATTTCGGTACCTTAATAGGATTGCTAATCTTGGTTGGACATGTTCTGGGAGATGTCATCATACAGCTAGTACCCTCAACTGACCTTCCCCCAGATTCCTGCCATTGGTCATAGAGTCAGAGGGGTTTATAGTATGAAAACAGACCCTTCGACCCAACTTGTCCATGCCACCCAGATTTTACCACTAAGCTAGTCCCAATTGCCCACATTTGGCCCATATCCCTCTTTACTGATCTTACCCATGTAACTGTCTAAATGCTTTTTTTACAAGACAAAATTGTACCCACTTCTACTACTGCCTCTTGCAGCTCGTTCTAGACACTCACCACACTTGGTGAAAAAATTGCCCCTATGGACCCTTTTGTATCTCTTCTCCTCTCACCTTATCTATGCCCCTCATTATTTTATAGACCTCTGTAAGATCACCCCTAAGCCTCCTATGCTCCAGGGAAAAAAGTCCTGGTAGCATCCTAGTAAACCCCTCTGCACTCTTTCTAGTTTAATAATATCCTTTCTATAATAGGGTGACCAGAACTGTACGCAGTATTCCAGGTGTGGCCTTACCAATGTCTTATATAACTTCAACAAGATGTCCCAACTCATTTATTTAATGGTGTGATCAATGAAACTAAGCATGCCAAATGCTTTCTTTAACCCCTGTCCACTTTCAAGGAGCTATGAACCTGTACTCCTAGATCTATTTGTTCGATAACTCTCCCCAGTGCGCTACCATTAACCGAGTATGTCCTGCCCTGATTCGATCTATCAAAACGCATCACCTCACCTTTATCTAAATTAAACTCCATCTGCCATTCATCAGCCTACTGGCCCAATTGATCAAGATCCCTTTGTAATCCTAGATAACCTTCTTCATTGTCCACTATGCCACCAATCTTGGTGTCATCTGCAAACTTAGTAACCATGCCTCCTAATTCTCATTCAAATCATTCATATAAATAACAAATAACAGTGGACCCAGCACTGATCCCTAAGGCACACCGCTAGTCTCAAACCTCCAGTTTGAAAAACAACCCTCTACAACCTGTCTTCTGTCGTCAAGCCAATTTTGTATCCAATTGGCGACCTCACCCTGGATCCTATGAGATTTAACCATATGCAACAACCGACCATGTGGTACCTTGTCAAAGGTCTTGCTAAAGTCCATGTAGACAACATCAACTTCACTGCCCTCATCTACCTTCTTAGTTACCTCTTCAAAAAACTCAATCAAATTTGTGAGACATGTTTTTCCACTGTCAAAGCCATGCTGACTGTCCCTAATCATTCTATGCTCTCTAAATGCTCGTAGATCCTGTCTCTCAGAATACCTTCTAACAACTTACCCACTACAGGTTTTTACACAGAGGGTGGTGGGTGCTTGGAACTTGCTGCTGGGGGAAGGTAGTGGAAGCGGATACAACAGTGACTTTTAAGGGGCGTCTTGACAAATACATGAATAGGATGGAAATAGAGGGATATGGTCCCCAGAAGGGTAGGGGGTTTTAGTTGAGTCGGGCAGCATGGTCGCTGCAGGCTTGGAGGGCCGGAGGGTCTGTTCCTGTGCTGTAATTTTCTTTGTTCTTTGTACAGATATTAGGCTCACCAGTCTGTACTTCCCAGGTTTTTCCCTGCAGCCCTTCTTAAACAATGGCACAACATTTGCCGCCCTCCAACCTTCAGGCACCTCACCTGTGGCTGTCGATAATTCAAATATTTCTGCTAGGAGACCCAACAATTTCTTCCCTCGCCTCCCACAATGCCCTAGGATAGGCTTCATCAGGTCCTGGAGATTTATCTACCTTGATGTGCTTAAAAACTTCTGGCACCTCCTCTGTAATATGTACACTCCTCAAGACATCACTATTTATTTCCCCAAGTCCCCTAACATCCGTGCCTTTCTTAGCAGTAAATACCAATGAGAAATATTCATTTGGATCTCAGCCATCTCTTGTGGATCCACACATAGATGACATTGTTGATCCTTAAGAGGCCCTACTTTCTCCCTAGCTACTCTTTTGCCCTTTATGTATTTGTAGAAGCTCTTTGGATTCTCCTTTGCCTTATCTGCCAAAACAATCTCGTGCCCCCTTTTTGTCCTGATTTCTCTCTCAATTCTACTCCGACAACATCAATGCCCTTCAAGGGATCCACTTGATCTCAGCAGCCTATGCATGTCATGTGCTGCCACCTCCTGGACTTGCGGGCTGTCCTGTCTGGAGACAATACACATCTCTTTAACCTGTGCTTAATGCTCCCTCCACCCACATTGTCTGTATCTTTAAGATCTGGTCGGCTGTAGAGATTCGCATTCTAATCAGTATTCTGTAACTTGATTTTGTGTCTCTGTGCACTGTTTGAGAGCACATTTCCACTCCATCTGACGAAGGAGCAACGCTCCGAAAGCTAATGGTATTTGCTACCAAATAAATCTGTTGGACTTTAACCTGGTGTTGTTAAAACTCTTACTGTGTTCACCTCCTTTTTGACCAGGGCCTCAATATCCCGAGTCATCCAGGGTTCCCTATTTCTACCAGCCTTGCCCTTCACTCTAAAAGGAATGTGCTTACCCTGAAGCTTGGTTAACACTTTTTTGAAAGCCTCTGACCCTTTGCCTGCCAACAGATTCCCCCAAAGTTCCTGTCTAATACCATCAAAATTGGCCTTGCCCCAATTTAGAATATTAACTTTTGGGCCAGACTTATCATTCTCCATAGCTATCTTAAAACTAATGGAATTATGGCCACCGGTCCCAAAGTGATTCCACACAAACACTTCTGTCACCTGCCCTTCCTTATTTCCCAAGACGAGGTCAAGTTTTGCCCCCCTCCCTAGTCAGGCCATCCACATACTGAATGAGAAATTCCTCCTGAATATACTCAACAAATTCCACTCCATCCAAGCCCCTAATGCTGTGGCTATGGCTATCCCAGTCAATGTTGGGAAAGTTAAAGTCCCTTACTATTGCCACCCTATTTTTCTTGCATCTATCTGTAATTTCCTTACATATTTGCTCCTTAATTTCCTGCTGACTATTTGCGGGCCTGTAGTACGATCCTATCAAAGTGATCGCTCCCTCCTTATTTTTCAGTTCTACCCATACAGACTCAGTGGGCGAACCCTCGGATATATCCCCGCTCAGTACTGCCAAGATGATCTCCCCTAATCATGTTTTGTACACTCTCCCTGTGTTTTATTTCTTTTAGCCTTATTGGACCCATTCACTGAGTTCTCCACAATCTTGGGACTCCGTACTGTGGCCCTTTTTTATTTTTGACTTTGGTTTCTCTGCCTTTCACGTTTCCCCTCGCTGCCTTTTGTTTCTGTCCCCACTTTACTTCCCTCTGATTTCCTGCATCGGCCCCCATCCCCATGCCACATTAGTTTAAACCCTCCTCAACACCATTAGCAAACACTCCTGCTCAGGTACCGACTGCCCAATTTGTACTGGTACCACTTTCCCCAGAATTGGTTCCAATATCCCAGGAATTTCAATCCCTCCCCCTTGCACCATTTCTCAAGCCACATATTCATCTTGGCTATCCTGGCCTTCTCTCTCTGACTAGCATGTGGCACTGGTAGCAATCCTGAGATTACTACATTTGAGGTCTTACATTTTAGTTTAACTCTTAATTCCCTAAGTTCAGCTTGTAGGACCTCATCCTGTTTTTTACATATATTGTTGGTGCCTATATACAACATGACAGTTGACTATTCACCCTCCCCCTCCAGAATGTCCTGCAGCCACTCCAAGATATCCTTGACCCTTGCACAGGGAGGCAACATACCATCCTGGAGTCTCGTTTGCGTCCGCAGAAATCTCTGTCTATTCCCCTTACAATTGAGTCCCCTATCATTATAGCTCTGCCACTCTTTTTCCTGCCCTCCTGCGCAGCAGAGCCAGCCACGATGCCATGAACCTGGCTGCTGCCACCTTCTGTAGGGTTCCATAACTATAGGGTTCGTGGTGGGAGATATAGGAAGGATATCAGAGGTAGGTTCTTTACGCAGAGAGTGGTTGGGGTGTGGAATGGGCTGCCTGCAGTGATAGTGGAGTCAGACACTTTAGGAACATTTAAGCGGTTATTGGATAGGCACATGGAGCACACCAGGATGATAGGGAGTGGGATAGCTTGATCTTGGTTTCAGATAAAGCTCGGCACAACATCGTGGGCCGAAGGGCCTGTTCTGTGCTGTACTGTTCTATGTTCCCCCGGTGAGCCATCTCCCCCAAAAGTATCCAAAAAGATGTATCTGTTTCGGAGGGAGATGGCTGCCCTCTGTTATAAAGCGGAGGTGGATTCCACTTCTGAGAACTAATACCTAATAACTCAACGAGGAGTACCTCGCTCTATGATCTGTAAAAAGTGAGTTAAGTAGTACGATCTGCTCTTCATTGGTTAAATCAAAATAACTCCCTGACACACACTCAAATCAGCAAAGGACAATTTATTTATCTAACTAACAGTGAACAAGTTAACTAAACTATTAACCAACTGAATAAAACATGATTCTAATGGGGACACTGTTCCAATTCCCGCTCATTAAAAAAAAAAAGAATTTTAGTCACTCTCTAAATTACAACCAGGTTTTATGTTGTCCGGAATATTCTGGGCCTTCTCTGTTGATTCTTCGTTCTTCTTTGGTACCCTTGCTATCTAGATGAGGCTTTGAGCTAAGAGCTGTGGCAGGTGGCAGTTGCTCTCTCTCCTTGTCCCTCTGCCCCTTCCTTTTATACCTGTGGTGACATCTCAATATTTCCCACAATAGGATTGGCCCTAGATTTCCAAAACTATCAGATTTAAATTTAATAGGTTATTGGTATCTTAATACCTAATTCAAATTGATTGGCTGAATTGAAAAAAATTCAAAAGGCTGAAAGCCTGTTGATTGGCAACACTGCTGCTTGGCCCTTCAGTACAAATGTTTCATTTGTCATTCAGTCCAAAGATGTGCGGGTTAGGTTGATTGGCCAGGTTAAAAATTGCCCCTTAGAGTCCTGAGATGCGTAGGTTAGAGGGATTAGCAGGTAAATATGTGGGGGTAGGGCCTGGATGGGATTGTGGTCGGTGCAGACTCGATGGGCCGAATGGCCTCCTTCTGCACTGTTGGGTTTCTATGATTTTGGGCACTCTATATGTATTTGCGTTTTTCTAACTTTCTAAGCACAGAAAAAGCACCACCTTTTAAGGGGACCATGCAATGCTTTTTCCTGAGAACTTTACAATTTTACAAACACTAATCTACAATTACTCTACTCAACTTCCTACTCTTCCTCTTTCTGGTGGTCACCCATTCCCTATCTCCCTCAGTAACTTTTATCTGCGGCGTGACCAACTCACTGAAAGTGCTATCCACAACTTCCTCAGCATCGTGGATGCTCCAAAGTGAATCCATCCACAGCTCCAGAGCCATCAAGCATTCTAACAGGAGCTGTAGTTGGACAGACGTCTTGAAGGAACCACGGACACCGGAAGGGTCCCTGAGTTCCCACATCGCACAAGAGAAACGTGACATGGGTTTGGGATCTCCTGCCATGTTTTAACCATTAAGTTAACATACAACAACAACTACAATGCCAAAAGAAGAAATTAGAATAAAAGAGATGAAAAATTATTTGCCAGTCAGCAGCCAATCACTTACCTGCTGGCTGTGACGTCACGGTTTGATTTCTTTCGACCTCTCACTTGCCCTCAAGTCTGCCTCACAGGTCCGCCGGAGCTCCTCCTGAAGATGAGCACCTCTCCCCTCAGCACCAAATTCCCACGCGGCTCCAAATTCCTGATCCCCTCAATCTGGCTGACTGGTCCTGTGCAAGTTCACTGGTCATCCATATGTCAATAATCATAGAGCCCCACCTTTCCAAAGATTTTCAGTATGCCCTGATTTTGACTTTTGAAAATCTGGTCACTCCAGCGATCACTGCAGGAAAGTATGGATGTTGTTAAAGGGCAAGATCTAGTTCAGCAGTGATGTCCTCCCTGGTTGAGTGGCTTCCCAGACCAGATCAAGTTCAGCAAGTTAGAAAGCTGCAGTTACTATCAGAACCATATCTCTGAGAATAGAATGGGGCGAAAGATTAGTATTTAATATTTATACATTTGAAAAGCATGCATGCCATTAATGCAGATTAAGCATAAGCTGACATTTTATAATATCATGCAGGGAGCTGGGAAGTAATACAAAAATTGTAACTATGAAACTGAATTCATATTAGTTTGAAATTATGATCAGATTTTGCCTGATATATTAAGTGTTTGTTTGTCTGACCTTGCATCAAACTTTTAATTGGTCAGCGTGTCAGAAAGTCCTTAGAGTGACTATGTAATAATTAGTTTCTGTTAGTGAAGTTGTAGATTCGTAAATGACTGTCTTATTGAAATCAGAGTATACTGTCACTTTTAATCTGTATGTAACCGAATGGGCAGAGATTATATTTGTCACTCTCTGATTGCTCAGATTGTTTTACTATGTTTAGTAATACTTTCTTTTTCTTGCCCTTGAGTTGGACAGTGAACTTTTTAAAATTAATTTTCACATGTCTGATTAAATGACTATTGCTATGCTAGACTGCCTATGCCTCTGTCTTTTTAAACAAGTGTATTGGCCTGTCACCACTTGCTGGAAAATTAATATTTCCTTTCGGAGTGCTTACAGAAATTCCTGTGTACCTTTTTTGCCATTAGGAAGAGATGTGTGGGAACATCGGAACAGCTCTTGTTTTATCTTTTTCCTCAGGAAGTTCATGAACTCAGCAAAGCAGAATATAGAAATCCATGATTTGCTACTCTGTAGTTTAGCTTAGTTTTATTAGTGTCACAAGTAGGCTTATATTAACACTGCGATGAAGCACTCCGGTGCCTGTTCAGGTACACTGAGGGAGAATTTAGCATGGCCAATGCACCTAACCAGCACATCTTTCAGACTGTGGGAGGAAACCGAAGCACCCAGAGGATACCCACACAGACATGGGGAGAATGTGCAGACTCTGCACAGACAGTCACCCAAGCCAGGAATCGAACCTGGGTCCCTGGCGCTGTGAGGCAGCAGAGATAACCACTGTGTCACTGTGTTGCCCCGTAACACAGCAATTGTCTGTTGCATTGTCATCATCGTCATGGATTTGTCGAGGTTTTCGGTCATAGAGTCATAGAGGTTTACAACATGGAAATAGGCCCTTCGGCCCAACTTGTCCATGCCGCCCTTTTTTAAAAAATCCCTTAAACCAATTCCAATTGCTCGCATTTGGCCCATATCCATCTATACCCATCGTACCCATGTAACTATCTAAATGCTTTTTAAAAGACAAATTTGTACCTGCCTCTACTACTACCTCTGGCAGCTTGTTCCAGACATTCACCACCCTCTGTGTGAAAAAATTGCCCCTCCGGACACTTTTGTATCTCTCCCCTCTCATGTTAAACCTATGCCCTCTAGTTTTAGATTCCCCTACCTTTGGGAAAAGATATTGACTATCTACCTTGTCTATGCCCCTCATTATTTTATAGACCTCTATAAGGTCACCTCTCAACCTCCTATGCTCCAGAGAAAAAAGTCCCAGTCTATTCAGTCTCTCCTTATAACTCAATCCATCAAGTCCCGGTAGCATCTTAGTAAATCTTTTCTGCACTCTTTCTAGTTTAATAATATCCTTTCTATAATAGGGTGATAGGGTGACCAGAATTGCACACAGTATTCCAAGTGTGGCCTTACCAATGTCTTGTACAGCTTCAACAAGATGTCCCAACTCCTGTATTCAATGTTCTGACCGATGAAACCAAGCATGCCGAATGCCTTCTTCACCACTCTGTCCACCTGTGACTCCACTTTCAAGGAGCTATGAACATGCACCCCCAGATCTCTTTGTTCTGTAACTCTCCCCGACGCCCTACCATTAACTGAGTAAGTCCTGCCCTGGTTCAATCTACCAAAATGCATCACCTCGCATTTGTCTAAATTAAACTCCATCTGCCATTCATCAGCCCACTGGCCCAATTGATCAAGATCCCACTGCAATTGGAGATAACCTTCCTCACTGTCCACCATGCCACCAATCTTGGTGTCATCTGCAAACTTACTAACCGTGCCCCCTATATTCTCATTTTTTTTTGTGAAGCATTTTAACAGCACCTTTTCTGTAACCCCTGTAGGCATTTTACAGAGAACTGTTGGCATGAAGTAGCAAGAGGAAATAGCTAAGTTGGAGAGGAGTGAGGCTTTTAAGGGAGACAAGTCTGTTAGGGGTGTTGAAGGTGAGGGGGATGTTGGAACGCGAATGCAGCCTCTTGGTATTGAGTTGCTTGTATTAATTAAAGTGTCTTATATTCTTACAGTGCTTAACAATGTATTTCAGATTTTGAAAGCTGCACAAATAAGATATCTAACATCAAACTGCAGCAGGTTACAAACAGCTTATTCAGAGAGTTTGCACCTATTCAGTTTCTTCTTCTTTGTTATTTTTTGAAAATGTGTTAAAATTCATATCAAGGCTCAAGAACAGCTTCTTCCCTGCTGCCATCAGTGTGAATACCATAATAGACAAGTTTCATTTTTCATTTAGTGTTGTAGATGCTATGTATCATGGTGGAAATTGCATCAACTTTGATATATACCACTGTATACATTTGTGTTTGTGTTGCGGAGGAAGGTGGTAGAGGTAGTAGGGAGATATTGACATACCTTAAAGTATCCATAGATAGTGTACTTCTTGCTGCTGTCTGAGCGCGGGATGTGGCCGTATCATATTTGTCATAATTTTGGATATTACTGAAGATCATTGTCTAATATTTATAACTGATGAAAAATGTCCTTTTGTGAAAGAATCTTAGCACACAGTTGTACATCCATAAAATATACACAAGAAAGAAATCTAGTAAATAATTTTCATTTATTACGCTTGATATTTTCTGCCAGTCTGAGGTCACGTCCCAACCAACTCAAGAACAGCTTCTTCCCTGCTGCCATCAGACTTTTGAATGGACCTACCTCGCATTAAGTTGATCTTTCTCTACACCCGAGCTATGACTGTAAAACTACATTCTGCACTCTTTTGTTTCCTTCTCTATAAACGATATGTTTTGTCTGTATAGCGTGTAAGAAACAATACTTTTCACTGTATAATATCTGAATATTATATAATAGCGTGATAATAAATCAAATCAAAACAATGATTCTCCTTTCCTAAAACTGACTCCTGGTGTACAATTTAATGGGTTGTGTAGTGCCTCATTCAAGTGGCTTTCTTCACCTGTGAGCCTGAACAGCACATACTAGGAGGCGAAAATACTGCAGTCGATACGTTATTTTGCACCATTATTTCCCATATATACAATTAATAAGACAGTCTCTCAGGTGAGCATCTATTTCTTTTGGGCTGTACTTAATGCCCTGGAATTTGACGATTCAAGACCTCTAGTGTCTTATTTTTCTTCTGTTGATGATGCTTCATGTGAAATTATTAGAACAAAGAACAGTACAGCACAGGAACAGGCCCTTTGGCCCTCCAAGCCTGCACCAATCACGTTTACCTATCTAAACCAACCACTTATATCCCTCTATTCCCCATTTGTTCATGTGCCTATCAAGATAAGTCTTAAATGTGGCTAATGTAACTGCCTCAACCATTTCACTAGGCAGTGCATTCCAGGCCTCCACCACCCTTTGTGTAAAAAAAAAACTTTCCCCGCACATCCCCACTGAACCTTTCCCCCCTGATTTTGAACTTGTGCCCCCTTGTAATTGTCATTTCTGCCCTGGGAAAAAGCTTCCAATTGTTCACCCTATCTATTATACCTCTCATAATTTTATAAACTTCTATGAGCTCGCCCCTCAACCTCCATCTTTCCAGGGAGAGCAATCCCAGTTTATTCAATGTCTCCTCATAGCTAATACCCTCCATATCAGGCAACATCTTGGTAAACCTTTTCTGCACTCTCTCCAAAGCCTCCACGTCCTTCTGGTAGTGCAGTGACCAGAATTGGACACAGTATTCCAAATGTGGCCTAACCAATGTTTTATACAATTGTAACATAATTTGCCAACTTTTATACTCGATGCCCCGTCCGATGAAGGCAAGCAGGCCGTATGCTTTCTTCACCACCTTTTCCACCTGCACTGCCACTGTTAAGGATCTGTGGACCTGTACTCCCAGATCTCTGTGTGTGTCTATGCTCCTGATTGTTCTGCCATTTATTTTATAACTCCCACCTGAATTGGATCAACCAAAATGCAGCACCTCGCATTTGTCCATATTAAATTCCATCTGCCATTTCTCTGCCTAATTTTCCAGTCTATCTATATCCTGCTGTATTCACTGACAATCTTCTTCACTATCCGCAACTCAGCCAATCTTAGTATCATCCGCAAACTTTCTAATCAGACCAGCTATGTTTTCTTCCAAGTCATTTATATGTATTACAGACAGCAGAGGTCCCAGCACTGATCCCTGCGGAACACCACTAGTAACAGACTTCCATTCAGAAAAACACCCGTCCACTGCTACCCTCTGTCTTCTATGGCCAAGCCAGTTCTGAATCCATCTAGCTAGTTCACCCCTGATCCCGTGAGATTTAATCTTTTGCACCAGCCTACCATGATGGACCTTGTCAAATGCCTTACTAAAGTCCATGTAGACAACATCCAAAGCCCTTTTTTGGGCATCAGTTTCCATTGGTGTTGAAGTTTCTTCAGAGAAAGAATCTGGATTTGTCTCTGCGGTTAGTCTTTGAACAGAGTTATCACTATTTTGCATTTCCAATTTGAGTACTTCAGTGATTTCACTTCGCGAGGCTAGTATGTTGTCTACATGGACTTTAGTAAGGCATTTGACAAGGTCCATCATGGTAGGCTAGTATCTCGTCAGTATGGCGTCACCAAACTCTCTCATCAACCGTCCGCAAGGTGTAAGATGTTGGACCTGTTTTTGCTCGGATAAGGTACCCATTTTTCATTGGTAGTGTATCTTCTTGCTTGGACCCATTCTTCCTGAGGTAAACAGTTCTTTTTAGACTGCTGTTCCCTCCTGTTATCTGTGCTTTTTATTGTCATTCGACCATCTCTTAAGTATCAGATGGTATCAAACGCAGCATCGCTGGTGAAATCTGTGTTGTTGCATGTGTGGTGTTGCTGTATGATATCAAGAAGTTATTTACTCCTCTTGACAATGGACCTTAGTCCTTTGATGTCTCAGTTGAATGACTGTGCAAATCATTTGGCAAACCCATTTGTTAGGTGGATGATACGCAGCCAACTTGATGCATTGTATACCATTTCCTATCAATTAGCCTTCGAACTCTGTGGTGATAGTGTGCTGTATATATAAAAATGTATTTATTTTATGTTGAAAGGGACTGTTTTAAAGTTGATTTTTTTTCTACAGGCAGTTGGTATGTCTGGTGGGAGTGCAGAATTAGTACTCATTTTAGCAATGTATTGTTTACTGAGGTGAGAGCTAATGTCCCCTTAGGTTTTTGATTAAATGAATGGAAGGTGGGTTTAGGTGCAGGGTCATATGATAACGTGGTTAAGTTTAAAGTTTTTATTTATTAGTGTCACAAGTGGGCTTACGTTAACACTACAATGAAGTTATTGTGAAAATCCCCATTAATGGGAAGAGGTAGGTTTGCAGCAGAGGAATAAGAGTTTTCAGTTCTGGGTGGGGTTTGTTTAAAGACAGAGGACTGCAAGCTGCTCTGTAACTCAAAATCTCTCTGAAAGCTTCAAGACTGACCACACTCATTATATCAAGTATATTTATGATTGTTAACAGCATTTAAAGTGGAATTTTAGGCCTGTAAGGGAATGTTGCTTATTTGGTACTGAAACAGTTATAAGTTCGAAATTAAGGTTGTTTCCTTTCATTTTTTAATAAATAACTATTCATTCTCACCTTACGTGGATATTCGTCATGTAACTGTTCAAGGATTCTACTACTCAAGCACACTGTTCAAGGATTCTACTACTCAAGCACACTCTGATTCCCCATAATAAAATTCCAGCCTGGACTGTCAACCCAAGTCTTCTTGTGATGCAAGGCTTGAAGTCTGGTTTTTTATGATGTCCTCCCTTATTGTTCCTTTCAGGACCACATCCATAACCTTCCCCATCATGGGATTGGTTCTTGTGTCTCTCTGAACTTGAGATGAAGTCACAGGTACGCTATCCACTTGTGAGAAATATAGGATGCTGATGAAATTTTTGTCTGGTTCATGCTTGCTTTGTAACAGCAACCTTGACAAAGCTTCAGTATTTGCATGTTGCTCTGATTGACAATATTTAATATCATAGGTGTGTGCTGGTAGGGCGGCATGGCAGTTAGCACTGCTGCCTCACAGTACCAGGGACCAAGGTTCAATTCCGGCCTTGGGTAAATGTGTGGACTTTGCAAATTCTCCCCGTGTCTGTGTGGATTTCCTCTGGATGCTCTGGTTTTGTCCCACAGTTCAAAAATGTAAGGTAAGGTGGATTGGTCATGATAAATTGCCCTTAGTGTCCCAAGACACTAGGTTAGATGGACTAGCCATGTGTGGGGTTATGGGGATAGGGCAGAGGGAGTGTGCCGAGGTAAGATACTTTGTCAGAGAATTGGTGCAAACTTGATGAGCCAAATTGCCGCCACCTGCACTGTAGGGATTCTATGATTCTAATATCAAAGGCCACCTCTGTAACTTACTTGATCCTAAAGAAGGAAATACCTTTATACGGCCTTTGTCATCAAAGGTCGGTGATCTGTCAAAAATGCAAAATGACACCCATAAAGATGATGATGAAATCTTACTCCGAATACTCAAAGCTTCTCTTTCCAGCTGAGCATAATTTGTTTCTACGTTAGTAAGCATTCGTGAAGCAAAAGCTATCAGTCGCTCTCTTTCTGATGTCATGATGTGTGAGACAACTGCGTCTACCCATAGGGTGATGCGTTGCAGATAAGTTGTAAGTTCTGCTTGGGATTGAAATCGACCAATAGCTATGACTTCTTATGTGTTTTTACCTCTTTGTATGCTCTTTTATGTCCTTTTACCTACTGCTAGGCCTGTTTGACACATAGCAAAGTCTGTAATGGCTTCAATATGTTGCTAAATTTGGAACAAATTTACTGTAATGAGAACATAAGAACTAGGAGCAGGAGGTGGCAATTCAGCCACTCGAGCCTGCTTCATCATTCAATACGATCATACCTGATTTTGTCTCGGCATCGGCTCCACTCTCCTGCCCATTCTCTATAACCCTTCAACCCATTGCTAATTAAAAATCTGTCTATCTCCTCAAATTTACTCAATGTCCTGGCATCCACTGCACTCTAGGCTAGTGAATTTCACAGATTTACAGCCATTTGAAGAAGTGATTTCACTTCACCTTGGCTTTAAATTTGCTATCCTAAAAATATGATGTCTTATTCTAGATTGTCCCACAAGATGAAACATCCTCTCTATGTCTACCCTGTCAATCCTAATAGTTAATCTAACCTAGAAACAATCTCACTTGCATCCCATTTTGAGGATGTAGTGCTTCTAAAATTGCTATAATCATGTTGGTTCCTTACGCAAACCATCTTTATCAATGATGTGACCCAAGTAGTTTATAGATATGTTGAAAAAATTGCACTTTTTCCATTTGACCCGGTGATTATGTTTTAGTGTTCTTCAAGTGCTCTTGTTCACTTGATGAGGATATCATCGAGATAACGCTATACACCATTTAGCCCACTCAGAATTTGATCCATGGATCCCTGGAATAGAACAGGTGTGGATATTATCCCAAATGGTAGTCTCCGATATCGAAACAGAGCTCTGTGTCACGCTAGTGAGTAATGGTTGTGATCTTGCAGTTACATTCATTTGTAATTATGCTTGTGACAAATCTATTTTACTTAATTTCTGGCCTCCAAATGGTCCAGTAAATAAGTCTTCAATCAGCAGTAGTAGATGTTGGTCAGTGCACAATGCCGGGTTAATCGTCGTCTTGAAATTTCCACATATCCTTACTGAGCCATCAGGTTTTAGTAAAGGATCTATTGGTGTAGCTCAGTCACTGGTTCAATGACTCCTTTTTAGGCTACTTTTTCTGGTAGTTCTTCAACTTTTGATGTGATGACGTATGGTACTGTTTTGGTCTGATGGCGTATGGTACTGTTTTGGTCTGATGGCGTATGGTACTGTTTTAGTCTGATGGCATATGGTACTCTTTTGGTCAGATGGCGTATGGTACTGTTTTGATTAGCTGGCATATGGTACTGTTTTGGTCAGATGGCATATGGTACTGTTTTGGTCTGATGGCGTATGGTACATGTTTTGGTCTGATGGCATATGGTACTGTTTTGGTCAGATGGTGTATGGTACTGTTTTGGTCTGATGGCGTATGGCACTGTTTTGGTCTGATGGCATATGGTACCGTTCTGGCTTTGAGATGTTTTGGTGTACTGTTTGGCTTAATTTTGAGTTTGGCTTCGAGTCCTGCTATGGAGCCCATTGTGTTTTCAAACACACTTTTGTACCTTTTTAGAAGTTGCTGTAGGTTACAGAAAATATTTACCAGGATGTTGCCTGGCTTGGAGGGCATTTGCTATGAGGAGAGTTGAAGAAACTTGGTTTGTTCTCACTGGAACGACGGAGGTTGAGGGGTGACCTGATAGAAGTCTAAAAGATTATGGGGGGCATGGACAGAGTAGATAGACAGAAGCTTTTTCCCAAGGTGGAAGAGTCATAGGTTTAAGAGTCATAGGGACCATAGGTTTAAGGTGCGAGGGGCAAGGTTTAAAGGAGATGTACGAGGCAAGTTTTTTACACAGAGGATGGTAGGTGCCTGGAACTTGCTGGCAGGGGAGGTAGTGGAAGTAGATACGATAGTGAGTTTTAAGGGGCATCTGGACAAATATACGAATAGAATGGGAATAGAGGGAGGGATATGGTCCCTGGAAGGGTAGGGGGTTTTAGTTCAGTCGGGCAGCATGGTTGGTGCAGGCTTGGAGGGCCAAAGGGCCTGTTCCTGTGCTGTAATTTTCTTTGTTTTTTGTTCTTTGTTAGTCTTGCTATCAACCAGTTGATCTACAGCTCCCCAGTTGAGTTGAATTTTTTTCCAACCAAGCTCTACTGAATAAAGCAGGAAAATTCCCACAGGACAACGTGGAGAGGTAACTGTGCTGTTTTTCCATTCACTTCCACTTTTACCCTAATATTTCTTCTTAGTGGTATGACCTCTTCTGTGCATGCATGTAGGATAACATGTGATGGTTCCAATGCCAGATAACTTCTGATTATAGATTTTCTCAGATATCAATGATTCTGCAGCCCCAGTATCCACTCCATTTGGACTAGTTTACCATGAAGTTTTGTGAATCGCCATGTACAAAGAAGATGCCCAAGGTCAACTCTTGGTTAATGGCTCCTGGGTTTTATACTTGCTTCAGTTTCCCCCTCTTCCTCATACAATGCAAGAGATCCTGCTATCTAACAATGCAACAATTTCCTTTTGCCTGAAATTTTTCCTCCCTGCCGAGTAGTAGGTTCTTCAAGATCTCTCAGACTTCTTTCTGTACTGAGAGTCTCTGTTCCCATACCCTGTTTCACTTCGCCGTATGTGCGGTCTGTGCAGCTTGGAAGTCTATCCACTTTATTTAATGATAAATAAGTTTAACCTTTGTTTCTTGCTTATTCATGGTGTTTGCAAAGACCTTCTTGTAGTGCATCGGAGGTTTCTTCACCTTGCCTTTGATTACCTAAAGTGCTCCTCTCATTTCCAGGCCCCTTATCCTCCCCACCCCCATTTTAACCCTCCCCATCAGTCATGCATGATATTTTTTCCCCTTTTAAGATTCACTAATCAATTCACCAGATAACCACAAGTCCAAGTAAAATGGTAACAGCCATTGTTGGCATCTGGTTATAAATATGCAGCATGGATCATGAATATTAAGAGCAGCAACAATATAATACAGTATTAATTTGTGTGCACCTATAGTTGATCCTACCCTGATAAACAAACTAGAAAGTACAAATTTTATTTTAACGGCACTGTGCAATATTGATAATTCAACAGGAAAATATCCTATTGGTTCTTTGTAACACTACAGAAGGTGATTTTGGCGACTGGCTCAGCCCTTCTTAACATAGGATCTGCACCAAATGCACACTGACAAATTCATATTTGGGGGTGAGATTCAATACTTGCAACCCTGATAAACTGCACAAGTTCTTTTCCATTCTGTTGAAATAGAAGAAGACTCTCTCCTGCCTAGGTGTATGATATTATTTAATACAATTATTTCACATGGGTGTAATTGGATTCTATTTTATCAGTAATCCCACAGGCTAGAAAAATCAAATTACTCCTCGACAAAGTGGAATGATTGAATATTTTCTGCCAGTGAGAAGCATTGGAAACTTCAGGTGCCTCTGTGTGACTCAATATCTAAGAAGCCAGAGGTCAAAGATTGAATAGTTTACAATTTTATCTACTTGATGAGCAAGTAACCTGTGTCGTCTTGATCAGCAAGTCTGAAGCCTCTGGTGATTGCTGCTTTTCACTTCAATACATTTTCGATATCTACCATGCAACCCAAATTTATCACTCTTATTTTCAGACCTCAAAAAAACAGCTCATAAGCACCACGATGGGATAAAATGTCAGTAAACTAAAGGACAAGATTGAAGTTCATGGAAATCCTGAGTAGTATAAAACAGGTTACTGATTCACAATGAGACCTTATGTCTTGGCAATTTCACCCCATGTCTTGCATGGGTTTCCTCCGGGTGCTCCAGTTTTCTCCCACACTCCAAAGATATGCGGCTTAGGTTGATTGGCCATGCTAAATTGCCTCAGTGTCAGGGGGGTTAGCAGGGTAAATATGTGGGGATACAGGGATAGGGCCTGGTGGGATCATTGTCAGTGCAGGCTTGATGGACTGAATGACCTCCTTCTGCACTGTGGAGATTCTATAAAAATATTTCTGAAAGTTTCGATACTGAGTACACTCCTTATTACAAGTATTTTTATGGTGCTGACTGTATTTAAAGTAGAATTTTACGTTTGAGAATGTTGCTTATTTGTAACTGAAACAGTGATAAGTTAGAGCTTAAAGTTGTTTCCTTTCGTTTCTTTTTAACTATTGTTCAACTGATAAGTGTTCAGTTGCTTCATTTTGTTAGAGTTATACTTAAACTATGTTATCAAAACAGAAGTTTGTTTTTACAATACAAGATTCCTGATTTTTCAGCAGAATCACTCCTGGAATGAAGTATCCTACACTCCCATTTATGCGAAATGGAAAAATTAATCGGGTCTAGTTTGGCCTCCTAATGTAATTTGGAATTCTGGTCCAGGGCCCTAACACCTAGATGAGCGCAGCTCCAACAACACTTAAGATTCTCAACACCATCCAGGACAAAAGCGGCCTGCTTGATTGGCAACTCACCAAGGACCTTTAGATGGCACCTTCCAATCCCATGAACACTACCATCTAGAATGACAAGGGCAGAAGACACATGGGAACACAACTACTGGAAGTTTACCTCCAAGTGGGATGGCACTGTGGTTAGCACTGCTGCCTCATAGCGCCAAGGACCCAGGTTCGATTCCCTGCTTGGGTCACTGTTTGTGCGGAGTCTGCAAGTTCTCCTGTGTCTGTGTGGGTTTTCTCCAGATACACCGTTTCCTCCCACAGTCCGAAAGACGTGTTGGTTAGGCCATGTTAAATTCTCCCTCAGTGTACCCGAACAGGCGCCGGAGTATGGCGACGAGGGGATTTTCACAGTAACTTCGTTGCAGTGTTAATGTAAGCCTACTTATTACACTAATAAATAAACTTTAAAAACGTCTCTCACCATCCTAACTTGGCAATGTATCATTGTTCTTTCGCTGTCACTGAGTCAAAAATCCTGGAACTCCCTCCCTAACAGCACTGTGGCTGTATCTACATTATATGGACCACTGTAATTCAAGAAGACAGTTCACCACCATCTCCTCAAGAGTGATTAGGGATGGACAAGGTGCTGTCATCAAAGCCTACATCCTGTGAAAGAATACATTTTAAGAAAAATTATTGAAACCAAATTTATACTGGATCGGTAGATTTTGTTTTTCCTGTGGTTACATGTGACTAAACCATTTGGTTTGCTGATGTTATGTATAATGTAAACATTCCAGTTTATAAAAGCAGATCAGTATGAGCTAAACATCCATTCTTCCAGTTTATTTACACTGACATTCTAAACCAAAATATGTTAACATTCTAATGCGAATATGCTAATTCTTCTCAATTGTCATCAATTTTTGTATTTTGAATGGAGCTGAGTGTTTTTCACTTGCATTCATTTGCTCCTGTGTAAGCAGTGATTATTTTTGACTTAAGTAAATATATTTTCATTGCACGTATTTAGTTAAATATGTGAATACTCAAAGTGGTGGGTAGACTGCCAATCAAGTGGGCTACTTTGCCCCAGATAGAGTTGAACACCTTCAGTGTTAAAGCTGAAATCATCCAGGCAAGTGGCAAGTATTCCACTACACCCCTGACTTGTCCCATTGAGGTGGTGGACAGACTTTAAGGAGACCTGAAAATTCCCAGCCTATGAGCTGTTCTTGCAGGCTCAGTATTTTATACAGCTAGTCCAGTTGAGTTTCTGGTGACTCCCAGAATTTTGATGATGTCGAATAATGTTTTTATTACGAACTAGGTATATCTCCAACAAGTTGAAAACTCCTTCACCCCGAATTCACATTGACTTCCATTTTAAAAAGGCTGCTTGATGCTACGGTTGGCCAAATGCTGCCTTAATGTCGAGGGCATTCACCCTCACCTCATCTCTGGAATTCAGTTCTTCCTATGTTTGGGCCAAGGCTGCAGTAAGTTCTAGAATCGAATGGCCCTGTCTGAACCCAAATTGAACATTGATGAGCAATCTATTGATAGCAGTGCTGACAGTATCTTTCATCAGTTTACTGAAATTTGATGGTAAGGGGGTAGTAATTGACCAGATTGGATTCATCCTGCTTTTCATGGGAAATCATGATGTGGAGATGCCGGCGTTGGACTGGGGTAAACACAGTAAGAAGTCTCACAACACCAGGTTAAAGTCCAACAGGTTTATTTGGTAGCAAAAGCCACTCGCTTTCAGAGCGCTGCCCCTTCGTCAGGCAAGTGAGAGTTCTATTCACAAACAGGGCATATAAAAACACAAACTCAATTTACAAAATAATGATTGGAATGCGAGTCTTTACAGGTAATCAAGTCTTAAAGGTACAGACAATGTGAGTGAAGAGAGTGTTAAACACAGGTTAAAGAGATGTGTATTGTCTCCAGACAGGACAGTTAGTGAGATTTTGCAAGTCCAGGCAAGTCATGGGGGTTACAGATAGTGTGACATGAACCCAAGATCCCGGTTGAGGCCATCCTCGTGTGTGCGGAACGTGGCTATCAGTCTCTGCTCAGCGACTCTGCGTTGTGGTGTGTCGTGAAGGCCGCCTTAGAGAACGCTTACCCAAAGATCAGAGGCTGAATACCCGTGACTGCTGAAGTGTTCCCCAACAGGAAGAGAACACTCTTGCCTGGTGATTGTCGAGCGGTGTTCATTCACCCGTTGTCGCAGCGTCTGCATGGCCTCCCCAATGTACCATGCCTCGGGACATCCTTTCCTGCAGCGTATCAGGTAGACAACGTTGGCCGAGTTGCAAGAGTATGTACTGTATACCTGGTGGGTGGTGTTCTCACGTGAGATGATGGCATCCATGTCAATGATCCGGCACGCCTTGCAGAGGTTGCTGTGGCAGGGTTGTGTGGTGTCGTGGTCACTGTTCTCCTGAAGGCTGGGTAGTTTGCTGCAGACAATGGTCTGTTTGAGGGCAAGAAGTGGGGGTGTGGGGATGGCCTTGGCGAGATGTTCATCTTCATCAATGACATGTTGAAGGCTCCGGAGAAGATGTCGCAGCTTCTCCATTCCGGGGAAGTACTGGACGACGAAGGGTACTCTGTCCACTGTGTCCCGTGTTTGTCTTCTGAGGAGGTCGGTGTGGTTTTTCGCTGTGGCGCGTCGGAACTGTTGATCGATGAGTCGAGCGCCATATCCTGTTCGTATGAGGGCATCTTTCAGCGTCTGGAGGTGTCTGTTGCGATCCTCCTCATCTGAGCAGATCCTGTGTATGTGGAGGGCTTGTCCGTAGGGGATGGCTTCTTTAACGTGTTTAGGGTGGAAGCTGGAGAAGTGGAGCATCGTGAGGTTATCCGTGGACTTGGGGTACAGTGAAGTGCTGAGGTGACGGTCCTTAATGGAGGTGCGTGTGTCCAAGAATGCAACCGATTCCGGAGCGAAGTCCATGGTGAGTGTGATGGTGGGATGGAACTTGTTGATGACATCATATAGTTGTTTCAGTGATTGTTCACCATGGTCCAAAGGAAGAAAATGTCATCGATGTATCTAGTGTATGGCATCAGTTGAAGGTCCTGTGCGCTGAAGAGCTCTTGTCCCACGAATGAATTTTTAAAAAAATTTGTTGACTCCAAAGCATGTAGTGTTATGGGAGACTGGTTGGCGGAAAGTAAGAAATATAATAGCAGAATGACATTATTCACCATTTAAACAGTGTTCTATTTAAATTGATCCAATGGTTAAATTCCAATGGCCTGCAAAGGCAAGCCAGTTCTCAAAGGTGTTAAAGTATGCACAATTCAGCATTTTATGGAAGAACTTCAATCCTTAGAACTAGTTGAAGCATATCTATTGAGAGGTCAAGAATTTTCGCAGTTTGCTGATTGTCAAAGAGTTAATGTAAAATGTTGTTGAAGTTTGGAGCTTGAAGGGCACTATGTGATGAATTTGACTCCTGCAATAACTAAATATTTGGGAAAATCCTCAGGTGGAATAAGATTAATCGGAATTGCTTTACGTAGCCTTAAAAACGCACAGCATTTCTCAGTTTAATATAGGATTGATTTAAAAGATAATCAGTCATTTTTTAAAATTCTCTTCCTGTGATGTTTTTCATGTTGTCTACCTATGTCCTTGCCTGTTGTGCCAGAGTAGTAGAATAGGCCACTGTTGTGTTAAATTCAGCCGACCAATAATGAAGTTCACCGTTGGAATTGGCAAACCTATTTTGGATCAACAATCAAAGGTTCCATCTGTTCCGATTCTCAACCCAAGTATTAAAAGATCAATCGAATTGCATTTATGCCTTGGTAAAGGCAGAATCAAACCTCTCCCCAAAAGTTGTGGGATTCTTTAGGGTTCTTAAAGAACAAGGTTGACACCCACGATGGTAAACTTTGGAACCATTCAAGGGGATACTTGGGAATGTCTCCATTTCCCAAATCTGCCTTGAGTGGGGAATGATATTTCATGTAATCATATTCCTTAAATAATTAAATGGAGTCTGATATTGTTTCTAAATTGTTTAAAGTCTAAATACACCACAGAAGAAAAACTTCTATCTGCTGTTTTGACCATTTTGGGAACTCCGTAAACATGGGGTGTGTTATAGAGGTTTACAGCATGGAAACAAGCCCTTTGGCCCAACTTGTCCATGCTGCCTCTTTTTTTAATCACTTAAGTTAGTCCCAATTGCCTGTGTTTGTCCCATAACCCTCTATACCCATCTTACCCATGTATTCCCTCTAGTTTTAGACTCCCCTATCTTTGGAAAACAATATTGACTATCTAGCTGATTTATGCCCCTCATTATTTTATAGACCTCTATAAAATCACCCTGAAGCCTCCTACGCTCCAGTGAAAAAAGTCCAGTCTATCCAGCCTCTCTTTATAACTCAAACCATCAAGTCCCGGTAGCATCCTAGTAAATCTTTTCTGCACTCTTTCTAGTTTAATAGTATCCTTTCTACAATAGGGCGACCAGAACTGTGCACAGTGTTCCAAACGTGGCCTCACCAATATCTTGTACAACTTCAAAAAGATGTCCCAACTCCTGTATTCAGTGTTCTGACCAATGAAACCAAGCATGCCGAATGCTGCCTTCACCACTCTGTCCACCTGTGACTCCACTTTCAAGGAGTTATGAACCTGTACCTCTAGATCTCTTTGTTCTATAACTCTCCCCAACGCCCTACCATTAACTGAGTAAATCCTGCCCTGGTTCGATCTACCAAAATGCATCACCTTGCATTTATCTAAATTAAACTCCACCTGCCATTCATCAGCCCACTGGCCCAATTGATCAAGATCCCTTTGCAATCCTAGATAACCTTCACTGTCCACTATGCCACCAATCTTGGTGTCATCTGCGAATTTGTTAACCATGCCTCCTAATTTCTCATCCAAATCATTAATATAAATGACAAGTAACAGTGGACCCAGCACCGATCCCTGAGACACACCGCTGATCACAGGCCTTCAGTGGCATATTGTTATATAGGATTTCCTCCCAAACTTGTCCTTTGATCGGTTTCAATGAGAAGGCTGTTGTTTTAGGATCAGAAACTGATTCATAACAAATACAATACCCCCTGATGATATAATGAACCTTGTCTGCATTTTAACTTTTACTCAGTTGCTTGGTAATGTTGTGTCCTTTGCAAGGCAGCTACTTGGCCTGTAATTAAAAATGTGTGTTTCGTACTTTTCACGGCCTCCAGACAGCTTAAAAAAAAGTATGTTACATCCATTAAAGTTTTTTTTGAAATGCAGCCCTTGTTTCAATGTAGGAAATGCGGTAACCAACACCCAGCAAATACTGACAAACAGCAATGTGATAATGACCTATTTC
Organism: Mustelus asterias; assembly: GCF_964213995.1. Classification (NCBI taxonomy): domain Eukaryota; kingdom Metazoa; phylum Chordata; class Chondrichthyes; order Carcharhiniformes; family Triakidae; genus Mustelus; species Mustelus asterias. Next base: position 67,356,268 of record NC_135811.1, on the reverse strand, counting down.
TGTGATGTAGATTGAAGGATAAATATTGACCAGAACATTGGTAATAACTCGCTGATTTTCTTCAAAATGGTGCAGGCTGATAAGGCCTCAGCATATCCGACATTTCAATGCTCCCTCAGTCTGCACTGAAGTCAACCTTGGTTTTTATCCTTAATCCCTGGAGTGGGATGGAATCTGGAATTTTGTGATTTAGGGGTAAGTGTACTAACAACTAAGCCACAGCTTACAAGTTGAGATTCAAATTGTCATTCACTGCATTATGCTGAAAGCTGATCTGAACGTAGTGATACTTTCACATTAATGATTCACTTTCTCGACTTGTTAATCTCAAATTTATTAAAGCTGCAGTTTTAATGGATGCACAGTTCTACAAGTGTCCTGACTTGGTGATGAAAAACAGGGACTGTCTCCCTCCATTGCATAGATTATATTAACTGTAAATATTAACAATATGTCACCACAGATGTTTTGATTTATTAACGAAAAAAAAAACTTCATGAGGGGGTGTACCAGAATGACATCCAGGTGAATATCAGTGCTGCAATTTTTCCGACGAGCAGAAGTGCCTGCCTTAGAGTCATAGAGTCATAGAGGTTTACAGCTTGGAAACAGGCCCTTCGTCCCAACTTGTCCATGCCGCCCTTTTTTTTAAAGAACAAACAAAGAACAATACAGCACAGGAACAGGCCCTTCGGCCCTCCAAGCCTGCACCGTTCATGTGCACACTAGACCATTCTTTTGTATCCCTCTATTCCCAGTCTGTTCATGTGGCTATCTAGATAAGTCTTAAACGATCCCAGCGTGTCCGCCTCAATCACCTTGCTTGGCAATGCATTCCAAGTCCCCACCACCCTCTGTGTAAAATACGTCCCCCGACATCTGTGTTGAACCTTGCTCCCCTCACCTTGAACCCGTGACCCCTTGTGTTCGTCACCTTCGACCTGGGAAAAAGCTTCCCACTGTTCACCCTATCGATGCCCTTCATAATTTTATACACCTCTATTAGGTCACCCCTCATCCTCCATCTTTCCAGGGAGAACAACCCCAGTTTACCCAATCTCTCCTCATAGCTAAGACCCTCCATACCAGGCAACATTGTGGTAAACCTTCTCTGTGCTCTCTCCAAAGCCTCCACGTCCTTCTGGTAGTGTGGCGACCAGAACTGGACGCAGTATTCCAAATGTGGCCGAACCATTGTTCTATACTGCTGCAACAACATATGCCAACTTTTATATTCTATGCCCCATCCAATAAAGGCAAGCATGCCATATGCCTTCTTGACCACCCTCTCCACCTGTGCTGCCACCTTTAAGGATCTGTGGACTTGTACACCCAGGTCCCTCTGTGTGTCTATACTCCTGATGGTTCTGCCATTTATTGTATAGCTCCCCCTTACATTAGATCTACCGAAATGCATCACTTCGCATTTATCTGGATTAAATTCCATCTGCCATTTCTCCGCCCAATGTTCCAGCCTATCTATATCCTGCTGTATTCTCTGACAATGTTCATCACTATCCGCAACTCCAGCAATCTTCTTGTCGTCCGCAAACTTACTGATCACACCAGTTACATTTTCCTCCAAATCATTTATATATATCACAAACAGCAGAGGTCCCAGCACAGAGCCCTGCGGAACACCACTAGTCACAGACCTCCAACCAGAAAAAGACCCCTCCACTGCTACTCTCTGTCTTCTATGGCTAACACAGTAAGAAGTTTAACAACACCAGGTTAAAGTCCAACAGGTTTATTTGGTAGCAAAAGCCACACAAGCTTTCGAGGCTCTGACAGAGCCTCGAAAGCTTGTGTTGTGGCTTTTGCTACCAAATAAACCTGTTGGACTTTAACCTGGTGTTGTTAAACTTCTTACTGTGTTTACCCCAGTCCAACGCCGGCATCTCCACTTCTATGGCTAAGCCAGTTCTCTACCCATCTAGCGAGCTCACCTTTTATCTTAACATAGCTACTTGCCGTTATGATACTTTCGTCCAAGATAGGAAAGCATTAAATCATTCTTTATAAGAAACCCTGCGTATATTTACTGTCAACCATGGATTAGTGAGTAGCATTCTTGCCTCGGATTCAAAGATTTGTAGATTTTGGGCTCACTGAAGACTTTGGCACAAAATTGTTGGCTGATATTCCAGAGCAATGCTGCACAGTTAGAGGTTCTGTCTTTCGATGAGACCTTGAACTGAGGCACTGTCTCCAGCATGTCCTCTAATTTCTTTGTTGTCATGCACAGCTCTTAGAAATTCTTTTGCTTGGTTTGCACGTGCTGCAAATCCTAGGAGATATCTTGTTCACAGCCTGTGTGGGAACTTTCATGTTGCTGCACAGCCATGCAACTTGGAGAGAACATTGTCCATCTTCATGCTCTGGTGGAAGTTAAAGATTCCATGGTACTATTTTGAAGAGCTGGGGAGTTATCCCCTGTGTATTAGCCAATATTTATCCTTCAAACAATATCACGAAAATCAAATTATCTCCTCAGTATCACATTGATGTTTGTAGGAGCTTCCTGTATGTATCTTTGGCTGAAGGTTTTACTGCAGTTACAATATCTGACTACACGTTATGGGTATTTTGTTAACTGGAAAGTGCTTTTGGTGATTCTGAGGTTGTGAAAAGGGCTGTTTAAATACAAGTCTTTTGTTCCTATTTTTTTCCTTTTTTTCCGACAAGTCATAAAAACAAATATAATTTTTGGTCCTTGGCCATTTTTGAAAGAACCTTTGCTTTGTGCCTGTTCCGTTAGATGCGATCAGTATCTCTCATTGCTTTAGTCTATCAAAAATGCTGTCATTGACAAAGTTCATTTGTTTTATTTGATAGAATTTGGAGTAGACGCTGACAAGCCCTGGGGGTGAAGATATGTTCCGTAACAGCCTAAAGATGCTTCTCAGCGGTGGGAAGTCTAACCGCAAGAATAGATCAAGTGGTAGGTAGTGTGTTTCATCTGTTACTAGTACACAAGCATATAAATCTAGATGCACATTTATTTGAAAATGTTTACATCCACATGCTTTGAATGAGAACTACTTTAATAGGTGAGATATTGACAGATATAGTGCACGTTAGACACAGTTGTTGAGCATATTCAAGGCTGAGATCGATTGATTTTTGGACTCCTAAGAAAATCAAGGGTTCAGTGGATCAGGCTCGTAAATGGAGTTGAGGTTGAAGTTTGGCCATGATCCTGTTGAACGGTGGGGGAAACAGGCTCTCAGGGCAGTCTGACTTCTGCTCCTATTTCTCATGATCTTAAAAGAAGATGCAGCCATTAGATCACTTGTGTATGTATCTGTATAGTGACATTGGATGTACAAGATATTAATCAAATAGACTTCCCTATAAGGTAACCAATACCTACATGCAGCCCCTTTTATTCAATCAAAATGTTAGACACCTTATTACCACACAGTAAGTGTTATATATTGGAGATCGTGTGTATGTAAATATTTAACTGAGCAATGTATTTGGAATACTGCGTCCAGTTCTGGTCGCCACACTACCAGAAGGACGTGGAGGCTTTGGAGAGAGTACAGAGGAGGTTTACCAGGATGTTGCCTGGTATGGAGGGGCTTGGTTATGAGGAGAGATTGGAGAAACTGGGGTTGTTCTCCTTGGAAAGACGGAGGATGAGGGGAGACTTAATAGAGGTGTATAAAATTATGAAAGGCATAGATAGGATGAACGGTGGGAAGCTTTTCCCCGGGTCGGTGGGGACGTTCACGAGGGTTCATAGGTTCAAGGTGAAGGGGGGGAGGTTTAACACAGATATCAGAAGGACATATTTTACACAGAGGGTCGTGGGGGCCTGGTGGGGGCCGGGCCGACAGCTCGGTGGATAGGATATTAGTATGTAGATAGGCTGGAAAATTGGGCGGGGATCCTGGATTCAGGATTCAATCCTGGAATCAGGATTCAATCCTGGACCGGGGAGCGGCGCGGGCTTGGCAGGCCGAAGGGCCTGTTCCTGTGCTGTATTGTTCTTTGTTCTTTGTATTAACCCAACATGTTGAACCAGAATTTGCTGGCAAAATAATGATGAGTTTAATGTGTAAAATCGTCAGCATTTTTTAGTGAGGAGTAGATAGCCTGTGGTAGTAAATCACCACGAATTGCTGGACTGGTCACTTTGCATCACTCCACTGCCTTGTCAAAATGGCAGCTTGATGACAACCATCCAAGGTGCAAGAAAAAGCAGAATTTGTACATGAATTACCAATTAAGCTTGGTGTAGGAAGTTTGGGCTGTTAACATTGGACACCATTTTAACATTGGGGTTTACTTTCCTGTAATGCTACTCATTCTCTCTCTCTCCCAGAAAAGAAACTGTTAAAACTGTAAAGTCCCATTTCTGCAGATAATAAACAGGTGTTGGAAATTTTTTAAACATACAACTTTTAACTTTTTTCTTACTTTGTCTCTTTTATCCTTTCAATGCACTTCCCTCCCCCTTTCTTATTTCTCTTTCTGTACCTGATTTGTCAGTGAGCTATTTCCTTTTCCATTGTACTTCTGTTTATTTCTCAATTCTGAAATCTCATGGTTTAAGGAGACAGGCTGTTGATTTACCGAGGTCCTTTATACGCCGTGGTTCTTATCATGCTGCTTTCAGCTCACACTTCCAGAAATTTGTACTGCGGTAAATTTTCAAGCTAAAAACTAAGGGAAACTAACTGAGCACGCTTCAGCAGAGTCAGGATCATTATTTCAATGGATAAGAGTTTGTTAGGAGCAGAATAAGGCCACTTTGGTGAACACTAAAATAACCATAGAATAGAATCTCTCCAGTGAAAAAGGAGGCCAATCAGCCCATCGAGTCTGCACTGACTCTTCGAAAGAGCATCCTACTCAAGTCCCCCATTTCTGTAATCCTGTGCATTTACAATGGTCAATCCACCGAACCTACATATGTTGGGACAATAAGGGGCAATTTGGAATGGCCAACCTCCCTAACCTGCAAATCTTTGGACTGTGGGAGGAAACTGGAGCACCCGGAGGAAACCCACGCAGGCACAGGGAGAACATGCAAACTCGACACAGACAGTGACCCAAAGCTGGATTTGAACCGAGTCACTGGCACTGGAAGGCAGCAGTGCTAACCACTGTGCCACCAATGCCACCCTATGGGCGACCCTATAAAGCTATGGTAAACCATAATTATAGTAATGTTTTTTCCATCTTCTAATTTTACTACCTGATTTGTATTTCTGAAATAGGATCATGTTAATTAACTTTCAGGGAAAATTTTAACAGGATTATTTTTTAAATTGACAGCTGATAGGCCATGTTTTAAGAAACAAGTTTCAACAAACACTTCTTGTGTTTGAGGATTCAATTATTACCAAGGGTGGCATGGTGGCACAGTGGTTAGCATTGCTGCTTTGCAGTGCCAGGGACCCGGTTTTAATTTCAGCCTTGGGTGACTGTCTGTGTGGAATTAGCACATGCTCCCCGTCTCTGCGTGGGTTTCCTCTGGGTGCTCCGGTTTCCTCTCACAGTCCAAAGATGTACAGGTTAGGTTGCTGGGCTATGATAAATTGCCCCTTAGTGTCAGGGGGATTAGGAGGGTAACTGTGTGGGGTTGTGGGGTTACGGGGATAGGGTCTGAGTGGGATTGTTGTTGGTGCAGGCTTGAAGGGCCAAATGGCCTCTTTCTGCACTGTAGACTCTATGAAGATTCTGTCATGGCATAAGTTATCATCTAACTGTCTCCGGAAAAGAGCACTGATGGTAGTGTTGTAAAGAGGTGAGCAGTTTGTGTGGGATTTATATACAACAGCAATGATTTTAGGACTTTGAGTGCAATTTTTGTTCCAATTTGTTCCTTATTCGTAAAATGACTTTTTATCGAATTATGATGCCATGCTCACCCTCATCAACGGTAGTGATCTATTTCTGAGTACAGGCAAGTTATTCAGTTGTGTGTGGCACCATAGATGAATTTGATTCTGTCCTCAGCCAATGTCCACATAGTTTCAAGTACATCAGGAATTGTTGGATAATGGTCAGGAATCCAATTATATTGAGGTTTAATGTAACGCACTTGTGATTAGCAATGTTAGGCTGATTTCAGCGAACTTAACGTAGTTCACAGTGCGAACGTGGGATTTCATTGTTGATTCAGCTGATCACTGCATAAACTCACTCACTCACAATGTTGATAATGAGCTTTTTTTCGATAAAATCTAATGGGGAGCAGAGAGGGCTGAAAGAAAGAAACTTCGGATATTCCAGATTTTTCGAGCACAATTTTCTAATGCAATTCAAAGTGTGAGTGGATAATTCTATTTGAACTATTTGTAAAATTGGAGAGAACTTCAGTTCACCGTTGAGCAAAAGCAGTAGCAATCTTGAACAGGAGTTTGGAAACTGAATACCTGTCTTTGAAGCCCAGCAAAAAAAATAAAGCTATGGTAAAACGTAATTATAGGCTAGTTTGAGTAAGTACACAAAAAGATCCTTAAGTACAAAACCAATGCTGTAGCACTCACCGTATGAAATGTTTGAAACACAAATTGTTTTTACTGTAAATCCAATTATTGGCTTACAGTCCAAAGTAAACTAAAATGTGAAAGCATATTCTATAGAAAAAAACCCAGTATGGACACTGTAAATTTGTCACAAAAACTAGAAATACTCAGCAGGTTGTGAAACATCTTTGAGGGTAAAACAGAGTTGACGTTTCAAGTGAACAACTTTGATCAGAATGGAAAGAAGTTAGAGACGGAATAGGTTTGAAGAAGTACAGAGGCAGGGATAGAGGGGAAGGGAGGAAAGAACAAATGATTTCTTTTCACAACCATTCAGGGAAACTTGGCGAGATGGATCTAAAACTGGCTTAGTAATAGGAGAATATTCCCTGTTTGTGAACTGAAATCCCACTCACTTGATGAAGGAGCAGTGCTCCGAAAGCTTGTGGCTTGTGCTACCAAATAAACCTTTTGGACTTTAACCTGGTGTTGTGAGACTTCTTACGATGTTTACCCCAGTCCAACGCCGGCATCTCCACATCATTAGTAAGAGGACACAAAGGGCCATCCAGTGACGGCTGTTTTAGTGACTGGAGACCGGTTGTCCAGTGGCGTGCCACAAGGTTCAGTGCTGAGACCCCATCACTTATGTATGATGATGTTGGGGGAATGAGAAGTTTGTAGGTGATGCCAAGATTGATAGGGTGGTTAATAGTGAATGAGTAGGTTACAGAAAACATAGATGGGTTGGTCAGATTGACAGAGCAGTAACAGATGGTATTTAACCCTGATAAGTGTGAGGTGATGCAATTTAGAAGAAGTAACAAGACAAGGGCATATTTAATGAATGGCAGGACACTGGGAAGATGGATCTTGGGATACTTATTCACAGATCCCTGAAGTTGGCAGAGCAGGTGAATAGGATACTTAAGTTATATGGGACAAATGCTTTTATCAGTAGTGGCATAGAGTATGAGTGAAGGAGATAATGTTGGAGTTGTATAGAGCATTGGTTAGGCCACAGCTGGAGTATAGTGCAGTTTGGCCAGCTCACTTCAGGAAGGGTGTGATTGCACTAGAGGGGATAAAGTGGAGATTCACCAGAATGGCGCTTTTGAGTTATAAGAAGAGACTGGATAGGCTTGGATTGTTTTCCCTAAATGTGGAGATGTCGGCGTGGGACTGGGGTAAACACAGTAAGAAGTTTAACAACACCAGGTTAAAGTCCAACATGTTTATTTGGTAGCAAATGCAAATGGCATTTGCTACCAAATAAACCTGTTGGACTTTAACCTGGTGTTGTTAAACTTCTTACGTTGTTTTCTCTAAAGCAGAGAAGGCTGAGGACTGGAAAATGATTCAGATGTATAAAATTATGAGGAGTATAGGCTGAGTGAATAGGGACCACCATAGTTTTAGGGTAAGGGCAGGGGATTTAGAGGGGATTTGGGAAAAAAAATCACTAATCGTGGTGGGAATCTGGAATGCACTGCCTGGGAAGGTACAACCTATAAAACGTCTTTTAGTGAGCACTTGATACATCCTAACATTCAAAGATATGGGACAAGTGGTGGAAAATGGGATGAGTGCGACTTTAGTGGTAGTTTTTGTTGGTGCAGACTCGATGGGCCGAAAGGCTTTTTCTGCCCTTATGACTGTGTGGTAGCATGGTGGTGGTCCTACCATGACAACAAGCTTCTGATGGAGTAGACAAGGCAGGAAGGCGAACCTCAGCAACGCTTAAGCAAAAGAGTTTGGTGCCATGCTTAATTTTGGGACAGGAGGACATTGTTCCTTGATGTCGAGCACCCAATGTTTGATCTGCAGGTGATTGGACCATGTTCACAGCAGTGCATGAGTAATTAGAAAGGATTCAAGCATGGTAAGTGTCAGGTTTATCATGGAATGAGGCTGACTGCAGCGCTTGTTAATACATCGTGGGGTTTAGTCATCAGGAAGTCACATAAACAAAGAACAATACAGCACAGGAACAGGCCCTTTGGCCCTCCAAGCCCATGCCGCTCCCTGGTCCAAACTAGACCATTCTTTTGTATCCCTCCATTCCCACTCCGTTCATGTGGCTATCTAGATAAGTCTTAAACGTTCCCAGTGTGTCCGCCTCCACCAGCTTGCCAGGCAGCGCATTCCAGGCCCCCACCATCCTCTGTGTAAAATACGTCCTTCTGATATCCGTGTTAAACCTCCCCCCCCCCCCCCCCCCCCCCACCTTGAACCTATGACCCCTCGTGAACGTCACCACCGACCTGGGAAAAAGCTTCCCACCGTTCACCCTATCTATGCCTTTCATAATTTTATACACCTCTATTAGGTCACCCCTCATCCTCCGTCTTTCCAGTGATAACAACCCCAGTTTACCCAATCTCTCCTCATAACTAAGCTCTTCCAAACCAGGCAACATCCTGGTAAACCTCCTCTGCACTCTCTCTAAAGCCTCCACATCCTTCCGGTAGTGTGGCGACCAGAACTGGGCGCAGTATTCCAAATGCGGCCAAACCAACGTTCTATACAACTGCAACATCAGACCCCAACTTTTATACTCTATGCCCCGTCCTATAAAGGCATATGCCATATGCCTTATTCACTACCTTCTCCACCTGTGACGTCACCTTCAAGGATCTGTGGACTTGCACACGCAGGTCCCTCTGCGTATCTACACCCTTTATGGTTCTGCCATTTATCGTATAGCTCCCCCCTACGTTAGTTCTACCAAAATGCATCACTCCGCATTTATCTGGATTGAACTCCATCTGCCATTTCTTTGCCCAAATTTCCAGCCTATCTGTAGCCTCTGACAATGTTCCTCACTAGCTGCAAGTCCAGCCATTTTCGTGTCATCCGCAAACTTACTGATCACCCCAGTTACACCTTCTTCCAGATCGTTTATATAAATCACAAACAGCAGAGGTCCCAATACAGAGCCCTTCGGAACACCACTAATCACAGGCATCCAGCCGGAAAAAGACCCTTCCACTACCACCCTCTGTCTTCTGTGACCAAGCCAGTTCTCCACCCATCTAGCCACCTCCCCCTTTATCCCATGAGATCCAACCTTTTGCACCAACCTACCATGAAGGACTTTGTCCAACGCTTTACTAAAGTCCATATCGACGACATCCACGGCCCTTCCCTCGTCAACCATTCTAGCCACTTCTTCAAAAAACTCCACCAGGATAGTGAGGCAGGACCTCCCTCTCTCAAAACCATGCTGACTATCGTTAATGAGTTTATTCCTTTCTAAATGCGCATACATCCTATCTCTAAGAATCCTCTCCAACAACTTCCCGACCACGGACGTCAAGCTCACCGGCCTATAATTACCCGGGTTATCCTTCCTACCCTTCTTAAATAACGGGACCACATTAGCTATCCTCCAATCCTCTGGGACCTCACCTGTGTTCAAATTAATGTCAATAATTCTCTTGTATTGCATGAGATGCTTTGCTTAGGTCTCTCTTAGATTCATTGTTTTATACCTATTATCTTTCCAAAATGTTGCTTTGGTTTCCACCCTTTCTTGGCAAGGGTGGGGATTATTGTGCTTTTAATATCCCACATACAAGGAAACACACACAGTATTTTCAAGCAAACAAAATACTATATGATTTCCAGCATTTTCTGTTTTGACTTTAACAATTGTCAAAACAGAAAATGCTGGAAATCATATAGTATTTTGTTTGCTTGAAAATACTGTGTGTGTTTCATTGAACCAGATGGAGAGAGGAATTGAATTTATGTTTCACGTTGATGACTAGTTCTGATGAAAAATCATTTTCCTGAAAAGTTAGCCCTGATTCTCTGTCTCCACATATGCTGTAAGAAGTCTCACAACACCAAGTCCAACGATGTGCAGGTTAGGTTGATTGGCCATGCCAAAATTGCCCCTTAGTGTCCTGGGATGTGTAGATTAGAGGGATAAGTGGGTAAAATATGTAGGGATATGGGGGTAGGGCCTGGGTGGGATTGTGGTCGGTGCAGACTCGATGGGCTGAATGGCCTCTTTATGTACTGTCGGGTTTCTATGTTTCTATGTAAAGTCCAACAGGTTTATTTGGTAGCAAAAGCCACGAGCTTTCGGAGTGCTTGCTTCCCTTGTGGGTCAACCCACAGAACATGGACTGCAGCGATTCAAGGCGGCGGCTCACCACCACCTTCTCAAGGGCAGCTAGGGATGGGCAATAAATGCTGGCCTGCCAGCGATGCCCATGTCCCACAAATGAATAAAAAAAATAATTTATCCAAATTATACTGCATCTGCCATTGATTCACCCAACCTGTCCAGATCATGCTGAAGGATCTCAGCATCTTTGTCACAGTTCACCCTCCCACCCAACTTAACATCATCTGCAAACTCAGATGTTACATTTTGTTCCCTCATCCAAATCATTGATATATATTGTGAATAGCTGGGGTCCCAGCACTGATCCCTGTGGCACCCCACTAGTTACTGCCTGCCAATTTGAAAAGTCCCCATTAATTCCTACTCTTTGTTTCCTCTCTGCCAACCAGTTTTCTACCCATCTCAATACACTTCCCCCAATCTCATGCGCTTTAATCTTGCGCAATAATCTTTTATGTGGGACTATGTCAAACACTTTCTAAAAGTCCAAATATACCACAGCGACTGGCTCCCCCTTGTCAACTCTACAAGTTACATCTTCAAAGAATTCCAACAGATTTGTCAAGCATGATTTCCCCTTCAAAAATCCATTCAGACTCTGTCTGATCCTGCCACTGCTTTCTAAATGCTCCGCTATAAAGTCCTTGATAAGAGATTCGCGAATTTTCCTCATTACCGATGTTGGGCGTATTGGTCTATAATTCCCCGTTTTCTCTCCATCTCCCTTTTTGAATATTCGAGTGACATTAGCTACCCTCCAATCTGCAGGGACCGTTCCAGAGTCTATAGAATCCCGGAAGATGACCACCAATGCATCTGCTATTTCTGGAGTCACTTCCTTAAGTACTCGAGGATGTAGATTATCAGGCCCTGGGGACTTATCCACCTTCAATCCCTTCAATTTTCCCAGCACCATTTCTCTACTAATATTGATCTCCCTCAGTTCTTCCCTCTCACCAAACCTTGCATTCTCTAACATTTCTGGTATCTGATTTGTGTCCTCTTTTGTGAAGACAGAACCAAAGTATGTATTCAGTTGCTCAGACATTTCTTTGTCCCCTATTATGTATGCGTTTCCCCGTTTCTGTCTGTAAGGGACCTACATTTGTCTTCACGTATCTATAGAAAATCTTAGTGTCAGTCTTTATGTTCCCTGCAAGCTTGCTTTCGTACTGTATTTTCCTCTTATTAATCAATCCCTTGGTCCTTCTTTGCTGAATTCTAAACTGCTCCCAAACCTCAGACCTATTATTTTTCTTGGCCAATCTGTATGCTTCTTCTTTGGATCGGATACTCTCTCTAATTTCCTTTGTAAGCCAGGGATTGGCCCTCTTGCCCATCTTGCTTTTGTGCCAGACAGGAGTAAACCATTGTTGCAGTTCCCCAATGTGTTCCTTGAATGTTTGCCATTGCTTTTCCAATGTCATCTCTTTAAGTAACACTCCCCAATCTATCATAGAAATCATAGAAATCATAGAAACCCTACAGTACAGAAGGAGGCCATTCGGCCCATCGAGTCTGCACCGACCACAATCCCACCCAGGCCCCACCCCCACATATTTACCCGCTAATCCCTCTAACCTACGCATCCCAGGACTTAAGGGACAATTTTTTTTTTAACCTGGCCAATCAACCTAACCCGCACATCTTTGGACTCTATCAAGGCCAACTCATGCCTCATATCTTCATAGTTCCCTTTATTCAGATTCAGCACCCTAATCTCCGAATGAACTACTTCACTCGCCATCTTAATAAAAAATTCTATCTTGTTCTGGTGTCAGGGTTCAACCAACACAGAGACTAAAGCTTCATTATTATGGCTTGCAACGCCATCAGCTCTCCACGGTAAACACACAAAGGGCTGTTCCAATACACATGCCTTTTGGCGTGACTTCAGCATGTGCAATTTTCCAAAGGACAATGGAGAGCCTCCTGCAGGGGCTGCCACGAGTTGTGGTGTACCTTGATGATCTCATAACTGACTGACAGAAGCTGAGCATCTAGCAAGCTTGGAGGAGGTAATGAAGAAATTTCAAGAGGCTAGAGTTCACCTCCAGAAGGAGAAATGTACTTTTCAAGCCACTGAGGCAACCTACTTGGGCTACCATGTAGATGCCCAAGGATTACACCCCATGGAAGACAATGCCATAATGAGGCACCAGACCCCAAAAACACATCTGAGCTCAAGTCATGGCAAGTTACTATGGGTTTTGTTTTTAAGCCGAACTTGTTAACATCATTGGCCTCCTTACATATTCTGGTAAAGAAACCCCAGCATTGTTCTTCGGAAAAATTTGCAAAAGCATCCATTGACTCTTTGTTTCTTGTCACTGAATCAATTTTGAATAATCCCACCACCTTCCCCAATCTCACTTTCCTGACCAGTCTGCCATATGGGACCTTGTAAAATGTTTCACTGAACTCCATGTGGACAACATCCACTGCGTTACCCTCATTAATACTTCTTGTTACTTCCCCAAATAATTCTGTTAAGTTAGTGAGATACAGTCTTCCCCTAACAAAACCATACCGACTATCCAAGGTCAACCAGGGGCGGCACGGTAGCACAGGGGGGGGGGGGCGGCACGGCAGCACAGCGGTTAGCACTGGTGCTTCACAGCTCCAGGGACCTGGGTTCGATTCCCGGCTTAGGTCATTGTCTGTGTGGAGTTTCCACATTCTCCTCGTGTCTGCGTCGGTTTCCTCGGGTGTTTCGGTTTCCTCCCACATTCCAAAGACGTGCGGGTTAGGTTGGTTGGCCATGCTTAAATTGCCCCTTAGTGTCCTGAGATGTGTAGGTTAGAGGGATTAGTGGGTAAATATGTAGGGATATGGGGGTGGGGCCTGGGTGGGGTTGTGGTCGGTGCATACTCGATGGGCCGAATGGCCTCTTTCTGTATAGTAGGGTTTCTATGATTCTATGATTCAATCCATGCCTTTAAATGACAGTTTGTCCTGTCTCTCAGAATTGGTTCTAATAATTTGCCAGCACTGAAGTCAGACTGATTGGCGTACAAGAGAATAACTAAAGAAAAGGTAGGGGCTATCAGAGATGTACATGGTAACTTGTGAATTAATACAGAAAATGCGGGCAGTGTTCGCTACGAATGAGTACTTTGTCTCTGCCTTCACTAACGAGAGGGATGATACAGACATAGAAGTTAAAGAGGAGGAGTGTGAAATATTAGATGCAATAAGCGTAGTGAGAGAGGAGCTACTGGAGAGATTGGCAACCTTGAAGGTGGTTAAATCACCAGGGCCAGATGGATTTAAGGAAGCCAGGGAGGAAATTGTGAATGCTGGCCGATTCCTCACACCCTTTTGAACAAAATGGTACAACGTCCGCAGACCTCCAGTCCTCAGGGACTTCACCTGTATTTAGTGAGGATTGGGAAATGATCCTCAGAGCATCCACAATTTCCTCCCTGGCTTCCTTAAATCCATCTGGCCCTGGTGGTTTAACCACCTTCAAGGATGCCAATCTCTCCAGTAGCTCCTCTCTCACTGCGTTTATTGCATCTAATATTTCACACTCCTCCTCTTTAACTTCTATGCCTGTATCATCCCTCTCGTTAGTGAGACAAAGTACTCATATCATAGAGAATACTGCCCACATCTTCTGTTTTAACTCATAAGTTACCACATACATCTCTGATAGGCCCTACCTTTTCTTTAGTTATTCTCTTGTTCTTAATGTATTGGTAAAACATCTTTGAATTTTCTTTGATTTTACCTGACAATATTTTTCCATATCCTCTCTTTGCTTTCCTAATTTCCATTTTTACTTCATCTCTGTACTTTCTATACTCCTCTTGGCTTTCTGCAATATTAAATATTTTGTGACTGTCATATGATATTGATTCATTTCTATTTGTCAGTAAACAAAGTGAAAAGCCAGGTAATACTTAGAAAATGGCCTGCCTTTCCTTGATGCAAAAGTGATTGTGTTTTGTTGGGTACCCAGGAGAAGATCCTGAACAATTCCAATGCAAATATATGTTTGGTTTACAGTTTTAAGTTTGAGTGTGTGCAAGTGAGAAAGTGTGTGTGAAAGAAATTGAACATGAGAAATCAAGACAACAGAAAACAAACACAAGCTTAAACAGAGGGACCTCTGTGTATATGTTTGATTTTTGATTTGATTTATTATTGTCATATGTATTAGCATACAGTTAAAAGTATTGTTTCTTGCGCGCTATACAGACAAAACATACCGTTCATTGAGAAGGAAACGAGAGAGTACAGAATATAGTGTTGCAGTCATAGCTAGGGTGTAGAGAAAGATCAACTTAATGCAAGGCAAGTCCATTCAAAAGTCTAACAGCAGCAGGAAAGAAGCTGTTCTTGAGTTGGTTGGTACATGACCTCAGACTTTTGTATCTTTTTCCCGAAGGAAGAAGGTGGAAGAGAGAATGTCCGGGGTGCGTGGGGTCCTTAATTATGCTGGCTGCTTTGCCGAGGCAGCGGAAAGTGTAGACAGAGTCAATGAATGGGAGGCTGGTTTGCGAGATGGATTGGGCTACATTCACGACCTTTTGTAGTTCCTTGTGGTCTTGGGCAGAGCAGGGGCCATACCAAGCTGTGATACAACCAGAAAGAATGCTTTCTGTTCATAGGCAGGGCATGTTGAGAGAGCAGTTAATAAAGCATATTGTATCTTAGGCTGTTTTAATAGGGTCATTGATTATAAGAGTAAGGAGGTCATGTTGAACTTGCATAAAACACTACTTTGGCCTCATTTGGCTTACTGCCCCAGTCTGGGTGCCATACTTGAGAAAGGATGCGAGAGGTTAGAGGGACTACAGAGGACATTCACAAGATTAATGCAGGGATAGAGGACTATAGCTGCAACATCCTCTATAGAGCATAGGAATGTTTTCCTTGGAGTAAAAGCCCAAGAGAAACGTGATAGAAATATTCAAAGATCCTGAGGGATATAGTAATAGAAACTGTTTCTACTCAAGAGAGCACCAAAAACTAAACGGCACGGATTCAAAATAATTGGCAAAATGAGTAGAAGTTATGAGGAAATATTTTCACCCCAAGGGTAGTTGGAATCTGTAATAAACTTCCTGAGAGGGTGGTGGAGGCAGGTTCAATCAAGGTATTCAAAGTGAAATTGGATTGCTATCCAAAAAGAAAGAATGTACAAAGTTACAGAGATAAAGAGGGAAGTGGAACGAGGTAGAAAGTTTTCAGACAGAATCAGTGCAGACTCCATGGGCTGAATGGTCGTCTTCTGCACTGTAAAGATTTTGATATAACCAGGCAGACCAAATACAGACCCCCCCCCCGCCCCCCCCAAGCAGGTTGCAATGTCCAATACCTTAAACTGGAAAGAAAACCCAAAAATTTATTGTTCATAGCTCTTCCCCTCAAAATTGGGCAGGAAGGACCTAGCACAACCCTGGCCTAAACAGATGGGAATAAATCCGACCGTACTTGAATTAATGGAATGTAGCTTTACGGCACATGCTCTTTAAGTCAATCTAAATGTCTAATACAAAAATCACACTGCAAAACTGCAGTTTTGATCCAAACTGATGTGGATCTTTGGCAGATTTGTTCAGTCCCTTGCATATGCACTTTTCCTGCATCACCAGCCAGGACAATGTATCCTAATATACACAGATCGTTGCAATTTTAAGAATCAAATTACTATTATGCCAGCAAATGCTAACTTTCACTTTGCAGTCTGTCAGTTGAAACTAGCTCATCACGCATCTATATCACAATACAAAGAATAGGGAGTGGAACCGTTATGGGAGGTGGATATGAAATATCAAAAAATCAAGCAGTCAGCCAGGATCACAGATCTTCAGATCCAGATCGCCATCCAATAATCCCTGTTCTAAGTTCAGTGCCTCAAATCTGGCTCTCCAAAACTGGACACTTTTATAAAGTGGGCCATGCAAGAATTTAAGTCGTATTAAATGAGTGAAAAAACTTGCTGCCTTGTTCAGGGAGTTGCCAAGTAACTATCTGCTTCATGCCCCTGATATTTCCCATGCTCCGAATGGTTTAGCATTGCTTAATTCTTTGGCAGTTTGACTAGCACACCCATACTTTTAATCCAGCACAGCCTGTGAGTCAACCTTTCTTACCTTAACAGTGAAGATGACTGAACTTTTCCCCAGAGTGGCCAAACAGTTTATGAAATGATTTAGATTTGACTAAAGTCAGTGCAGATGTGGCAGAGACAGAGTTCACCCAAGAAGAACTTGCAGAATCCAATAAGTTATAATATTTAGCTGTGTTTTCCACTTGGGAGCTTATTTTCACAGTTAGGATAAAGGCAACAGTGTCAGTGAAGAGAAAACTACAGAAGTTTAAACCAAACCGAAGAATGATGATTCATCAGTCGACACAAAAAGTAAAAATATAAAACCAGTATGTCAGATCCAGCTTTGTTAGCATCAACAGAAAAGGCAGATGTAGCTCCTTGGCAGGAATGTGTTCTGCAAAGGTGAGAAATTCATATGGATAGAACACATTTTAATATGTATTCTAAAGGATCCTAATCAACTAATTTCATGCGTCCCCTATTCATTGAATTAAGGTTCTGAATTATTTCCCCCCCCCAAAAAAACAGCAAGATCCAGAATCCTGCAGTGTCAAGATTGTCAGTTTCGAGACACTCGGCTTGTTTTTATGTTTAGACATCACAAGGCCAATAAGCCTGGCTGCGACATGCCCTCAAAGTTGAAAAGTGTCAAGGTGCACAGTTTCACAAAATGGATAACCATCTGGAGAAAATATCAAAGTGTTGAAAGAACCTGCTACACCTAAGACTTGCCATTTTCAAGGTGAAGATTAAAAGTAATTTAAAGGAAGAAAATATATTTTCCAAATGGAAGGTAAAAAAGAATGCGAACTTAAACATTTCTGGAGGAGGAATAGGCCTTATTAAACATTTGGATTGATTCCAATTTTACAAAAATATTAATTATCCATTCCATATTTTTTAAAAATCATCTCAATTCGGCAGAACGAATGAACATTACTGTCACTGTTTTCTTTGAGTGGGGCTTCCAACTTCATATTTTTGCCATCACTAAGGCCACCTATTTACCACATCGTCTTGTCTTCATCTCTATCTCAGCTCATCATAGAATCATAGAATCCTACAGCGCAGAAAGAGGCCATTCGGCCCATCGAGTCTGCACCGACCACAATCCCACCCAGGCCCTACCCCCATATCCCTACATATTTTATCAGTAATCCCTCTAACCTACACATCTCAGGAAACTAAGGGGCAATTTTATCATGGCCAATCAACCTAACCCGCACATCTTTGGACTGTGGGAGGAAACCGGAGCACCCGGAGAAAACCCACGCAGACACGAGGAGAATATGCAAACTCCACACAGTCTGCTGACTCATCTGCTGCTGAAACCCACATTAATGCTCTAAATTGAATGATTCCGATGCATTCCTGACTGATCTCTCACATTATACCCTTCATAAATTTGAGGTAATCCAAAATTCTGGTGCCTGTTTCTCAACTCGCACCAAGTCCCATTTACCTATCATTCCTGTTTTTGTTGACCTACAATGGGTCCCTGTCAAGCGACATCTTGATTTTACAATTCTCATCCGTGTTTTCAAATCTCTCCATGGCCTTGCCTCTCCCTTTCTCTGCAATCTACACCAGCCCCGCAGCCCTCCAAGAGATCTTGTGCTCATCTAGTTCTGGCTTCTTGTGCATTCACAATTTTAATCACTTCACCACATGCTTTCAGTTGTCTATGAGCTGAGCGCTGAAATATATTGCCTGTAATTTTCACATCACTACTTTGCTCTCCTCCTTTAAGACACTACTTAAAACCTACTTTGACCTGACTTAACATTGCTTTTTGTGACTCATTAATACTTAAAATGTTCCTGTGGAGCACCTTGAGATGTGTTCTTAGGTTAATAGTCATACTCGCCTGATATAAGGGACCAACAGGCTATCACAAAAAAAACTACTTTGTCTCAAGTTGTCATAAAGATGCACTTAGCTCACCAATATCCTTCAGTAGACTAAATCTACCGTCCTTACCTGGTCTAATCTCCGTGTGGTTCTTAACTGCCCTCTGGGTCCAAGAATGCAACCGATTCCGGAGCGAAGTCCATGGTGAGTCGTGAAGGCCGTCTGGGCGAACGCTTACCCGAAGATCAGAGGCCGAATGCCCGTGACCGCTGAAGTGTTCCCCAACAGGAAGAGAACAGTCTTGCCTAGTGATTGTCGAGCGGTGTTCATTCATCCGTTGTCGTAGCGTCTGCATGGTCTCCCCAATGTACCATGCTGGGACATCCTTTCCTGCAGCGTATCAGGTAGACAACGTTGGCCAAGTACCGTGTACCTGGTGGATGGTGTTCTCACGTGAGATGATGGCATCAAACCCGCTGGCAAGGCCGGTGTTGTTGTTGTCTGGCATATGAACCTCTAACTCGTAGAGGCTGAGCGCTAACTCTTGGACGCTTCCTCCTCCCTCCCCCTGGACCACACCCCAAGCACCGAACATCAAGTCACTTTTTCTAGGACGGTCAGTGACCTCATCTCCTCCGGAGATCTTCCCTCCATAGCCTCCAACCTCATAGTCTCAGCACCCTGGACAGCCTGCTTCTACCTCCTTCCCAAAATCCACAAACAGGTCTGCTCCAGTAGGCCCATCATGTCAGCCTGTTTCTGCCCCAATGAACTAATTTCCTCCTATTTTGGCTCCATTCTCTCTCCTCTTGTCCGGTCCCTTCCCACCTACATCCGCAATTCCTTCGATGCCCTACGCCATACCAACGACTTCCAGTTCCCCGGCCCAAACCGCCTCCTCTTCACCATGGATGTCCAATCCCTCTACACCTCCATTCACCACCAGGATGGCCTTGAAGCTTTTCGCTTCTTCCTCGATCAGTGGCCTGAACAATCCCCATCAGACCACTCTCCTCCGTCTGTCACCACCCTCTCGGTGAAATAAAATCTTCCTCACATCCCCTAAACCTCCTGCCCCTGACCTTGAACCCTATGTACCCTCATGACTCACCCTTCAAGTAAGGGGAACAATTGCTCCTTATCCACTCTGTCCATGCCCCTCAGTTTTCTCTGCTCCAATGAAAACAACCCAAACTTATCCCACCTCTCTTCGTAACTTAAGTGTTTCATCCCTGGTGAATCTCTTCTGTACCCACTCCAGTGCAATCACATTCTTCCGATAATGGGGCGACCAACACTGCACACAGTACTCAAGCTGTGGCCTCTATATGGTTCTATACAACACCAACATGACTTCCCTGTTTTTGTAATCCATGCCTCAATTGATAAAAGCAAGTCTCCCATGTGTCTTTTTCACCACCGTACTAACATGCCATTCTGCCTTCAGAGACCTATGGACAAAAATGCCAAGATCCCTTCGTTCCACAGAACTTCCTAGCGCCATGACGTTCATTGAATAATTCCTTGTCGAATTACTCCTTCCAAAGTGTATCACCTCACTTTTCAGGGTTAAATTCCATCTGCCCCTTACCTGCCCATTTGACCATCCCGTCTGTATCTTCTTGTAGACCAAGACACTCAGCCTCACTGTTGACAACCGAGCCAATCTTTGTGACATCCACAAACTTAATAATCCTATCCCCCACATAGTCATCTATGTCGTTTATATGATGAATAATAGTGGACCCAGCACAGATCCCTGTGGTATGCCACTGGACACTGGTTTCCAGTCACTAAAGCAGCCTTCTGTCATCGCACTCAATTTTGAATCCACTTCATCAAACTACCCTGGATTCCATGTGCATTTGCCTTCTTTATCAGTCTCCGACATGGGACCTTGTCAGGAGAGAGATATAGGACAGAATTGAAATGATATTTGACTGAAGTGGAGTAAGTCAGCAAGAGAGCTATCCCCAATTGACTTTCCCCAAGGACCAGACGAAGGAGGAATATGTAGCAACTTTTCCCCTTTGATTTTTAAAAAATGTAAATATTTGATCATTTTTAAGAAAATGTATACATGGGATCTGGGGGCTGCTGGCTAAGCCAGCTTTTATTGTCTATCCTTAATTGCTTTTGAGAAGGTGGTGAGATCCCTGCTTGAACTATTTCAGTCCATGTGGTGTAGGTACATCAACAGTGCTCTTAGGGAGTGAGTTCCAGGATTTTGACCCAGCAACAGTGAAGGAGTGGCAATAGATTTCCAAATCAGGATAGTGAGTGGCTTGGAGCTAACTTGTAGGCAGCGGTTTCCCCAGATATCTGCGTTCCTTGTTTTTCCTGCAGTGTATCTTGTAGATGGTGCACACTGCTGTCACTGTCGATGGTGGAGAGAGTGAATTTAAAAAATTTTTTTCATCGGATGTTGGTGTGGTCGGCTGGGCCAGCATTTATTGTCTATCCCTAATTGCCCTTGAATTGAGTGACTTGCTAGGCTATTTCAAGAGGGCATTTTCAGAGTCATCCAGTGGGACTGGAAACGAATGTAGGCCAGACCAGGTAATGATGGCAGATTTTCTTCGCTGGAGGGATATTATTGAATCAGACAGGTTTTTATGACAATTGTTTCATGGTCACCATTCGATTTTTGATTCTAGATTTTTAAAATTAAATTCAAATTCCACCAGCGGCTGTGGTGAACTTTAAATCCGGATCCCAGAGTATGACCGTGGGTTTCTGGATTAGTAATCCTGTGACAATACCACTCCGCCACTACCTCCCCTTAAATGTTTGTAGTTGGTGCCAATCAAGTGGGCTACTTTGTCCTGGATGTTGTTGAACTTCTTGAGTGATGTTGGAGCTGTGCTCATCCAGGCAAGTGGAGAGTATTCATCGCATTCCTCACTTGTGCCTTGTAGATGGTGGACAGGCTTTTGGGAGTCAGGAGGCGAGTTCCTTACTGCGGGACTTTTAGCATCTGACCTGTTCTTGTAGCCGTGGTATTTATATAACTGATGCAGTTCGGTTTCTGATTAATCGTAACTCCCAGGATGTTGATAGTGGTGGATTCAGCGATGGTATTGTCATTGAATGTCAAGGAATGATGGTTAGATTGTCTCTCGTTGGAGATGATCATTGCTTGGCACGTGTGGCGTGAATGTTACTTGCCATTTGTCAGCTTAAGCTTGGATATTGTCCAGGTCTTGCTGCTTTTGGGCATGGATTCAGTATCTGAGGAATCTCAAATGGTGCTGAACATTGCACAATCTTCAACTGACACCCCCACTTCTGACCTTATGCTGGAAAGAAGGTCATTGATGAAGCAGCTGAAGATGGTTGGGCCGAAGACATTAGCCTGAGGAATTCCTGTTGTGATGTTCTGGAACTGAGATGATTGACCTCCAATAACCACATGACTTCAACTATTGGAGATTTTTTACCCCCGATTTCCAGTGACCTTGGTTTTTCTATGGGCTCCTTGATGCCACACTCCGTCAAATACTGCCTTAATGTTAAGGGTAGTCACTCTCACCCTGAAACTGAGCATCAGTGAGCAGGTTATTGCTGAGGAATTACAACTTGGAGCACTGTTGTTGACCCTTTCCAATATTTTGCTGATGATCGAGAGTAGACTGATTTGGTGGTACTTAGCCGGGTTGGATTTGTCCTACCTTTTGTCTACAGGACATACCTGGACAATTTTCCACATTGACAAATAGATGCCAGTGTTGTAGCTATATTAGAACTGCTTGGTCAATGGCGTGATATGTTCTGGAACGCAAGCCTTCAGTACTATTACCAGAATATTTGCCTTTGCAGAGCATTTATTTACCAAATCATTCGCATGATCCATTAGAAGCAATTTTGTGTTCCTGCTTTTTTTTTTAAACTGTCATTTTTTTGTTGTTTAACTCATTACTTTGGAAGGCTGCTGTATCTATTTCCCTTTTAAAAGAAAACTTAAAATCTGATATGTGTTAATTTGCTTGTTCAAGATATCTTCAGTGAAGCTGAAATGCTAAGACACTGCAATTTTATATACTCAAGGGGATCTAGCCCAATTTAAATCACCTAGATCTGAATCAACTGTTCTACTTTTCTTCCAGTTTTACTGTATTAACTTATGCATGGTTAGCTTTTTTTAAACTGAAAAGAGCAGTGAACCATAGAATCCTACAGCGCAGAAGGAGGCCATTCGGCCCATTAAGTCTGCACCGACCACAATCCCACCCAGGCCCTATCCCCATAACCCCATACATTTACCCTAGCTAGTTCCCTGACACTAAGTCCAAGACACCGAAGCCGCACGTATTTGGATTGTGGGAGGAAACCAGAGCACCCGGAGGAAACCCACGCAGACATGGGGGAACGTGCAAACTCCACACAGACAGTGACTCCTGCCGGGAATTGAATCCAGATCCTTGACACTGTGAGGCAGCAGTGCTAACCACTGTGGCACCGTGACGCCTCTAATGGGTCTCGCAATTGAGTATTATGAAGATGAGACACATTTCTTGGCAATAATTTATAAGATAATTTAAATTTGAAGTAAGTAATTTAAGATTGCTTGTGTTTTGTTCTATTCAGAAATAATACCTGCTGATTGGGTTTGAGAGTTTTTCTTGTGTTGTGTGTCACAACTTGTCCCTGGGCAAGGTGCCCCAATTTGTTATGATTCCGGACGAGATTCTCCCAAATTGTTATGCTCCTGGATGAGGGAGGCTTAACTAGCCCCCCCCCCCCTTCTTTATTCAACCCCCTTAGTTGTTTGAAACAATGTTAATATGGAAAGGACCCATTCCCTTGTGGATACCTTTTTCCAGTTGAAGTGCATTTATGTTTTAAAAGCAGCCGATTTAATTGTTTTTTTTAAGTTTATTTATTATTATCACAAGTGGGCTTTCTTGAGTTAAAGAGTGAGTTTATTGGTTAGAAAATGTCAGAGGAAACTAAATGAAACACAAAACACATACACATGAATTAGAAATGAAAAGTGAGTGCAAAAAATAAAAATTTTTAAAAACTGAATCAGTCTTCGGCTCGTCCGTGAGGTGTAGATGGTGAAATGTTGTCATTGTTGAGCTGAGTGATTCCGGTTGCGCTGACTTTGGCAGGTAAGTGGTTGGTTTGGAGATTCTTCGTTCTGCAGGTTAGCTGAAAGTTGTCCTGTTTCCTTTTTGACTGTAGCTTTGCGGACTTGTGATTGTTGGGCTTCCAACAATCAGAGAGAAGGACTTTTTCTACCTGCAGGTGCAGAGATGTCTCATCGTAGTTCTTCAACTGTGGTCTTCACAGCGCACAGTAGAACCAGAATACCAGACTAGCACATAGGGACCACGTTTGCTGTTGGTTTTCAATCCCTTTTCTTGTGTTCCTGCAAGGGGAAAAACATAAATATGTCTTTCACCCAGAACTGTTTTCTTTCAACTCACATCATATCCATATGCTGGGATATTCTTCACAGGAGATGGTTTCTGCTGAAATGGTAATCTGCCTCCATTATCTCCACAGGAGATTACAGTCCAGTTTTTGCATTGCAACTTTTACTTTGAAGTTTCTCTGCTTGAACAATTGCACCATTCCATTCTCTCTGGACTAATTGGTCAAGTGTAATCCACAATGGAATTTTCCAGCAAGTGGCCACTTTTCAGTCTCACCTAATTTTGCTTGTATGTTCTTCCTTTAAAAACAAATATCTTTCTTAAAAGTTCAATATAGCTGGAGGTAATTCAGGGCTATGATCCATTGTCATGACGTGCCACTACTGAACAAGGATTTCTACTTCTTTTGTGTTTGTTGCAAGTCAACTAGAATGTTGCAGTGCCTGATAGTCGAGCAACAAACTTAAAATCACCAATGTGTTTTTAAGTGTTCGGTGTTTCAGCATTATAACAAATTTATGTGGGAGTAGTGCAGAAGCCAAGCTTTTAGATTTTTTACTAAAATAAAAGCAAAATGCTGTAGATCTTGGAAATTTGAAAAAAACCCAGAAAGGGTGGGAAAACTCAACAGATCTGGCAGTATCTGCACAGAGAGAAACATTGTTAACGTTTCGAGTCCAGATGACTCTTCTGAGCAGAGGTTTTCCAACATTTTCAATTTTTATTCTCTTGGATTGTCTATTTGATTATTTTTTTCAAATAAGTTGAGTGACAATTTGCCAGGCACCAATTATTTTCAAATATGGGCCACTGTTGTCGGTCATGACTCAGTTGAGAGCATTCCCTACCTGAGCCATTAGATTCTGGGTTGGCGTCTCCCTCCATGAGTTGAATATTCCAGTGCAACACTCGTGGTGCTGCCTTTCAGATGAGATGTTAAACTGAGGTCCTATCTGCCCCCTCGGGTGGATGTAAAAGATCCCATGGCACTTTTTCGACAGAGTTATTCCTGGTCAATATTCTGGCCAATATTCATCTCCCAATCAGCATAAGAAAAGTAGATTATTTGGTTATTAGCAATTGCTTTTTGTGTACAAATTGACTGCTGTGTTTCCTCCATTACAACAGTGACTACACGAAAGTACCTCATTGGCTGCCATGTCATTTAAGATATCCAATGAATGTGAAAAGCATTGTATACATACAAATATTTCATATATTGAAGTGGCAGTTTGAATAAGTGCTCATTATTGGTGTCTTATTGAGGTTTATATGTCCCTTGGAAACTATGGGGAGGATTTTTTAAAGGTAGTCATGAAAAATTGTTAAATATTCAAGAACTGACTAAAGAGAAAAGGTGCTTCCAGTATAGTCAATTTTATTAATATGGTAGAGAGGACAAGATACCATATTCACTGGGCATAGGGTATTGGAAATAAAAAGAGCAAATGATGGAAATACTCAGGTCAGGTAGTATTTCTGGTGCAAGAAACAGAGTTAATGTTTCAAGATGATGACCTTTTGCCAAGAGTGGGTATTAAATTCTGTGCCATTCTGACAGAGGCCAACTCTGAGTCTCTCAAAGAAGTGCTTAAGAACAGGAAAATGTCCGTATAATGTTGAGGCTTGCTTCCTGTGGCTCTTTAAGGATTATTGTCAGTAGATTTTATTTTGCTATAGTGATATAAACCCCCCCATTTTATTCTCTTGAGGCTGTGCCTACAAGTAGTGTGCATACCTGATTTTAGACCGGTTGTTAGAAGAAGTACCATGCCTCCGTTAAAACTTTCCTGGGAGTGGAGAAAGGGAAATTGGAGGACAAATAAATTGATTCCTCACTGACACCACTTTCTGAAGAAGGATATTAGCAGAAGCTAGTGAACAGACTAGACACTTGCCTTGTCAATTGGGGAATTTGTTATTTCTTCCAAACTCCAAATACCAGTCCACTGTCTTCCCAACATGTTGAAATTGATGACAAACAAGTGATACTTCTGAGAGCCTTTCACAAGGTGGAGACTGAACAGAGAAATTAAGATATTTAGAAGGGAGACCAAAAGTGTTATTAAGAGGGAAGTTTTGAAGCAGTGTTAGAGATAACAAAGCGAAGGTTGAGGAATAAAATTCAAAGGAAAGTAATTTGATTGCTGAAACTTTGACCGCAGTGGAGGAGCCAGGAAGAAACCATAATCGAGAGCCACAGAAATGAAAGATCTGTCATTTGGGATGCAGGGTTACAGAAGATTTTCCACCTATGATGGGGATACACGATGAAAATGAAGTTCAAGTTCTTGAACTTGTTTTCCTGGGGGACTAAGAACTAGTCGAGCACTGAAAGAAGAATGGTGTGCTGGATTTTGTATGGAAGAGGGCTCAGGACTTAAATATTGATTTTAGTGAAGTGTGGAGGTGAGGAGGCTGCTTTGGGTAGCAGTTAAAGCACTGTGGTTGAAATATATAACTCAAAAGGAGAACGGTAAGAAGGACATAACCAGACTGGTGAAATGGTCAGACATACAGCAGATGAAGTCTAACACAGAGAAAGGTGACGAGAAATATGTTGGTTGGAAGAAAGAGGGAAAATTTTAGAACTGGGGTTTATGTACAACATCTTAGAAGACAGAACATTTTGATAAGACTTAAAGAAAAAGAGCTTTATTAATAGAGGCATCAACTTGCAAGCAATGAAGGGAGAAATATGTTAAATTTTATACTATTTAACAAGGGGTGGAGCAGTGGGAGCTGGAGGAGAGATTTGAGATAGGGATTTCAAGAAGGGGAATAGGGATAGCCCAGGATAGGGATTTCAAGAAGGGGAATAGGGATAGCCCAGGTAATTACCGACTGGTGAGCCTAACCTCAGTGGTTGGTAAACTGATGGAGAAGATCCTGAGGGACAGGATATATGAGCATTTAGAGAGGTTTAGTATGCTTAAGAATACTCAGCATGGCTTTGTCAAGGGCAGATCGTGCCTTACGAGCCTGGTGGAGTTCTTCGAAAATGTGACTCAACACATTGACGAAGGGAAAGTGGTAGATGTGGTTTATATGGATTTTAGCAAGGCGTTCGATAAGGGATAAGGTCCCCCATGCAAGGCTTCTGGAAAAAGTGAGAGGGCATGGGATCCAAGGGGCTGCTGACCGGTGGATCCAGAACTGGTTTGCCCAAAGGAGGCAGAGAGTGTGTATAGATGGGTCTTTTTCTAAATGGAGGTCGGTCACCAGTGGTGTGCCCCAGGGATCTGTTCTGGGACCCTTGCTCTTTGTCATTTTCATAAATGACCTGGATGAGGAAGCAAAGGGATGGGTTGGTAAGTTTGCCGATGACACGAAGGTTAGTGGGGTTGTGGATAGTCTGGAGGGATGTCAGAAGGTACAGAGGGACATAGATAGGATGCAAGACTGGGCGGAGAAGTGGCAGATGGACTTCAACCCAGATAAATGCGTCGTGGTCCATTTTGGGAGGTCAAATGGGATGAAGGAGTACAAGATAAAGGGAAAGACTCTTAGTACTGTAGAGGATAAGAAGGACCTTGGGGTTCGGGTCCATAGGACTCTAAAATCGGCCCCGCAGGTGGAGGAGGTGGTTAAGAGGGCGTATGGTGTGCTGGCCTTTATCAATCGAGGGATTGAGTTTCGGAGTCCGGGGATAATGATGCAGCTATATAAAACCCTCGTCAGACCCCACTTGGAGTACTGTGCTCAGTTCTGGTCGCCTCACTATAGGAAGGATGTGGAAATGATTGAAAGGGTGCAGAGGAGATTTACAAGAATGTTGCCTGGATTGAGTGGCATGCTTTATGAGGATAGGCTGTGGGAGCTCGGTCTTTTCTCCTTGGAGAGACGTGGGATGAGAGGAGACCTAATAGAGGTATATAAGATGTTGAGAGGCATAGATCAGGTGGACTCTCAGAGGCTTTTTCCCAGGGTGGAAATGTCTGCTACGAGTGGACACAGGTTTAGGGTGCTGGGGGGGTAGGTACAGGGGAGATGTTAGGGGTAAGTTTTTCACACACAGGGTGGTGGGTGAGTGGAATTGGCTGCCGTCAGTGGTGGTGGAGGCAAACTCAATAGGGTCTTTTAAGAGACTCCTGGATGAGTACATGGAGCTTAATAGGATGGAGGGTTATAGGTAGGTCGAGAAGGTAGGGATGTGTTCGGCACAACTTGTGGGCCGAAGGGCCTGTTTGTGCTGTAGTTTTTCTATGTTTCTAAGATGTCATGGGCAGAAAACAAAAAGTTGTGCAGTTCTGGTCACCTCACTCCAAGAAGGATGTGGAGAAACTGGAAAGAGTGCAAAGGAGATTTACCAGGATGCTGCCTGGTTTGGAGGGTAGGTCTTGTGAGGAAAGGTTGAGGGAACTTGGGCTTTTCTCTTTGGAGCGGAGGAGGTTGAGAGGAGACTTGATAGAGGTTTATAAGATGATGAGGGGGATAGATAGAGTGAACGTTCAAAGACTATTTCCTCGGGTGAATGGAGCGGTAACTGGGGGGCATAACTATAGGGTTCATGGTGGGAGATATAGGAAGGATGTCCGAGGTAGGTTTTTTACTCAGAGTGGTTGGGGTGTGGAATGGACTGCCTGCAGGGATAGTGGAGTCAGAAACTTTAGGAACATTTAAGAAGCTATTGGATAGGCACATGGAGTACTTCGGGATGATGGGGAGGAAATAGCTTGATCTGGGTTTCAGACAAAGCTCGGCACAACATCGTGGGCCGAAGGGCCTGTTCTGTGCTGTACTGTTCTGTGTTCTATGTTAATGGTAGTGTTAAAGACTAAAGAAAGCCCTGATAGTGGTATATAGGTAAAATCCATCACATGTCTCCCTCTCCTCACAGATGCTGCCAGAGCTGCTGAGTTTTTCTAGCAATTTCTGTTTTTGTCTCAATACTGGTGTAGATATTAGTCAGTGCCAGAGTTGCTTTGATGTCTCACAACAGTAAGAGTACTGCTCCTTAGAGCAGTCGATGAATACTGGCAGATATAACCCTCTTTGAATAGAAGTTAACAAGGATGAGGAAACAGTGTTGAGAAATTCACTGTCAGCTCTGCTGCTTTACACACCTAATATCCCTCTAATAGTGTAGAGTTGTTTTATTTTATCAACTTAAAACAAGTTATTCAGGAGATCATCTGCTAGCAATTTACCCGCAGAAGCATTCATGCTTTCACAAGAAATTGTTATTTTGACTTAAAAGCTGAGGGATCAAACATTGTTGTGCTCCAAGTTGGCCTCAAGTACCAATTCACTTAGAAAATGTCCATCAGCTTTTTTTCTGTACCATTAAACTTCCTGTTTCTGTCTTGCTTCCCCTTAACAAAAAAAATGTAATTCTTTGACAATTTAAAGTTAACGTTATAATGTTTAAATAAGTCATTTTATTTTTTTTCCAGTTTTTTAGCTGTTCTTTAAACTTGCTCCTTTTTCTCCCCATCTCCTTTGAAATTACTGGCTCATGCAAGGCTCTGAACTAGATCAGGTAACTGTCCTGCCGCCTTCACATTGGGAGGGGACATTGTCCACTGGGAACCCAAGCTAATAGCTCCAGCTTCAAAACCGAGTGGATCAATCTATTTTTTGTACACCAATATACCCACTCTGGTTGTGTTTCACAAATTGATTCCCGAGCTTTTAGCTTTCAATTGATTATCTCCTTTCTTCCATGATATTGTATGGCATTTTGCCCTTCCATTTCTGAATATACCTTCTAAATCTATCTTATTAAACAAACTTGACAGTCTTTCCTAACTCTCTCAACACTGTTTTATCTCTGTTACCTTATCTGTCTCTTCCCTCATGAAGCAATTTACAATACCTTCTGTGCTAAAGAGTCATGTATGGTGACGTGAATTTTTAGTATTGGAATCTATTTAGTGATGGAATTTAAATTTCCTGCAATAAGGAAGGTTCTACCAATATCACATCTACTGTTTAATTGGATGGCAGTGGGGAACTAGAGCATATTTTAACTTTTCCAAATATGACTAAACTGTCAAATTAGATCAAATGCAGTGGTTAACAGCATAATTTCATCAAAATAGTTAACTATACTTTCTGTAAGAAATGATCTGCATCAACCCAGTTTGATTTATTGCATTAAGTGTGCATGAGGCTTCTGAGTCACACGGTTGATTTCATCTGGATTTATTGTTGACGTCTTTAGCTGCAGTAGCTGATCAATTCAATTTTAGTATTGCAAATATTTCAAAGCATTTTTCTTTTATAATTAGGTAGCATAACTATGTGTAGATGGAGCTAGCTGTAATAGAAATCTGCCCTCCCTATTCAATCTTTCACCAACTCTGGTAGACTGTTGACATGTTCCGGATTTGTCTTGAACTCATCAGCATTGTATGTTGATTTTGTTTGA
Organism: Mustelus asterias; assembly: GCF_964213995.1. Classification (NCBI taxonomy): domain Eukaryota; kingdom Metazoa; phylum Chordata; class Chondrichthyes; order Carcharhiniformes; family Triakidae; genus Mustelus; species Mustelus asterias. The sequence continues at coordinate 67,325,976 of NC_135811.1, read as the reverse complement.
ACTGTCTCTGTCATCACAGCCTTGTAAATGATCTGATTCCCTTGAATTTATAGTGTAAGTTGCTGGCATTTTCTTGATTTAGTCAGAATTATCACTGCATTTCTCCTGTCTTAGATTTTAACATTCCATTGAATTAATTACAAAGTCTTGCTGATTCTATTGCAAGTAAGTGTTGGGATCTCAACACCATAGGAAAATACAATTAATTGTAACAACTTATCTGTGTGGCCATTTGTGTTTACTGTAATTTGCCTAATGTGTTGATTTCCTGGTAAAATACTAATTTTGTGCAGTAAAACTGCCAGGAGATGTCAACAGCCAAAATAATCCCATTTGTAGTAAATGAATGATATTCTGGAACAGTGTATCATTGAGTGCTTTTCTTTAAGCTGTATGTGTGTATTTTAGAAATAATATGAGCATTAAATAATATATGGTATTAAAAGACAATTCACTGTTGGTGAGCTACAGGAGGCATACCTCCAAGTGTGATTCAAATTTAGCATGAGTCAGCCATGAGATAACACCTAATAAATAGGTACAATATTAGCTCAGCAATGCGCACACATGCGAGTAATGTGTTCCATCATTGCAAAGACCTTCCCACCCTGCCTTCTGGCAATAGTGTTGTAAAAGCTCCTTTGATACGTGATTTAGGTGATATTTCATTGTCTAGTCTTACAGAAGAAATAGAGACAATAGGTATAATGAATTTTGTTCTTAATATTATGCTTATGCTGAGCACTGTGATGATACTGTGCTATTTTGATATATTTTATGTTTAAAGTGGATTTGCTTTAAGAGACAGCATTTTGTTAGAAGAGTTGGTTTGTCTGGTAAACATGCAGCAGATGCCAAGAATGCAGGCTAGTAACTGATTTTAGCTAGGGATGTCCTTCTTTGCAGAGTTAATGAACCTCTTGTTTATTTGGGGTCTCATGGTATTTTTGATTTGATTTATTGTCACATGTATTAGTATACAGTGAAAAGTATTGTTTCTTACACACTGTACAGACAAAGCATATCGTACATAGAGAAGGAAAGGAGAGAGTGTAGAATGTAGTGTTACAGTCGTATCTGGGTGTGGAGAAAGATCAACTTAATACCTGGTAGGTCCATTCAAAAGCCAGCAGGCAAGAAGCTGTTCATGAGTCGGTTGATATGTGTCCTCAGACTTTTGTATCTTTTTCCTGATGGAAGAAGGTGGACGAGCTGGACTAGGCCAGCTTCAGGTTGGATGTCTTCAGGATCCTAAGGATCGTCAAATCTGTAAGAGATTGATCAGACTAGGAATGCAGAGTCATGTGGTTAATGGGAGGAGCTGAGTTTGCAGGTAAGAAATACTGTTTCATTTTCATTTTAAAAACAAAGGGAGTTGCTGCTTGGGCTACCAGAAGAAAACTGGTATCTCTCTAGCTCTCTCCAGAGATGTTCTGGAATCTCCAAAGAATGGTAACCTAAGACCAGCAAATAAGTATACCTGTGTTTTGCGAATTTTAAAGAGGGGCTTAAGTCTATAAGCGGAATATTGCTCGAATTGGAACTCATGGTGATAGGTTAACATTTAAGACTTGTATCTTGTCATGTTTAAGTATTGTTCAATTGTTAAAAGTTAAGCTAATTCATGGTTGTACTGTGTTGTTAAATAAAGTGTTGTTTTGATAAAAGCTTCCCAGTATGTCAGTAGAATCGTGCCTGGAGTGGAACATCATATTCTCTCGCTAATGCCAAATAGAAAATTGTTGCGGTCTGGTCTGGCATCGTAATATGCCTTCGAGGTTTCTGATCTGGTACCCTAACAAAAACTGGGGGCTCTTTTCCCAGGATTAAAAGCTATAGACAGTGGGTGTTGAGAATTGGTGTTTTCTTTTCAGGTGGTGCATTCAGTTAGTTTAAATAGGGAGTGCCTTGTGAAGAAATCGCTGTTGCTGGGTGTGGAAGAGGTGACTTGGGGTGGTTTATAAAGTGAGATTAAAAGAATGATTTTGGATTTGGCAAACAAGCTGAAGTTGAATATACCTGAGGGGGTGAGGAAGGCAGTGATAATTTCAGTGCCAGCTGAGCATTTAAGATTGCCAGAAATACATCTGAATTGGAATTGGCAAGAATTCAGTTACAATTAAAATAGTTGCAATAAGAAAAAGATATGAAACAACATGAATTAGTGGCCAAAGACAGAGAAAGAATAGCCCTGGCAGAACAAAAAGAAAAAAAAATTGAGACAGTTTGAATTGCAATTAAAAGAAAAAAAAATGAGAGGGAGGGAAAGGGAAAATAGGTGGCCTTTGAACTTTGGAAACTGGAACTGAAAAGCGAACATCAACTTAAACTGGTGATGCAGAGATTAAGGGGGGGGGGGGGGGGTGATTCTCTCATCGCGACCTGTAAATTTTCTGTCGGGTCGGGAGATGCGCGTGTTGGCCATTTTGCGGCATTCGCGCATGCGTTCCCAATGCATGTGTGTCTCCCAGAGGCAGAGGACAGACGCAGTCGGGACCACGCTCGAAACCGGTGGGAAGAGAGGTAAGTGATTTTAATCTGTTTTAAATGTATTTTTAATCTATTTTAAATGTCATTATCGGGCCCAGCACGGAACTTGCCAGGCCCGATAGCATCTCCTACCCCACCAGGAGTACTTCACTCCAGCCGCGTTTAGAATAGCTCCCTACGTTCGACGAACTAGTGCGGAGACTCCACCAGGGTGAAGGGGGGCGCAATCGAGGCCCTGCAGCGGGTTGGACAGCAGGGGGTGGTGCCCCCTGGCATGGGCACCCTGGCAGTGCCAGCCTGTTCCCCTGGCACTGCCCAATGAGCAAAGTGCCCATGCCCAGGGGGCACCTTGGCACTGCCAAGAATGGGCATTGGGCGGGGGGGGGGGGGGGGGTGCTGCTCTGCTTTGGTGGGGGGATCGCCACAGCTGGGGGGGGTGGGCTGGACATCAGGGCGCTCCTGGCAAATGGGGAGACTGACAGATCGGGGCCACTGCACATGCACAGAATTCCAGAGCTGTCAGCCTCTGGCCACCCCCTCCCCCCCCCCCCCCCCCCCCCGCTCCCCGCATTGCACACACTGGGGAGATTCGGGCTGAAAATACAAAAGTCTGAGAACATGTTCCAATTAAGCAATGTCCACATAGACTTAATCCATTCAAGTTGGCACAGATTCTGAAGGAGAAGCTGACGTTTTCTCAGTCTGAGGTGCAACAGCCAAAAGTCTCAATCAAACACTATGAAAGGCTGGTGGATAGTTACAAATCTCAGATAATGAAAACATGAATGGAAGCAGATAAGTGCAGTGTAAAACTGGTGAAGAAAGAGGAGAACAAGTTACTCGACAATGATGTGGTCGGTGCAGACTTGATGGGCCAAATGGTCCCCTTCTGCACTGTAGGATGTTCTGCTTCTGTAAGGAAGATGAGCAGGTGCTGAGTCAGATGCAAGAAAAGTTGTCTGATTTGGAGCCTGTTGCTGAGTTGATGAAGCTGTCAGCAGTCGTATGTGATCTCAAGAGGGAGATTGACGAGCAGAAGTCTTTTTACTACCACAGAAAAAAGCAAAGGACAATGATCTGATGTAAAACTGTTTGATGAAATTGCACCATCATTGTTAATGAACTGCTGGAATATTGAATCTATACAGCTTGCATGGCCAAAGAACAAAGAAAATTACAGGGCAGGGACAGGCCCTTCGGCCCTCCAAACCTGCACCGACCATGCTGCCCGAATGAACTAAAATCCCTTACTCTTCCAGTGACCATATCCCTCTATTCCCTCCCTATTCATGTATTTGTCAAGATGCACTTAAAAGTCACTATTGTACCTGCTTCCTCTACATTCCCTGGCAGAGAGTTCCAGGCACCCACCACCCACTGTGTAAAAAAGCTTGCCTCCTACGTCTCCTTTAAACCTTGCCCCTATTAATTGACTCTTCCACCCTGGGAAAAAGCTTCTGACTACCCACTCTGTCCATGCTCATGTCCATATAGACGTCTATGGGGGTAGGGCCCGGGTGGGATTGTGGTCGGTGCAGACTCGATGGGCCGAATGGCCTCCTTCTGCACTGTAGGGTTTCTATGTATGTCTATCAGGTCGCCCCTCAACCTCCGTCATTCCAGTGAGAACAAGCCAAGTTTCTCCAATCCAAAGATGTGCGGGTTAGGTTGATTGGCCAGGTTAAAAATTGTCCCTTAGAGTCCTGGGATGCGTAGGTTAGAGGGATTAGCGGGTAAAAATATGTGGGGGTAGGGCCTGGGTGGGATTGTGGTCGGTGCAGACTCGATGGGCCGAATGGCCTCCTTCTGCACTGTAGGGTTTCTATGTTTCTATGTTTCTCTCCTCATGGCTAATGCCCTCCATACCAAGCAACATCCTGGTAATTCTTTTCTGTACCCTCTCCAAAGCATCCATATCTTTCTAGTAATATGGTGACCAGAATTGAACACTATATTCCAAGTGTGGCCTAACTACGGTTCTATAAAGCTGCAACATGACTTGCCAAATTTTAAACTCAATGCCCTGGCCAATAAAGGCAAGCATGCTGTATGCCTTCTTGACTACCTTCTCCACCTGTGTTGCCACTTTCAGTGACCTGTGTATCTGTACACCCAGGTCCCTCTGCCTATCAGTACTCTTAAGGGTTCTGCCATTTATCTGTATTAGACCTTCCAAAATGCATTACCTCACATTTGTCCGGATTAAACTCCATCTGCCATCTCTCTGCCCAAGTTTCCAACCGATCGATATCCTGCTTTATCCTCGGACGGTCCTCATCGCTATCTGCAATTCCACTAACCTTTGTGTCATCCGCAAACTTACTAATCAATCCAGTTATATTTTCCTCCAAATCATTCATATATATTACAAAAAGCAAAGGTCCCAGCATTGACCCCTGAGCAATGCCACTTGTTGGACCTGTTGTTAAACCTGTTGGACTTTATCCTGGTCTTGTTAGACTTCTTACTATGTTTACCCCAGTCCAACATCTCCACATCAATGCCACTTGTCACAGCCCTCCATTCAGGAACGCACCCTTCCAGTGCTACCCTCTGTCTTCTATGACCGAGCCAGTTCTGTATCCATTTTGCCAGCTCACCTCTGACCCCGTCCGACTTCACATACATGGGCATGGGCACCCAGAGAAACAGTGCTGTTCATAGCTGATGTTCAATTAAATTACTGTGGTTTTCGCAACAGCATAACTGGCACAATGATTGCTAAAACAAATAATTACAAAAATCCTTGTGAAGGAGATAGTCATTGACTTCAGGACACATAGTGGAGGATGTGCCCCTGTCCACATCAACGGTGATGAAGTGGAAATGATCAAGACCTTCAAGTTTCTAATGTCCACGTCCCCAACAACCTGTCCTGGTCCCTCCAAGCTGAAGCTATAGTTAAGAAAGCGCATCAATGCCTCTACTTTGGCAGGAGTCTAAGGAAATTCAGCATGTCCACTACGACTCTCCAGTTTTTACAGATGCACCATAGAAAGCATCCTTTCCAGATGTATCACAGCTTGGTATGACTCCTGCTCTGACCAAGACTGCAAGAAACTACAAAGGGTAATGAATGTAGCCTAGTCCATCACAGAAACCAGCCTCCCATCCATTGACTCTGCTTACACTTCCTGCTGCCTCGGAAAGCAGCCAGCATAATCAAGGACTTCACGCACCATGGACATACTCTCTTCCACCTTCTTCTGTCGGGTAAAAAAATACAAAAGTCCGAGAACATGTACCAATGGACTCGAGCACAGCTTCTTCCCTGCTGCCTTCAGACTTTTGAATGGACCTACCATATATTATGCTGATCTTTCTCTACATTCTATCTGTAACTGTAACACTATATTCTGCACCTTCTCCTTTCCTTCTCTCCTATGTACTCTATGAACGGTATGTTTTTTATATAGCGCACAAGAAACAATACTTCTCATTGTATCCCAATACAGGGGACAATAATAAATCAAATTAACAAAGAAGCCAATTTGCTATATATCTTTGCAAATAATTGCAGAAAATGATGATGAATATCCAGAACAATGTATTAATAAGCTACATTGGAACAGAACAATACACAATTGGAGACTCTGGAAGGAATTTTTTCAACAGTGAGAATTAAGGGAGAATCATGTGGAAGGCATTTTTCAAACTTGGGAAGGCAATAATAATACAATGGGATCAATCTCTACAAAATAAATCAGGCCAGGATTCATTTAGTGCACCAAAATTCTGGTTGCACCCATAGTGTAATGACACTTTCAATGTCAAATTGCACATGTAGTATTTCCCAGAATCCACTTGCAATACAATTTCCTCAACGTAACCTGAGTGAAAGAAATTTTCCTTCTCCCCCCTCTTGTTCTTTTTCCAATGGTTTTGAATCAACAACCTTGAGTTGTTGGCACACTTACCAGAGGAAATACACATTCCCTACTTTATCAAAACCTCTCATCTTGAAATAATCAGTTAGGTCCCATCTTAACCTTGTCTGTTCCAAGCTTTTCCAACCTCCATGTTATTATAGTTTATTATTTAGTTTTCAATATACATAAATACTAAGGGTATATTTCCAATAATTGATTCCAATATTTTCCCTATCACAGATTTAATGGATTACGTCTGGTATCAAATTATTCCATGAATAATCAATGTCACTGGCCAATTATTTTGAAAATAGGAGGGGCCATGTTAACTGCTTCTACTAAGTGCATCTCAATGTTCAGCAATTCCCTAATAACTATCAGTACTTGGTTCCAATCACTCAGAAATAAATACTATTTTTCCTTGTGATTTACTTGTTTTGGATTTATTAACTGTCTAGGAATTTATATATATGATTTTGTTAATTTTATTTCAGTCATCACATTTTTAAAGCATATTACACATCTTCCAAAGTATTGAATTAATGCAACTAGCCACCTTCTGATTACCCTGAGTTTCAGCTCCATTTGAAACATTTTTGGTTCTCATCTCTTCTCTGACCACCTGTTTACTCGAATAATGCTGAATGAATTTCTCACCTCTGTTTCAGTTTTGCAGCAGAGCTCTTTTCAGGACTTTCTCCACCAGTCTGACCATCTTTAACATATTTCTTACCCAACAATGCATCCTTTGATCCTGCAGAACTTTCTAAGCAGCTTCTCCTCTGTATTTCACTTCTAATCAATTTGTGAATAGTTTTGAGGTCATGCTCATTAAACCTAGGTCTTTATTTATCCTGCAAACTTAGCCTCGAAGGTTGTTCCACTAACAAAGCCGTGAATAAACTCCTCTGACTTGCCTATATTCCTATTATAACCTCAGGTTTAATCAAGCTTTTCTTGCACCTCACAGAAAAGTCTCTGTAAATGTCATAAACCTATCAATAAATAAAAACTCGTCAGCATCAGATATTTACTCCTCAACCTGACCATTGAATATCAAAGATGGATATACTTTCTTACAACTTCGCTTAAACCAGCCTCTGCAGCATTGAAAACTTCACAACCAACACAGCGCACACCTGTGAAATACGCACCTGCTCTATTTCGAATACATCAACATTAATGGAAGATATTACAGCACACTAATAGAATCATAGAATCTCTACAGTGCAAAAGGGGCATTCAGCCCATTGAGTCTGCACTGACCCTCTGACAGAGCATCTTACCCATGCCCTCTCCCTGTAACCCCATTCATTTAACATGACTAATCCATCTAACCTACACAGTTTAGCATGGCCAATTCACCTCAACTGCACATCTGTGGACTGTGGGTGGAAATTTAAGATTTGAAAACTGTGGATATATTCTCCTGTGCTTCATGATCGCACCTCGTGATCAGCCTTGACTAGTTTTCATTAGGTGAAATGTTTTAATTAAAATGCGCAATGTTCACTGCTACTGAACCCACATGTATTTGAGAATTCTCTGATCTGGGTTGCAAAATTATTCTTGCTGATCTGAGCAGATGTTACTTGAAAAGTTGGTAGTGGCTGATTATTTGAGGACTGGATTATTTTACATCCAAAATGTTAAATGTACAAAATATGATCTTGCTCCATTGTTAAAAAATGTGTTGTAACCTTGAAGTACTAATGTTCCATGGTGCTCACTAAGTTCCCTCTAATTTCTCTTTGCTGTGTGTGCCTGCATGTTATGTTATGTCCCTTCAAGATTACAATATGCCATTGCATTTTGATTTGATTTATTATTTTTACATGTCTTAGTATACAGTGAAAAGTATTGTTTCTTTCATGATGAACAGACAAAACATATGGTACGTAGGTAAGAAAACGAGAGAGTGCAGAATAGAACTAAGAACATAAGAACATGAGAAATAGGAGCAGGAGTAGGCCATCTAGCCCCTCGAGCCTGCCCCGCCATTCAATAAGATCATGGCTGATCTGACGTGGATCAGTACCACTTACCCGCCTGACCCCCATAACCCTTAATTCCCTTACCGATCAGGAATCCATCCATCCGCGCTTTAAACATATTCAGCGAGGTAGCCTCCACCACCTCAGTGGGCAGAGAATTCCAGAGATTCACCACCCTCTGGGAGAAGAAGTTCCTCCTCAACTCTGTCTTAAACCGACCCCCCTTTATTTTGAGGCTGTGTCCTCTAGTTTTAACTTCCTTACTAAGTGGAAAGAATCTCTCCGCCTCCACCCTATCCAGCCCCCGCATTATCTTATAAGTCTCCATAAGATCCCCCCTCATCCTTCTAAACTCCAACGAGTACAAACCCAATCTCCTCAGCCTCTCCTCATAATCCAAACCCCTCATCTCCGGTATCAACCTGGTGAACCTTCTCTGCACTCCCTCCAATGCCAATATATCCTTCCTCATATAAGGGGACCAATACTGCACCCAGTATTCCAGCTGCGGCCTCACCAATGCCCTGTACAGGTGCATCAAGACATCCCTGCTTTTATATTCTATCCCCCTCGCGATATAGGCCAACATCCCATTTGCCTTCTTGATCACCTGTTGTACCTGCAGACTGGGCTTTTGCGTCTCATGCACAAGGACCCCCAGGTCCCTTTGCACGGTAGCATGTTTTAATTTGTTTCCATTGAGATAGTAATCCCATTTGTTATTATTTCCTCCAAAGTGTATAACCTCGCATTTATCAATGTTATACTCCATTTGCCATATCCTCGCCCACTCACTCAGCCCGTCCAAATCTCTCTGCAGATCTTCTCCGTCCTCCACACGATTCACTTTTCCACTTATCTTTGTGTCGTCTGCAAACTTCGTTACCCTACACTCCGTCCCCTCCTCCAGATCATCTATATAAATGGTAAATAGTTGCGGCCCGAGTACCGATCCCTGCGGCACGCCACTAGTTACCTTCCTCCAACCGGAAAAACACCCAATTATTCCGACTCTTTGCTTCCTGTCGGATAGCCAGTCCCCAATCCACTTTAACACACTACCCCCAACTCCGTGCGCCCTAATCTTCTTCAGCAGCCTTTTATGGGGCACCTTATCAAACGCCTTTTGGAAATCCAAAAACACCGCATCCACCGGTTCTCCTCCATCAACCGCCCTAGTCACATCTTCATAAAAATCCAACATGTTCGTCAAGCACGACTTTCCCCTCATGAATCCATGCTGCGTCTGAAAAGCTACAGCACAAACAGGCCCTTCGGCCCACAAGTTGCGCCGAACAATTTCCTTACCTTCTCGGCTCATCTATAACCCTCTATCTTACTAACCTCCATGAACCTATCCAAAAGTCTCTTAAAAGACTCAATCGAATCCGCTTCCACCACCACTACCGGCAGCCGATTCCACGCACCCACCACCCTCTGAGTGAAAAACTTACCCCTAACATTGCCTCTATACCTACTCCCCAGCACCCTAAACCTGTGGCCTCTCGTGACAACCATTTCAACCCTGGGTAAAAGCCTCTGAGAATCTACTCTATCAATACCTCTCAACATCTTATACACCTCTATCAGGTCACCTCTCATCCTTCGCCTCTCCGAGGAGCTAGCTCTCTCAACCTATCCTCATAAGGCATGCCACCTAATCCAGGCAACATCCTTGTAAATCTCCTCTGCACCAGTTCTATGGCTTCCACATCCTTTCTGTAATGAGGCGACCAGAACTGGGCACAGTACTCCAGGTGGGGTCTGACCAGGGTCCTATACAGCTGCAGCATTATCTCCTGATTTCTAAACTCAATTCCTCTATGTATGTAGGATGTAGTGTTACAGTCATAGCTAGGGTATAGAGAAAGATCAACTTCGTGCAAGGTAGGTCCGTTCAAAAGTTTGATGGCAGCAGGGGAGAAGCTGTTCTTGAGCTGGTTGGTTCGTGATCTCATACTTTTGTATCTTTTTCCTGATGGAAGAAGGTGGAAGAGAGTATGTCCAAGGTGCGTGGGGTCCTTGATTATGCTGGCTGCTTTTCCGAGGCAGCGGGAAGTGTAGGCAGTGTCAAGGATGAGAGGCTGGTTTGAATGATGGACTGGGCTTCGTTCGCAACCCTTTCTAGTTTATTTCAGTCTTGGACAGAGCAGGAGCCATACCAAGCTGTGATACAACAAGAAAGAATGCTTTCTATGATGCATCTGCAAAAGTTGGTGAGTCTTGAAGCTCGCATGTGTGCATCTTGAAAGAAAGGTTGATTGTGTGTGACATAGTCAAAGTATGTTTCAGATAGCTTTGTAGCTATGCCCATTCGGCCCATCGAGTCTGCACCGACCACAATCCCACCCAGGCCCTACCCCCACATATTTACCCGCTAATTCCTCTAACCTATACATCTCAGCACTCTTAAGGGACAATTTTTAACCCGGCCAATCAACCTAACCCGCACATCTTTGGACTGTGGTAGGAAACCGGAGCACCCGGAGGGAACCCACGCAGACACGAGGAGAATGTGCAAACTCCACACAGACAGTGACCCAAGCCGGGAATCGAACCCAGGTCCCTGGAGCTGTGAAGCAGCAGTGCTAACCACTGTGCTACCGTGCCGCCCCTTATGATAATCAGCTCCACGCTGATTTCATTAAAAAAAACTTAGTTTCAGAGATGTGCGTAGGCCATGGTGCCCAGCAGGGCACTTGCAAAATGGCCCCCGCTGATGTCTTCTGGCCCGTTGTGCTATTCGAGCAGCTCAGCTGACTGGGAGAATCTCCTCCTGCATCACTTCCAGATTTGATCAGCATGACAGCTAGTTGAAGTTAACTGCAATTAATAAATCTGAATTGAAAGCTAGTATTGGTGACCATGAAACTACCAGCTTGTCATTAAAACCCATCTGCTTCAATAATGTCTTTCAGTGATGGAAATTTGTCCTTACCCAGCTTGACCTAAATTATGATTTCAGACCCACAGAAATGTGTTTGACTCCTAACTGCCCCCTGAAATGTCCCAACAGGCCATTAGTTTGTATCAAATCGCTTAGAAAAACCAAGTAAGAATAAAAACAGATAGATTGTCCAGCTTTTGACCTAGGCAGTGAAAACAGCAAAGGGGCACAATGCCCAGTCGCCCTTGCAGGGTGATGCTCACTAGCACCTGGGAGTCGTGCCAAAATTGGGATAGCTATATCATATATAAATGACCTGGACTTGGGCATAGGGAGTATAATTTCAAGGTTTGTGTATGATACAGAACTTGGCAATGTAGAACACAATACCAACAGGTTTCAGGAGGGTGTAGCTGGACTGGTGAAATGGGCAGTGTTAGAAGTGCTGGGTTCCAGTGACTGGCAACCAAGGACTTAGAACAACAGTAGTTTATTCATTAGTCTGAGCAGCTGTTACACGCTTGTATTCTGCCTACCCACTGGGGAGAACTCCCACATTTTCATCACGTAACCCTTTAAATGGCTGCATCAGAACATGACCTAGGGAAGTCTACATCTTCCCTACCTTGGATACGAATGTGGTAAGTTTTGAGGATACTTATTCTGGTCGGATCTGCTGGAACTTGCATTTCTCATCCAGGATGCTGAAAAGTGTAGCTTTGGGCATGTCTCCTATCACCTGTTCTTCATTGGGTGATCAGGTCTGAGCAGCGCCTTGTTCAAGTGTGCTGGATCAATGCAAATCCTGACCATGCCATTTTCCTTTATTGCAGCTGCCACTTCTGAAACCCATTCTGTGGCCTCTTCTATTGGAGTTATAACACTCAGTGTAATCATCTGATGCAGGGAATTGACTACTTTTTGCTTCATGGTCACTGGTTCTCTACTTGGAGCACAAACTGTTGGTGTTGCCGAGTCATCTAATCTCATGTGATATATAATAATACTGGTAGCTTTCCAATGATGTTGCAGTTGAAAAGGTCTTTGTCCTCTATCATTTCTGGGCCTGGTGTTGCAGAGCATGTACCTCTGGACCAAGTTGGACCGAACAATGGCCTTATGTTCTGCTCAACTACATAAAACTTGAAGCTGCCCTGTGTGCAATGGAGAAAGGCCATACCTTCAGCGCAGATAGTTTGTCCGCCATCAGCCTTAGGATCTACCTAGGTATTGGGTTCCAGTGCTGAATATGGGTCTTGTGTCTGTAGCATTCGGCTAGGTTACACTTTGCTTTAGTATCACTCTTTACCTTCAGTTTTGTGTTGCTACAATCATGTTCAGGATGGTGAATATCCCACCCTTTTCAGTGACGGTATTGACACTCTCACTGTAGAGTGTTGTTGGAGGCCCAGTGGATTGGGTGCTCTAGTTGAGCTCCAGTTCATTCACTTTTCTGACATTCTAACCTTGGAGGATTGATCAGCTGCAATATGGCTCCTGTCAAAGGAAAGCTGCTGCGACTTCGATCTGCAACGTTTTGCAAAATGATTCCACTTTCTACTTTTGTAGTGTTTAACATGTGCCAAACATGCTGTTCTGTTCTGAGGCTAATGGCCATCACAGTTGGGGCAGGGCATTCCCTGTATTATAAAAACTTCTGTTTCCCACCTAAACTCCCTGCGCCTTTTTTCAGCATGCGAATGCTAATGACTTTGTAATGCTAATTCTTTCTCTCACAGCAGCTACTTGCAGACAAGATCACTGTGGACCCCGCAGACTATTTGATCCCTGACGTAGATATTGATAAGGGTGCTAAACGCATGTACTTTGGCTAAGATTTCAAAGATGCCATATATGATTGTGTTGATTTGTCAGATCTTGAGTTTGTAGAGTTAAATGCGTGCCTGTCGAATAATTATGTTCTTCACTGGCAGGTAAATGTTTTCGAGCTTTTTAAAGATTATGTTGGAGTCCTCTTTCTCCTCCTCCATTTGAAAAGCAATTCTAACTTCTTGATGTCCTCGGGGCTCACTAGATTTAGTAAGGTGTACACGTGTACCTTTTTTGATTTCAGATAATTGGGCACCGCAATAGACAAACCAATTCTTTTGAAACTTTGTCCAGTTGTCCGCAGTGTTTTTGTCGAACACAAGTGGGTCAGTGTGACAAAGTCCTTGTGGCATACTACCAGCTCCTGACACCATGTAGAAGAATTGGGTTCCAATTAATGGTGACCAAGGACTTAGAACAATAATAATTTATTTACTAGCCTGAGCAGCTCTTGCATGTTTGTAGCTCTGGGGAGAATTCCTGCACTTCCATCACGTGACCCTCTAAGCAACCACCTCATCACGTGACCACTCGATCTAAAGCAGAATATGACAAATGCAATTTAATGTGGATGGGGTGAAGTGAAATACTTTGGGAGGAACTGCAAGGCGGTGCAGTATAATAATGGTTGTACTTGAGGATGAGGAATTGTATGGGGTATTGGTTTTTTAAGTAAGGGTGCTGAATACAAAATTAAGCAAGTCATTCTAAACTTTCACAAATCACTGGTTAGTCCTCAGCTGGAGTATTGTGTACCATTCAGGGTACACACAGTTTATGAAGAATTTCAAGATCTGCGGAGGATATAGAGGAGGTTTACTAGGATGAGTGTCGAGGATACATGGCACAGAAACAGGCCATTCAGCCCAACCAATCCATGTTGGTGGCTTATACTGCAATGGGGCCAGGGATGAAACAGTTCAGTTTTTTGGAGACATTGGAGAAGCAGAAACAAAAACAAAAAATGCTGGAAAATCTCGGCAGGGCTGCCAGCATCTGTGGAGAGAGAACACAACTAACATTTTGAATCTGGATGACTCTTCATCATTCTGGAGAAGCTGAGCTTGTTCATCTTAGAGCACAGATGGTTAAGGAGAGATCTAACAAGTGTATCCAAAATCATGCAGGTATTTGATGGGGCAGGTAAGGGTGAAACTATTTCCTCTGGTATGTAGGTAGAGAATCGAAGATTATAAATATAGGATAATTTGCAAAAGGGCTAGAGGGGAAATGTGGAGAAATTTCTTCACACACAGCTCTGGAATTGATGGGATCAGATTCCATTGTAACTTTCAAAAGGCAATTGGCCGTGTACTATGCAGTGTTGTGGATATGAGACCAAATTGGACGGTTCTTTCAAAGAGCTGGCACAGGTACAATGGGTCAAATGGCCATCCCCTGTGTGGAAAGATTCTGTAATAATGAATAGTTATTTTAAGGGAACAGAGCACAAAACAAATCATACGCTGCAACAGCATCTCATTTCCGAGTGAGGTCAGTGTGTAAAGAGAGACTGATGGAAGTGATCTCATCATAATGCACTGTACCTGCTAAAGTGGAATTGCAGATTTCAGAATGCAATATGAATATAGTTTTCTGTATTTTGGGCTCAAGCTGCAGTTTAAATGTGAGTGAGGGATACTTGCAATTCTGTTGGCTGGAAAAATGTAATGAAAAATTATTTAATTAGATGCCTCTTTATAAATAGCCTCCATTCTTACCAATGTACGAATTGTGTGCAAGTGGGGAGTGTTGCGACATCATCACATTTATGTAGATATGTAACATCATATAGCTTCATACAGTTTGGGAAGCAAGAACATGTTTTGACAGATCCTTTATAAATCAGATTTAATCATCTGAAAAGCAGAAATTATTTGTACTCTGGCAAAATTGTTAATGTTTAAATCTCCTGGGATGAATGATATGGGTAAGGCCTCCCAAACCCAAACTTTATTTTGTACTCTTAGTTGTAGACAATTGAGGAAAAAGGAAATGAGCATATCCTTATATTGTACAACCAGATCTCAAAATAACTACAATATTCTATTGTTTAGCCAGATCTCTCAATACAGGGAAAGCAATTAGAAAATTGAATTCATGTGCTGAATTATGCCCAAATACTAAAAGGCACACTAAAGCAAAATACAATGGATGCTGGAAACCTGAAGTAAAAGTTCAGTGTTCTGATAAAAGGCCATTGATCTGAAACATTAACATTATTTCGTCTCCACAGATACTACCAGACTTTAAAGTTGTGTCACAGGTTAGCCAGGTAATTTGATGAAAAGCAAAACAAGCACATTGTGCTGAATTGCTGGAGGGAGAGAATTGAAAAGTAGGAAAGTTATGCTAAATCTGTATCGAATCTATATGAGATAACACTTAAGAACACTGTACATTTCTGGCCACCTTATCATAGAAAAGAGATAGAGGTGGATTTAGAAACCAGCCTTGGTGTATGTATCAGGAAAGAAACATAGAAACCCTACAGTGCAGAAGGAGGCCATTCGGCCCATCGAGTCTGCACCGACCACAATCCCACCCAGGCCCTACCCCCACATATTTTACCCGCTAATCCCTCTAACCTACGCATCCCAGGACTCTAAGGGACAATTTTTAACCTGGCCAATCAACCTAACCCGCACATCTTTGGACTGTGGGAGGAAACCGGAGGGCCCGGAGGAAACCCACGGGCTACAGGCTTGGTCTTTTTCTCTTGAAAAAAGAAGACTGAGGGGTTGACCTAATGGGGTCTTTAAATTGTTGAAAGTTTTGATAAAGTGGATAGCGAAAGAATGTTTCCTCTTGTGGGGAAGAGCATAACTGGAGGATATGAATATAAAAATTACCAAGAAACCCAGCCAGGAATTCAGAAGAAACTTTACCTAGAGAGTGGTGAGAATGTGGAACTCACTACCAGGTGGAATGGTTAAAGTAACTAGTATAGATGCATTTAAATGAAAAGCTAGACAAGCATATGAGGGAGAAAGGTATAGATGGCTGTGATCGATTTAGATGAAGACCGGAGACGACAAGTGGAGCAAAAGTGGACTGCTTGGCCGGAATAGCCATTCCTGTGCCATTCGTATGACTCGTAATCCTAATTTGCTTTTTTATTTGTGCTTAATTCGCTGCTACTTCTTTTCCAAGAATGTCCACATTGAAGAAAGATTGGCATTCTCTTAACAGGATTTATTTTTGTCTCTTTTACCTGGTTCCCCTTTATTGCTTTCAATTTCCCTCCTTGTGTTTGATCAGACAACTACCAAAACGCACTTTCATAGAATATCATTATAGAATCCCTACAGTACAGAAGGAGGCAATTTGGCCCATCGAGTCCGTACTGACCACAGTCCCAACCAGGCCCTATTCTCGTAATCCTGATTTACTCTGCTAACCCCTTGACACTAGGGTCAATTTAACATGGCCAATCAACCTAACTCGCGCATCTTTGGAGTGTGGGAGGAAACCGGTGCACCCGGAGGAAACCCACGCAGACATGGGGAGAAAATGCAAACTCCACACAGGCAATCACCCAAGGCTGGAATTGAACCTGGGTCCCTGGCACTGTGAGAGAGCAGTGCTAACCATCGTGCCACCATGCCGCTTTCATGGCTGCATCTTTTTCTGCAGCTCCTGCAGTCCCTGATTTATGCCATGTGGATTCCAAATGAAATTCCACCCTTCAAATTTCAGATCTACCCAAGAGTGCAGTTCTGATGAAGGGTCGCAGGCCTGAAACATTGACTGCTTCTCTCTCCCTATAGATGCTGCCAGATCTCCTGAATAATTGCAACATTTTCTGTTGCTTTTGTACAGTAAAAAAGCGTATGTTTTTCTGATGGTTAGAAGAGAACATAAGCTTCTGAATATATTCAGTGAGAACTCAGTTTAACTTTTTAAATGATATGGTGAGATTGTACATTAAAAATATTCAAACCATTCTTTTAACTATTGCCTTTTGTCAGCAGTGATCATGGGGGATTTTCCACACTTGCCTAAGAAACAGAAAGGAGGAGGGATGGGTAAATTAAAAAGAAGCAAAAGTAGAAAAAAAAGTGATTTATGAATTACCGAGACAGCAATAGGATTATAATGCATGTGGAAGGAGACGTTAAGCAAAGCTCTATCTAGGTTTTCAAATTATTATAGAAGAATCCATGACACCAATTGAAGAGTAGCAAGGTAGTTCGCATGATGTCCTGGCCAACATTAATTTTCATCAGTATAAGTAAAATTTGTCATTTATCTCAATGCTCTTTGTGGAATCTTTCTTTGCACAGATTGGTTGCCAGGTTTTGTTTTATTTCCACCAGTGGTTACAGTTCAAGAGTATGGGTACAATACCTCAGATGTCCAAAATACATTGGGTGGACACCAGAATCATAAAAATCATAGAATCCCTATAATGCAGAAAAGGAGGCCATTCGGCCCAAGTCTGCACTGACCACAAACCCACCCAGCCCCTATTCCTGTAACCCCACATATTTACCCTGCTAATCCTCCTAACACTGAGGGACGATTTAGCATAGCCAATCAACCTAACCTGCACATCTTGGACTGTGGGAGGAAACCCGTGCAGACACGGAGAATGTGCAAATTACACACAGTCACCCGAGGCCAGAATTGAACCTGTGTCCCTGACGCTGTGAGGCAGCAATGCTAGCCACTGTGCCACCCCATTCATACCCCAGCAAACCTTAGCCCTATCTGTCCCAGCTTGGAAAAGTTTGGTGAATTACAGAGTACTGACTGGCTTTGTGCACCTCACATTTCCCCCACTTCAGTAAACCTTGGCCCCACCCAGCCCAGTGCAGATGTAGCAGAGATGATTGAAGGCACCCAGGAAGAACAAAAGACTCCTGCAGAATCCAATGAGGTAGAATATTTAGCTATGTATTGTACTTGGGATCAGGATATATACCTATTTGTGCTATAGAACAGGGTCCCTGTATTGAGTTTTGATGCCTTTTGAACACCCAAAAGAAGCCCACCTGCTTAAATTCAACATTGCACTTGATTCCTAAAAGTCTTTGCATTCCATGGACACTGGTTGCCGCCTTGTAGCTGGCCCAAGTCAGTTCAGAGAGAGTTATTGATGAGTACTATACAACCTTGCATTAATAAAAGAAACACAGTTTTCGGTTACAACTGTTGTTAATATAATTTTATTTTAATCTTTTCTCATTTTAAACAAGATGCACTGATAGAGGGAAATGGGGACGCATGAAAGAGTTATTAAGTCCAACGTGTGAGAAGTGAATTAATATCAGCAGAAAAAAGTGCTTTACAATCACAGTTGGTTTTCCTGGGTCCCCTCTTTACTAAATGAAGGCATTCTGATTTGAATTAAGGTGTTCTGACTTTTTGGAAAACCAGTAAGTTTTGAAATTTGGTATTGACTTGATACGAGGTTGATAGATTTGAGGTACTTTACCATATTTTATTTGGCTGTTAAGCCATCTGGGAACTTGAATCATGGATTGTGCTATGTAAATACTTTTTAATTCAGGAGATCCTTGAAATTTCTATGGAGCCAGTTTTGCATTCACGGTTTTCACTAGGAACAGAACATTGTTTTAGCTGCTGGCATAGTGCGTACATTTGTAACTGTTGTCCATCCATTCATTTTTATTTAACACAAGGAAAAATCATATCATGTGTCATGCTGTGCCGTTTAGGAAGCAATGAGAGAAGAAGTATAATACTAATATTGCGCAGCAGAGCTCAACCCCTCTCTTCCCAACTGCAATGTAAAGAATAGGAGCAGGAGTACACCACACTGCCCAATGAACCTGTTTCTCCATTTAATATGTTGGCTGATCTAGGGCTTCAACTCAATGTTCCCACCTGCTCCTCATTTCTCTTAATTCCCCAAGAGACCAAGTATCTGTCTGTCCCAGCCTTAAATGTACTCATTTCCCCCGAGGGTAGCACAACTCTTTAAGAAATGTCTCCACCTCTCGGTCCTGAATGATCGACCTGTTATCCTGAGACTATGTCCCCATGTTGTACGGTGGCATAGTGGTTAGCACTGCTACCCCTCAGCGCCAGGGACCCAGTTCGATTCCCGGCTTAGGTCACTATCTGTGTGGAATTTGCACGTTCTCCCCGTGTCTCCGTGGGTTTCCTCCGGGTGCTCTGGTTTCCTCCCACAGTCTGAAAGATGTGCTGGTTAGTGCATTGACCTGAACAGGCACCGGAGTGTAACGACTCGGGGAATTTCACACTAACTTCATTGCAGCGTTAATGTAAGCCTTACTTGTGACTAATAAATAAACTTTAACTTTAGATTCCCTGACCAATGGAAACAATCTCTTAGTATCCACCCTCCCAAGCCCCTTCAGAATTTTGTAGGTTTTCATGCAATTGCCAGTCATTCTTCTAAACTCCAGACAATTTAAACCCAATTTACTCAACCTCTTGTCATAGGAACCAATCCAGTGAACCTTCGCTGTACGGCCCACTGATGCGGGAATATCCTTTCTTAAATGTAGAGACTAAAACTGCACAGAGTACTCCAGTTGTGGTCTCAAGACTTGTAGCAAGACCTTTTATTCTTGTTCTCCAATCCCCTTGGAATAAAAGCATATTATTTACTTCCTAAAGGCTTACTGCACCTGAATGGTAAATTTCTGCATTCCTTGTACCAGCACAAGCTGATGATCAAGTGTAACCTGAACGGGTGTGATATGCTGGATTGGACTGCCCTGCTTTTTGTGGGCAGTTTTCTACATTGTTGGATAAATACCAGTGTTATAGATGTACTGGAAAAGCTTGACTTGGGGTGCAGCTAGTTTTGGAGCACAGGTCTTCGGTGCTGCAGCCGGGATGTTAATAGAGCCTGTTGCCTTTGTTTCATTACTAGTTCAATCTGTTGGCTTTCTGATAAAAAGAATGCTGTACAAACCCTTGTGGGTTAAACTTTGTACTTTTCCGAACGTCAGAAGAAAACAAAAATATAATCAAGACAGGCAAAAACATCGAGGCATAATTGTTGAGATTTAGTTCAAGAACATCCTGAGAGCAAAAATAATGCAAAGCTGCTCTTCTCCAACACAAACTTTCTGCTCATAAATATCTTCCCTCTTTAGTCAAGGGTTATTCCGGTTTCACTATTGAAACTTTGCTCCCTGTCTTCCTTTATTGTCAAAACCCTGATCAATTCTTTCATTATCTTGAAGATTGACTTTTCCAATGTGCTTCTCTTCAGATACTGCAATTCAATCTCTGCAAACCTAACTGTGAATCAACTAACAGATCCTTATCCTCATTTTCAGATTCCTAATAGTCTCAACCCAACTTATCTGAAGAATCTTCAGCTATAAGTCCTCACTTTCACTCTCCATTCTACTGACACAAATTACTGCTCACTTCCTGCTACTTCTACCACATCATTGAAGACTGAAGGTCTCTTTGCTATTTCCCTATTCTTTTCCAAACCACTTTACTAAGCTACTCACTTGTGCCTTCAAAAGACTCAAAAAACCTTGTCTCTTGAACTGCAATTTCTGCTTTCCTTGTCTAATTTATTTGCTTGTTGTTTTACTCGCCTTTTTCCCTCTTGTGCCTTTTTACTTGTGTGTAGAGCATTGGATTTCAGCTATATTGCTCTGTCTCGACCACAGAATAACATTCCAGAAATTTAAAATGTTCTGGAAACCTAAGCATAGAATCCCTACAATGCAGAAGGAGGCTATTCGGCACATCAAGCCTGCACATCAATCCTGACACTAAGGGGCAATTTACTATGGCTGGTCAACCTAACCTGCACATCTTTGGACTATGGGAGGAAACTGGAGCACCCGGAAGAAACCCAAATGCTGGTGGTCTGAAGACTGTGAACATGTTTGATTTTTCTTCCAGAAAACATTGACATGAATTTTGTGTGTCAATTGTGCTCAAAACAGTTAGTATGTTATTTGACATCAAAGTTTATAATTTGGAATGAGTTTTGATTACAGAAATGGTGCTTATTTACTATTTGATGGCAGCAGAGGTGGCGGGATGAGTGGCGGAGGCAGTTGCTGAGGCTCTGGTGGAGGCAGTGATTAGGACTATGGCAGTGGTGATGGTGGCAGATTTGATGCAGCGGCTGTGGCAGCAGAGAAGGAGGTGGCAAAGCAAGTGATTGGTGGCAGAAGAAGATGCAACAACAGTGGTGGAGGTAGTGGCTGAGGCAGCAGAGGTGATGGTGGCAGCAGCTGCAGGGCACTCACTTAGCCATCTTTTAACAAAGTGATTCTCCTACTTCAGAGTCATCAAAGCACTCAGAAATGTCAAAAGCTACTTGTTAAATTTTTGGAAGTGATCATTAGTCATCAAAAGCAATCATGGCGATATCAGTGCAACTTCCCACATGGCATGATGGAAAAAATAAACAACAAATCTTACTGCTTATTTTCAGAATTTTCCCCCAGAAGTTTCCTCACCTCGTTTATTTCACCTGGTGCATTACTCCTTCCTTCTGATCATTCTGTTACTCTCTTCTCACCTCACTACCACCTCACCTCATCTATGTTGCCATAGCCACTTGCGCCACTCCCTCCACCCTTGACTCGACGGGGGTGACCAATTTTGGGGAGAATATTTAGGGACTTCTTGCCAAAGGAATGGAGCACGGGGTTGCTATTGAGCTGAGCTGGCGAGACTAGTGGAGCAGTATGTGGTTCACTCCTGCGTTTTCACTTCCTCACTGACACCCTCTTCCCCTATGGGTTTCAGGACCGTCCAATCCTCAGGATGGCCAGGACCTCTACCCTTCAGGCCTGCCAGAAATGCACCTGCAGGGCCCTGTACGCCTGATTCAATGCCTGACCGCTTATTCTCGAGCCTAGGCGACGTACCTCCTACGTCTGCTGTGAGCACTACACCCCAACCTTCCTCCATCATTTCTGGTTGCAGCGCCCACCCCCTGAACTCCTTGTGGATGTGGAGAAACCCGCTGTGGTGTTTGGGGGTGGGGGGGGCGGGGGTGAGATGAAAACTGCTGCAATTCAGGTGACGTGGGACAGTGGAGAATGGAAAAGAGATGCAATGTTTTTTTATCCATTCATTGGACATGGGCGTTGCTGGCTGCCCAGCATTTACTGCCCATCTCTAGTTCCCGAGGGCAGTTTAGAGTCAACCACATTGCTGTGGGTCTGGAGTCACATGTAGGCCAGACCAGGTAAGGACGGCAGATTTTTTTCTCTACAGGAGAGTAGTGAACCAGATAGATTTTTACAACAATCGACAATGGTTTCATGGTCATCAGTAGATTCTTAATTCCAGATTTTTTTATTGAATTCATATTCCACCATCTGCCATGGAGTTTCTGCAATCTGGGGGGATGGTCTTTGGTGGAAGGAGGGAGTTGATACATCAGATTGACCAGGCTTTTCAGCCCAGAGAAATTTGCAAAACACCTGGTGGATACAGGGTAAATCCAATTATAATGAATAATAATGGAATAAGGAAAAGCAAGGCCATGGAATAAGGAAAAACAATAGAACAAGAACAAGAAAATTACAGCACAGGAACAGGCCCTTCGGCCCTCCAAGCCTTCACCGACCAAGCTGCCCGACTTAACTAAAACCCCCTACGCTTCCGGGGACCATATCCCTCTGTTCCCATCTCATTCATCTACTTGTCAAGACGCCCCTTAAAAGTCACTACCGTATCCACTTCCACTACCTCCCCCGGCAACGAGTTCCAGGCACCCACCACTCTGTGTAAAAAATCTGCCTCGTACATCTCTTTTAAAACTTGCCCCTCGCACCTTAAACCTATGCCCCCTAGTAATTGACTCTTCCACCCTGGGAAAAAGCTTCTGACTATCCACTCTGTCCATACCTCTCATAATCATGTAGACTGCTATCAGGTCTCCCCTCAACCTCCCGCGCTCCAGTGAGAACAAATCAAGTTTCTCCAACCTCTCCTCATAGCTAATGCCCTCCATACCAGGCAACATCCTGGTAAATCTTTTCTGTACCCTCTCCAAAGCCTCCACATCCTCCTGGTAATGTGGCGATCAGAATTAAACACTATATTCCAAATGCGGCCTAACTAAGGTTCTATAAAGCGGCAACATGACTTGCCAATTTTTAAACTCAATACCCCGGCCGATGAAGGCAAGCATGCCGTATGCCTTCTTGACTACCTTCTCCACCTGCATTGCCACTTTCAGTGACCTGTGTACCTGTACACCCAAATCCCTTTGCCTATCAATACTCTTAAGGGTTCTGCCATTTACTGTATATTTCCTATCTGTATTAGACCTTCCAAAATGCATTACCTCACATTTGTCCGGATTAAACTCCATCTGCCATCTCTCCGCCCAAGTCTCCAACTGATCTATATCCTGCTGTATCCTCTGATGGTCCTCATTGCTATCCGCAAATCCACCAACCTTTGTGTCGTCTGCAAACTTACTAATCAATCCAGTTACATTTTCCTCCAAATCATTTATTTATATATATATTATAAACAGCAAAGTTCCCAGCATTGATCCCTGAGGATCACCACTTGTCACAGCCCTCCATTGAGAAACGCACCCTTCCACTGCTACCCTCTGTCTTCTTTGACCGAGCCAGTTTTGTATCCACCTTGCCAGGTTAGCTCTGATCCCATGCGACTTCACCTTCTGCACCAGTCTGCCATGAGGGACCTTGTCAAAGGCCTTACTGAAGTCCATGTAGACAACATCTACTGCCCTACCCTCATCAATCATCTTCGTCACTTCCTTGAAAAACTCGATCAAGTTCGTGAGACACGACTTCCCCGTCACAAAACCATGTTGCCTCTCACTAATGCGTTCAGTTATTTCCAAATGGGAATAAATCCTGCCTCAAAGAACAATACAGCACAGGAACAGGCCCTTCGGCCCTCCAAGCCCGCGCCGCTCCCTGGTCCATTCTTTTGTACCCCTCCATTCCCACTCTGTTCATGTGGCTATCTAGATAAGTCTTAAACGTTCCCAGTGTGTCCGCCTCCACCACCTTGCCCGGCAGCGCATTCCAGGCCCCCACCACCCTCTGTGTAAAATACGTCCTTCTGAGATCCGTGTTAAACCTCCCCCCCCACCCCCCACCCCACCCCCCCCTCACCTTGAACCTTTTTATCTTTTTATTCTTTTTGTAATATGGAATATTGGCAATATATTAGTTTATGTAAATACCAAATTTTTTCTCGAGCCAATTAAAATTCGGCATACATTTCAACATGCGTGAATCTCAATTAAAATCATCACTGAAATAATGTTTGCAATTTTCTGAACAAAACATTTTTAACAGTGGGACATTGGATATCCCTCAAATGGATTGTCATTAAGAGAACATATACAATCACAAGGAGAGAGAGTATAAAGTGAACATTAGGGGATGCAGGAATGCGGGTGGTGAAGACATGGATGAAAGTCAACTAATAATGGTAAAATGTATAGTGGATTCATCAAAGATCCTTAGTCAACCTTCCAAACCCACAACCGTTTCCCTCTAGAAGGACAAGGGCAGCAGATACGTGGGAACACCACCACCTCCAAGCTCCCCTCCAAGCCACTCATCATCCTGACTCGGAAATATATTGCTGTTCCTTCGCAGTCACTGGAGGTCAAAATCCTGGAATTCTCTCCCTAATGGTATTGTGGGTCAACCCACAGCATGTGGACTGCAGCATTTCAAGAAGGCAGCTCACCACCACCTTCTCAAGAGCGACCACGGGTGGGCAATAAATGCTGGCCAGGCAGCAACACCCATGTCCCACGAATGAATAAAAGGATCACAAATGCCTTTATGTTAAGGGACCAATGAAATTGAGTTTCAACTATTTGCCCAAATTTGTTGAATGCATTGTTCCTCTAGATCATCGTACCACACTGTAATGATCACTACAGTGATTTATGCGCTGACCCTATGTTAAAAAGTTCCCACATTGCATGCATATACATCAGTTTTTTCCCCCTATTCAGTCATGGGATGTGGGCATTGCTGGCTGGACCAGTATTTATTGTCCATGCCTAATTAACCTTGAACTGAGATGCTTGCCAGGCTATTTTAGAGGGCATTTAAGAGTCAGCCACATTGCTGTGGATCTTGAGTCACATGAAGACCAGACCAAGTAAGGACAGCAGATTTCCTTCCCTAAAAGACAGTACTCAACCAGGTGGGTTTTTATGACAATCGACATCATTAGACTTTTAATTCCAGATTTTTATTGAATTCAAATGTCACTATCTGATCTGATGGGATTAGAACCTGGATCCCTAGAGCATTACCCTGGCTTACTAGCCCAGTGACAGTACTCCTATGCCACTGCCTCCCCAAGCTGGAACTTGGAAAAATCTTATCTCTGAAACTTAAGTCAAGTTTGTCAACTTGAGGTTTTCCTTAGGAATGAGCTCTTTGATAGCTTTTGATGGTTCATTGAATGCCTTCTGAGCACATAAATGACGTTAGATGATCACAATTGTTTATCCTTTCATGGAACGTGGCTATCGCTGGCTAGGTCAGTATCTTAATTGCCCGTGACTAATTGCTCCAGAGAAATTGGTGGTGAGCCGCCGCCTTGAATCGCTCCATGTGGTGTAAATGCACCCAGTGCTGATAGAGGGATATTCGCCCAGTGACAGTGAAAGAATGGCAATATATTACCAAGTCAGGATGCTGTGTGGCTTGGAAGGGAACTTGCAGGTGGTGGTATTCCCTTATGCTTGATGCCCTTGTCCATCTAGGTGGTTGAAGTCACAGATTTGGAAGGTGCTGTTGAAGCTGTCTTTCAAATTGCTGCAATGTCTCTTGTAGATGTTTCACACTGCTGCCGATGTGTGTCGGTAGTAGAGGGATTGAATGTTGAAGATGGTGGTTGGGGTGCAGATTAAACAGGGCTGCACCAAACCTAACCAAACCTGCACCGACCATAATCTCAACCAGGCCCTATCCCCATAACCCCACATATTTACCCTGCTAATCCCCCCGTCACGAAGGGTCAATTTTCCCTGGCCAACCAACCTAACCTGTACATCTTTGGACTATGGGAGGAAACCAGAGCACCTGGAGGAAATCTACAAAGACATGGGGAGAACTCCATACAGTCACCCGAGGCTTGAATTGAACCTGGGGCTGGTGCTGTGAGGCATTAGTGCTAATCATGTGCCACCGTGTCGCCTCTTGATGTTGAGCTTCTTGTGTTGTTGGAGCTACACTTATCCAGGCAAGTGGAGAGTATTCCATCACACTCCTGACTTGTGCCTTGTAGATATTGGACAGGCTTTGGGGAGCCAGGAAGTGAGTTACTCTCTGCAGAATTCCCAGCCTCTGTCCTGCTCTTGTAGATACAGTATTTACATGGCACAATTATATTCTGAGCTAATATGGATGAAAGTTTAAAGGCTCTGTTGCCACAAATGGTGGTGTTTGAGCATTGTATGACTTCATTTAATGCCAGTTGATCATTAATGTCAGTTGATTTCAGAAGGATATGGGTTTAAGCCTCATCTGAGGAATTTAAACAAATAATTGACCATGAATTGCTTTGTTGTCCTCTTGGCATGAAAGGTGTTGTCAAAATGCAAGTGGATAGTATTCCATTTTTTCTTAAAGAAAACCAGATCTTGACCAGCAGAAATGAAATTTTGGTCTCGGAAAGAACATGGTCAAAAACACTAAAGCTTAATTGGTGATGGACTGATTTAATTGAGAGAAAATCATCAAGAAAATCTACCTTTTCTATAATAAGGATTTCTTTTTGCAAGTCTCACTTAATATCTTTAATGGATTTACAGAAGATGGGAGATTTCACTGCAAATCTGTTACTTGTAAATCCAGGCTAATGAGCCAGTTTACTTAATTTGTTATGAAATTAGCAATGAAATCCTCTGGTAACCCAATGACTGCTGTAATAATACTGCATTTGCTTCATTTCGCCTGCATTTGAGGAAGCTTGGAAATCCCATGAAATCATAGATGTCTGTCTGTTTGACCCCGAGGTTCCCATCATTGCTTGTCTATTGAGCTTCAAAGAACTTGGAGTTCTGTTTACTCATTTTCCAAAATTAGCTGTATTTCTACTTGAGGGTAACAAGAAAAAAAAAACCAAATGCTTTTTCCTGATTGTTCTGTCCGAGGATTTGGTATAGAGTACTTAAAACAACAATGAAATGAACTTTATTGTCAGACAAATTTTTGACACACAAATAATGCATTGCTGCTGTCAAATTGGGGCATAGACCAAGTGTACCTACATGGATAGAGGACAGAATTCCAGCCTCATTGTGTTTTGCTGTCTCTCTTTCATCTGGTTGCACTGCCAATGTCCACTTCTATTCTTGCTCAAGTGATACTGGAAAGTTTTTTTTCTAAAGTTGCATTCAAGTCTGAAGCCAAACCATCCAAAGCACTGGCTCAAGACCAGCTTTAGAGCGTAGAAATGCTGGAATAGTTCTGCATCTTGCTTGCATTCCCTGAAGCTCCATGTGAATTGAGCGACAGTGAGGATACAGCTGTTGAGGGAAAGAATGAAGGAAGAATGTAAAAGATTGTTTTATTTTTAAACACCAAACCATTGTTAAGTGCAATTTCCATGCAGATTGCACAAGGACTTGGAAGAAAAGTAATAGCAGCAACCAACACTCTAAATGCAAAGCATGGAGAAAATTAGATGGGAAATAGGTCCAAGAGTATAAATCAAATTATGTAACTGAGAAAATTCTCCATATGCAGATGAAATAAAATTGGAAATAATTTCTCTTCATAGTTGGTGATGGATCGATCTAAACTAGATTATCTCCTTGATATCAACTCTTCACCTTGACCTATGTTATGGGATGGAATTAGTGTACTCAGGTGAGCTGGAGACTACAGTTGCAGATATTATTGAATAAACACTAAATGCGATTGTTTGGAGTTGATTGCTATGTCAGTTATTTTAGCACAAGCATTTGGTTTATTTTAAATAAAGACCCTTCTAAAATAGCAAAGAAATGCCATAAAAGCATGTGCAATATTTGCCCACTAATATATTGGTTGTAATTTCTAATCTTTCTAGTGATCATTACATTATATTGAAAAGGACAAGGAACAATCCAGAGTAAATCTAATTATCTGAGGGAGAGAGCCAGCTTTATTGGGGTAAGAATGGATCTTGGCCAGATAAATTGGAATTAAAGGTTTGTAGGAAAAACAATAACTGAACAATGGGCTGCCTTTAAATAGAGAGAGTTTATGCACAGTCAAGATTTAGTCCCATAAAGGGGAACGGTAGGGCAAAAAAATCAGAACACCTGGATGACGAAGAAGATAGTGGTTCAGATGAAAAAGAAGTGGGCTTATAACAGATGTCTAGTGGATAATAGAGTGGAGAACCAGCCTAAATATAGAAAGTTCAGAGGGAAAGTGAAGAAGGAATTAAAAAAATCAAAGAGGGAATATGAAAAGAAACTGACAGCTAACATAAAAGTATTTTCCAGACATATTCGTAGTAAAAGACTGGTGAAAGGAGGAATGGGGTTGATTAGAGATCAAAAAGGAGTTTCATGGATGGAGGCAGGGGGCATGAATGAGATATAAAATGAGCAGTCTGCATCTGTCTTTACCAAGGAAGATGATTGCAGTGGGGAATTCTGTTTTGGTGGCCAGATTATTTTAGAAGTTCTAAAAAGTAATTCTGATTACTAAATCTCGCAAAGGTAAATGAAACTCAGATTTAAAGCATAATAAATGTATTTTCGAAATTAGTTTTGTTATAAACACACAAAGAATTAAAAGAACAGAAAACATACAATGGGCAAACGCAATACTTCAGCCAAAGGGGGATCGGGTGACGCGACAACACCTTGAGTTGCCTCTGCAGATCTCCACTTTCGTGCCAGAAAGTTGAGCAATTATACAATTTAGTTCTCTTTGATACAACCCAGCAATAAACTTAACATGATCTCATTTAGTATTCAACGTGTCAATCTATTCATGATAACATTCTTAAATCGAATTACAATCTGACACCTTAAATAGTAGTTTGCCATTTGTTCATTCAACTGTCGGAAGCATACTCCTCCATCAAAATGGCTTCCTTGTTGCTTAGCAATACAAAACTATAATTTTAACTTAGTGTTTTGTGGGGCAGTCAAAACTGTTTTTTTCTGCGGGATCTGGCAGGATTCCCAGGTTGGACTTCCTATTCCCAAATACAAAATTATATTATTTGTTCCTCTAAACAATGCATGATTTCATAACTACCATATTCAAGTTACGTTGTAGCCGAATTTCATGTTTTAGCTAATTTACTGACTCAATCAGTCCTCGAGTCTTAGAATTTAATATTGGCAGGCTTATTAGCTTTACATTTATTTCAAAAATATTATTTAAATGCCCATTTTTTTCTAAAACCTTGTATTAAAATATCAGCTGCTAGATATCCTTATGTTGGGTATTATATGATTAAATATTCCCTTCATCAATGGTGCTACACAGGCTGTGGTGAAAGAGCATTTCATATACTTGAGGGAGTTTAAAATTGATGGAGGAAATATTAGAAAGGTTGTCTGTACTTACACTTGACAGGGTTAGGGTGAGATGCATACAGGGATACGGAAGGAAGTGAGAGTAAAACTGTGGAACATTGGCTGTAATTTTCCAGTCTTTCTTAGACTCTGGTGGTGCCAGAGAACTGGAGAATTGCAAATGTTTCACCCTTGTTCAAAAAAGGGTGTAAAGCAACTGCAGGCCAGTCATTTTAACCTCAGTGGTGGGAGGCTTCCAGAATCAACAACTTGGGACAAATTTAATTGCTTGGGCAAATGTAAGTTAATTAAGGAAAACCTGGAAGGATTTGTTAAGGGCAAATTGTATGTAACTCTGCTGCTGGAGTTTTTTTGATGAGGTGATAAGAGGGTTGATGAAAGTAATGCTGTTGATGTGGTGCACATGGGCTTACAAAAGTGCCACACAAAAGACTTGAGCAAATTTATAATTTGTGGAATGAAATGGACAGAGCAACATGGATATGAAATTAGCTAACTGACAGGAAGCAAAGTAGTGGTTAATGGCTTTTTATCAGACTAGAGAAAGATTTGTAGTGGAGTTCCCAAGGTGTCAGCTCTTCCTAATATGTTAATAACTTGTATCTTTTATACTCGGCATAATTTCAAAATTTGGAGTTGATACAAAACTTGGAAGTATTGAGAACTATGAAGAGGATGGTGTTGAATTTCAAAAGGCCATAGGATAGTAGAATGAGTGGACCAAGTGGCAGATTAAATTTAGAGAATATTCATTTGGTCAGAAGAATGCAAAAAAAAATTAAAACAAGGGTGCAATTCCAAAGAGGATAAAGGAGCAGAGGGATCTAGGTGTACATGTGCATTAGTTATTGAGGTGAAAGGACAGGTTGCGAGTGCAGTTAATAAAACCTACAACATCCTAGACTTTAATAGCGGCAAAGAGCGCACTGAGAGGTCAGGAGCTTATGTCAAATTGCTATAGAAAACCCAGGGCCTCAATAGGAGTTTTACATCCAGTTCTGGATACCATACTTTGGGAAGGCATTAGAGAGAGTGCAGAAAAGATTCTCGAGAATGTTTTTAGGGGTGAGGAACTTCAGTTACATGGATAGATTGGAAAAGTTAGGACTGTTAACGTTGGAGAAGAGAAGGTTGAGAAGAAATTTGATAGAGGCTTGCAAAATCATGAAGGGTGTGAACAGAATAGATGGGGGAAAACTTGTTCCCATTGGTGGACGGATCAAGAACAACAGGGCACAGATTTGACATAACATATATATGAATGCGCTAACACAAATGAATTAAGAGCAGGAGTAGACCCCTTGAGCCTTCTCTGCCATTTAACCTCAATTTCATATTCCCACATTAAGGGAATTGGCAATAGAAGCAATGAGGATAAACTTTCTTTCATAGCATGTGGTTGGAATCTGGAATGCATTGATTGAACAGTGGAAGCAGACTCAGTTGAAACATTTAAGAGGGAATTGGATTATTATCTGAAAAGGAAGAATGTGCAGAGCTATGAGGAGAAGACAGTGAATGGCACGTGGTGAATTTTTCTTTCGGAGAGCCAGCACAGTCATGAGGCCGCCTTCTGTGCTGTAACCATTCTGTGATTGTAAGGGATTTTAATTGAATTTCAAATTACATAAGTAATTTCTACATCAGCACTGTGCTGTTTTAAAAATATCGTATTTATAGCATATAACATATTTATTAACGTATTTATATAACATATTTATTATATGGGGCGGCACGGTTGCACAGTGGTTAGCACTGCTGCTTCACAGCTCCAGGGACCTGAGTTCGATTCCCGGCTTGGGTCACTGTCTGTGTGGAGTTTGCACATTCTCCTCGTGTCTGCGTGGGTTTCCTCCAGGTGCTCCGGTTTCCTCCCACAGTCCAAAGATGTGCGGGTTAGGTTGATTGGCCATGCTAAAAATTGCCCCTTAGTGTCCTGAGATGTGTAGGTTAGAGGGATTAGTGGGTAAATATGTAGGGATGGGGGGTAAGGCCTGGGTGGGATTGTGGTCGGTGCAAACTCGATGGGCCAAATGGCCTCTTTCTGCACTGTAGGGTATCTAATCTAATCTATAGGGCTTTAACCTAACCTGTACAAATATAAACATGAGGATTTTGTCACCGCATATGTGTGACACTGATGACATGGAATTTATTTATTTGGAAATTGCAGATTGTGCTGTTTTTTTCATCCCTATGGAATGAATATTTGTTAAAAGATAACACAATGAGTAGAGGCAGAAAAAAGGCAAAGACCTGTGGAACAACAAAGAACAAATTCTGGTATTCTGACTGTTTTGGAGATGCTGCATTCCATGGGAATCCTTTTACTATCTGTCATTTCTGCTGAAATGCCTGTGGATAACCATTCACCACAGAGCTCTATAAATTCAATTACTTTAACAAAGACCAAACCTGACATGGTCAACATGGGGGCAATATATTCATTGCATTCACCCCTGAACTAAATTCTCTTTAACTTTTAAGATATTGCAGATGAGAGTCAGCATTCCTGGTTAGATGAATCATGTTTCCAATTTTATTTTGGCAGTCTTTTCCTGCTGCCTGTAGTATAGGAGATGGGAAGCAAGGAAATAAGAAAATGGAATATCTTCTGAATTCAAATGTGCTGGAAAGACTGGTCAATACTGCAGCTATCCTTCCATTAACTGGCTGTGGAAGTCAGAAACTGCAGATTTGCATTGTAAGAGGAGTTAACGGAGACATCAGTCATAATAACTAACTTCTTGTAGTTTACAAATGTGACATGATCAGATCAGCTTTTCACACTGGAGCCTTTAATGGACACAATTCACTTTTTCTTGCAAAGGTGAAGTAGCACAGCACCATCAGTATCATAACCGATAAATTTTCTCCAGTTCTTTTGCTGTTGATGACTAATTGGGTGTAATAAACAGCACTGGAACTGCAAATTAAGTGAAAGAACAGCCATGAGGCAGCAAATTTAGTCACTCCATTCCTGACTCGATGCATGTGATATGCATGACAATGAATCTTTGCACTTAAAATGGAGTAGCTTTAAATAAGCAACATGAGAAGTTTTGCAAACTTTAGTGGAGAATTGTATTGCATTAAAATCCTTCCATAAAATTGCTAATTAAATGTACTCTAATTAACTGTGACTTATTGTTAAACCTGGAGGAAAAATCTTGACTAAAGCCTGAAAGCAAATGCTGTTATCTCTGTCAGACTTCACACTACTGTAATATTGCAATGCTTAATTATCTTTAACCATGCAGTAAATTTTAACTCATTTAATGATTGCTATAAATAAGATATCATTAATAAGTTGCATCACAACTGTAAGTGACACGGATGGGTCTGCACAGCGCTTCTTTAATCAGTTCTTTGACCGGTTATATTTTGGAGTAAGCAAATTTACTATCATCGCTGCTGCTGCTTGGATCTTGTTGTACCTGGTGTGAGAGAGAATGGTGGAAAGATACAGAAATTTTCAACTCGAGATTAGGAAACTGCTGCTGAGTCCTATAGCAAAAGCCTGGTAGGTTTTTGCATTGAAAACTTGCTGAGGTCTGCAAACCTTCAACAGCCAAATCTCATTTGAGCTCACACCAGAATGAAGATTCCAGCTGTGTCCGTGATGACATTCTGCACATTCGTGAGGTGCTGAGCAGAAAGAAAGGTGAGCTTTAAATCTCTGTGCATCATGACAGTTATGGTTTGTAAGTCTCTTGTGTTCATGTAGATCAGTACGCCAACTATTATATTTAATCTACCATCTTGTTTCCGAAAGTATCCCATTAACAAAACAAAACATTACCTTTGTGCTTTGCATGCATGTTTGCTTCAAGTTCCACGGAGGATGCCCATTGCTTTCCTCCGTGTCACAAGGTTCTCGATTCAAGTCCCGCTCTAGGGCTGATACAGCAGTACAGCACTCCCTCCTTGTTAGAGGTGCTGTCTTTCAGATGAGATGTTAAACAGAGACTGCTTGGGTGGACATAAAATGTCCCATGATATTATTTTGAAGAAGAGCATTGGAGTTATCCCCAGTGTCCTGTCCAATATTTATCCCTAAATCAACATCACAAAAGCACTTAATCTGGTCATTGCCAGATTGCTGTTTGTGGGAGTTGCTGTGTTCATATTGGTTGCCGTGTTTCTTGCAATATAACAGTGACCACACTTCAAAAATGCTTCATTGGCTGTGAAACGCTTTGCAATGTTCAGTGGTTGCAAAAAGCACTTGAAAAGATGAATGTCATTCTTTTTAAAAATAGTAATAAAAGTCTATGCCTGGAGCCAGGCATTTCAAACACCTGTGCCAGAGACATTGCAATTTTTCAGCAAGGTCGAGTCAACATGGTAAATTGTGGACCTGCTGGACTACCATCTGTGCAATATCTTCAGGAGCTCAGATGAGCCAACTCTCTGGATACAGAAATAACTTTTAGCAGAAAGGCTGACAGAATTGATGATTGATTTGTGAATGTTGCAGAATCTGGTTTTCTGCAAAATGGGAAAAACTATGGACTGGCAGCACGGTGGCACAGTGGTTAGCACTGCTGCCTCACAGCTCCAGGGTTCAATTCCAGCCTTGGGTGACCATTTGCACTTTCTCCCCGTGTCTGTGTGGGTTTCCTCCGGGTGCCCGGGTTTCCTCCCACAGTCTAAAAATGTGCAGGTTTGGTGGATTGTTCAAACTAAATTGTCCCGTAGTGTCCCAAGATATGTAGGTTACATGGATTAGCCATAGTAAATGTGTGATGTTACAGGGCTGGGGCTGAGGAGAGATGATGTGGAGATGCCGGCGTTGGACTGGGGTAAGCACAGTAAGAAGTCTCACAACACCAGGTTAAAGTCCAACAGGTTTATTTGGTAGCAAATACCATAAGCTTTCGGAGCAATGCTCCTTCGTCAGATGGAGT
Organism: Mustelus asterias; assembly: GCF_964213995.1. Classification (NCBI taxonomy): domain Eukaryota; kingdom Metazoa; phylum Chordata; class Chondrichthyes; order Carcharhiniformes; family Triakidae; genus Mustelus; species Mustelus asterias. Next base: position 67,291,501 of record NC_135811.1, on the reverse strand, counting down.
GGTCTCTGTGCCCTGTTTGAGAACAGAGACCACTCCATCTGACGAAGGAGCATTGCTCCGAAAGCTTATGGTATTTGCTACCAAATAAACCTGTTGGACTTTAACCTGGTGTTGTGAGACTTCTTACTGTGCTGAGGAGAGAGCCTGGGTAAGATACCCTGTCAGTGAGTCAGTGCAGATTAGATTGGTCAAATGGCCTCTTCTGCACTCAAGGGATTCTATGATAGTTTACCCCAGTCGAGCACAAAGTCCTTCATCAAACTTTCAAATTCCAGCATAAAAGTGCAAATCCTTAAAGTGTATCTTTTAACCTATTTTGCTCGTCTTTTGTTTCTGTGCCTTCCCCATTTTTTCTTCATCCATGTGACCACATTTCCTTTAATTCCATGTGTCATTATGTTGTTATGGGTTTTTTACGTGATGCATTATCAAATGCAATTTCAAAATCTGCATATTTCCTTTATTTTCTGTTACTCCAAATAATTCTATCCAGTTAGAAATTAGCCCCTGATTAACTCATGTTTTTCCAAGTGCATAATGATTTCACTAAAATTTTATTTCCAGTAGTTTATTAACAGCTGAAATAAAATGAGCTGGCCATAATTTTCAGGCTTATCTCTTATTTGTTACCCTTTCAACAGAATTTTATAAAATCGGATCCTGGTGATTTGTCTGAGGTTAGAACAATTTCCTTAGTATTGTTTCTCTGGAAAGTACTTTCCACTAACTAACAATAATAAACCCTCCCACTGGTAGTTCAAGAATTCAGTATCCACGTCTTCTGAAAACTTTTAAGTGAGTGCTAAAAATATTCAGCAGGCCAGGAGAGAGGAACCGAGTTAACGACCCGATTTGGGTGGTGGGGCGAGGGGAATGAGCATTGTTGGGATTTGAATGAGGGAGAAAATTGTTGGGGATTGTGGGAGGCTGTGCAGTTTTAGACTCTGTTTAAAAACAGTACATACAAGTCAGTGAACTGAAGACAGAACCTAAGGGGCATGTCTTCAATTCATAGTGAAATGAGGGGGCATGGCTTCACTGGACATTGCGCTTGTCACTTAACCTCCTGACTCTGTTCATCCCAGGAGCCGGAACTGGAAGATACAAAGGCTCCAGTGTAAAACAGTAAGTGGACAGATTAAGTCGCATTCAGAGGTGGGCATTCCCACTCTGCTGCTGACTAGAAGATCTCGGCCTATGTTTCAGGTCAATAAAGTTCTCTCTTTTACATTCTTTCATTGCCCATTCATTACTATTGTGCTTATATACTCTGGCCTATTCTCCTCTTGGGCTATTCACCCGCTTCCAATCTTCCTGCCATCACTTAAAATTTTTATGTGTCGCATTCCCTACATGCCATGTTACCTCCTCGACTTTGAATCTCCTACCTTCCTATTTTATAACCTCTTTGTTCATGGTTCAGTCTCAACAGCATAATTTTCATATTACTCCAGGATGCTAATGCAACCAAAGGCCAAAAAGAGTCACCTTTTCGCCAAGCCCAAAGTCCCACAAAATCTATTTTTCTGCCACGTCCATCATTATGTCAATGGCATGTTTAAGATAGTCATAGCTTCAATTTTAGAGACAAAGAAATCTTATCTATGCATCTACCTGATGGGTTGGTCCTACTGGCCCTCTTTGGTCTCTCTGCAGTAATTGATGCAGTTGTTTGCACCATTCTCCGCCATTGATACTCCTTTATTTCCTGCTAAGGATTACCCCAAGAAAATTGCACTCTCTCTTACCTGTACATAGTCAGCATATCTCCAGCATTGGCTTTCATTTCTGTCAGGGAATGTGTGTGTGTGGATATTTTGTGAGATGGATTCTTCACCAATGATATCTTGTGCCATGAACTTCCTTAATTTCTATTTAAAAGTTTCTTTTAGCCGCTATGAAACACCTTCATTCAGTTTTTTGAGGCAAAAGTTTCTCATCTCACTAAATTCACCTTTCTCTGAAGATTCTCCTTTGAAGACTGTTCTAGTTTTTACTGAGCAAAATTAAATCATGAACTCATAATTTTGCCTCTGGAAGTCATCATTCTACACATTCGACATCATTGGCTCATCTTTAATCACAACATTTTTCAATCCACTATTAGATTTATAAAACAGCTATTTCAAAAATGGGTCCACTGATTCTCTTGTCTCATGCCTAAACTGTTTTGGATGCTTCAAAAATAATGGTAAAGGTCCTAATTTTATTGTTTTTAGACTTGATTCTGATCAGACTATTGGATTTACTCCAATAACATTATTGATCCTAATCTTCTTGTCATCCTCAAGCTGCTCCTTTCTAATCTGACCCTATCTTATGCCATTGCTTTCAGTCTCTTACTCCTTGGACACTTGTCTTTGTTTACTATATTCCTGTCATTTATTAAATGGAACTGTGCTAAGATTGAACATTTCTAAGTGATGCAAACAATCGTTAACTAAAATTATCCGTCATTTCAAAATTCCCAACTTGGTTTTCAACACAGTTGGTGATCTTGTTGTCTCTGTTATGCACTTCTGAAATTTCACTGTTGAACATTTTAGTGAATCTTCTATGTTGACGTTGGACAGCTCCAAAGGCTTAAACAACATTTAACATTGGAGTTGGGTAAGCGCACTATTGGTCTTTCTACCAAAGCCATCCTCATAATTGTTTACAACAGCAACTTATATTTATACAATATATTTGATATAATGAAACTTCCCACTCAAGTGGATAGAGCCGTGAAGAAGGCCTATAGTGCATTCGCATTTATTAACAGGGGGTTTGAGTTTAAGAGCCGTGGGGTTATGCTGCAACTGTACAGGACCTTGGTGAGACCACATTTGGAATATTGTGTGCAGTTCTGGTCACCTCACTATAAGAAGGATGTGGAAGCACTGGAAAGAGTGCAAAGGAGATTTACCAGGATGCTGCCTGGTTTGGAGGGTAGGTCTTATGAGGAAAGGTTGAGGGAACTAGGGCTTTTCTCTTTAGCGCGGAGGAGGATGAGAGGCGACTTAATAGAGGTTTATAAGATGCTGAGGGGGATAGATAGAGTGGACGTTCAGAGACTATTTCCTCGGGTGGATGTAGCTGTTACTAGGGGGCATAACTATAAGTTTCATGGAGGGAGATATAAGAGGGAAATATAAGAGGTAGATTCTTTACTCCGAGAGTTGTTGGGGTGTGGAATGGACTGCCTGTTGTGATAGTGGAGTCGGACACTTTAGGAACTTTCAAGCGGTTATTGGATAGGCACATGGAGCACACCAGAATGATAGGGAGTGGGATAGCTTGATCTTGGTTTCGGACAAAGCTCGGCACAACAACGACGGCCGAAGGGCCTGTACTGTGCTGTACTGTTCTATGTTCCCAGTTTCCTCTCGGAGTTTCTCTGACCTTGATTGTCATCTGACATTTTTCTTTACCTTGCGGGTTCTGTAGAGCCTGGATCTCTCTATACAGCTCTGTTTTTCATGTCAGTGGTCTATTCAATTAGCATCCAACTCTAGCCGATAATTTTGATATACATCAGCAACTTCCTAATGAGTTTCATACACTTGAGTTTTCACCAACTTGTTCAGTCCATTGGCTAAATTATCCCATCTTGATTTCTTCTATACACTGTTTAGATAAAAATCTTGTTTCCAGTTACTTAAATGAACAGTTTCTTCATGTTTCTCAAATGTAATGATGAGGTGTAACCTCTCACTTTTATCCTCAAACTATGCACTTTCTTGAGTACCTTCTCTGACATCTCTTGTATTGCTCACTTTTTTCTTCCATAGGTTCTTCAGTTCCCCTCAAAATTTATCTCTCTATAAACCCCCCCAATAATTGAATGCTGCTCTGCTATCAGAAGATGCAGTTCTCACTTCTCTGTCAATCCTAGACAGGATACAAGGAGACGTTAGGTTTGTGAAGTGATCCGTTCTTCACTTTGAGCCTTTAACCTTTTTTTTATTCATGGGATATGACATCACTGTCAAGCCCAATATTTATTGCCTGTCATTGATTGTCTTTGAGAATAAGAACATAAGAACATAAGAAATAGGAGCAGGAGTAGGCCATCTAGCCCCTCGAGCCTGCCCTGCCATTCAATAAGATCATGGCTGATCTGACGTGGATCAGTACCACTTACCCGCCTGATCCCCATAACCCTTAATTCCCTTACCGCTCAGGAATCCATCCATCCGCGCTTTAAACATATTCAGCGAATGTGGTGGTAAGTAGCCTTGGGGACAGCACAGTGGTTAGCACTGCTGCCTCACAGTGCCAGGGACCCAGGTTCGATTCCCAGCTTGGTTGACTGTGTGGAGTTTTCACGTTCTCCCTGTGTCTGCGTGTGTTTCCTCAGTGTGTTCTGGTTTCCTCCCATAGTCAAAAGACGTGCTGGTGAGGTGCATTAGCCATGCTAAATTCTCTCTCGGTATAGCTGAACAGGGGCTGGAGTGTGGCGACTAGGAGATTTTCACAGTAATTTCATTGCAGTGTTAATGTAAGCCTACTTGTGACATGAATAAATAAACTTTAAACTTGTTGGATCACTGCAGTCTGTGATGAAGGTGGTCCTATAGTGTTAGGGGAGAGTTCCAGGACTTTAATCCAGCCACAGTGAAAGAGTGAAATGGCTCCACGTCATGGTGGTGTGTAACTTGGAAGGAAGCTTGCAGTAAGTAGGGTTCCCATCCTCCTGTTTTTGACCTTCCAGGCAATAGAGGTCATGGACTTGGGAGGTGCTATTAAAGAGCATTGCACCTTGTAGATGCTGCACCCCTCAGCCAAGTTGTAGCAAAGATGGAAGGATTGAATGCAAATGTGCTGGACGGGGTAACAATCAAGCAGCTTGCTTTGTCCTACATGGTGCTCAGCTTCCTATGTTGTTGGAACTGTACACAGCAAAGCAATGGAGTGTATTCTATCACACTCCTGACTTGTAGTTGCTGGAAGGGCTAAGGAAAGAGAAAAGGTGAGTTGCTCGCTGCTAAACACTAAGAACGGGAATTTACGGCCTCGCTCAGGGGAGATCGTAGGTTGCTTTATTATCTGAGGAGTTGTGAATAGAACAGAACATTGCAAGCATCAACACACATCCCCATTCTGACCTTGGAACAAAGAAAATTACAGCACAGGAACAGGCCCTTCGGCCCTCCAAGCCTGCACCGACCATCTACCCGACTGAACTAAAACCCCCTACCCTTCCAGGGACCATATCCCTCTATTCCCATCCTATTCATGTATTTGTCCAGACGCCCCATAAAACTCACTATCGTATCTGCCTCCACTACCTCTCCCAGCAGTGAGTTCCAGGCATCCACCACCCTCTGTGTAAAAAAACTTGCCTCGTACATCTCCTTTAAACCTTGCCCCTCGCACCTTAAATCTGTGCCCCCTAGTAATTGACTCTTCCACCCAGGAAAAAGCTTCTGACAATCCACTCTGTCCATGTCTCTCATAATCTTGTAGACTTCTATCAGGTCGCCCTTCAACCTCCGTCATTCCAGTGAGAACAAACCAAGTTTCTCCAATCCCTCCTCATAGCTCATGCTCTCCATGCCAGACCACATCCTGGTAAATCTTTTCTGTACCCTCTCCAAAGCCTCCACATTCTTCTGGTTGTGTGGCAACCAGAATTGAACACTATATTCCAAGTGCGGCCTAACTAAGATGGAGGGAAGGTCTGTTACAAATATAAAACGAGTAAGATCGTTACATTCTGGGACTGTTCCTTTAATTTAGGGTGAAACAGAGGCATATGATCTATTTTGAATTCTGCCTGACATGCTTGGGTATTTTCATAGAATCATAGAATCATAGAAACCCTACAGTGCAGAAGGAGGCCATTCGGCCCATCGAGTCTGCACCGACCACAATCCCACCCAGGCCCTACCCCCACATATTTACCCACTAATCCCTCTAACCTATGCATCCCAGGACTCTAAGGGGCAATTTTTTTTTAACCTGGCCAATCAACCTAACCCGCACATCTTTGGACTGTGGGAGGAAACCGGAGCACCCGGAGGAAACCCACGCAGACACGAGGAGAATGTGCAAACTCCACACAGACAGTGACCCGAGCCGGGAATCGAACCCGGGACCCTGGAGCTGTGAAGCAGCAGTGCTAACCACTGTGCTACCGTGCCGCCCTCTTTAATTTTGTTAAAGATTTAAAGGGAACCCAGTTTGCCGTACTGGGAAAATGATGTGAGATATTCATACTTGTAAATAATGGTAAGGGCAGCTATGCTGATGGTGGATAGACTCTTAGTCTTGACATCACAGGGAAGTGTTAGGAATATCAGATTTTGAGTAAAGGGTCGAGAAAATAGCTAATTAGCATTTTTAACTGGATACAAGGCTTATGTGATTCAAGTAACCATGAAAATGTGCTTTGCGAGCGGGAGAGTCCATAGCAAGCTATTGTATTGGGTTATAGGATTTTTCTTAAGATATCCCTAAATTTCATAGGTCATCTGAAAGAGTGCATCAAGATAGAGGTGTTATGCACGTGAATATCCATTTATTGATTTAGGCAGCAGAGGACATTCTGATGCTTCTGGCATACTATAGTCCAGTACAAATACTGGTTTAACCTGTTCCTGTCCCGAATCACCCCCAACTCTTAATCAAGCCCAGCTCTTAAAATACAAGCTTCATGAGCATCACCTGCTCTCAATTTACTCTGAAGCAAGACCTGGTTTACTCTTAAAGGAGCCTGCATTTTTAATATTGTTGAGAAGCAGCCGTTCTCTATTGTTTACCATGTAGGATGTAGGTGGCAGTTTGCACTTGGATTGAAGAGACCAAGTTTCAGCAAGGCCTTAAGATTCACCAGCTTTTTCTAGAAAGAGGAATCTTCAGGGTAACTCTCAATGTAAAAGTCAATTCAGGGGTAAAAGTTATCCAGCTGTAACGGGGAAAAGGAAGCATGCCATCAAAAGCTAAGAATAGCCTTGAGTTGGTTCCTGGTGAACAAATTATCCACTTAAGGGACAGAGTAAGGTATAACCATGGAAAGGGATTTTCAGTCATTTTAAAAATTAAAAGAATAATATCTTATGTTGTTTAGAGTATGTTAGAGTGTATGCAACTTATTGATTGGTATTTGGGCATTGGAGCTTTTAGACAAAGGGTTGTTCTGACGAAGAGTCATCCAGACTCGAAACATTAGTTCTACTCTCTCTCCACAGATGCTGTCAGACTTGCTGAGATTTTCCAGCATTTTCTGTTTTAGTTGCTTTTAGTTTATTCCAGAACAAATCTTAAAACTTGAAATTTTTGCATGTGTTCCTTTCGGTCACTGGAAGTTCACATTTCTTCTTAAAAGTTATTGGTCTGTACAGGGACTATAACAGGTTCTTGATGAAGTAGCTGAATGATATTGTGACTGAGGGCATTGACCTGAGGAATTTCTGCAGTGATATCCTGGGGCCGGGGTGATTGGCCTCCAGCAATGACAACAATCTTTCACTGTGCCTGATATGACTCCAACTGGTGGAGAGTTTCCAACACTCCCTTCTCCTTCCACTCTTGATTCTCATTGACTTCAATTTATTCAGACTGTTTGATGCCACATTCGGTCAAATGTTGTCTTGATGTTGAGGGCAGTCACTCTGCCTTACCTCTGTAATTCAGCTCTTTCATCCATGTTTGCACCAGGCTATAATGAGATTTAGAGCTGAGTGGCCCTGGTAGAGTACAAACTGAGCAGATTATTGATGCCAAACACTGCTTCAGAGCATTGCCACTGACATCTTCCAACACTTCGCTGATGATTGAGAGCAGACTGGGCCAGATTGGATTTATCCTGCCTTTTGTGGACAGGGCATACTTGGTCAATTGTTAGCTAGATGCCAGTGCTGTAGCTATTTAGAGTCATAGAGCAATACAGCATGGAAACAGGCCCTTCGGCCCAACTGGTTCCATGCCAACCATGGTGCCCTCTTAGCTAGTCCCAATTGCCCGAGTTTGGGTCTTATGTGTCTAATCCTTTCCCGTCCATGTAATTGTCCCAACTCCTATACACAATGCCTTGACTGATGAAGGCCAGTGTGACACCGCTTTCAATGAACTATGTACTTGTACTCCTAGGTCTCTGCGTTCTTCAACATTCCCCAAGGCCCTACCATTCACTGTATAAGTCCTACTCCAGTTTGACTTTCCAAAATGCAACACCTCATGTATTGAAATGTATTTACCAGTCGTTGGCCAATTCCCTAACTGATCAAGATCCCCCAGTAATTTTTGATAACCTTCTTCGCTATCAGTGATACCTCCTAATTTAACCCGCAAACTTACTAACCATGCCTTGCCACATTCACATCCAAATCATTTATATAAATAACAAACAACAAGGGTCCTAACACCAACCCCTGAAGCACACCACTGGTCACAGCCCTCTAGTCCTAGAAACAACCATCGAACATCGCCCTCTGCTTCCTACTGTCGAGCTAATTTTGAATCCAATTAGCTAGCTCTCCCTGGATCTCATGCGACCTAACCTTCCAGTGGGCGGCACGGTAGCACAGTGGTTAGCACTGCTGCTTCACAGCTCCAGGGACCTGGGTTCGATTCCCAGCTTGGGTCACTGTCTGTGTGGAGTTTGCACATTCTCCTCGTGTCTGCGTGGGTTTCCTCCGGGAGCTCCGGTTGCCTCCCACAATCCAAAGATGTGCGGGTTAGGTTGATTGGCTCTGCTAAAATTGCCCCTTAGTGTCCTGGGATGCATAGATTAGAGGGATTAGTGGGTAAAATATATGGGGGTAGGGCCTGGGTGGGATTGTGGTCGGTGCAGACTCGATGGGCCGAATTGCCTCTTTCTGTACTGTAGGGTTTCTATGATTTCTATGATTTCCAGACTAACCCATCATGCGGGACCTTGTCAAAAGCCTTGCTAAAGTTCATCTAGACAACATCTACTGCCTTACCCTCATCCATCGTCTTGGTTACCTCTACAAAAAACTCTAAACGATTCATCAGACATGACTATCTCAATGTTGGTAGATCCTGTCCCTCTGAATCCCCTCCAATAACTTTCCCACTGGCCTGTAATTCCCTGGTTTGTCTTTGCTACTCTCCTTAAACAACAGAACAACATTAGCCACTCTCCAGTCTTCCGGAACTTCACCGGTGGAAAGAAATGAAGCAAATATCTCTGCAAGGGCGTCTGCAATTTCTTTCCTAGCCTCCCACAAGATCCGAGGATGCGCTTGATCAGGCCCAGGAGATTTCTCCGGTTTAGTGCGCTTTAAGGCTGCAGATACCTTCTCCTGAGTAATATGCATGTGGCCCAAGACATCACCACTTGTTTCCTTTATTTCTGTAGCACCCATGATTTTCTCCTACACCGAAACCACTTGACTGGAGATGTGGCTCATTCTGCAGCACAAGACTTCAATGTTACAACTGGGGTGATTTTGGAGCCTTTCACGTTTGCAGTACTCAGTGTGCTCAACTATTCTCTTCTATGTTGTGAAGTGAATCAAATTGGCTGAAGACTGGCATCTCTGACAGCGAGGACTTCAATGGAAGTCAAATGGATCATTTGGTACTTCTGGCTGAAGGTGATTGCAAAGCACATGATGGAAACATTTGCACTCACGTGTTGGGCTCAAATTCATGGACCACCTCCTCTCTTTATAAATGTGAGGTTATTCACTTTGAAAGCAAAAACAAGAAGGCAGATTACTATCTGAATGGCTGTAAATTGGGGGAGGAGAGTGTGCAGCGGGACCTGGGTGTCCTTGTGCACCATTCACTGCGGTAAAGAAGGCAAATGGCATGGTGGCCTTCATTGCGAGAGGTTTTGAGTACAGGAGCAGGGATGTGTTGTTGCAATTATACAGGGCCTTGGTGAGGCCACACCTAGAGTATTGTGTGGAGTTTTGGTCTCCTTTTCTGAGGAAGGGTGTTCTTACTCTCGAGGTAATGCAGCGAAGGTTTACCAGACTGATTCTTGGGATGGCGGGACTGATATATGAAGAGAGATTGACTAAGTTAGGATTGTTTTCGCTGGAGTTCAGGCAAATGAGGGGGGATGTCATAGAGACTTTTAAAATTCTAACAGGACTCGACAGGGTAGATGCAGGGAGGATACTCCCGATGGCGGGGGAGTCCAAACCAGGGTCACTGTGTGAGAATTCAGGGTAGACCATTTGGCACAGAGATGAGGAGACATTTCTTCACCCAAAGAGTGGTGAGCCTGTGGAATTCATTACCACAGGAAGTAGTTGATTCCAAAACATTGAATGTATTCACGAGGCGGCTGGATATAGCACTTGGGGCGAATGGGATCAAAGGTTATGGGGAAAAAGCAGGATTAGGCTATTGAGTTGGATGATCAGCCATGATTGTCATGAATGGTGGAGCAGGTTCGAAGGGCCAAATGGCCTCCTCCTGCTCCTATCTTCTATGTTTCTATGTTTAGTTTAGTTGTTCACCATTACTGACAGAACTGTAGGGCTTTGATTTGATACTTTGATTGTGGGATTGATTAATTTTTTTCTTACATATGCTGCTCCTCTGTTTTACAAGCATGAATTCCTGTGTTGTAGCTTCACCAGGCTGGCACCTTGTTTTTAGTTGTGCTTGGTATGGCTCCTTGCATGCTGTTCAATACTCCTCAATGTTACCAGGGTTGGTCCCCTGGCTTGATAATTGCAAAGTGAAGTGTTTGCTCGGCCATAAGATTACAGATTATGGTGGTATGCAATTCTGCTGTTGCTCATAGCTCAGTGTCTATTGGATATCCAGTTTTAAGATGCCAGATCTGTTCTGAATGTATCCTATTTAGCATGGTGATGTTGCCATATAACATAATAGAACATGTCCTCATTGTGCAGACAGGATTTTGTCTGCATAAAGATTCTGCGGTTGTCACTCTTAGAAATCATAGAAGAAATCATAGATTTCATAGAAATCATAGATCATAGAAATCATAAATCATAGAAATCTTACCAGTGTTGTGATGGACAGATACATCTGCAGCAAGTAGATTCATAAAGGCAAGGGCAAGGAGGCTTTACCTCCTCCTTGGTGTTTTTACCATCTGTTGAATGCCCAGTCTGGTCGATATGTCCTTCAGGATGATAGTATGGTATACTAACTTAAGTTCATCTTCCAAATTGTGTTCAACATGAGGGAGTACAGATTCATCAACTGAGGGAAAGCAGTTGAAGGTTTGTTTCCTTGCCGGTGAGACTTCATGGTGCCTGTGGTCCTTGTTGCTGACTCCCAGAGCCACACCCTCTTGACTGTATATCACTCTGCCACTACCGCTGGTGATCTGTCCTGTAGATGAGGATATACTCAAGAAAGAGGAATCAGACATTTTCTGAAAGATGTGATTCCAAGAGAATGAGTATGCCGGGCTGTTGACACAAGTCCATTGAAGTGAGGAGGACCTTGCAAGGCTAACTAGGTAAAGTGTCTTTGTCATGTCTGGTGACTGGGTCAATGCTGATTGGTCTTGTTTTATTGTTTTTGTAATGGTTTGATACTGAGTGAGTTGCTGGGCTATTTCAGAGGGCAGTTAAGAATCAACCACAATGATATGGGTCTGGAGTTGCCTTTAGGCCAGACTGAGTAGGGACGGCAGGTTTTTTTCATAAAGTTTCATGGTCACCATTAATAGAACATAGAACAGTACAGCACAGAATAGGCCCTTCGGCCCACAATGTTGTGCCGAGCTTTATCTGAAACCAAGATCAAGCTATCCCACTCCCTATCATCCTGGTGTGCTCCATGTGCCTATCCAATAACCGCTTAAATGTTCCTAAAGTGTCTGACTCCACTATCACTGCAGGCAGTCCCTTCCACACCCCAACCACTCTGCGTAAAGAACCTACCTCTGATATCCTTCCTATATCTCCCACCATGAACCCTATAGTTATACCCCCTTGTAATAGCTCCATCCACCCGAGGAAATAGTCTTTGAACGTTCACTCTATCTATCCCCTTCATCATTTTATAAACCTCTATTAAGTCTCCCCTCAACCTCCTCCGCTCCAGAGAGAACAGCCCTCGCTCCCTCAACCTTTCCTCATAAGACCTACCCTCCAAACCAGGCAGCATCCTGGTAAATCTCCTCTGCACTCTTTCCAGCACTTCCACATCCTTCTTATAGTGAGGTGACCAGAACTGCACACAATACTCCAAATGTGGTCTCACCAAGGTCCTGTACAGTTGCAGCATAACCCCACGGCTCTTAAACTCCAACCCCCTGCTAATAAAAGCTAACACACTATAGGCCTTCTTCACAGCTCTATCCACTTGAGTGGCAACCTTTAGAGATCTGTGAATATAGACCCCAAGATCTCTCTGTTCCTCCACAGTCTTCAGAACCCTACCTTTGACCCTGTAATCCACATTTAAATTAGTCCTACCAAAATGAATCACCTCATTACTGATGTGAATCTTTGATTCCAGATGAATTTAAATAACTGAATTTAAATTTCTTAACCTCTGTGACGGGGTATGATGTATGTTACCTGATCATTCACCAGACATCTGGATTCCTATTCCAGTAGCATAACCACAGTGCTACTATATCCAACTTTTCTCTATTTTGGTTAGTCGTGCTCCAAATTTCCTTCTCCAAATGCATCATTCTGCACATTTCTCTTCCTCCTTGCACCTTGGTTGTTTTGAAGTCTTGATTTAGCAGAGCTTTATATTTTAATTTCTAATCTGTTGATTCTCTGACTTTCACCAATTTGGCCTTCCTTTAACAGCATTCAGTGTATGCTTGGCAATACCTCATCACTATTTGCTTTATCTTGTCTTTACATTTGATCGTTCACAATTTAGTGAATTATAGGCGTTGAGCCTTTTGTTTGCCTTTTCAGTGAAATGATGACGAAGGTTAAACTATTTGTTGCTTCTTTTCAGTACATTTGCGTGGGACTATGTTTAGGGGAATATTTGTATCCAGCAACGCCTACAGGTCTCTTGCATTTATCCAATCAAGACCATCACGATTTCCCCTTGAGCTGTAAAACCGTGCCATATTTGTATGGTACCATATCCCATTGCTAAGGTTATTGAATAGAGGATACTAAATCTGCCGTGAGCCAGCGATACACAAATATTCTTTAAGTAATGCCCAGTGTACTCAAAGAGCAATTAGTTCAAACAATAGCCATACTAGATGACATTTACCAGGAACCCTCTTGGGCAGCACAGTGGTTAGCACTGCTGCCTCACAGCGCTAGGGACCCAGGTTCGTTTCCGGCCTCGGGTCACTGTCTTTGTGAAGTTTGCATGTTCTCCCCGTGTCTGCATGGGTTTCCTCCGGATGCTCTGGTTTGCTCCCACACTCCAAAGATGTGCGGGCTAAGTTGATTGGCCATGATAAATTGCCCCTGAGTGTCAGGGGTACTGGGACGGTAAATATGTGGGGTTATGGGGATAGGACCTGGGTGGGATTGTTGTCGATACAGGCTTGATGGGCCAAATGGCCTCCTGCACTGTAGATTCTATGATTCTATATATGCAGCCTTGGGCTTCACATCTCTTAGGAGCTTAGGAAGGAGGCCAGAGGCAGAAATTAAGTGATATGGGATAAAAATTAGTATTGTTTCATTATGATTATAATTATTCTTATGAAGTATTAGGATAAGTGAATCTTCTGATTTCAGAGGAATGCTGTAAGCAGTCCAATCATAATTGAGGGGGTATCTTGAAGGCAGTTCAAATCCCTTTTTGTGTGTTGAGAATGTGAAACAAGCTGCACAAGAAATTGTCAATACTTTAATATCTTTAGGCTTCTTACTAATCTAACCTGTATCAGCATCTATTGAAGTTTAGCAAGCATCATATATTTACCTCATTGCTTAGACCACACTAAATTAACTTTGGACTCTTTCGACTTTTAAGTCTTGGACTCTTTAGCCTTGAGATTGTGGAGGAAGAAAGAAGAAATGTTTTGTTGGTTAATTTGAGTTGTGCATTGCATTCCTAATATTTTGCTTGATTCTGAATGGGACATTTTAATATTTTTTGATCTTAGCCAGAATTAAAACCAAAACCTAACCTATTGTATTAAATTGCTCCCTTACCGTAGATGTCTGCTAACTATTATTCTGTATAATGTAGCTTTATTTGACAGAATGGTAGAGTAAAATCCAGCGGTGTGCCTTAATTGGGCTATTTGACTTGGGGTAGTTTTATCCTTTCAGCTAAAAAATAGATGTGTTTTTGGTTTAGTGCCTGACTTGAGAAGCTATTAGCCTAAATAGGGTTACATTCTCATGCACAGAGACACTGAATTTGAATTGACCTGATGCCAGAATATTCAACATGTCTTTTATAAAGCAACATTTGGTGGCTAAAATTTTAAATTCGATTCCTTGGAAAAGTAAATTTAAAAAATACAACATTTCCAAGCTAGGCAAATCTAATATGCTACATTGTGACTATAATTCCTGTGAAGTGATAACATTAGCCTTGAGTCTGGGCCACTGATAATTAATTATTCAACATTGATTATAATTATTTTCCCAGCCATACAAATAAAAAAAGCCTTGCGGATAAATCAAGAAATACAATTCTATATGCAATAATGAAATAGTAATGATCCATATGCTTGTGACTCAGCAATTTTGGGCAGTGTGTGACATGGCTGATGGCCAGCACTACAGCGAGGATGAATGTTGTAATGCTATGTGCCAGAGCATTAATCTTTACTGAATGGACACCATATGAGGTTGGTTTCAGAATGCAACCTGCCTTGGCTGTATGCCTGTCCTTTAGACCACGCTGGTCTGCAGGATTACAGTTCTTGGGATTCTCCGGAAGCCTTGTATAAATAGTGTTTGTTTATTGTGGCAGAATTCAAGATTTCTTGCATAGTTGTGTCCACTTGTTTGTGGCTTATATATTTGCATTTACTCTTTTCCTGTTGAAAGTGTGCTGTCTTAATTACTATTTAACATCAAGCTTTATTAAGAGATGCACTATGCGAATATCTAGACTATTCTCAAGGTAAAACAACCATTCTGAATTAAGATGCTGTACAAGATAATAGAAGTGGCTTCAAGAACCTATTTCTACAAAGAAACTAATCTACCTACTAAAGTTTGTTTTTAATTATCCTAAAGATTGCATTCTTTGTATTTACCAAGCAGAGCTGAATGAGGGGAAGCTTTGTGCTATTGGCTCTCCCCACTTAGGATTCAGTTGACACTGGTAAACTAATTTCACATAAGATCCATACAGCTAATGGGCATGGGCAATTTTCATTCCATCAGTGCTGACTAGATTTGAATTCAGATCCCAGAAACCTAGTCAACTATAAACCAACTGTCTCACCTTGTTGCTCAAGGCATAGGACTCTTTGTATATTTAAATTAGTTCAGTACTGATTGCAGGCAGCGGCAGGTACATCTAAAAACAGTGAAAACCAATAGGCTTTGTAAAAATATGATTTAATCTGTTGCCATGTGAACTTGGTGCCTCGAAATTGACTGTTATGCCTGTTTTTCACCGAAATTGGTCAAAACATAGCAATTTCTACCCAGTGTACACTAACACCTTTTACTGAAGTATTGTTTGATGTTGTCCTGTGAAGCATCTTGGGCTGTTATACTATGTTAAAAATACTGTATGAATGCATGTTATTGTTGATTGTGACCAAGTGCCAGGATGTCAGATTAGGCCCGTTATGTAAATTGAGTTTGACACTCCTAGTTTAGGCATTACAGAAATAGTCATCTTCCTTTTCTTCCCTGTGGAGAAACTGGTGACTTGATCTGAGCATTTCTATGTATCGGCACAACTCCCCCCGGTATCCACCTCCAACATTCCCCCTCCACCTGGACTCCTCCCTCTGATCTCTTACCTGCTCTTGATATTTTCATTGTGAACTGTCGGCGTGACATCGGCCATCTCAATTTCTCTGCTCCTCTCCAACACTCTAACTTGTCTCCTTCCGAACTTCCCGGCTTGGATCACTGTGTGGAGTTTGCACGTTCTCCTCGTGTCTGCGTGAGTTTTCTCCAGGTGCTCCAGTTTCCTCCCACAGTCTGACAGACGTGCTAGTTAAGTGCATTGACCCAAACAGGCGCCAAAGTGTGGTGACTAGGGGAATTTCACAGTAACTTCATCGCAGTGTTAATGTAAGCCTTACTTGTGACTAATAAATAAACTATAACTTTAAAAAAAAATAACTTGCAGCACTTCACTCTCTTAGGACCATCCCTGACCTTGTCATCAAACCTGCCGACAAGAGCGGTGTTGTTCTTGTCTGACGTATGAACCTCTAACTTGCAGAGGCTGAGTGCCAACTCTCGGACGCTTCCTCCTACTGAGGAGGAACCGACGACCGAACATCAAACCACCATTTCCAGGACTGTCAATGACCTCATCTCCTCTGGAGATCTTCCCTCCACAGCCTCCAACCTCATAGTCTCCCAACCTCGGATGGCCTGCTTCTACCTCCTTCCCAAAATCCACAAATGGGACTGCCCCGGTAGGTCCATCATGTCAGCCTGTTTCTGCCCCACTGAACTCATTTCCTCATAACTTGACTCCATTCTCTCTCCTCTTGTCCGGTCCCTTCCCACCTACATCCGCAATTCCTTCGATGCCCTACGCCATATCAATGACTTCCAGTTCCCTGATCCAAACTGCTTCCTCTTCACCATGGATGTCCAATCCCTCTACACCTCCATTCCCCACCAGGATGGCCACAAAGCTCTTCGCTTCTTCCTCGATCAGAGGTCTGAACAATCCCCATCCACCACCACTCTCCTCCGTCTGGCTGAACTGGTTCTCTCACTCAACAGTTTCTCCTTTTTTAACTCATCTCACTTTTTCCAAATAAAAGGTGTGGCTATCACCTGCATGGGTCCCAGTTATGCCTGTCTCTTTATGGGTTATGTGGACCATTCCCTGTTCCAGTCCTAATCCAACCCCCTCCCACAACTCCTTTATTAATACATCGATGACTATTTTGGTGCCACTTCATGCTCTCATCTGGACCTGGAAAAATGTATCAATTTTGCTTCCAATTTCCACCCCTCTATCACTTTCACTTGGTCCATCTCTGAGACTTCTCTTCCCTTCCTTGACCTCTTTGTCTCCATTTCTGGTGATAAAGTGTCCATTAGTATCCATTACAAGCTCACTGACTCCCACAATTACCTTGACTATAACTCTTCACACCCCATGTCCTGTAAGGACTCCATCCCATTCTCTCAGTTCCTTCACCTCCATCGCATCTGTTCTGATGCTGCCACTTTCCAAAATAGCGCTGCTGATGTATCTTCCTTCTCCCTCAATCATGGTTTTCCACCCACTCCGCAGGGACCGTTCTCTCTGGACACCCTGGCCCACTGTTCCATCACACCTGCTTCAATCTGATCTATTGCATTCACTGCTCCTAATGCGGCCTCCTCTACATCGGAGAGAGCAAACGCAGACTGGGTGACCACTTTGCTGAATACTTTAGTTCAGATCTTTCTGTCGCATTCCACTTCAATACACCACTCTGCTCTGTTGTTCATATGTCTGCCCTTGACCTTTTGCAATGTTCCAGTAAAGCCCAACGCAAACTGGAGAAACAGCACCTCATCTTCCAATTGGGCACTTTACAGCCTTCTGGACTGAACATTGAGTTCAACAACTTCAGAGCATCAACTCTCTCCTCCACCTTCACCCCATTTCCATTTATTTTGTTTCATCTCATTCATCCATTTTATCATCCTTCTTTCTCACTTCCAGTTTTCCACTTCTCCATTCCAACTCTCCTTCTTGCCCCCCCCCGCCCCTCTCAGGGCATCTTCCATAATCCCCATGCAGTCCTTTACCATCTGTACCTCTGTTCTGCCATTCATACATTCTGATCACTTAGTGGACACTTTTAGCACCTTAACCTTTGGATTCCTCAATTACATTCCCTTTCCTATTCCACCCATTGCACACCTCCCCCCCCCCCCGGCCCCACCCTCATAGTATAAATCTCTGCTGATTCTCTTAGCTCTGATGAAGGGTCATCTAGATTTGAAGCGTTGACTCTATTCTCTCTCCACAGATGCTGTCAGGCCTGCTGTGATTTTCCAGCATTTTCTGTTTTTGTGTTGGGCCTGAATGTGTTGTGGACCTGAATCTTTGCTGATCATTGGAAGGAAAAATTAAGAAAAACAATCTCAGCAGCACAGGTGACTTGCTTTCACAGTGGAGACTAAAACCCAGACCATGCTGAAGATGAAAGTTAATGAATAGTAAAACCCAAAGGTTAAAAACAATCAATGCAAATAAAATGGCTAATTTGAAAATTACCAGCCCTGATCAATACCTTTCCCTGAACCACTCTGAAGTACTTTGATCCGTTTTTCCATGTTAAAGGCACTATATAAATGCAAATTGTTGCTGTGATTTAGGAGAATGAAGGAGCATTTCCCCTTGTTGTCTATTTTTCTTTACTCTCATCAGCTGTTTCTGCACTGATTGTTTGCAGTATTGATGTTTCTCCATGACCACTTGAAGAGACTCACCAATTTGCGTTCGTCCAGTCACTCTGATATTTAGAGGATGTTGAATTAATCAACAGTTTTAGATTTTCCATATCCCTCTTTTGCTATTATGCTTGTTGAAAGACTGAGATCAGCACTTCAGGCTTATCTCTACTTTGTCAGCAGGCAGAACATAGAACGGAAAGATGGGAAATCTGAAATCGTTGATTAACTAAAAAAATTGAATTCAGCACAAAAGTGAAGATGTAGCATTTAAGTTGCACAGAGCCTCAGTCAAACCTGATCATGTGGATGACATTCATTCCTGAAGATCGCACCTTGCACAGCCTGACTGTCCTAATGGTGGTTTTAATAGAATGCCGCAGAAGGATAAGGAGTTAAACTATGAGGGCAGTCTGCAGAAACTTGATTCGTATTCCCTTAAGTTTTGAGATTTGTCTGGTTATTAGTTGAAATGATTCCATTTCTTAATGCAGAGAAACTATTTCTGGAAGGAATCCAGAACAAGAGCCTTTAATAAAATTAGAAATAGGTGGTCGAGAAGTGAAATCTGGAAGCGATTTTTCACATGAATGATAACGGAAACCTGGAATTCTCTTCTCCAAAGGGCTGAATTAATTGAAATTTTGAAGACCAAGATTGACAGTGTTTTGTACAAAGGAGAATGGAAAAAAGGTGAGTGAATGGAGTTTTGGTGAAGACCAGCAAAGCAATAGAATCGTAACATCTGACAGTACAGATGAAGACTATCCAGCCCATCGTGTCTTTGCTAGTTCTTTGAAAGAGCTATCCGATTTAGGCCTGCACTGCAAGTTTTATCTCAGTTAGCATGTCAAGCAGCAATTTTTATTTATATAGCACATTTAATGCAATACAATGTCTCAAGGAGCACCATAGAATCATAGAATCCTACAGTGTAGAAAGAGGCCATTCAGCCCATCGAGTCTGCACCAACCACAATCCCACCCAGGCCCTATCCACACATCCCTACATATTTACCCTCTAACCTATGCACCCCGGGACACTAAGGGGCAATTTAGAATGGCCAATCAACCTAACCCGCACATCTTTGGACTGTGGGAGGAAACCGGAGCTCCCAGAGGAAAACCACACAGACACAGGGAGAATGTGCAAAACTCCACACAGACAGCGACCCGAGCCGGGAATCGAACCCAGGTCCCTGGAGCTGTGAAGCAGCAGTGCTAACCACTGTGCAACCGTGCCGCCCATTGGAGGGTTATTTTTAAAAATTGGCACTTGACCTGTCACCTGTGCTGCTGTCTGCACTTCTCTAGTGAGATATTGGGACCTGTCACCAGATGGGGTTCAAGAAGTATCTTAAAGGAGGGAATTGGTGTAGAGAGGAGGCAAGGTTTAGGGATGGAATTCTAGAACTTGGAGCCCAGATAGCGAAAGGCATATGGAGCAAAGTCATGGATGCGCAAGAAGTAATCAGAATTAGAGAACTCCAGTTATTTTGGAGAGTGATGGGGCTGGTGGAAATTACAGAGATGGGGAAGGTCAAGACCATGAAGAACCTCAAAGTAAGGACGTGAGTTTTTAAATTTAGGTTTATGTAACTGTGAGTCAATATAGATCAACAGTGTTAAACATGAATGGGGACATAGCTTTGACTGATCTCAAATTTAAGAGGTGGTAGGCCCATCAGGCTTGAACTGGAATTCTCCAGTCTAATGGTGGCAAAGGCAGGTGAGGGTTTCAGTTGCCTTTTAAAAGCTACTGTGGATTCTACTTACAACCCTTACAGGTAGCATGTTTTAGATCTGAAAAAATGTTTCCACATTACCCCTCTGGTCCTTTTGCTAGTTACTTTAAACCCACTGATCCACATGCCTGAAGAATAGTGTCACTATATTTGTTCTATCAAAACCCTTCTTAAATTTTGACGATTATTAGATTTCCCCATAATCCCTCTGTTTGAAGGATTTAACAGAATGGCAGCACAAGCGTGATTGGCTGATTGGCCTGATCTTGTTCCAGTTTTTTCAAATGAAGCAACAGCAGAAATGTAATTAAAAGGCTCTATTTACAGTGATATTACTTATTTACATGGTGAAGTTGTTTTGAAAACTATTTCCTTTTACACCATTTCTGTGTCTTTATTCATGTTCTATTCCTGTGACATTTTATGATTGCTCACTTTTCTTTTGGATTTTAGTTTGGATTCTAATAACATTGTACATGATGACAAATACAGTGGATCAGAAAGTTGGTGGTGATTGGACTCTGGTGTGTAGACAAGATTTAGTACTTATTTTGAAGTTAGGCATCTGTCCTTTTTTTGATTTGATGCCATTTATCTTAGCTTAAAAAGTAAAACGTATGGCAATTTGAAAAGCGGAGTCGGGGTGGTTGTAGTGTAGGAGTTATTCTGTCATGCAGAGGAGCAGTGAGAGATGAAGCTGAGGTGTTACAGCATCCTGACTGGGAGGATATGTAATTACAGGATGATAAATTTATATCATTCTATTATAAATGTGGGCACAGAAATTTATAATGAAATAAGTTAACACAGGAGTGTGGTGAAGCATGGTAACAGGAAGCATGACCATATCAAGATACAGGTTACCAGCACAGTATCAGCACAGGAAAAAACTTGGATTTTATATATCACCTTTCACAACTTCAGCAAAGCCCATAGGGTTTTGCCATCAATGAACTATTTTATTTCAAGTGCAGTCATTGTTTCAATGTGGGGCAAATGCAAAACCAATTTGTACACAGCTAGATCCCACAAACAGTTAAATAACCAGTTAGTATTTTTGGTAGTGCTGGTAGAGGGACAAATTTAATCCAGGACATCACGAGTAACTCGCTGCTCTTTGAATAGTGATAATGGCAAGGCATCATCAAAAAAGTTCAATTAGTCATTTGTTTCATTGCTCTATGTACAATATTGCTACCATTTTTGCCTGCATTACCATTGTAACTGCACTCAAGAAATAATTAATTGCAAAGCCTATTTGTCTTCAATCACTCAGCTGTTATCATCAGTGGATCACCCACTCATATAACTTTAAAGTTTGGAGTTCAGTATGGGTGTTTAAGCAGTAAGCTTTAATAATGCCCCATGGGAAGGCGATGGCCGAACGGTATTATCATCAGACAGTTAATCCAGAAACTCAGCTAATGTTCTGGGGATCCGAGTTCGAATCCCACCATGGCAGATGGTGGAATTTGAATTCAATTTAAAAAATCTGGAAATTAAGAATCTACTGATGACCGTGAAACCAATGCCAATTGTCAGAAAAACCCATCTGGTTCACTAATGTCCTTCAGGGAAGGAAATCTGCCGTCCTTATCTGACCTGGCCTACATGTGATTCCAGCCCCACAGCAATGTGGTTGACACTCAATTGCCCTCAGGCAACAAGGGATGGGCAATAAGTGCTGGCCACCCACGAATGAATAAAATAAAGTTGGGAGTTCTCATAGTATACTGATCAATTGCATCTGTTATTTTCTCTGTTATACATAGTATATATTCAAGACTTCAACCATTGCCAAAAAAAATCTGTTTTAAACTACCTAGCATTCTCCAACTCCAGCTGTGCATCGCCTACTTAATCACATATCTGATACTTTTATAACCAATTGCTTCAGTACCTTCTTTAATAGCTTCCCAACTTTCACCCGACACAAACTCCAACTTCTCCAAGCACTAAATCTCATCCACTCATCACTCAGTGACTCATCACTCAGTGACCCACACTGGCTCACTGTATGCCCAGTAAAAAATCTCTCAGCACCAGTTTACTGTGCTTGTACTGTTCTTACTGTGCTTATCCCAGTCCAACGCCGGCATCTCCACATCATCACTGTATGCCAACATGTTCAGATTAAGCTCTTTGTCATGTTTTGAAATCTCTCCTTGCTATACTATATTTCTGCAGCCTCCATGTTGGCTTCCACATTTCAATTGATGAAGCGCCTTGGAATATGTTTGTTAAAAGCATCATTTAAATGTAGTTTGCTGTTATCATAGAATCCCTATAATGCAGAAGGGGGCCATTTGGCCCATTGAGTCTGCACTGACCACAATCCCACCCAGGCCCTATCCCCGTAACCCCATGCATTTACCCTAGCTAATCCCCCGATACTAAGGGACAATAAGTAGCCTCACAATACCAGGTTAAAGTCCAACAGGTTTATTTGGTAGCACAAGCCACTAGCTTTCAGAGCGCTGCCCCTTCATCGGTTGAATGAAGAGTTCTGTTCACAAACAGGGCATATATAGACACAAACTCAATTACAAGATAATGGTTGGAATGCGAATCTTTACAGGTAATCAAATCTTAAAGGTACAGACAATGTGAGTGGAGAGAGGGTTAATCACAGGTTAAAGAGGTGTGAATTGTCTCCAGCCAGGACAGTTAGTGACATTTTGCAGGCCCAGGCAAGTCGTGGGGATTACAGATAGTGTGACATGAACCCGAGATTCCGTTTGAGGCCATCCTCATGTGTGCGGAACTTGACTATCAGTTTCTGCTCTGCGATTCTGCATTGTTGTGTGTCGTGAAGGCCGCCTTGGAGAACGCTTACCCGAAGATCAGAGGCTGAATGCCCTTGACTGCTGAAGTGTTCCCCAACAGGAAGAGAACATTCCTGCCTGGTGATTGTCGAACGGTGTTCATTCATCCATTGTCGTAGCGTCTGCATGGTCTCACCGATGTACCATGCCACGGGACATCCTTTCCTGCAGCGTATCAGGTAGACAATGTTGGCCGAGTCACAAGAGTATGTACTGTGTACCTGGTGGGGATGGTCTCACGTGAGATGATGGCATCGGTGTCGATGATCTGGCACGTCTTGCAGAGATTGCTGTGGCAGGGTTGTATAGTGTCGTGATCACTGTTCTCCTGAAGGCTGGATAGTTTGCTACGTACAGTGGTCTGTTTGAGGTTGTGCAGTTGTTTGGAGGCAAGTAGCGGAGGTGTGGGGATGGCCTTGGCGAGATGTTCGTCTTCATCGATGACATGTTGAATGCTCTGGAGAAGATGTCGTAGCTTCTCTGCTCCAGGGAAGTACTGGACGACGGAGGGTACTCTGTCCGCCGTGTCCCGTGTTTATCTTCTGAGGAAGTTGGTGCAGTTTTTCACTGTGGCGCATCAGAACTGTCGATCGATGAGTTAAGCGCCATATCCTGTTCTTACGAGGCCGTCTTTCAGCGTCTGTAGGTGTCTGTTGCGATCCTCCTCATTTGAGCAGATCCTTTGTATATGGAGGGCTTGTCCGTTGGGGATGGCTTCTTTAATGTGTTTAAGGTGGAAGCTGGACAATTTAGGCCAATCCACCTAACCCGCACATCTTTGGACTGTGGGAGGAAACCGGAGCATCCGGGAGAAACCCACACAAACACGGGGAGAATGTACAAACTCCACACAGACACGGTTGTTCACGGTGTGCATTGTAAAAGTGGTATGTCACAGTATGGAGGTGGGGAATGGTGAAGGTTTGTGCAAGAACTCTCCATAATGCATGGTTAACAATCCTGGTTGTGGGAAGTGGAGACCAAGTGTGTATGAAGGGAGAGGAAGAGTAACATCCATATACCTCCTATTAATCAATTGTGGAGTGGTTTAACTGGAGACCTGCTGGTAAGATGGGAATAGTGAGTGAGAATAGTGGGATCACAAGTTGCTTATTTTTTAATAAAGGCAAAACATTCACGGCTCCTGTTGTGTTAAACCAGCAGTAAGTGACATTGGTGATGTAGTGTAGATAATTGTAGCTTTCTTCGATCTATGGCTGGAATCGTGTGTCGTGAATCAAACTGGAACCTGGGGAATGCTGAAAAGCAGGTTGTGTGAAGATTTCATTTGTCTCTACCTTATGTACAATATGCATAATCAAAATGCTTAACTTTTAACATGTTAAATGTTCTTCAACAGTCAAACAGTTCTTCAATGGTGATATAATATTTTTCCCAAACGTGTTTGTTAGTGAAAGGGTTAAGTTAGTGGGAAGGAAATGAGATATTTTGGCGTAAAGATATTAACTGTCCCACTGCAGCTGCAAGGTTTTGCGTAGACACCTGGTGGTGTCGAAAGCACTGTACTCTATGCATAACGACTGCAGTAAATGGCTGGAGCTCCTGCTGCTTTGTTCCATTTGTTCTGCTGTTACACCAGTTTGCTGCCTTCTTTGTCTCCTGCCGAAAATGCTGCAGTGGCTCCTTCAGTGGAATGTGTGTAACCTTCAGTGTGAGTGTGGCACAAAGGTGGGTGGTGGTCACATTCCTTCTGGGGAGCAGTTACTAGGAAATTGCAAAAGGTTGGATTTTTGTACTCAATCATATATGTCTGTGTATCAGATGCCAGGACATCATGACGGCGAGTGAAACAGAGGAGGGAGACTGGGAGAGGTAGGCTGTACAAAACGAGGACAAATTTAGGAAGAAAGGGAAAGAAGATAGGTTAAATGCTGCCTTGTAAACAGAGATGACAAAAAGTAAGAGTGATAAATGTTGAGGTATTCATAAAAGAGCAGGACTGAAGAGAAAAATGTAAATTAACAGAGGATATGAATGCACAAAAACAGTAAGGTGAGGTGCTGCAAAATATTGACATAAGTAGATTTAGGAATCTGTTAGTGGGAAGCAGACTGATATGGACAGTAAGACTGAGAAAAACAAGAATAATCAGGGTAACAGGCTGCTGCTGTAGACCTGTAGATCAAATGCCAGCAGTGCAGAATATGCAAAACTTACTCCCATGATAAAATCTCCATTTGCAGCACGTGCCTCTTTCAGTGGCTTTCTGCCTAAATTAGATGATATGCTAATGAGATAGAATGGCAAATCTGTCTCTTATACAATAGAAACAAAATGGCTGGTTATTATTGCGGTATGCAGGCAGAGAGCCGAGTGTAATTAAGACTATTTTGCCAAAAGGAAAATAACAGGATTGAACTCCATAAAGATGTAGGATGATGCTGGTATGTGGCAGTAGTTTCATTCTCGCTGCAGTGCAGGAGTAATTTTGTGTTGCAAGGACGGATGGGAGAAAGAGAGGAGTTCTGTTATCTTATCCAAACCAGCCCTGTTGATCTGAATTTTTAATATGTTCTCAGCTGGAGGGGAGGGGCTGCAATGGAGGAATCATCCAAATTAGGTGCTGTTAAAAATACGCTGGTAGTAAGTTTCTGGGTATAACTGTTGCTTCGTGATGATATGAAAAGGTTCCATATTTGTTACAGATTGAAATCAGTATTTCCCATTTATTGGTGTAATTTCTTTTGCAGCCTTGTTTCGTTTTTCATTGGACATACATGATTTTCTTTGTCTTGCCATCCTAGTTCGTGACAGTGTTTGAATAATGGAAAAGCTACACTGAAAAAGTGGGTTGGCAAAAGACTGATTGCTCATGGAACTGAATGAAAGAGAAAACAGGAGTATATTCCTGAAGAATCTTAATTATTGATTATGTAACATAGCTATCAGAGGTTCCAAATGTGCGATACTCATGAATGAATTGTTCCTTTATAAAGGTTCACATTAGGCTTCACTATAGCAGGATTCTTGAACTGGCGCAAAGGGTAGCATGTAAAATTTTGAAAATAAATTTTATCTGCAAAATTGGGCTTTTGGAGCTATTTCTTTGACTGAGCTGAATTAGCACTTAGGATTCCGTTACTGTAACTTAAAGCCCTCACAATGAATAGAAAAGGTGAAGCAGCTTTTTGGTTAGCTTTCAGGTTAGGCGCAAGTCAAAATTGGAGAACTGATAATATTGTCAGAATGATAATATAGTTTCAATCAAGTACAAAGAATTGAGCAGGTATTGCATTTAACTCTTAACTATTGAGTACCTTAAGTGTCTAAAATATTAATGTATTTTATGTTCTAAACCAGTTTCAAGAAGTGAAGAAGTTGAAATTTTGAGATGAGGATTACAATAATCTCTCATCATCTACTTTGAGACTAGAACATTTCCTTATTAAGTGTGCGTAAGTCAAGATTTTTTCAGCTCAAATAAATGAGGAACTGAATTATCTGACTGTTCAAATGGTTGAAAAATTTATATTGGATGTTGTATTTTGTTTGCATGTATCCAGATTGCCCCCCCCCCCCCCCTAATGTCAGCAGCAATTAAATTCTCAAAATTGCTTCACCCTCCCACAAAATCTTACCTAGTCTCACCTTTTTGTTATAGTGTACTTAATTCATTGTTCCAGCTACCTTGGTCTTGATTTTCACTACCTTGATAAAATTTCACCATCAGGAGGGATGGATGGAAGTTCAGTTCAAGATCAATTTGGGATGGGTGACAAATGCAGGCTTTGACAGTGATGCTCACGTCCCATCAAAAATTAGAGAAAAATAAGGGTTGTGTGTTAAAGCTGAGTTTTTTAAGCAGATCCTTTCAAAGAGGTGTAATTTGTTAAGTACTTGTTTGAAAGGAAAACTAATATTTCTTTGCTAATCGTGTTAGATTTGATCTGCAACCAGTTATAAGCCACATATAAATACATTTTTCCTTGATGGGGCCATTTTGACACTGGTAGAATAAGAGTCTTGGCTTTTATTCTGCCTCTGCCAATATCTTTCTAGAAAGTGCACTTCCTTGTTGGATACACTTATTGGGCAGGAATCATCCTTTGGTGGTCAGTGCAAATGGATGCAATTTATATGTGAGCCTTAATAAAGTATTTGAACATTGGGACATCTGATACTGTCTCCACATGAAGTGCACATATGCTGGTCTAATAGGAATTGATGGGTAATGATGTGGAGCAGCAACTCTGGCTGATCATCTTCTTTAGTTGTTGATCATTTGAGGACAAGATGACCATCTGGGTGCTAGGTAGAGTTCCTATGGATATGTGGATGACTTGAGGACAATCTGTACCCCAAAGATTCTGCTGCAAATATGATGGGATTGTGCAAATGATTGAATTTTGGACATGCTGATGGCTTTGAATTTCCTCTCCTTGCGATTTCTCTCTATCTCTGAAATCTACTTGCTTTCAATGGAAGCTGCACCATTTTTTATTTGGTTGTACCAGTTATAGCGATCCTGGGTGAGCTTCTCCTTTGATTCGGGCTGAATATCAAAACTGTCTTTATAGTGCATCTTTTACCACCTTGAGAGTACACCCCAGATTTAATCTCTCCAGAGAAGATTTGCTCTGATAAGTGAGTGTCAGGCATTCTGGCTACCTGACCACTCCAACTCAGATGTTAATGTCTCAATATGGTGTGGATGCTGCACATACCAGCTCAGATTATTACCTCAGTGTTTGCGATCTTGTCTTGCTATTTGATCGTCAGATAGTTCAAAAGGTAGCTCACGTGAAAGTGATTGGGCTGGCGCACACTCAAATCTCGTGCATAGACGAGAGTGGGGAGGATTATTGCACTGTCAGTTTGGTAGGAAGACTTACTCCTCTTCGTTTCCAGACTGAAAGTCTGCTGAAGGCTACACTTGCTTTGGCAATTTATGCATGTGTTGCATTATTATTATTTGGACAACTTGAGAGATTGTTGCTGAGATAAGTGAACTTATCTGTTGTTGACAGTTTCTGGTCAAGGACTGAAACATTGGGCTCGAGTTAGGGTGAATTTGTCGCAAGCATTGAAGAGCAAGTCCATTAATGACGGGGAATTGGCTTGAAGGCTCACCAATAATTCAGGGCACATATGAGTATGCCATTACGGAGCTGTCAAACGGATTTAAGGGGGCGGTAGTACCTCTTGCAGGTAGGCCCGCTGTATTGTTTGGAGTGGCTCATTGTGTATGGTCCTCGCCTTCATCTAGTTCTCACCTATGGCTCTAAGTAGCTGTTAACATGTGACAGCGATCTGGTAAAATGCGTGGACTGGCCCAACCAGGTGAGAGTAGTTGTCTGTTCTCCTATTCTCGGCGACATGCGGATTTATTTAACCTGGCCTGAGAAGACTGATTTTGGCAGATTGGTAGGATGAGACCGTTCTCGGTCCATGGTCTTGAAGATGGTTTAGCATCACGTTAGAACCATAGAATTGCTATGGTGCAGAAAGAGGCCATCTGGCCCATTGCATCTGCACTGACCCTCTGAAAGAGTATCCCACCCAGACCCTCCCCTCTGCCCTAAACCCACACACTTACCATGGCTAATCCCCCTGAACTACACATTTTTGGACACTAAGGGGCAATTTGGCATGGCCAAGCCACCTAACTTGCACACCTTTGGACTGGGAGGAAACCATAGCACCTGGAGGAAATTCATGCAGACACGGGGAGTACATGCAAACTCCACACAGTCACCCAAGGCCGGAATTGAACACAGGTCCCTGGCACCATGAGGCAGCAGTGCTAACCACTGTGTCATGGAACATGTGGAGCTCGACGGCGTAGATGATGTCCTGGTCACTCACCACATCCGGATCTATCTCCAGGCATCTAGGCTTATTTTGCCATTGGACCAAGATGGGCCACAGCGAGAGTGTGAGACTGAGTGTGCACAACTCTCCCTCGCTGTAAACCCAATTCACGTGTAAGCCATGTTCATCTTTCCACCATCTGTCATCCACTATCTGTCACAAGTTCTGTGGTGATGGATGAGTGACATAGCAGCCGATGTGGATTCACCAGGAGCTGTAGCCATGAGTTTGCATATGTGGCTTAAACCATAACATCCTTTGTCTACTAGAAGGAAGCAGAAGAGGAACTGAGCAATTGTATCCCTTTGTATAAAATCACTGAGGTCAGCTGCAAGTACTTCTCCTGCACCTTGACTGACAGTCACCTCCAAATGGACTGTAAATCAAACCAGCTTCTACTTTGAACTGTGTAGCTCATCTAACTGAATAAACTTGCTGAGTTATTGTAGAGTTTAGGAATCTTTGTGTGTTTCTACTCTACTCAAACGTGATTCACAGTTGTCAAACCATGTTTTTGCTGTTAATTTAGGGTGCTTTGGGTTGAGATTTAAAGTTTTAATTTTGAGCTTCCAGTCAGCCTATTTTGAAATAATGTATTTCTCCAGATGTAATTTATGAATATTCATGTATTGAAGTCATAGCACTCTTGTTCAGGTGACGTTCTTTTATTTTCACCTCTTTTGATTAAACTGGCAAAAGGATTTGTACTTTCTCATTTGTATTCAAAGGCTTTGTGGAAATTGAGAATTGAAAGAATGGAGAATTCAGCTAGCAATAAAAGGCTCTCCATTCGATTTCAGCTCAACATCCATTGTTTAGTGCATTCTGTGACACATTTGCCAGAATTCAGACCTTTGTTTGGCCAAAGCTCAATTTGAAACATTGCATAATGACTATATAACACCCTTAATATAGGAAAACACCCCAACACTTCACATATAGTCACTTTGGAAAGACTTGGACAGTACCTCAGGAACTTTGGTGTTCTACCCTCATAGTTGGAGGGTAATCATTTTCATGACACTGGCTGTAGGACTCTCTGACTGAAGTTCAATTGTGCCTGTGACCCTTGCCACAGTACTGAAATGACTCTTGTCAAAATTACAAATTACATCCTGTGTGACTGTGACATTTGTAAATGATCTCTCCTTGTCCTTCTTGATCTGTCTGCTATAATGGAAATGGTTGAATGCTCCACCCTCCTCCAACTATTGCCCACTCACACTGCCCTTCCCTGGTTCCATTATTATCTATCTAATTGTAGCCAGAGAATGACTTCTCTTCCTGCTTCTGCACAGTTACCTATGGTCTCCCCAAGGATTTATCCTTGGCCCCTTGCTACTTACTGCTTATATGCTGCCTCTTGACCTTAAATGTGGTAAACTTTGCAGTGGCATTATAAATTAAAATATGATACCCAGCCACATAAGAAGGCATTGGGGCAGGTGACCAAATAAGGTGTTCAATTCAAATAACCAAAGCGCCTGTGCAGTCTGCTTGGTGGTTCTCTGTCTAACTTCATGAATCTTAGAGGTTTTCGAGTGGTTAAATATCTTGGTTGTTTTAATTTTTTGCTGCTTCCTTTAACCAGAAACTGAGGCATCTTCCAGAAAGCATGCAATATATTTGGCGAGGGGTGGTTAAGGATAGCAATCTTGATTTTTAAAATGGTTCTACTATGGTGCCAAAATCTTAATACGACCCACTACCAATGAAATCAACTTTCAAAAGAACATGTACTAATCTGCATTGATTGGGGGGGGGGGGGGTGTGTGTGTGTGTGAAACTGGGGTATAGGACAAAATTGGACAACATTTTCAAAGAGCCAGCGCATACATGATGGGCTGAATGGCCATCTCCTGTGCTATAAGTTTCTCTCTTAAGTGTTTTATTTGGTTAAAGATGTATTCCATAGAACATTACAGCACAGAAACAGGCCTTATGGCCCTTCTTGGCTGTGTCGAACCATTTTTCTGCCCAGTCGCACTGACCCGCACCTGGACCATATCCCTCCACACTCCTCTCATCCATGTACCTGTCCAAGTTTTTCTTAAATGTTCAAAGTGAGCCCGCATTCACCACCTCATCTGGCAGCTCATTCCACACTCCCACCACTCTGTGTGAAGAAGCCCTCCCTCATCATAGAAATCATAGAAACCCTACAGTACAGAAAGAGGCCATTTGGCCCATCGAGTCTGCACCGACCACAGTCCCACCCAGGCCCTACCCCCATATCCCTACATATTTACCCACTAATCCCTCTAATCTATGCATCCCAGGACACTAAGGGGCAATTTTAGCATGGCCTGTCAACCTAACCCACACATCTTTGGACTGTGGGAGGAAACCGGAGCACCCGGAGGAAACCCACGCAGACACGAGGAGAATGTGCAAACTCCACACAGACAGTGACCCAAGCCGGGATTCGAACCCAGGTCCCTGGAGCTGTGAAGCAGCAGTGCTAACCACTGTGCTACCGTGCTGCCCTTTAATATTCCCTTTAAACTTTTCTCACCCTTAACCCATGTCCTCCAGCTATTTTCTCCCCTAGCCTCAGTGGAAAAAGCCTGCTTGCATTCACTCTATCTATACCCATCATAATTTTATACACCTCTATCAAATCTCCCCTCATTCTTCTGCGCTCCAGGGAATAAAGTCCTAACCTATTCAACCTTTCTCTGTAACTCAGTTCCTCAAGTCCCGGTATTCGTTGGCAAGTATAGCCGAGTTCCATTGAGAAATGAGGAAGATAATTTTATGGCAGCTAATTAACAGTGAAAAGAATCATTGTTAGTAACTTGAAGACTCCTATAATTCAATCATTTCCTCTTGAATCCATAACTGCATTTCTCTTTAACGATAATTTAATGATCCCAATTATCAGCAACATTTTTTCTTCTGTATCTTTGGGCTTAGAGTTCATGCAAAAATATGTAAATCCATACCAAATGTTGACAGGTATCTTCTTCTGAGATGGGAACAGAATGGTTCTTAAAATGCCTTCGGGAGATGTTTGAGAATTTACTGCAGTACTGTTTACTGGAGTTCATCTTGTTTCACGTTTGAATTTTAATTAACATATTAAACATATTAACATAAAAGGGCGGCACGGTAGCACAGTGGTTAGCACTGCTGCTTCACAGCTCCAGGGACCTGGGTTCGATTCCGGGCTTGGGTCTTTAAGGGGCACTTTAAGTCAAGAAACCAATCGCATGATGTTGCTGATGTCATTGGCCATTTGCGTGGGCAAGCGGGCAGTCTATCTCAGCAGCCTGTAGTGTTAAAATCCTTTCAATAAAGCTCTTTGTTTGTCTGAGCCTTTGAGGCCTGAAGCCTCTCTTTCAAACCCACCACATAGAAAACTAGCGACAAGGCGGTTGGATCACACTTCCAGCCACACCAAAAGGAAAAAAAGGTGGGCAAAGTCCGACAGCATTGTGGACACCCCACAGAAGAATAAATAATAGAATTCATTGCTACACAAAAGCTGGTGATGGAGGGATGCCAAACAATGGTCACAGCCACTGGAGGAATTGAAAAATAATGAAAGATTCTGGAGAAAATAACTTCAGAAAGATGCTCGCCATGTGTTCTGCCTGAAAACATCTGTAACAGCACCATGAATAGCAAGTATCCTGCAACAACGAATTTAGGGCTGGCTGCTGAAAAATACCAAAGGAAACAGGCTGAGCTCAGGTTTACCTTGTATTGGGAAATAAGGAAGCACTACAAATTACATGGTACATCATGCTCATATAGAC
Organism: Mustelus asterias; assembly: GCF_964213995.1. NCBI lineage: Eukaryota > Metazoa > Chordata > Chondrichthyes > Carcharhiniformes > Triakidae > Mustelus > Mustelus asterias. The sequence goes on along the minus strand of NC_135811.1, from coordinate 67,258,899 downwards.
CCTTTCCATAGTAAAAATGGTGGGGTTTTTGACACTGGGAACGTTAAATGAGGATACAGAGCGATGGAGCTCATATATCTCCAAATTTGCAGATGATACAAAGTTGGGTGGGAGGGTGAGCTGTGAGGAGGATGCAGAGATGCTTCAGCGTGATTTGGACACGCTGAGTGTGTGTGAGCATCTGCATGGCAAATGCAGTATAATGTGGATAAATGTGAGGTTATCCACTTTGGTAGCAATAATAGAAAGACACTATTACTTGAATTGGCGTAAATTGAGAGAGGTGGATACTTAATGAGACCTTGAAGTCCTCGTGCATCAGTCGCTGAAAGTAAGTGTGCAGGTACAGCAGGCAGTAAAAAAGGCAAATAGTATGTTGGTGGTCTTAGTGAGAAGATTTGAGTATAGGGTTAGGGATGTTTTGCTGCAATTGTCTGGGGCATTGATGAGGCCACACCTGGAGTATTGTGTGCAGTTTTGGTGTCCTCATCTGAGGAAGGATGTCCTTGCTATAGAGGGAGTACAGCAAAGGTTTACCAGACTGATCCCTGGGATGGCAGGTCGGTCATATGAGGAGAGACTAAGTCAGTTAGGATTATATTCCCTGAAGTTTAGAAAAGTGAGAGGGAATCTCATAGAAACTTATAAAATTCTAACAGGTAGACAGGATAGATTCAGAAAGAATGTTCCTAATGGTCGGGGAGTCCAGAACTAGGGGTCATAGTTTGAGGATATGGGGTAAACCTTTTAGAACTGAGGTGTGGAGAAATTTCTTCTCCCAGAGGGTGGTCAATGTGTGTAATTCGCTTCCACAGAATGTAGTTGAGGTCAAAACGTTGTGTGATTTCAAAAAGAAATTAGATATGGCTCTAGGGGCTAAAGGGATATGGGAGGAAGGGGAGATCAGGATATTGAATTCGATGATCAGCCATGATCAAGATGAATAGTGGAGCAGGCTCGAAGGGCCGAATGGCCTACTCCTGCTTCGAGTTTCTATGTTATACAGACATTCGACTATTTTGTTCAAGCGAGCACCAAAACCTTTAGTCACTTTCAAAACATTTATGTTTCATAAGCGCAACCAACAAGAAGGTGAATCAATCACATTGTAGCTACCTTGAAGAGACTAGCTGAATACTGAATTTGGGGATGATTTGAATGGCCATTAGAGGTAGATAAATCAGCGGTTTAAGGAGTGAGGCTATTCAAAAGCAGTTGTTAACAGAAAGTAACCTAACGTTTGGAAGTTGTTGTATCCATGGAATTAGTAGCCAAAGAAGCTCAACAGTTTCGTTCAAGCACGAGAATTCATAAGATGTCGGCTGAAAACCGAACACAGGCACGGACTCGCAGTTGCCATCAGTGTGCAAAAACCGGGCACTCAGCAGCAGATTGTTGTTGCAAAGACATCATGTGCAGGAGTTGAGGCAAAAAGGGTCACACCGAATGTGCTCGTTGAAAGAAGAAACAGGCTTAAGGCCAGAACTACAAAAAGCAAAAGCCAAATGCATCAAATGGAAAGCTTAATAAGGGAAAAAATAACCATGCAGTAGAAAAAGGGCATGAGAAAGCACTTAACTCACAGTCCAAAAATGAACTGGTGCTATAAATCAATGCCATGTCATTCCTTCACTGGATGGACAGTCTGTGAAAATGGAGGTGGACACTGGAGCTGCCGGACACACTTTACCAAGAAAAGCTTTGACATATTGCCTTGAACATCTCGACGATGGTGTTAAAAGCCTGTAATGGAGAATGGTTCTGTTGAGGGGACATATTCATGTAACTGTGTAGTTGAATGGACAGGCTGCATACTTGTTCTTGCATATTGTTAAAGGAAACTCTCCAGCACTAATGGGAAGAACCTGGCTGGAAAAGATCAGATGAAATTGGGCTGAGATAAATCTCATGACAGATTCTGAAGATCTTGAAGAAAGATGGCTTCAATGGTAAACTGGGAAGAATGAAGAATGAAGTTATAGATTAAGGATGAAAATCAGGCAAGATGCTTAAAGGCTAGGTCACTGCCATATGAAATCAGACCAAAGGTATAGAGAGAATTAGAATGGCTGGTCAAAATGGGAATCCTCAAACTCGTTAATGTGAGTGATTGGGCCATGTCGATTGTGCCCGTGATGAAGAAAGATGGATCGGTATGCATTTGTCACTATCAATCCTGTACCGTATGCAGAGTAGTACCCTCTGCCTCTGATTTATTCGCTGGGTTGGCTGGAGGCCAACACTTCAGTTCAATTGACCTCAGTTAAGCATATCTTCAGATAAATGTAGATCAAGATTCACAATAATACTTGGCGATTGTGACATACAAAGGATTATTTTGATAAAAAAGATGACCATTTGGCATTGCATCCTCACCTGCGTTGTTCCAACGTGTGCGATGGATAACATTTTCAGCAGGTTAGAAGGAGTCCAGTGCTATTAGACAATATCTTAGTTACAGGAAAGAATGAGGAACTTAGACACCACACTCCAGACGTTAGAATATTACGAATTATGATTCTTGGAAGACAAATGTGAATTTTTCCAATCTTTGATCAAATATCTGGGTCATGTCATAGCCGCAAAGGGGCTGCACAAGTCGCCTTTGAAAGTCAAAGCCATTACTGAGGCACCTGCACCCCAAAATATCAATCAACATCAATCTTTTTTGGGTTTACTAAATTATTACACAGGTTTGTCCATAATCTAGCTATATTCTTAAATCCTTGCACAACTTGCTGTGTCAAAACAGAAAATGGAAGCTAATTAATCAATACGAGAAAGCCTTTGTATGAACCGAAGAGGAACTACTAAATTCAGAAGCCCTGACGTACTTTGATCTGAATTTCCCCTTGGCAACTGACACATCACCCTATGGGGTGGTGGTTTCTCACATTGCCCACAGGGGAAGAGAAGCCAATAGCTTTTGCGTCAAGCTCCTTGAATAAAGCAGAAATCAATTGTACACAGATAGAGAAATAAACCCTAGGAATCATTTTTGGAGTAAAATGGTTTTACCAATTCCTGCATGGAAGGCAATTTTATTGATGGACCATCATCCCCTGACTGCAACATTTGAGTCTCCGCACTGGCAGCAAGCAGGATGCAGAGGTGGGAATTGCTGTTGTCAGCATACACAAAGTATCAGCAGTCAAGCCTGCAAGGGAATGCTGATGGATTGTCCAGACTGCCCTTACCCAATGATTTGGCAATGAATAGTTCGTGTAGAAACATTTGCTACTTCTAGCAAGTAGATTTATCTATAAGTTAAGCATACCAGAAATGAGCCAGTCCTGTCAAAGTCATGGACATGGTGCTTCAAGGCCAGACCTTGAGAGGAAACCCAGAGTTAAAGCTGTATTCCACCCGAAGACTTAAACTATCTGGACAGGTAGGTTGTCTCCTCTGAGGAATGAGTGTCATCGTTCCACCATTACTAAAGAAAAGTGTATTAAACCAATTGCACAAAGGATAAGGATGAAGGGAGATAGCCATAAGCTATTTTTGGTGGCCAGAGCTCGATGCTGAAATTGAAGATGCATGAATGTGTTGATCTTGTGGAAAAGTATGGAACCTGCCGCCATTAGCTCCATTACACCCATGGAAAAGGCCTGAAGAGGCCTGGCAAAGAGTACATAAAGATTATGCAGCACTGTTTGAAGGGCGTATGTTTCTCATTCAGGTTGACATGCACTCAAAATGACCCGATGTTGCCATTATGAAGACAGCATCCTTGGAGAGAACAATTGAAAAATTGGGTGAAATTTCCAGCAGATTTGGTTACCCTGAACAACTCGTGAGCTGTTCAGGGTAAACAGGAATTCACAAACTAAAGGAGAATGGGATTCACCACATCTGATCTGCTCCTTGTATTCCTGCCGCAAATGTTTTGTACAAACGATGAAACATTCATTAACTGGAGAGCAAGATTCAATAATTGAGCCAATTCCTGCTGATGTACAGAAATACTGCACATTCAACAACCCAAGTTTCTCTTGCGTTGCTCATGGTTAGACATCAACTAAGCACAGCATTTGATTTGCTGTGCTTAGTAAACTTGTCAAGACAAAACAGCAGGCCAGGTTATATGACAAGGGAACAAGGTGAAACATCGTGTCTTTCGTTGGGGTCAAAAAGTTCTGGCAAGTAACTACCACAAATGAAAAGTGAATACCTGCCATCTTGGAACATTTAGGACTGGTCTCGTACACTGTACAACCATGAGACGATTTACATGGAAAAGACACATGGACAAACTTTGCAACAAATCTGCCAGAGGCACAACCGACAGTGAGTCCACATCAAGGTGTAATAAGAGAAGACCTTGACCTTCCTGAGAACCTAACACTACCTGAACCAATTGGAGAAAACAGTATCTCAGTTGAGGACAATTCAACACCAGGTGAACTTCAGAATACTTCGTCGACTCCAGTTAAGACAATCACGGGCAATGTCCAAACCAAGCCAAGGACACCAGTGGTTGCAGCAAACACTAAAAAGCAGGCCCCTTGAGGTTCGCCAATAATCACAGAGCGTGATGGCCTTTGAATTGTCTGACCTATTAACTGTTTATTAATTGTTCATGTTGCTAACTTTGATAATGTTATACTGTTTTTGGTGCCAGGGGCTTTTAATTTGAAGGGGGTAGGCATGTGTTTTGTAAAAAAAAAGTTTATTTGTTGGTCACATTAAGTAGGCTTACATTAACACTGCAATGAAGTTACTGTGAAAATCCCCTGGTCGCCACTGTTGTGGGAAATTTACCACTTCGGAGTCAAACTTGGAGGTTTCAACAATACAGTTTTATTTCGGACACAAAGCTTCGGGAGAAAGCGCTGGTGCTCCGCAGTACTTGGCAGCTACCTTCTCAACTACACAATGGTAGTTGATCATTTTTATACCTTTTAGACAACAGGTAGTACGGACATTAGCCGTTAACACACCGTTACAAGTTGACAGGTACAGACATGGACAGTTAACATATCATTGTTCATAGAATGGATACATTTATGCAGTTATGTCCTCTATCAATGACTGGTTTCGATCTATACTTTGTGGCTGATCTTGCTGTATTTATGTCCCCATCTGTGGCTGACCTTATTATCGGACTCATTGTTCTGGGTCTGCTCTTATCTAAAGTGCCTCAAGCTCTGACCAGCTTCCTGCAGCAATTCAGATCCTGCAGGTTTTAACCTTTTGTGTAACTGTCTGTGCTAAAAGCCAGTGCCCGTTAATGTTCCTTCCCAAGTAACCATTTTGTGTGCCAGGCAACTATTTTGTGTCCATCACTTTAATTCCACCATAACACCACACTCCGGTGTCTGTTTGGGTACAGTGAAGTAGAATTTAACATGGCCAATACACCTAACCAGCACGTCTTTCTGACTATGGGAGGAAACGGAGCATCCGGAGGAGACCACGCAGACACAGGGAGAACATGTAAACTCCACACAGACAATGACCCAAGCTGGAAATCGAATCCGAATCCCGGGTGCTGTGAGGCAGCAGTGCTAACCACTGTGCCAACACGTCGCCCATCTTATGTTATTTCTAGTGTTTCCTCACTAGCAGCTTTGGAACAGGGGCACTTTAAGAGAGAGATCACGTTTCTTCACTGATGATGTAATTGGCTGTTTGCAAGGGTAAATGGGCAGTCTATCTTAGCAGCCTGTAATATTAACATCCTTTCAATAAAAACTCTTTGTTTGTTTGAACCTTCGAGGCCTGCAGCCTATCTTTTAAGACCTCCACAACCACAACCACCTATGGCAAGCTCATTGAGTTGTTTGGATTGCTCTCTTGCCTCTTTACACAGAGCAACAGTGGAACTCTGTGTATAATCATTTGAAACATGGTCGAGGCTTGGTGATAGGTGCTATACACAGGGTCTCTGAAGATCATTAATAACTCTGTTGCTTGTATTTTCACTCAGACTAAGTCCCATTCACACATCATCCCTATGCTTGGTGACCTACATTGACTCCTGGTCAAGCAATACCTCCTTTTCTGAGTATTTTCTTTCAGCCTTACGAGCTTCCCAAAATATTTGCGCTAACGTATCCTCTAATTTTATTTGGAGGTCACCGGCAATTAAGTGTGTGGCTGCTTAAAAAATATTTTGTTGGGCTGTTCCTGGCATGACATATGAGGGGACATTTAGATGGCTGTGCAGTCATGCAGCTTGAAGGGAACATTGATCTGCACTCATCTAATCTTGGCCTCTTGAGCACCCCAATTTTAATTGCATCAGCCTTGGTTGCGATGCCTTCAGCTACATAGGCCCCAAATTCCCTCCGTAAACCTCTCTTCTCCCTTTAAGACTCTCCTTAAAACCTATTCCTTTGTTCAAGTCTGCTCTGCCGTTCAATAAGATCATGGCTCAACTCCAATTTCTAGTCTGCTCCCTCATAACCTGTGATCCCTCATCTATCAAAAATCTGTCTAACTCCGCCTTGAATAAATTCAAAAGCCTCCACTGCTTTCTGGGAAAGAGAATTCCACAGACTAAAGATCCTCTGAGTAAAAGATTTTTGCATTCCTCATCCTTTGCCCTCAAAATGCTTATGGAATGCCTCAGTGTCAATTTTTTTGTTTTCTAACACCTCTGTGAAGGGCTTGAGACGTTTTATTATGTTACAGGCATTCTGTAAATACAAGTTGTTGTTACAAAATGTAGTATATAATCTAGATCTCTGCTCACAATGTTACTTATGGATGTAATTAAATGGGGAAAACTCATTGGACTAAAAGTGCAGTGAGTCATGGGCTTATCCTAACCTGAGTTATTTAATGTATAATCAATATTCCTCCACTTCTGTTGCAGGAATAATAATTTTTGATGTGGCTGAGAGCATTGACAATTTATTTTGTACAGGGGCCTGAGTTCACAATGTTCTGAAAAAGCTTGATGCATTTTCTCTAACAGTTTGTAGTTTACTTTGTAGGTTACCAGGTTAAACCACAAATTTCAATGACTAAAATGTGCTGCCCTCCTTTTAGAATTGATAAATAAAAGCAGTCACTGAGGCTAGGTGCCAAGAGATGCATGATTTAAGAATAGAATGAGTGAAGAATTTATTTATCTCAAACCTGTCTTAATGAGGGTCAATTCAAGGCTAAAGAAAGAACAAGAATTAATATATAAATAATTAATATATAAAGCCTTTCACCTCGGGATGAGAAAAGTCCTTCATAAATACTAAATTCCTATTAAAAAGTAGCCAAGTGTGGCAACCAAAAATATAGATTGCAAGCCCCACAAACAGCAGTTAAATTAATGACCTGTTTAGCTGTTTTTGATGGTATTGAGGGCGAAGTGTTATACAGGATACTGGGAAAATGAAAATTATCTCCGTGCTCATTGACCCACATTGGCTCTCGCAGTGCCCTAATTTTAAAATTCACATGCTGGTTTTCAGAACTCTGTGACCTTGCACACCCCCCCACCCCCTCCAACTCCAAAGTATTCCGAGATATCCATGCTCCTCTAATTGTTGCCTCTTCAGCGTTCCTGAATTTAATCGCTCCACCATTTTGAATGTGCTTTCAGCTGTCAAGCTCCGGGATTCCTTCCCTTAACCTTTTGCCTCTCTACCTCACTTTCCTCCTTTAAACCCACATCTTCGGCCAAACTTTGGTCATCTGCCCTCATATCATCCTAATGGGGTTTGGTGTCAAATTGTTTTTTATAACAAACCTGTTATGACCCTTGGAACATTTTGTTACATCAGCATTGCTATAAGTTCTTATTGAGTAGTGCCAAAGAATTACTTTTACATCCATGTAAAAAAGGAACTGGACCTTCAAATTCTATGCAAAAGGTAGAACCTTTGACAATGCATCTTTCCTTTGGGTCTTTGGGATACTCTACAAGGCACATCAGGGAAGCTCACCTGAACTTCGAACGTAGAAATTGATTCTGAATATGAACGGCTGGCACATATGAACACACATCCTGTCTTAATCCAAGACCTGCCCTCATTCTAAACCACAACTTCCCCCTTTATTCAGACCAGCTTTGCTTTCCCCCGGCCTCACCGTTCATTGTTCATATTAGCTGACTTTATCCTCCATCTGAAAGCAGCACGGTGCCAGGTCCATTAGTCATGACTATAGCCTTTGTTCCAAAAACATTGGCTTATTGCTCAATTCATTTACAGTACATTTTATGTACTAAAGTAAATAGGTGTCAAATGCATGACAAGGGAAATCAAAACTTGTGGCTAGAATTTACAGCCCGCGCTGGACATGTTTTTAGTGGGGTGGGGAGGAGGGCACCTAAATATAGCTACGGACTTCCTGTCCACCCCCTTGGTGGCAAACTCTCACTAGCCAACCCGCCCACAGGCCTATTAAGGCCCTTAAATGGCTAACTATTCCCATGTAAGACTTTAAACACACCTCCACCGTCATCATATGCTGGTAGTGAATGTTGTGTGAAGCAAGTCAATTTTCTTTCATGCCAGTTGGTGAAAAGGTGGGATGGAAGGGGTTGAGATATCCTTTGGGGGATGTCCTTTGTACATTATGGAAACTGCCCATGTCTAAAATTGGGCAACCACTTAGTGCTTCCCACCACAGCCTGCAAGAGTATCCGATCCCTTCCTACCCAAAAATCCTCTTAGCTGTCTCCGGCATCAATGATGCTTTTTTGTGGGACTCCTTTATGCCCACGACTAAGTTCTGGCAGTGCTGGACTGCAAGAGCTGCCAGTCGGTGTATTTGGCTGGCATCTCTCCAGAGAGGGACTTCCATGCCTGACCCTCTGCCTTTTCTGGGTATTATCACTGCAGTGCAGCCTGTTTTTAAAGTTGGCCCAAGTGAAATCCAGCCTTTGATTTCTGTCTTACTGATTTCCCTTTTTGAATTCATCCACAGTCCAAAGATGTGCGAGTTAGGTGGAATGGTCAGGATAAATTGTCCGGTAGTGTCAGGGATTAGCAGGGTAAATATATGGGGTTACAGGGATAGGACCTGGGTGGGATTTACAGCATGGAAACAGGCCCTTCAGCCCAACTTGGATTGCTGTTGGTGCAGGCTCGATGGGCTGAATGGCCTCCTGCACTGTAGGGGATTCTGTATTTTAATATTTTGGAAATGTCAACCACAATTTACCCTCCTAAAGTTCCTAACACAGGACAAAATCTCTGCTGCTAATGTTTAACTTCTTGTCTGAAATATTTTTGTATTTCTTCAGCTATCGTTATCCTGTTAAAACAATAAAATGTTTAATATTCAGCAACAAAGAAATTTTAGGCAAATGTGTTTCAAAAATTATTTTTATGGTAATACAAGCGGGTTGGGGAGTGGAGTGTTGGTGAAGGCAGCTGTGGTAGTGTCTTTGGGCTGATAATACAGAAACCCAGGCTAATCTTTTGGAGCAAGGGTTCAAGTCTCACTATGGCAGCTGGTGGAATTTAAATTCAGTTAATAAAATCTGTAATTGTAACTAATTGTAAGCTAGTCCATGGTAACATGAAACTATCATCGGTTATCACAAAAACCCATCTGGTTCTCTGATTGCCTCTGGGAAAGAAAATCTGCCATCTTCACCCAATCTGGATCCTCAGCATGGCCTAGCAATTCACTCAGTTCAAGGGCAATAAGGGGTGGGCAACAAATGTTGGGCTTGCCAGTCACACCCAATTCATATGAAAGAATAAATAAAAACTATATTCCATAATATTTTCCTACACATCCCACAATTTAAAGCCAGGATATTTCAAAGCACAATAATAATGAAGATCAAATAATTACTTCCTTTCAAGGATCAATATATTACCTCCTCCCAGTTCTAGAATTCATTCCTTTTCATTAGCCTGTGTTCTGTATGCATTAGTTCCTGTGTCAGGTTAGAGCTCCTCTAGAAGTGTTGCTTGGGGCCAGACCCTGAATCATTGTCATTGTAACTTGCCAATTCTGGGCCCCTCTGACTGCTTCCTGCTATCTGAGACTGGGATCAAGTTGCAGTTAAAAACAGAAACTAAGTCATCATCCTAGCTGTTTCCCAGTCAAAAACTAGCATTTCTGTCATCTGTTGCTTTGCTGGGTGTCGTGTCGCATAACCTACTGATGCCAGAAACATTGAGGACCTGTCCTTGGTCCATGGTGGTAGCGGTTGGCTGTTATATGTATCTGTTGGAATGGCATATTTGAGAAAAAAAGAAATGTAGTGATGGGCTGAAGTATATAACACCAAGTAAATCTGCAATTTTTGATTTCTATTTTACATTTTAGTTTATGTTTATTTATTTATTGGTCACAAGTAAGGCTTACATTAACACTGCAATGAAGTTGCTGTGAAATTCCCCTAGTCGCCACACTCCGGCGCCTGTTCGGGTCAATGCACCCTAACCAGCATGTCTTACAGATTGTGGAGGAAACCGGAGCATCCGGAGGAAACCCACGCAGACACAGGGAGAACATGCAAACTCACAGTAACCCAAGCCGCGAATCGAATCCAGCTCCCTGGTGCTATGAGGCAGCAGTGCTAACCACTGTGCCACCCACATACATCCCTTTGTGAGGTCTGGCAGAACAAAATTTACATATGTATACAGTATATACATTCCTCATCAAAATATGAAAACGTAGCAAATGAGATGCTTGCTAATAGGATATTGTATATGCTGTGGCTGTCATTTGCAATGATGAAGTCTTTTTGCATATTTTCTTCCTTGCATTGTGTTTTCTCATTGGGCAAACTGCAAGTAGATAAAAACAGAATAAACTAGTCACTTTCCAAACAAAATGCAGCAAAAATTAATCTACAACATGCCACCACTATGACAGTTTCTCAACCATGCAGAGTCCGACTTGAATGGAAAGATTTTGTTACAGTTAAAAGATGATCTCTCTATACAAACTCTCAGGCCTCAGCGACGTTTGTATTTGGTGTTAGAGTCCGCGTTCTGCTCTACATTGCATCCAGTTCCATCTGTGCTCCTCTTCCAGGCATAACTTCGCATTTAACTTTTCTCCCTTCTGTCAGCTGAGCAGTCCTTTAATGCTCTAACTTAACAATCATTTTCCTGCCCTAAACCTCAAAGCTTGTCTCTAATCTTAAATTTAAGCCAGATTTGCCATTTTCACAATGTCTTCACAAGGCACACAGTCCGACCAGCCGTGGGGAAAATCTGTATTAATTGTATGCTCCTTACTCACCCTTATTTAATATTCAAATGTGCATTAAAAAACTACATCTTATTTGATGTTGTATCCATAAATGTGCTCCTCACCTGCGTAGCTAGATAAACAAAACCATGTTTCGATATCTACTTCAGTTATAAGCAGAAAAATGTATTCCATTACCATTCAGGTTATGCAACTTCAACATTCCCAGTGGAAATCTGTGCCTTAGACTTGGATGAATTTCCTTCCTGGAGACACATGAGGCAGGTGAAGCACGTGCTCTGCTTTCTTTAGCTTACGTTTTCTGGGACCTGAAGCCAGAGGCTGTAGCCCAAGGGGCACCACTCTGCATCGAACATGATCGAACAGGGGTCTCTCCCTCTGGTATGGTGGTAGCATTTGAAGGTCGACAATCTTCAGCAGTGGTTAGCTGAAATCAAGTCCAAAGATGTGCGGGTTGGGTGGATTGGCAATCCTGGAGTGAGACTCGAACCTGGAGCTTCTGGCACAGAGGTGGGGATGCTACCCATTGCACCTCAGCTACGTTACCTATTTCCTTGTATCTGAATCTTTTGACTGACTAGTTAAATGAGAAGTAATTGATCTTTTTTTTTAGAAAATGCCCTCACTAGCAGGTCCCTGGAGTTGATTGACACTCACCCAACACAGGGTCCAGCTACTGCAAAAACAAAATGAACACTGTATTAATAAAGCGAACTGTTCCATGAGGTAAAGGAGGTCAACTTTCATTTTGACGTTGGTTCAGTTTCGTTTATTGGCTACTCTAGATGTAATGAAAAGGGCGGGGTGATTACTGAAATGAATTTTTAATTCGGTTTACATCTAAAATAAAGACAAAAGTGTTTTCTTATCTCATACAGAAAAAGAAACTACTTCATATACTGCAACAGGACTTGGGTAAATGTGTGAAACTGCACTTTATATTCTAAACTACCGCAGAATAAGCTAGATCCATCAAAGTTACATCAAGAGCATTCGTAGGTTAATTTTAAAAGAGACAGATGTTGAGGCCAGGTTAATCTCCTCACAGTAGAAGGCATGTGGTACGCAAAATCTGCTTTTTACTTTCCATGAAATGAATATTGGCACAACATTGTCTGGATTTTAAAAGTTTAAAAGTTTATAAGTAGGCTTTCATTAACACTGCAATGAAGTTATTGTGAAAATCCCCTAGTCGCCACACTTCGGCACCTGTTCGGGTACACTAAGGGAGAATTTAGCAGAACCAATGCACCTAACCAGCAGGTTACTCAAACTCTGGGAGGAAACTGGAGCACCTGGAGAAAACCCATGCAGACACGGGGAGAACGTGCAGACTCCGCACAGACGGTGACCCAAGCTGGGAATCAAACCCGGTTCCCTGGAGCTGTGAGGCAGCATTGCTAAACACTGTGACACCATGCCGTCCTATTTATTAACTTGACTCATACTTTGAATCTTGAAGGTCATGGGTTGAAGTTTTGCTGCAATTTGAAAGCATAACAGAAGGGCAGTGCTGCATTGTCAGAAGTGCTGCCTTTCAGCTGGGATATCAAAACCCTGTCTTTTGAAGTGGACATTAAAGATCCCAGGGCACTTTTTGAACAAGAGCAGGAAAGTTCTTATGGTGCCCTGGTCAACACTTATCCCTCAACAAATACCTGGTTAGCCACTTATCTCAAAACTGTTTGTGAGACCTTGCTGTGTGCAAGTTGATTGCCAGGTTTGCCGACTAAATGGTGATTTATACTGTTAAAGTAATTCCCAACTATGAACATTTTGGAAGATTCCCCAAAGGTATCAAATGCACTTTATAAACACAAGTTATTTTTTCCGGTGCTTATTTGAGCTTTTGAGTAACTGTAATTGGGTGTTTGATTTGGATTTGATTTTTGACTTGAAAACATAATCCACCATGGCATTATCTTGTGCATCTTTATTTTGAGCATTTACAGTTTTAGTACCATCAAGAATAATCAATAAATAATGTCAAAATGAAAGTTGACTTCATCCTATAGAACAGGTCATTTTATTAATTGTTCATTTTGCTTTTTGCAGTGGCTGGGCCCTGTGTAAGATGGTATTAGGTCAAACGTGGGCAAGGAAACCTGTTGATTGCCACCTATTACTCTAGCTCAGCTGATGAATCAGTACTTCTCTAAGTTGAGCATCGCTTTGAACATTTTGGAAGAAGTAGCGCTGAGAAGCAAAATGAATTCTAGGTGGTGATTTCAGTGTTCATCACCAGGAATGACTGGGTGGCAGTACTACTGACCAAGCTGGCCAAGTCCTGCAGGACACACCTGCCAGACTGAGTTGGGAGCAGGTGTTGAGACTACCAATGTAAGGAAAAAAACTACTTAGCCTTGTTCTCACTCCAGGTTGGGCATCAATGAGACTTTGAGAGTCATCAGTAGCAGCAGAATTGTGCTCTACCACAATCTGTATCCCGATGGTGCATATTCTGCACTCCATCATTACCATTAAGCCAGTGGATCAACACTGTTAAATGAGTACAAAAGAACATTTCAGGTGCAGTGCCAAGTATACCAAAAAATGACATATATATTCCTAGTGAGGCTAAAGCACAGGGCTACATGCATGCTGCACAGCAACAGACAGAACTGTCATCCCACCACCAATGGATCAAATCAAAATGCTGCAGTCTTGTCACATGTAGTAGTGAATGGGGAACAACTAACAGAAGAATAAGGTTCCACAAACAACCCTATTTTCAGTTATGGTGAAATACCGCATGAGTGCAAAAGCAAGGCTGAAGTCTGTGTGGATAAACAAAGATAAATGAGCACCTGATATTTCATTTGTAAATGTTGACAATGTGAACTTTACCAAAATGAGGAACAGGTTGTACAAGTTATATGGCCTTTCATTTCAGACTTGTTGATTAGAATCCTTATCTCTTCCACAGCCCTTCTCTGGTTTCATGTTTTTGGCAGTCTCACGAATTGATTACAGGTACATTGTTGTTCTTTGCCACCATTACATCTTTAGCATTTGTTTTCTCTGAAAAACATGGGCACAAATTCGCTTTGGAGAAAATGAGTTGAGATTGTTTAATATTTACCCTGATCTGAGCACCACAGAGATGCTGGAAACAGTGAAATGTTCCTGCCCTTGTCAAAGTATACAGCTAAGCTAATGTGCATCATGCAAATATAATTTATTGGCAGGCAACAATAGGCTTTTCTGTATAGTAGAAAATATATTGTGGGATGTTGCCACAGGTTGAAATTGTCGTCAAGTTCTGGGGCAGGAACAGCATGAGAACAGAATTTTAAGTAGGTTGTTGGGTGAGTGGCATTAAAAGCCCCATGGATTTGGTTATGACAATCTAGTATGGAAGATGCGATGCTTTCAATAAACAAGAGAAATGTAATTTTGGCCTGGAATTTTTCGGCCATTCATGCTTGTGGGATTCTCTGGTCCCACTGCAGTAAGTGGAGTTTTGGCTGAGTGCCAAATCCACACTCCTGGCTTGCAGTGATGGCTGTCTACCAATAATGTCACGGAGAATTCCGGCCTTGATTGTAAATTTATCAGTATGTTATCAAAGTTCATCAGTTTAAAAATAGCAATGATATAAACTAATAATCAAATAAATCCTATTCTTATGTCAACATAGAAACCAGAAGCAGAAGTAGGCCATTCGACCCTTCGAGTCTGCTCCACCATTCATTTTGATCATGGCTGACCATCAAATTCAATATCCTGGTCCCCCACCCCCACCCCATATCCCTCAATCCCTTTAGCCCTAAGAGCTAGATGTAATTTCTCCTTGAAATCAGACAATGTTTTGGCCGCAACTTAAATCTGTCGTAGTGAATTCCACACATTCACCATCCTCTCGGTGAAGAAATTTCTCCTCACCTCAGTTCTAAAAGGTTTATCCTCATCAAACCCCTAGTTCTAGACTCCCCCACCATTGGGAACAAGAGGTATTAGCATGAGTAGTTTGTGGTCAGTTTGAAATAATTTTTAGCAATATTTTGTCCAGTTCAATCTCCTGGAGCAAGATTTTTTCATCCAGTTTTTCACATTAGTATTCATTGTAGGTACAATGTTCTGTGACTGGGATAAGCTGGCTGTAGAACAATAATGAATTAAATCAGTTAACTTGATTTAATTTAGTTTTTGCCCTGTTGGCATCTGACCTGTGCAGAAACCTTTCACCATGCTCAAGTCTACATGCCAGGTCCATGCCCGAATACTGAGCAATTGATCTAAATAGATTTTCCACTTACCTGATGTGTGGAGTGCATGTTATTTCATTCTAGGGGTTACATTACCCAGCCCCTAGAGAATGGAGCTCGAGTTGGCAAGAATCAGCACCTATGGAACTATGGAATTTAAGCAGCTAAAACCATACAGCTTACCACTGTAAAACACCGGTGACCTGCTTGCTCTTCAGTAGTTAATTCCATTCCCCTTCAAGAATTGCATGGGTACAGTCCCAACCTTCAATGACAGGTCCTTGATAAACTTAAGTGTTGGATTACATAGTGTACCGAAAAGGATTAAAATAGTCCCATAACAAGGCCTACCATATTGGAACCATCTTAACCACAAAGAAGGCAAATTTACTTCTGTTGCCTCCACCATCTAAGTAGGATATCCGCCAGTTGATTATTAGACAACTAGCTAGCATTGATTTGAGCTCTAGCAAGGTCAGGGAACATCTTACAGACTGACATAGTGAGCAGTTAGAAAATCTGTAATTGTCTAGGCTATAACTTAGAAAACACCTATACCCCTTTGAATAGTGGTTTCATTATTTGCATATATGGAATTTCAACAACAACTGATTAAGTCTTCAAAATGCAAATCAAGTTAGGCTTCAAATCCAGAGTGCATGTTCCAGTATCTGTTCTCAGCCTTGGGGCATTTCATAGATGTTTGCTGGATAGACCTATGGAAGACAGCTTTCAACATGCTCAGACTTCCAAAACCAAAGCCATTTTGGTGTCAAATGCTTGATCCAGACCTTAACAACAGACTTTGAACTGATGCTGACAAGGATGCTGAGAATTGATTCCTCCTTGCAACTATTTTCTCTTTTTGTCACAAATCCACAGTACAACTTAGTCCTGGATCGTGCATATTATAGTACAAGGGTCTGGCATAGAAAAGGTTATTGTGGGACTGGGTAGAGTACCATCCACAGTGTGATATAAAGGAACACATAACCCAAGTCTCGTTTGCAGTCTGGCAAGACGGTGTGGAAACAGCTCCTAGATTAGACTTTGTAAATATGTATATAGTTGTGAGTACTTAATAAACATGCTGTTAAATTATGCAAGATTCATAACCTCTTCATGCGACCTGCCGAACTACACACAACACCGTACAATGTACATCAGGCAGAGGAAGTCCATATAGGCATTCAAAATAAAGAAAAGCTTTTTGCATGCATGTTTTGCCTAATAAAGCTAATATTGCTTTGGTATTTTGTTATTCTGATGAGAGGCAAGGAAAACTAGAGCATTCAAGAATATTCACATTTGTGAGAGATTCCAAAATGAAGTGTCACAAAAAATAATATATACTCGTATACTAAAGAAATTTCTCGTTTCCCTGTTGGGTAGAATCATGGAAATTATCATTCAAGATTATGAAAAAATAAATTCTGGACATTACACATTAGAAAGGCTGTGCTTTAAAGAGGGTGCAGAAAAGATTTGCGAGAATTATTGTTTGCCATTGTTACGAAGGGGAGGTTGATCTCCTCTCTGAGAACAAATGTGCAACCACTCAGAGAAGTACCTCCCTTCATAACCTGTTAAAGGGTTTGTGAGAAAGGGGATTATCTGCACTTCAACAGCTTTTAGTGATCAAATCAAAATAACTACCTGCGACTCTAAAAATCAACAAGAAACACTTTATTCTTCTAATTAACAGTAAACAGCTTAACTAAACTAACAAACCGAATAAAACACTATCCTAATGGAATGCTGTTTAGATATTTACAATTCCCAGTTATTAACAAAAAAAATAGCATTTTTAGTCACACTCAAAATGCAGTCAGGTTTGTCATCTTCTGGAATGTTCATTCCTTTTTGCTGATTTCTTCTGTTTTCACTATATTCTGTTGGTACCTTTACGATTGAAATGAGGCTTTCTTTTAAGACATAAGTGTGGCTGTTACGCTGTTTGAGAGAGTTGCTGTCTGTGTCTCTCTCTGTCTCTCTAGCTGTGATCTGTGGCAGTCATTGGCAGGCGGTCTTCTGGCCATTTGGAGCTGAGAGCTGTGGCCTTTATACCCCCGATGATAGACCAAAACCCCCACAATAGGATTGGTCTACAGGTTATCAAAACATCAAATTCAAATCCAATAGGCTGCTGCTATTCAAACGCCTATTTTAAATTGATTGGCCAAAATTCAAAAACATGTCTGATTCAAATGCCTAAAGTCTGTTGCCAAGGCAACCCTGTTGTTTTTGCCTCTGAAACATTGTTTCACTGTGTGTACTGGATTTTTGCACCTGCATCTCTCTTAATTCTAAGCATAGCAAAAAAAGCTACCATTTTTTAAACAGACAGTGCAATTTTACAACTTTTAGCATTTTTATATACTTTTAAAAAATTTTACAAACACTAACTTCACAACAACCATCCATTCAGTTGGTTTTCCTCTAACTCAAAATGTTCTAAACTTTGTCATAAGTCGACTGTGTGATACATAACCAAAGGCCTTTTGAAAATAAAGGAAGTGGTGTTCAAACAAAGTAGGTGGATGTGTTTAGAGGGTCAAGATCATATGAAATATGACACTTCAGTTTCTGCTGGATGAAGTGCTGAATTCTGCAAGTGAAGTTTTAAATCATAGCTCTGTGAGTTAAGATATCATTGATTAGAGCTGATAATGACAAAGTGGCTTTCACTGAGTTGACCCCTTTGGTATGGGACTGGAATCAGATTGGGTGGGGTGTGGGTGGCAGATTTCCTTCCCTGAATGATATTGGTGAACTAATTGAATTTTTATAACAATCCAACAGTTTTACTTTTACTGGTACCAGCTTTTTTCTAGATTCAAACATGGACAAAAGAGCTGAACTCCAAAGGTGAGAAGAGAGTGACTGCCTTTGACATCAAGGCAGCATTTGACCAAGCATGGCATCAAGGCGCCTCAACAAAACTGGAATCTTAGGGAACCTATGGGCGGCACGGTAGCACAGTGGTTAGCACTGCTGTCTCACAGCGCCAGGGACCCGGGTTCGATTCTTGGCTTGGGTCACTGTCTGTGTGGAGATTGCACATTTTCCCCCTGTCTGCGTGGGTTTCCTCCGGGTACTCCGGTTTCCTCCCACAGTCCAAAGATGTGCAGGTTAGGTGGATTGGCCATGCTAAATTGCCCCTTAGTGTCAGGGGGATTAGCTAGGGTTATTATATGGGGTTCTGAGGATAGGACCTAGCTGGGATTGTGGTTGGTGCAAACTCGATGGGCTGAATGGCCTCCTTCTGCACTGTAGGATTGTATGATTCAGGGCGTAAACTTTCCACTGGTTGGAGAACTTTCCACTTGTTGAAGAAATACCTGGCACAAAGGAGATGGTTGTGGTGGTTGGAGGTTAATCATCTCAGCTCCAGGACATCACTGCAGGGTAGTGTCCTCACTCCAACTGTGATGATACTGTGCCTTTAAGAAATGTATTTGGGTCATGTTTCTTGTGCAGGATCTGTTTTAGCAGTTTATTTTATTATCTGTGCGCTTTTGTCTGCATCTGGCAGTCCTATTGTTATTGCAGCAACATTGTGGATCGTCATTGCTACAATGTTTTAATTTGGACTAATGCAGGGTTGTTATTTTAGTGTTTTCCCCAGTGGTTTTGCAGAGTGGGGCTTGAATAGGTTGATTGACAGGTATGGTCATATGACTGGGTGGGGTTAGGCACAGCGAAGCCAAGCTCAGTTGCTTTTTGGGAACTGTGGAAAGAAGAAAAAGCTCTGAGTCTGGAGACTGGGATCTGCCAGAGAATAGGTTTATTTCTCTGAATTTCTGCTGTTTGAGGCTATATTCTTTTCTGGAAATTGCTGTATGGGAGTCAGAAGACAATTGCCTCTTTGTATATATCCAGAGGGGTTAAAAGACTGGAAACATAGCACCCGCATGAGTATATCTGTTTTGTGCTGATTCTGAAGGATTTATATCTGTGAGGATATTGCTTACATTGGAACTATAGAGATGGATAGCTGTTAATTATACTTTGTCATGTTTAAATATATAAATTGGTAAAAGTTATGCTTATTATTTTCATTATTTTTTATGTGTTCTGAAATAAAAGTTGTTTTAATAAAAGCTTCCTGGTTAGTGAATCCAATCATCTCTGGAGTGAAGCACTTTATCCTTATCATTCTGCCAAAATCAAAAAAAGTCAGGGTCTAGGCTAACTTCATTCTGACCTGGTCCCTAACAGAACCATCTTCAGCTGCTTTCTGAATTCTACATGCAATTCAGGTTCCCATAAGAAGGGGACAATCTAGATTCTGGAGAAGGGTAGGCATACTGATCCGTGGTATGAAGGAATGGAGCATTTTGATAAACGAGGGTGCATCATACTCTAGAGATGTCTTAATCTTCTTTAGGTTTACAAGAAAATGAGTGGATTACTCGCCTTTCAGGAGTGAAACCACTATCATGCACGTGGGTTGTCTAAGCGAGGGTAGAGTTTGGTGTTAGCTCCAGAACAAGAAAACCAAATGGATCAGCCCTAACCGTGTAACCTTGAAGAACTCTAACCCAGTTACAGTTGACATTACCAACACTCCCAGAATTGTAGTACATTGATAACTGTTGAATAATATCAAAGATGCCAACTTCTCTCTGACAGCTTTCATTCATTTAAATTAAAGTCAGCTGGTGTCAATTGGTTTAAACTTGAAAACCTAACGAATAATCTGGAGGATTAGTTTAGCCCTGAAATGTTAACACAAAATGTTGAAATATTTCTGGCAGCATTATTAAATGGTTAATTATTTCTGGAGGTAACTCCTCCAATTCTAAATTCCTATTTGTATTATCAGCTATATCCCTTAATTTCAAACCATTTAAATGTACTACTTGTATCTCCAAAAGGGCAGTTATTAGTCATCATAGTGCTGTTATCGATTGGAAGCAGCCAAGGTACTTAAAGAACTTAACAGTACTTAGAAGGTGTACTCAACCATCTATGTTCACTGCATACCTGTTACAGCCTTCAGACCATAGAACCATAGACCTTACTGAGCACTGGATAGCAGCACACAAACACCTTCACTAGCACCTAAAAAATTCTGAATAGAAAAGATGACTTAATTAGAGGAAATTATAACATTGTGTTTTAGCGCAAGTGTCATATGAAGCATAATACCTCTTTATGCCATTATGATAGACATAGAATTCTACAGTGCAGAAGGAGGCCATTCAGCCCATCGAGTCTGCACCGACTACAATCCCACCCAGGCCCTATCCCCATAACCCCATGCATTTACCCTACCTACCCCTGACATTAAGGGGCAATTTAGCATGGCCAATCCACCTAGCCCGCACATCTTTGGACTGTGGGAGTAAACCGGAGCACCCGGTGGAATCCCACGCAGACACGGGGAGAATGTGCAAACTCCACACAGACAGTGACCCAAGCCAGGAATTGAACCTGGGTTCCTGGCACTGAGAGGCAGCAGTGCTAACCACTTTACCACCGTGCTGCCCATAATGATAAAATATACTGAGGGAAAGGATCTGTTTTGCAAAGTCTGTAATCTTTTCTCTGAATCTAGTGTTGGTCTTTCAGGCACGCAGGCACACATTGGAAAGATTTATAGTTAGGTAGGCTCCTTTAACCATTGTACTCCAGAAGTCTGTTATGTTGTCACTTTGAGCTGTTTGCTGAATTCCATTTCTGTCTTGAGTGTCTTGAGTTGCCATATATTCTGGGTGCTATAGTTTATATGGCTTTGGAAAAATGCCAGCATCCTTGTTTATTAATGATTGTTTGTCTTGGATTTAATTCAAGTTCATTTTATTTGGGCTATGCTTGTCTTCTTTCATGTCAAAGGCAAGGTCCCAAGATTCTGAACATGCAGCAAACCAAGTTTGTTTTAAGAGTGCTTGAAGGACAACTGTTGCATAGTGTAGCATCTGCAGTTAAATCTAGGCTATCTTTGGTCTACATTCCAACCTGAATCTTCAGTCGTCCCTTAAGGTGGGGATAAAATTGAACTGTTTATAAAAAAAAAGGCAAGTGAACCATCAAAGTATCCTTTATCTGTCCAGTTCTTTATGGGAGCTCATTATGCAAGAATGCAAGACCAATGCAAATATATCATTCTATAATGATCCCGTTTTAATTTTCAGAAATAGGAATACAGAAATTAGTTTATAAAATAAATAAAAGCTATTGCAAAACACTGATCATCTTTGTGAAAGCAAGATCTTGGTAGGTGATGCATTGAGGGCAAAGGTTTTCAAATTTATCCTCTGGATTTTCTTCAACTAATTTTGAAGCATTTTTGAAAGAAAAGCAGTTAGAAGTTGAAGAAATGGAGGCCATTTCAGTATGGCTGACAGAATGTCTGCATCATTGGAAAGTATGTACACTGCCCATGCTCTGCTTGTACAATCCAATTTCAGTTTGGTGTCTCAGCTCTGGGCAAAAATATGAAGCATGTCTTGTGAGAGAGGCTCAGGCCTTCAAGTAAACATTTTAATACAGGCATTTGAAAACAAAGTATATCCACAGAATTGGAAGAAATATTGAAACTGAGAATATTGCTCATGTTCCCATAAGGCACAACTTAAATTTACCGTAAATTCATGTGAATTGAGATAAACAGATTCACATGTCATAATGAATTTGTGCACATCCTGGTAGTTTGCTGCCAACAAGGGGGAAGTTATATCGAGTTAGTAAGGGATCAGATCTAGTTATCAGCCTAATGGTGAATGAGCATTTATCTAATGAAACTGTGACTAGTGACTGTAAACTGAAACTGTAAACTGAAACTGTGACTAGTGGTGTTCCGCAGGGCTCTGTATTGGGACCGCTGCTGTTTGTGATTTATATAAACGATCTGGAAGAAGGTGTAACTGAGGTGATCAGTAAGTTTGCGGACGACACGAAAATGGCTGGACTTGCAGATAGTGAGGAACATTGTCAGAGGCTTCAGAAGGATATAGATAGGCTGGAAATTTGGGCAAAGAAATGGCAGATGGAGTTCAATCCTGATAAATGCAAAGTGATGCAATTTGGTAGAGCTAACGTAGGAGGGAGCTATACGATAAATGGCAGAACCATAAAGGGTGTAGATACGCAGAGGGACCTGGGTGTGCAAGTCCACAGATCCTTGAAGGTGACGTCACAGGTGGAGAAGGTAGTGAATAAGGCATATGGCATGCTTGCCTTTATAGGACGGGGCATAGAGTATAAAAGTTGGGGTCTGATGTTGCAGTTGTATAGAACGTTGGTTCGGCCGCATTTGGAATACTGCGCCCAGTTCTGGTCTCCACACTACCAGAGAGAGTGCAGAGGAGGTTTACCAGGATGTTGCCTGGTATGGAAGGGCTTAGTTATGAGGAGAGATTGGGTAAACTGGGGTTGTTATCACTGGAAAGACGGAGGATGAGGGGTGACCTAATAGAGGTGTATAAAATTATGAAAGGCATAGATAGGGTGAACGGTGGGAAGCTTTTTCCCAGGTCGGTGGTGACGTTCACGAGGGGTCATAGGTTCAAGGTGAGGTGGGGGGGGGGAGATTTAACACGGATATCAGAAGGACGTGTTTTACATAGAGGGTGTTGGGGTTTGGAATGCGCTGCCGGGCAAGGTGGTGGAGGCAGACACACTGGGAACGTTTAAGACTTATCTAGATAGCCACATGAACAGAGTGGGAATGGAGGGACACAAAATAATGGTCTAGTTTGGACCAGGGAGCGGCGCGGGCTTGGAGGACCGAAGGGCCTGTTCCTGTGCTGTATTGTTCTTTGTTCTAATAGCATAATTTGTTCAAGTTTGAAAGGCAGAAATGGGAAAGGCTACTGAGATTCTCAGTTTTAGCTGAGATTTACTTCAACGGGATGGGACAGAAATCATCCTAAGCTGTTGAAAAAAGAATTTGTGGTACAGATCAGTTTATATCCTTAAGGAGCAAGAGTTCTATTTTCCAGTGAAGAAACTCATGGATCACAAAAATGCTAAAAATAGTCCAGAACTTGCTGAATGGGAAAGATGCACAGAAGTAAAGGGTGACAAAACAGTACGAGTTAGATAAAGAGAATATTTAAAGCAACTTGTGCAGGATATCAACTTAAATTTACATGAGGAAAAAATGATCATTAGAAGCAGTAGCAAAACTATAACAATGTAGTTATCAATGAAAATAAGGAGATTGCAGACATGAGAATAATTGCTTCTGAATTTACAGAGCAGGAACAATTCAGCACGCTAGACATCCCAAGGACTGATTTCAAATCAGGGACAGGGGCTCAGTAAATTAATCAATAAATTAAAACTGTAATGGAGAAATTAATGGCACAAAAGAAGTGCAGGTCTCCCTACAACCTTATTCCAAGCGTGCACAAAAAAGCTGAATTCCAGGGTGAGAAGGGAATGATAGCCCTTGACATTCAGTTGCATTACCGTCGTTGAACCCGGCACCATCAACATTTTGGGGGTCACTATTTACCAGAAATTTAGCTGGACCAACCATGTACATATTGTGGCCTCAAGCTTGGGTCAAAGGATTGGAATTCAATGGAGAAAGTAAAGGCAGTGTCAGTAATCTTAGTACCAGACAGATCAGGCAAAAGCAAGATAGAGAACAAGAGAAGTCCAGATTAAACTGCATTTATTTCAATGCAAGAGGCCTGACGGGCAAGGCAGATGAACTCAGGGCATGGATGAGTACGTGGGACTGGGATATTATAGTAATTACTGAAACATGGCTAAGGGAGGGACAGGACTGGCAGCTCAATGTTCCAGGGTACAGATGCTATAGGAAAGATAGAATAGGAAGTATGCACTTTTGATTAGGGAAAACATCACAGCAGTACTGAGAGGGGACATATCCGAGGGTTCGGCCACTGAGTCTATATGGATGGAACTGAGAAATAAGAAGGGGGAAATCACATTGATAGGGTTGTACTATAGGCCCCCAAATAGTCGGCAGGAAATTGAGAAGCAAATATGTAAGGGGATTACAGATAGTTGCAAGAAAAATAGGGTGGTAATAGTAGGAGATTTTAACTTTCCCAACATTGACTGGGACAGCCATAATATTAGAGGGTTGGATGGAGAGAAATTTGTTGAGTGTATTCAGGAGGAATTTCTCATTCAGTATGTGGATAGCCTGACTAGAGAGGGGGCAAAGCATGACCTCCTCTTGGGAAATAAGGAAGGGCAGGTGACAGAAGTGTTAGTGAGGGATCACTTTGGGACCAGTGACCATAATTCTATTAGTTTTAAGATAGCTGTGGAGAATGATAGGTCTGGCCCAAAAGTTAAAATTCTAAATTGGGGCAAGGCCAATTTTGATGTCATCAGGCAGGAACTTTCAAAAGTTAATTGGGGGAGTCAGTGGGAAGGCAAAGGGACGTCCGGTAGGTGGGAGGCTTTCAAAAGTGTGTTAACCAAGGTTCAGGGTAAGCACATTCCTCTTAGAGTCAACGGTAAGGCTGGTAGAAGTAGGGAACGGATGACTCGGGATATTGAGGCCCTGGTCAAGAAGAAAAAGGAGGCACATGACATGCATAGGCAGCTAAGGAGTGTAGGAATAGAGTTAAGAGAGAAATCAGGAGGCCAAAAAGGGCACACAAGACTGTTTTTGGCAGATAAGGCAAAAGAGAATCCAAAGAACTTCTACAAATACATAAAGGGCAAAAGAGTAACAAGGGAGAGAGTAGGGCCTCTTAAGGAACAACAAGGCCACCTATGTGCGGATCCACAAGAGATGGGCGAGATTCTAAATGACTATTTTTCATCGGTATTTACTGTTGAGCAAAGCATGGATATTAGGGAACTTGGGGAAATAAATAGTGATGAGTTGAGGAGTGTACATATTACAGAAGAAGAGGTGCTGGAAGTCTTAAAGCGCATCAAGGTAGATAAATCCCCGGGACCTGATGAAGTGTATCCCAGGAGATTGTGGGAGACTAGGGAGGAAATTGCGGGTCCCCTAGCAGAGATATTTGAATCATCGATAGTCACAGGTGAGGTGCCTGAAGATTGAAGGGTGGCAAATGTTGTGCCTTTGTTTCAGAAGGGCTGCAGGGAAAAGCCTGGGAGCTACAGGCCGGTGAGCCTCACATCTGTAGTGGGTAAGTTGTTGGAAGGTATTTTGAGAGACCGGACCTAGAGGCATTTAGAGAGTCAAGGACTGATTAGGGACAGTCAGCTTGGCTTTGTGAATGGAAAATCATGTCTCTCGAATTTGATTGAGTTTTTTGAAGGGGTAACCAAGAAGGTAGATGAGAGCAGTGCAATTGATGTTGTCTACATGGACTTCAGCAAAGCCTTTGACAAGATACCGCATGGTAGGTTGTTGCATAAGGTTAAATCTCACAGGATCCAGGGTGAGTATCTAAATGGATACAAAACTGGCCTCTTGACAGATGTGGAGATGCCGGCGTTGGACTGGGGTGAACACAGTAAGAAGTCTCACAACACCAGGTTAAAGTCCAACAGGTTTATTTGGTAGCAAATACCATAAGCTTTCGGAGCACTGCTCCTTCGTCAGATGGAGTGGAAATGTGCTCTCAAACAGTGCAAACAGACACAAAATCAAGTTGCAGAATACTGATTCGAATGCGAATCCTACAGCCAGCCAGGTCTTAAAGGTACAGACAATGTGGGTGGAGGGAACATTAAACACAGGTTAAAGAGATGTGTATTGTCTCCAGACAGAACAGCTCGTGAGAATCTGCAAGCCCAGGAGGCAAGCTGTGGGGGTTACTGATAATGTGACATAAATCCGACAACGGATGAATGAACACTGCTCGACAATCACCAGGCAAGACTGTTCTCTTCCTGTGGGGGAGCACTTCAGCAGTCACGGGCATTCAGCCTTGGATCTTCAGGTAAGCATTCTCCAAGGCGGCCTTCACGACACACGACAGCGCAGAGTCGCTGAGCAGAAACTGATAGCCAAGTTCCGCACACATGAGGATGGCCTAAACCGGGATGTTGGATTTATGTCACATTATCAGTAACCCCCACAGCTTGCCTCCTGGGCTTGCAGAATCTCACTAGCTGTTCTGTCTGGAGACGATACACATCTCTTTAACCTGTGTTTAATGTTCCCTCCACCCACATGGTCTGTTCCTTTAAGACCTGGCTGGCTGTAGGATTCGCATTCTAATCAATATTCTGCAACTTGATTTTGTGTCTGTTTGCACTGTTTGAGAGCACATTTCCACTCCATCTGACGAAGGAGCAGTGCTCCGAAAGCTTATGGTATTTGCTACCAAATAAACCTGTTGGACTTCAACCTGGTGTTGTGAGACCTCTTACTGTACTCTCTTGACAGATGCCAGAGGGTGGTTGTAGAGAATTTCTTTTCAAACTGGAGGCCTGTGACTAGCGGTGTGCCTCAGGGATCAGTGCTGGGTCCGCTGTTATTTGTCATTTTTATTAATGGGTTCGATGAGAATATAGGAGGCATGGTTAGTAAGTTTGCAATTGACACCAAGATTGGTGGTATAGTGGACAGTGAAGAAAGTTATTTCCGATTGCAATGGGATCATGATCAATTGGGCCAGTGGGCTGACGAATGGCAGATGGAGTTTAATTTAGATAAATGTGAGGTGATGTATTTTGGTAGATTGAACCAGGGCAGGACTTACTCTGTTAATGGTAAGGCATTGGGAAGAGTTACAGAACAGAGAGATCTGGGGGTACATGTTCATAGCTCCTTGAAAGTGGAGTCACAGGTGGACGGAGTGGTGAAAAAGGCATTCAGCATGCTTGGTCTCATTGGTCAGAACATTGAATACAGGAGTTGGGATGTCTTGTTGAAATTGGTAAGGCCACACTTGGAATACTGTGTGCAATTCTGGTCACCCTATTATAGAAAGGATATTATTAAACTAGAAAGAGTGCAGAAAAGATTTACTAGGATGCTACTGGGACTTGATGGTTTGAGTTATAAGAAGAGGCTGGATAGACTGGGACTTCTTTCTCTGGAGCGTAGGAGGCTGAGGGGTGATCTTATAGAGGTCTATAAAATAATGAGTGGCACAGATCAGCTAGATAGTCAATATCTTTTCCCAAAGGTAGGGGAATCTAAAACCAGAGGGCATAGGTTTAAGGTGAGAGGGGAGAGATACAAAAGTGTCCAGAGGGGCAATTTTTTCACAGAGGGTGGTGAGTGTCTGGAACAAGCTGCCAGAGGTAGTGGTAGAGGTGGGTACAATTTTGTCTTTTAAAAAGCATTTAGACAGTTACATGGGTAAGATGGGTATAGAGGGATATGGGCCCAATGCGGACAATTGGGATTAGTTTAGGGGTTTATGTCCAAGGAAATGTCCTTGGCAGACAGGATTAAGGAGAATCCTAAGGCATTTTATACATACGTTAGGAACAAGAGGGTTAGGGAAAGAATCGGAACTCTCGGGGACAAAGGAGGGGAATTATGCTTAGAACCAAAGGAAGTAGGTGAGATCCTGAACAAATACTTTGCATCAGTATTCACAAAGGAGAGGGACATGTTGACTGGTATTGTCTCAGAGAGATGTGTTGACCCGTTAGAAAAAATCTCAATTACAAGGGAGGATGTGTTAGGTTTTTTAGGAAACATTAAGACAGACAAATCCCCAGGGCCAGATGGCATCTATCCTAGACTCCTCAGGGAGGCGAGAGATGCAATTGCTGAGCCTCTAACAGAAATCTTTGTCTCTTCACTGGACACAGGTGAGGTCCCAGAGGACTGGAGGATAGCAAATGTGGTCCCGTTATTTAAGAAGGGTAACAAGGATAACCTGGGTAATTATAGGCCGGTGAGCTTGACGTCCGTGGTAGGGAAATTGTTGGAGAAGATTCTTAGAGATAGGATATATGCGCATTTAGAACTGAATAATCTCATTAGCGATAGAGAGCATGGTTTTGTACGAGGGAGGTCATGCCTCACAAATTTGGTTGAGTTTTTGAGGAGGTGACAAAAACGATTGACGAGGGAAGGGCCGTGGATGTCGTCTATATGGATTTTAGTAAAGCGTTTGACAAGGTCCCTCATGGCAGGCTGGTGCAAAAGGTTAAATGTCATGGGATAAAAGGTGAGCTAGCTAGATGGGTGGAGAACTGGCTTAGCCATAGAAGACAGATGAATTTGGAGGAAGATGTAACTGGTGTGATCAGTAAGTTTGCGGACGACACGAAGATTGCTGGAGTTGCGGATAGTGATGAACATTGTCAGAGAATACAGCAGGATATAGATAGGCTGGAACATTGGGCGGAGAAATGGCAGATGGAATTTAATCCAGATAAATGCGAAGTGATGCATTTCGGTAGATCTAATGTAAGGGGGAGCTATACAATAAATGGCAGAACCATCAGGAGTATAGACACACAGAGGGACCTGGGTGTACAAGTCCACAGATCCTTAAAGGTGGCAGCACAGGTGGAGAGGGTGGTCAAGAAGGCATATGGCATGCTTGCCTTTATTGGATGGGGCATAGAATATAAAAGTTGGCATATGTTGTTGCAGCAGTATAGAACAATGGTTCGGCCACATTTGGAATACTGCGTCCAGTTCTGGTCGCCACACTACCAGAAGGACGTGGAGGCTTTGGAGAGAGCACAGAGAAGGTTTACCAGGATGTTGCCTGGTATGGAGGGTGTTGGCTATGAGGAGAGATTGGGTAAACTGGGGTTGTTCTCCCTGGAAAGACGGAGGATGAGAGACGACCTAATAGAGGTGTATAAAATTATGAAGGGAATAGATAGGGTGAACAGTGGGAAGCTTTTTCCCAGGTCGGAGGTGACGAACACAAGGGGTCACGGGTTCAAGGTGAGGGGGGCAAGGTTCAACACAAATGTCGGGGACGTATTTTACACAGAGGGTGGTGGGAGCCTGGAATGCACTGTCAAGCAAGGAAATTGAGGCGGACACGCTGGGCTCGTTTAAGACTTATCTAGATAGCCACATGAACAGACTGGGAATAGAGGGATACAAAAGAATGGTCTAGAGGGCACATGAGCGGCGCAGGCTTGGAGGGCCGAAGGGCCTGTTCCTGTGCTGTATTCGTCTTTGTTATTTGTTTGTTCTTTTAAAAAAAAAGTGCGGCATGGACAAGTTGGGCCGAAGGGCCTGTTTCCATGCTGTAAACCTCTATGACTCTATAATAGCTCATCTCCTGATTCTCCAAAGCCACCATTTGCAACGCATAAGTCAGGAGTGTGATCGAGGCCTCTTCACTGGTCTGGATGAAGCACACCATCTAAAATAAAACCGCCTGCTTGATCAGCATGACTATTCACCACCTTAACTTTCATTCTCTGGGGTACTGCAAACGATGCAGTGGAAGCACAAAAATTATAGCAATATTAATAAATTAAATGAATGGCTTAAACCATGGCAAGTAGATTTCAGTGCAGGCAAAGATGAGGTCATCCTCTTTGAACCACAAAAAGATAGACCAGTAAATACATATACATTGTAAATGGTGAAAAGCCTGAAAAAGTGGAAATCCAAAGACATTTGGATTTTTCGTGTCCATAGATTAGTAAAATATCAAGTTCAGAAAATATTCCAAACGGTGAATGGAATGCTGGCCTTTGTGGAAGACTAGAATACAAGGGGATAGAATCTTATGTTTCAGCTATACAAAGCCCTGGTTAAAATACACTTACTGTGAGCAGCTTTGGGAACCAATCTTAGGCAGTCCCACATACATTTGCTTGAATGGTATCTGGAATTTCGGGAATCACTGGAAGCAGGGAGGGTACAGTAAGAGTTTTAACAACACCAGGTTAAAGTCCAACAGGTTTATTTGGTAGCAAATACCATTAGCTTTCAGGGCGCTGCTCCTTCGTCAGATGGAGTGGAAATGACATTATAGGGAGTGGGATAGCTTGATCTTGGTTTCAGATAAAGCTCGGCACAACATCGTGGGCCGAAGGGCCTGATCTGTGCTGTACTGTTCTATGTTCTATGTTCTACTGTGTTCACCCCAGTCCGACGCCGGCATCTCCACAGCAGGGAGGGTACCAGAGGACTGGAAAGTAGCTAATGTAACACCGATGTTTAAGAAGGGAGGGAAGCAGCAAACGGGAAATTATAGGCCGGTTAGCCTGACTTCGGCCATTGGCAAGATTTTAGAGTCCATTATTAAAGATGAGATCGCAGAGTACTTGGAAGTGCATGATAAAGTAGGACTGAGTCAGCACGGCTTTGTCAAAGGGAGATCATGTCTGACAAATCAGTTAGAGTTCTTTGAGGAGGTAACAAGGAAGTTAGATAAGGCGGACCGGTAGACATGATTTATTTATATTTCCAGAAGGCCTTTGACAGGGTGCCGCATAGGAGACTGTTAAATAAGTTAAGTGCCCATGGGGTTAAGGGTACGATCCTGGCATGGATAGAGGATTGGTTGACTGGCAGAAGGCAGAGAGTGGGGAGAAAGGGGTCTTTTTCATGATGGCGGCTGGTGACCAGTGGTATGCTTTAGGGGTTGTGCTGGGACCACAACTTTTCACAATATACATTAACGCTTTGGAGGAAGGAACTGAAGGCACTGTTGCTAAGTTTGCAGATGATACAAAGATATGTCGAGGGACAGGTAGTATTGAGGACGCAGGGGGGCTGCACAAGGACTTGGATAGGTGAGGAGAGTGGAAAAAAAAGTGACAGATGGAATACAATGTGGAAAAGTGTGAGGTTATGCACTTTGGAAGGAGGAATGGAGGCGTAGACTTTTCTAAATGGGGAAATGCTTAGGAAATCAGAAACACAAAGAGACTTGGGAGTCATTGTTCAAGATTCTCTTAAGGTTAACGTGCAGGTTCAGTCGGCAGTTAGGAAGGCAAATGCAACGTTAGCATTCATGTCGAGAGGGCTAGAATACAAGAACAGGGATGTACTTCTGAGGCTGTATAAGGCTCTGGTCAGACCCCATTTGGAGTATTGTGCACAGTTTTGGGCCCCATATCTAAGGAAGGATGTGCTGGCTTTGGAAAGGGTCCAGAGGAGGTTCACAAGAATGATCCCTGGAATGAAAGCTTGTCTTATGAGGAACGGTTGAGGACTCTGGGTCTGTACTCGTTGGAGTTTAGAAGGGTGAGCAGGGGGTCTTATTGAAACTTACAGGATACTGCGAGTCCTGGATAGAGTGGATGTGGAGAGGATGTTTCCACTCATAGGAAAAACTAGAACCAGAGGGCACAACCTCAGGCTAAAGGGACGATCCTTTGAAACCGAGAAGAGGAGGAATTTCTTCATCAGGGAGTGGTGAATCTGTGGAACTCTTTGCCGCAGGAGGCTGTGGAGACCAGGTCATTGAGTGTCTTTAAGACAGAGATAGATAGGTTCTTGATTAATAAGGGGATCAAGGGTTCTGGAGAAAAGGCAGGAGAATGGGGCTGAGAAAAATATCAGCCATGATTGAATGGCAGAGCAGGCTCGATGGGCCGAGTGGCCTAATTCTGTTCCTATGCCTTGTGGTCTTATTGAATTTGAGTTTTGTGGCGAGATAAGCCCTACAAACAAGGGCTGAAATTCCCTGGAATTTAGAAATTAAAGATTTGATCGAAGTTTCAAAAGAGGAGCAGATGGATTGGGAAATCTACCCTATTTCTGCTGTTTGGGCAGGACAGGACTGGAGAGCATTGTCAGATCTTTCAGGAGTGAAATCGGGAAACACTTGATGTAAGTTTCAAACTCTCTTTTTGATTGATTTTTGTTAACCAAAGGTATTATGTTTTTTGGAGCAAGGATGGGTCTCTGTTAGGTTGCAGATCAGTCTTGATCCAATTGAATGGCAGAGTAAGCATTAGGGACTAAATGAGGGACTGCTTATGTTCTTTAGTCCATCTGCTTAATGTGTATAATTAATGTGTATACACTGTGTCGCATAAAATAATGTATCCTCCAACTCTGTGTATGATAAGAATCTGCAAATGCATGGAAGCTAAATTAAAATTGACTCAGATTCCCTGCTATATCTACAGTGATTTGTAATTAGGTAAAGGTCTACTTTTCTGCCGCCTTGAATTGCCATATCTGCTGTTTTGTAACTGGGTAAGTGTTATATCAGCTCTCCTACTGCTGCCAGTTGGATTCTTTAATTGGCTGCAAAGTCAATTAATGGTGCAAGGTGAGATCCCTTTATTGTCATTGCTTAGAATGGATGAAGGTCATATTGCTCTGTGCTACCCTCAGGCAGCTTAGATCAAAAATTTACAACAGATTTTACATTCTAACTTAAAAGGAATTCAGCTTTACGCCAGACCTGATTTCACTATTTATATAACTGAAAGAAAGAACTTACATTTATATAGCATCTTTCATGACCCCAGGGTGTCCCAAAGCAATTCATAACCAATTAAATAGTTTTGAAGGGCAGCCCCCAATGTTCAATAACCTTTGAGTAGTCTGTTACTTATAGAATTCTAATGAATTCATGTGTTTATAGTTCTGTGGAGATTTTCTGGATTGTTTAAGTGGGAAAAAAAATGCCTTTGTGTACCGGCTTTTGACGTGGTGGCATTTAGCCCCCTTAATGCTCGACAGAGTGAGTTACTTTGAAATTGCAGTCAGTTGATGTAGGGGGAATGCAGCCTCCATTTTACACACAGCAAGATTTAAGTAGTGAAATGCATAAAATCAAAATCAAATGGTTCCTTCCACGATAACCTTGAGACTAAAATATAGAAAAATGGAATTACAGTCTCTTCCACATAAATTTGCTGAAACTTGACTTTGGTTTTCATGTGATAGTGTTGTTAAGGAACCGATTTCCTTGTGTCTGTGTGGGTATTTAAAATACCATTGTGTATAATTGTATTGGAAGAGCTGGATATCATATTCTGCTATTCAGTATACGAGAAAGGTTGTTGATAATTGACAGCCTGGCATTTTAAGTGCTTGAAGTGAACATTTCTGTACTAGGTTTTCAGGGAGTAACCTAGAACTATCAGTTGAATCAACTGTCTCAGTTAGAGTTTGTTGTGACCTCCCAGTGTGAGGATTTCTGGATGGATGTAGATGTAATGCTTTTTAAAATGACTAGAATTGAAGGAAGGAGATCTTATCCATGATTTTGTTACCAGTAGACTTGACCATTCTAAGGCACATGATCTGCTTTCCATCTCCCACCTTCTGTAAATTTGAGGTCATCCAAAACTCTGTTGTTGTTGCCCTAACTTGGACCATATCCTGTTCCCACATCGCCCCCATACTTGCTGACCTACATTGGCCCCTGGTTAAGCATTACCCCTCTCATGTTTTTAATCCTTCCGTGGCCTTGTCCTTCCCTATCTCTCTAATCTCCACTAGCCTCAACATCCTCCAAAATCTCTGCATTCTTCCAGTCCTGACCCCATGCGAATCATTCCCTATATTAGTTGTTGCACCTTTTGCTGCTTCTATCTTAAGCTGTCTGCTGTCAAGGTCCTAAATTCTAGAATTCCCTCACTAAACCACTTCACCTCTCTACTTCACTTTCCTCCTGTAAGATGCTCCTTAAAACCTACCTCTTTCAGCAAGCTATTTGTCATCTGCATTAATATTTCTTTGTGTAAGTTTTATGTCAAATTTTGTTTAGTAAAGCTCCTGTAAAGTGCTTTTGGATGTTTTACCATGTTAAAGGTGCGGTATAAATAAAAATTGTTACATATGGAAGGTTAAGCAGTTAGAAAAGTAGATTGACTGTGCTGTGAAGCCATGATAAATAATTTGATGTACTGTCAAAAATATTGCATTGTATCCTCCTAGCTTGTAATAAGAATTTGAGATTTAACAAGAACAGTATAAAAGATGAAATAGTCACAATCACTGCAACATCTTTTACTTTCCTAGCTGTTTTAACTGCTAATGCTTTTGGTGTTACAAATACAAAATCTATAAGACTTTGACACTGTCTCTTAAATTTAAGGTGAAATGAATTCTGTCTGACCACAGGCCTGGAGCTTGGTTGTTATGGTACTAGACCGCAGCTTGGTTGTTATGGTACTAGAGCAGCCCAATTCAAGAAACTTACGAAGAAAGTGCCATTTTAGTTTAGGTTGGCTATTAGTGTCACAAGTAGGCTTACATTAACATTGCAATGAAATTACTGTGGAAATCTCCTAATCGCAACACTGCGGTACCTGTTCGTGTAAACTGAGGGAGAATTTAGCATGGCCAATCCACCTAACCAGCATGTCTTTTGGACTGTGGGAAGAAACCGGAGCATCCAAAGGAAACCCACTATGGGGAGAACATTCAGAGTCCACAGAGACAGTGACCCAAGCTGGGAATCGAAGCCGGGTCCTGATGCTGTGAGGCAGCAGTGTTAACCTCTGCCACTGTGCCTCCCTGCAACATGTTCACACTTGTGGACAATGCCAAAACCATCTGTGTTGATTGTGGGCACACCGTCAATTTCCAAGTCTCTCAGAGAGGCGTTTGGAATGTCAGGTTTTATAACTAAACTGTGTATTTATTCCAAACTAGAATGGAATTAGAGCTCTAGAGGATAGCTAATTAGCATTCCTACCTGGATACAATGTCCATGTGATTCATGTTGCCATAGAGGTGAGCTTTAGGATGGGAAGAGCCCATAGCAATCCATTATAGTATTGGGTTATGGGGTTTCGTCTAAGGAACACGGAACCTTGCATATCGAAGTAAGTCTGAATTGGAGAGAGAGAGAAATTAGGAGATAGAGGCAGCTAGTCATGCCCTTGAAGTAGGGAAAATACTGACTCCATTCTTCACCACATGGGGCATGAGTGGGAGATCATGCTCAAGTTGAAGAGACTGAGTTTTTGAGGAGGTAAGAGAAGCTGGAAGATTTGCCTAGATTGGACTTAAGGGAAGGAGCGAAGGTCTAACTGTCACAGTGAAAAACAGTTTTGGACTTAAATGTCACCTCGCTGGAAATGAAAACACGTAGCAGGCAATCAGGAGTGGAGAATAGCTTTGGACTGTCCACTGTGGGGGAAAGAAAGTGTAAAGTATAAACATGGGTTTGGATTTTCAGTCAAGTTAAAAGTCACATCAGGGAACTTTTCTGTTGTTTAAAGTATAAGTTGCCCCCTAAGTAGTAGTTAGTCAATGTTGCTTTTAATTTGTTACAGTTTAAGTCTTAAAACTTGAAATCTTGTTATGTGATCCTATCAAATAGCCACTGGAAATTCATATATCTTTTTATTGGTCTCTGCAGAGATTGTAACACAATTTTGATGGAGTAAAATCTCATAAAATCCATGCATATGTTTTCTGTTCAGGGCTCAGAACACCTCTGGTATATCTGGGAGACTACAATAAACGATGTTGGCACTTTCTTTTCCCCTCTTCCATTTAAAAGTTGTCATATTCAAGTGCACAGTGTTAAATGCTTCCCCTTGTGGATTTACTAGTTATTGTGTAGCACCGAGCAAAATTCCTTAACTGAAATATTCATAGGAATTTTTAAAAATTCATTTGTGGGCTGTGGGTGTTGATAGCTCGGA
Organism: Mustelus asterias; assembly: GCF_964213995.1. NCBI lineage: Eukaryota > Metazoa > Chordata > Chondrichthyes > Carcharhiniformes > Triakidae > Mustelus > Mustelus asterias. The sequence continues at coordinate 67,223,131 of NC_135811.1, read as the reverse complement.
CAGCATTTTCTGTCCGTTCCTAATTACCCTTGGGAAGGTGGTAGTAAGCTGCCTTCTTGGATCACTGCAGTTCATGCGGTGTAGGTACACCCACAGTGCTGTTAGGGAGGGAGTTTCAGGATTTTGACCCAGTGACAATGAAGAATGGTAATTTTCCAAGTCAGGATGCGGAGTAGTTTGAAGGAGAACTTCTGTGTGGTGGTGTTCCCATGTGTCTCCTGCCCTTGTCCCTCTACATGGTAGCGGCTGTGGGTACTGTCTCAGGAGTTTTGGTAAGTTTCTGCAGTGATGTCCAATCAAATAAAAAATCAGAATTGAGATAAATTTGGGAGCTCAAAAGGAAAAAATGTTGCTTGTGCATATCCAAACTTGAATGTAATTTATTGGAAATAATTACTTCTTCAACCTTCTGAAAATCTAATTGCTGTGTGATGTGTTACTGCTACAGTATAACCTGAGTTGCAGTTTCCATACAAGGGAATGAAAGTTATGTTAAAAGTGTGATTGAACTTAAATTGCACTCAGCAGAACAATTCAGAGGCACAGGCTGGTTTCATTATGCTGATCTAAATTTGCCATCTATTGCCAAATTCTGAAACTTAACAGTTTATAAGGAGTCTTTCATTTATGTAGCATTTTCCTCATCCACTGGACACCTCAAAGCACTTTATGGCAATTAAGTACTTTCTCAAATAATGCATGCAGTGCAGCAACCAATTTGTGCACAGCAAGCTCCCACAGTCAGCCATGTGAAGAAGACTAATGAGGTTTTGAGTATTAATTGGGACACCAGGGACAGGACTCTTTGCTCTTTTTCGCAGTAATGCCAAAGGATCTTTTTATGTTCACCTGAGAGGCAGTTTAATGCCTCATCTGAAAGATGGCATCTCTGATAGTGCAACACCCAGTTCAGCACTAGAACTATGACTTTGATTTTTGTGCTCAAATTCTGGAGTGGAATTTGAACCCAGAGTCTTGTGACTGACACCACAATGCTACCAAAGAAGCCACAACTGACACAGTGCAGGGTATTAATTGGTATGGTGGAAATATATCTTCTGCTTTTTGTTTGTCACTTGTACATAGGGATAGGTTTACTGTACTAAGGGACAGTGCATCCTTTGTTTTACATGAGGGGAGTGTAGCATACCGTATGCCCATGCAATAACTTATTTCGGATATTGAGTTTCAAAGGGAAATTGTCAAGTTTTGTGAAGAGTTTTACTAGATATGAGCCTCTCAGTCGTGTCTAGAAAGTACAGCGTTTCGGGTGGATGTTCTTTGTGCTCAGTCATGTCATCAGGTTGGCAGCGAAGACTTAGATGTGTTTAAAATTTGACATATTCATAATTATCCATATCTACTGAAACACTTTGGTATTCTTTTTATAACAGATTAAAACATGACACAAAGCTAATAATTAGATTTATCTGAGTATTGAGCCATTGACAAAGGGAAAATTTAGATGCAATTATGACAAAACTGGGTGAGGGCTGCAGAGTGAGTGCAGTAAGAGTGCTGACTTCACTGACACATTGTAAGAATGCAAGGGCCCACATCCAAAGAATCATGAAATTGAATTGAAGCTTTAACAGATACTTGATCCCTCTTGTGCTCACAATCTCTCCCCCTCATCTTACCCTCCAATCCACAAAAACTGGATTCATTTCATTCAAGTTCTAGGCAGTGCCTGGTAAACTTTTGTGTATTTTGACTATTTTGAGGGTTTAGTAAAAATAATGAGATTTGGATTTCACTTGCAACCTGATTGTATAAAAGTGCTAATTTTAATTAACCAAAAACAATATTTTATCTATCACGGAACTCCTTGATTGTAATTGTAATGAAATTTACTGACCCATCTACAAATATTTTAAATTGTAGTTCCAGATTGTGTGTGAACAGGATTTAAATTATATGTCATCATATGAGGTTACATTCATTTTAAAAATAAAATTAAATGAACCGTCATCTTATTACTCATTGGAAACCATAATCTGAGAAATAGTTTCCCCTAATTCTTTCCGTAACATACCAGTACAAGGTATTGTGCAATCAGATGTTTAGTATTGCACAGATCTCCCCAGATCTGTGGAAACAAGCAGACATGGCAGCAGCAGATGGGTTGCAATTGACGTTGCAAATCACATCTTCATAGACTGTTGGTGAGCTCAAACTCAAGCATGTTCCGCTGGAAGAAAAATAATTTCTGGAGCAATTTCACTTTCAAAGTTTGTTGCGATTTCTGGGGCATGCTACTTTTTCCCCTCATATTTCTGACCCTTCCTACTCCAACACAGAGGGGGCAATCCTCCCCAAAAAACTTCTAAGTGCTGAATTGGCAGGAAGAAATGGTGCAAATCACGATTATTTTTTCAGTGGGAGTTCAGACTTGAATCTCCCACACTCATTGCACTGCTGAGGTCACAATTGTGCATCTCATTAAAAGGTGGGGCGGTGGGGGGGCGGCTATTCATGCCGCAGTCTGACAGCTCCACTGCTTATGTTGACATTTAATGCTGGGACGAGTTTTGTGTTTGGCAAGGCTTGTTGTCGGAAGAAATCCAGTGTCATTTCCTTGGATCCTCTCCTGAGAATGGATCCACCATGTCTAACGTTCTCAGATTGACACCAGTAACAAAGAAATAAATGATTATACTTTTCAGTGGCAACTGGAGTTGTGATTCTCTCCTCTTTGAAGCCAAACCAGACAATGTCACTATCCAAGAAAAGTCACAAAATCAAATTTAGTCAAGTGTCAGCAGTGGTCATAACCCACCAGTATTACCTTTCTCATTAGGACCAATGATCTCTATGAATGATTTTATACAGCTGCACATCTTAAAGGGGATATCATGTGAATGAACTGTTGTACCTTCATGATTTTTGCATTGCCCTTTTATGCGATCTGGGCATCACTGACTAGTCATGATGTGGAGATGCCGGTGTTGGACTGGGGTAAACACAGTAAGAAGTTTAACAACACCAGGTTAAAGTCCAACAGGTTTATTTGGTAGCAAAAGCCACACAACCGAGTAGGCCAGCATTTATTACCCATCCCTAATTGCTCTTGAGCTGAGGAGTTTGCGAGATCATTTCAGAGGACATTTTTAAGAGTTAACCACATTGCTGTAGGTCTGGAGTCACATGTAGGCCAGATCAGCTAAAGATAGCAGATTTCCAGCCCTAAAGGACATTAGTGAACCAGATAGAGTATTGATAGGCAGAGAGATCTGGGTGTACAGGTACACAGGTGGCAATGCAGGTGGAGAAGATAGTCAAGAAGGCATACGGAATGCTTGCCTTCATCAGCCGGGGTATTGAGTTTAAAAATTGGCAAGTCATGTTGCAGCTTTATAGAACCTATGTTAGGCCGCACTTGGAATATAGTGTTCAATTCTGACCGCCACACGACCAGAAAGATGGAGAGCTTTGGAGAGGGTACAGAAAAGATTTACCAGGAGGTTGCCTGGTATGGAAGGCATTAGCCAAGAGGAGAGGTTGGAGAAACTTGGTTTGTTCTCACTGGAATGACGGAGGTTGAGGGCGACCTGATAGAAGTCTACAAGATTATGAGGGGCATGGAGAGAGTGGATAGTCAGAAGCTTTTTCCTAGGATGGAAGCGTCAATTACTAGGGGGCATAGATTTAAGGTGCGAGAGGCAAGTTTAAAGGAGATGAACGAGGCAAGTTTACATAGAGGGTGGTTGGTGCCTGGGGAGGTAATAGAAGCAGATACGATAGTGAGTTTTGAGGGGCGTCTGGACAAACACATGAATAGGATGGGAATAGAGGGATACGGTCCCCGGAAAGGTAGGGGGTTTTAGTTCAGTCCGGCAGCATGGTCGGTGCAGGTTTGGAGGGCTGAAGGGCCTGTTGCTATGCTGTAATTTTTATTACGACAATCGATGGTTTCATGGTCATCATTAGGCTTTCAATTCCAGATTTTTATTGAAATACAATTTCAACATCTGCCACAATGGGATTCAAACCCAGGTCCCCAAATCTCTGGATTTACTAGTCCAATGACAATGCCAATGTGTCACCGCCTCCCAATGCTCAGAAAGAACAAGAAGTATTATGTTTGATTTTTGGAGTCAGAAGATTTCATGAAAACATATATTGTCGTAGTTTCCCAATTGAAACTAACTAAGCCACAAACAACTATTTTGAATCTGAAATTCTTGGTACCCTCATTAGCTGCAGCGCAAATGCAGCGATGGGCTTTGATTTTGTCTGCTCATTACTGAGTACAGACAATTCAAACATCATTGTAATCCCCATGTGATATCTAGATTACCATCCCCATTAGAGGTGAAGCCTGACAGGGAAGATGTATTTTCCTTTTCTCACACTGATGAGTTGCCAGTCATGGGAGGTGACATTGGTGGGACACGCCACAGGCAATGTATATGCCCAGATTGCAAATGGGTGACCAACACAGACACTGAATTTAGAAATTAGGCCATTTTTTAATGCAAGAGAATGAACTGTCAGTTGACAGAGGTTTTGTTTTGTGGGGAGTCAGGGTTGTAATTCTTCAAAGGCCATGATGTGGAGATGCCAGCGTTGGACTGGGGTAAGCACAGTAAGAAGTCTCACAACACCAGGTTAAAGTCCAACAGGTTTATTTGGTAGCACAAGCTTTCGGAGTGGGAGTCGTGTTCACAAACAGGGCATATAAAGACACATACTCAATTTACAAGATAATGGTTGGAACGCGAGTCTTTACAGGTAATCAAGTCTTAAAGGTACGGACAGTGTGAGTGGAGAGAGGGTTAAGCACAGGTTAAAGAGATGTGTATTCTCTCCAGCCAGGACAGTTAGTGAGATTTTGCAAGCCCAGGCAAGTCGGGGGTTACAGATAGTGTGACATGATCTCAAGATCCTGGTTGAGGCCGTCCTCGTGTGCGGAACTTGGCTATCAGTTTCTGCTCAGCGATTCTGCGTTGTCGTGAAGGCTGCCTTGGAGAACGCTTACCTGAAGATCAGAGGCTGAATGCTGAAGCGTTCCTCAAGGGGAAGAGAGCACTCCTGCCTGGTGATTGTCGAGCGGTGTTCATTCATTCGTTGTCGTAGCGTCTGCATGGTCTCCCCAATGTACCATGCCTCGGGACCTCCTTCCCTGCAGCGTATCAGGTAGACAACGTTGGCCGAGTTGCAAGAGTATGTACCGTGTACCTGGTAGATGGTGTTCTCGCGTGAGATGATGGCATCCGTATTGATGATCCGGCATGTCTTGCAGAGGTTGCTGTGGCAGGGTTGTGTGGTGTTGTGGTCACTGTTCTCCTGAAGGCTGGGTAGTTTGCTGTGGACAATGATCTGTTTGAGGTTGTGCGGTTGTTTGAAGACAAGAAGTGGGGATGTGGGGATCGCCTTGGCCTTGGCGAAATGTTCGTCTTCATTGATGACATGTTGAAGGCTCCGGAGAAGATATCATAGCTTCTCCGCTCCGGGGAAGTACTGGACAACGAAGGGTACCTGTCCGCCGTGTCCCGTGTTTGTCTTCTGAGGAGGTCGGTGCGGTTTTTCGCTGTGGCGCATCAAAACTGTCGATCGATGAGTCGAGCGTCATATCCTATTCTTATGAGGGCATCTTTCAGCGTCTGGAGGTGTCTGTTGCGATCCTCCACATCTGAGCAGATCCAGTGTTTACGGAGGGCTTGTCCTTAGGGGATGGCTTCTTTAACGTGTTTAGGGTGGAAGCTGGAGAAGTGAAGCATCGTGAGGTTATATAGAGCAGTTGAACCAGGAGCACTCCTCGTCACAATGGATGTCTCGGCACTCTACACCAGCATCCCCCATGACGATGGCATTGCGGCAACTGCCTCAGACTCGACGCCGACAACTGCCAATCTCCAGATGCAATTTTACAACTCATCCGCTTATCCTGGACCACACTGTCTTCACCTTCAACAACCAGTTCTTCATCCAGACACATGGAACAGCCATGGGGACCAAATTCGCACCTCGATATGCCAACAACCTCATGCACAGTTCGAACAAGACCTCTTCACCGCACAGGACCTTCAACCAATGCATCGATGACATTTTCTTCCTTTGGACTCATGGTGAACAATCACTGAAACAACTATATGATGACATGAACAAGTTCCATCCCACCATCAGACTCACCATGGACTACTCTCCGGAATCGGTTGCATTCTTGGACACACGCATCTCCATCAAGGACAGTCACCTCAGCACTTCACTGTACCGCAATTCCACAGATAACCTCACGATGCTCCACTTGTCCAACTTCCACCCTAAACACGTTAAAGAAGGCATCCCCTACGGACAAGCCCTCCGTATACACAGGATCTGCTCAGATGAGGAGGATTGCAACAGACACCTCCAGATGCTGAAAGATGCCCTCATAAGAACAGGATATGGCGCTCAACTTATCAATCGACAGTTCCGACGCGCCGCAGCGAAAAACTGCACCGACCTCCTCAGAAGACAAACTTGGGACACAGCGGCGTCGTCCAGTACTTCCCCGGAACGGAGAAGCTACGACATCTTCTCCGGAGTCTTCAACATGCCATTGATGAAGACGAACCTCTCGCCAAGGCCATCCCCACACCCCCACTTCTTACCTTCAAACAACCGCATAACCTTAAACAGACCATTGTCCGCCGCAAACTACCCAGCCTTCAGGAGAACAGTGACCACGACACCACACAACCTTGCCACAGCAACCTCTGCAAGACGTGCCAGGTCATCGACATGGATGCCATCATCTCACGTGAGAATACCATCCACCTTGTACACAGTACATACTCTTGCAACTCGGCCAGCGTTGTCTACCTGATAGGCTGCGGGGAAGGAGGTCCCGAGGCATGGTACATTGGCGAGACCATGCTGACGCTACGACAACGGATGAATGAACACCGCTCGACAATCACCAGGCAAGAGTGTTCTCTTCCTGTTGGGGAACACTTCAGCGGTCACGGGCATTCAGCCTCTGATCTTCGGGTAAGCGTTCTCCAAGGCGGCCTTCACGACACACGACAATGCAGAATCGCTGAGCAGAAACTGATAGCCAAGTTCCACACACACGAGGACGGCCTCAACTGGGATCTTGGGTTCATGTCACACTATCTGTAACCCTCCAGACTTGCCTGGGCTTGCAAAATCTCACTAACTGTCCTGTCTGGAGACAACACATCTCTTTAACCTGTGCTTAACCCTCTCTCCACTCACATTGTCTGTACCTTTAAGACTTGATTACTTGTAAAGATTCGCATTCCAACCATTATTTTGTAAATTGAGTTTGTGTCCTTATATGCCCTGTTTGTGAACACGACTCCCACTCACCTGATGAAGGAGCAGTGCTCCAAAAGCTTGTGGCTTGTGCTTCCAACTAAACCTGTTGGACTTTAACCTGGTGTTGTGAGACTTCTTACTATTCTTGAAAGGTACAGATTGCAGTTGCTATGTGGTCTTCATAATCAACACTTGGGGACATGCTTGATAAAGAGTCTACCAAGAAGCTATCTTTGGTGGCCAGTGTTATATAAGAACCAAAAAGACGCAGTCAATCAAAGTAGTATTTGTCTAGTATGAGAAAAGAAACCACCATGAGTACCTGTGCAACTATGGAAATGGCCAGTTAGAGTGTGACAGAGACTGCATGTAGATCTTGCAGAATGTGAAGGGCCACAACTATTATTATGATAGATAGCTATTCAAAGCGGTTTGAGGGATTTCGGATGAATCAAAAAACTAGCAAACCATTATATATTTTGTGTAGTTTGTTTGATGCCTATGGATTCCTGGAGGAAATTGTGTCCAATAACAGACCTCAGAGTTTTGTCCATAAGAGTTTGAAAAATTCATAAGAATGAATGAGGTAAAATACAATGAAGTTTCACCATATCATCTTGCTTCAAATAGACAGCAGAGTGCACAATGCAAATTAAGTGTGCTCTTATTAAGAAAGTTCTGGATACAAATTGGAGGAAATATCAGTTGTCATTGAATCACAAATGGTGAGATTTTATTTATTCTAACACAACTCACATGACTACCAGCTGAATGGCAACTGCATTGTTGCTTAGAAGTCAGCAAACAACAGGGTTTTCATAACTGAAGTCACATTAGCACAGTTAGTGGAAGAGAAACAATCCAGGCAGAAAGCAAGTCGTGAAAGGGGTGTGAGGGAAAGAAACTTGGAGTTGAACCAGAAGGTTAAGGTGAAGGAACATCATAAATCGTTAACCAGGAAGAGTCATGAAAAATGTTGTTTTTGCACAACGTGGCCAAGATGTCTGGTAGTGGAATGGTTAGGTTTGCAAATTTAGATCATGTTTTACCTTCAGAGGTTCATGAAGAAGGATGTTGGAAGCAAATCAGTGTTAGATAGACACCTGCCTGATAAAGTGGAAATTTCAAATGAATGTCAAGGGAAAAATCATTTTTTTTTGGAGAATACTTATCAGAATCTTGCCCAGATAGGTCAGGTCCTTCTCCAAATTCTGAAAGTTTGGCCAAGAAAGGAGGGATCATCTTAGGAAAGGAACCTAGTGGTTAAATTGGATTTGTAAATAAATGAAATACAATAAATATATATAAGTTGTATAGAATTTGAACAGTGTGTCCTTGCACTCCTCCCTCCTTAACCCAATGAGTAATAGGACCATCTTGTGACCATTTGTGTATATACATATATATCGTCAAACTGGAGTAAACTAGTTAGTTTTTGACTTTACATGTTGCACACCGTCTCTTTTTTTTTGTCCTGCAAAGATATTACAATTTCCAGTGTTACAATTAATAGTTTTATCAGCAACTGGGGTGTTCCTTGTAGCGCATTTCAAAATATAGCTTTTAGATGACCGACTCATGGGAGCTTTCAGCAAAAAATACTTGTATTTCTTTAATATATTTAACTTAAAATATCTTAACCTGCTTCACAGGAGGATTATAAAGTGAAATTAGACTGAAAAATTAGAACCCAGTTACTGTTTGCCATTTTCCAGGAATACAAGCTTCATAAACCGCTAACAATATTATTTAGAACTAAATCAAGCTATGACATTTTTAAGTGCCTGTTTTAATATTACCTTCAGAAAGATTTTCCAGTTTACCAAGGAGGAAAAAAATAACTTTGGTTATGTAATGGCACCAGCTAGTTTTGCCACTTAGGGAGGCAGTGGCGCACTGGTATTGTTGCTGGACTGGTAATCCAGACACCCAGGGTAATCGTCTGGCGATCTGGGTTCAAATCCCCGCACCCAGATGGTGAAATGTGAATTCAATAAAAAATCTGGAATTAAGAATCTACTGATGACCATGAAACCACTGTCGATTGTCAGAAAAACCCATTTGGTTCACTAGAACAAAGAAAATTACAGGACAGGAACAGGCCCTTCAGCCCCCCAAGCCTGCACCGACCATGCTGCCCGACTGAACTAAAACCCCCTACCCTTCCGGGGACCATATCCCTCTATTCCCATCCTATTCATGTATTTGTCAAGACGCCCCTTAAAAGTCACTACCGTATCTGCTTCCACTATCTCCCCCGGCAACGAGTTCCAGGCACCCACTACTCTCTGTGTAAAACATTTGCCTCGTACATCTCCTTTAAACCTTGCCCCTCGTACCTTAAACCTGTGCCCCCTAGTAATTGACTCTTCCACCCTGGGAAAAAGCTTCTGACTATCCAAAAAAGTTTCTGACTCTCCAAAGAAGCTAATGTCCTTTAGGGAAGGAAATCTGCTGTCCTTACCTGGTCTGGCCAATTTATGACTCCAGAGCCACAGTAATGTGGTTGACTCTTAAAGGCCTTCTGAAATGGAATGGGGTGGCACAGTGGTTAGCACTGCTGCCTTACAGTGCCAGGGACCTGGGTTTGATTCCCAGCTTGGTCACTGTCTGTGTGGAGTTAGCATGTTCTCCCTTTGTCTGCGTGGGTTTCCCCCGGGTGTTCCGGTTTCCTCCCATAGTCCAAAGATGTGCAGGTTAGGTGCATTGGCCATGTTAAATTCTCCCTCAGTGTGCCCAAACAGGCACCGGAGTGTGGTAACTAGGGGATTTTCACAGTAACTTCGTTACAGTGTGAATGTAAGCCTACTTGTGACTAATAAATAAACTTAACTTTTGAATGGGCAGCAAATGCTGGTCTAACCAGCGATGCCCACATCCCATGAAAGAATTTTAAAAAACACAATCATAACTAAACTGATTTTGACAATGATCCTCTTCTAGGCAGTATGTGTTTCAACAGGTGAAGCTTGACCTAGTGGCCGGGTGTTTATAAGAACACTCCCCAAAAAGCGCTGCTACATTAACCACTTCAACTAGCCCTGGGGACAGATGCATGCATGCTTGTTGAAATGGAAGGCTGCAAATACAGTATAATTGAACTTAGGTTTGTGGACAATGGACAAATCCAACTTGTATGTCAACAGGACCGACATATGGGGGCATTATGCAGCTGTTGGATATTTTCATACTCTGGTGCAGGACAAATCAGTGCACCTCTGGCCAGACAATACAAAAGAAGACCATTATATCAACAATTTGAATTGGTGAGATCTGCAGACTTATTTACGTGACTGGACAAAGACCAAACTCTTTTTCTTTCTGGGTATTTATCATTACCGTGTTTAGTTTTTTAACCTTAATCCACTGACCTGATTGAGAAAGGAAAATGACGACCAGATACTTTGAGAAGAAAATTGTCAAATTAATTATGTTATTTATGTTATGAGCGTTCCCTTTCTGTGTATATTTAAGAAAATTTGTATGGTTAACATAATATGCTGGTTTCAATAACCACCCTTATAAAGCCTCTTTGCTCTCGTAATGTGGAAAGTGTGATGTGTACTTTACCATGAACCACAGAGGTGTTCTGTATGTAATATTTAACTATGTAAGTTATAAGCTTGCATAGATGCGGTTTCTCACTTTGGAGTCAGAGGGTGCCCTGTTACATGTTACTGTATAACACATTTCCGGGCCTCTTATTATCCTGTATTTCTGCCAAAAATAAGACTTTTCATTTAGGTATTGCAGTCTGTAAAATTGATTTAATAATACAACCATAACAAAAACCTCATTGATGGAAAACTTAAGCCCACTAAAAATAATTTGTTAGGAAATAGTCTAATGATATTCAGTGACAGTTGATGCAAACTTCTACCGACAAGTTGTGATGTTAGAAACTTTCTCTGTTACATGAATTTTTTGAAATGGAAATAGAAACTAATTTCAAGACCAAATTTTATGAAATTGTCATTTTCAACTCTCAGAGCTCTATCACTTTTCTTGACCGGGTGGAGTAGGGGCAGTAATGGGCTGACTGCTCTGTATTTTATATGAATAATGACAAACTCCATTCTCTCTGAGGACAAAGGCCTCACAGTGCTGCTCTGACTGCACGGTGAGTGCTGCTCTGACTGCATGGTGAGTGCTGCCTGACTGTGAGGAGTGCTTTTGGAGTTGGGTGAAAACAGGGAGTTCAAGTGGTAAGCTATAAGGAGGTAAATAGTCATTAAACTTGCTTTCAGGGTGAGCTAAATTAGTTCTTATTTGGGAAGTTAAAAGCTGCACTTTAGTGCATTCCTGCAACAGGAATCAGCTGAATCAGCTCTCAACTGAACTTGGCTGGTTGTTTGGACAACTCGTTAAAACCAGTTCCAGGGCTTTGTAAGTTGTGCCTATAAAAACAAAGGCCTCACAGTGCTGCTCTGACTGCACGGTGAGTGCTGCCTGACTATGAGGAGTGCCTTTGGAGTTGGGTGAAAACAGGGAGTTTGGTGAAATAGGCAGCAGAGGCTGCAAGGCAGCGTGCTGATTGGGAAGTCAGTGTTACTCTTGATTCTCTGAAACTGACAGAGTTTGGACTAAAATAAACTTAAAAGTGACATCACAGGAGGACTGTGATTTAATTGGCTAACAGGGAGCTGCACTAAATTTGAAAAACCATTTAAATTACTGGTTGCGTTGAGACTGAGGTAATAAGATATATAATTTTGTAAAAATGTAAATTAAAAAATTTAAAACCCAAATTAAAAACTAATTAAATATAATAGAGATGGAGGGTCAGATGATGTGTTGTTCATGCATGATGTGGGAGCTAGTGGATCTCATTGTGGTTGACAGTGGGATCCAGGAGGTCGGGTTGCAGGAGCCTCAGTCCCTGAACTTGTCCAACAGGTTTGAGATTCCCTCAGTGGACAGGAACAGGTACTGCAGGGAGGATGAGCAAACTGACCACGGCACTGTGGTACAGGGAGCCATTCAAGTGGGGGGGAGAAAAAAGAAATGCAGTCGTAATTGGGGATAGTATAGTTAGGGGCATTGACACTGTTCTCTGTGACCAGGATCGAGAATCCCGAAGGTTGTGTTGCCTGCCTGGTGCTCGGGTTCGGGATATCTCATCTGGGCTACAGAGGAACTTGGAGTGGGAGGGTAAAGACCCAGTTGTCGTGGTCCACGTAGGTACCAATGGCATAGGTAGAACAGGAACAAAGGTTCTGCTAAGGTAGTATGAACAGCTAGGAGCTAAATTAAAAAACAGAACCAAAAAGGTAATAATCTCTGGATTGCTACCTAAGCCACGAGCTAATTGGCACAAGGTCAATAAGATTAAGGTGGTAAATGTGTGGTTCAAAGATTGATGTGAGAGGAATGGATTTAAATTCATGGGACATTGGCACCAATATTGGGGAAGAGGGGACCTGTTCCGATGGGATGGTCTTCATCTGAATCGTACTGGGACTAGAGTCCTGGCGAATCATATAACTAGGGCTGTAGATAGGGTTTTTAACTAAATAGTGGGGGGATTGGGGGTTGTATGGTGAATTAGAAAATCAAAGTTAAAGGAGAGGGTAGAAGTGCAGGTTAATGGAGCTGAGGGTTCAAGAGAGGTTAGTAAAGTTTCCAGACCACGTCATAGAACAGAGTGTATAGAAGGTGGTGGGAATCTAATCTCAGGCAGAGCAAAAAAGGTGACAAGTATGAGGAGGGAGGTGGTCAATGCAGGACTGAGGGTGTTGTACCTAAATGCGCGCAGTATACGGAACAAGGTAAATGAGTTTGTTGCGCACATTGAAATTGGCCGATACAATGTTGTGGGCATCACAGAGACGTGGCTGCAAAGGGATCAGGACCCTGGGATCTAAATATCCAAGGATATGTGTCCTATTGGAAGGACGGAGATGGGCAAAAGGGGTGGGGTTGCATTGTTAGTAAGGAATGAAGTTAAATCGATAGCAAGAAGTGACATAGGATCAGAAGGGTAGAGTACAGGCCCCCTAGCAGTAGTCAGGATGTGGGGCAGAAAATAAATCACGAGATAGAAAAGGCATATAAAAAAGGAATATTACAATAATTATGGGGGACCTCGATATGCAGATGGACTGGGAAAATCAGTGGATCCCAAGAAAAGGAATTTGTGGAATGTCTCAGAGAGAGTTTTTTGGAGCAGCTTGTGACGGAGCCTACTAGGGAATAGACAATTCTGGATTTTGTGACGGTAATGAGGCAGACTTGATTAGGGAACTTAAGGTGAAGGAACCCTTCGGGAACAGTGACCACAATATGATAGAATTTACCCTGCAGTTTGAGAGGGAGAAGCTGGAATCAGATGTAACGGTATTACAATTAAATAAAGGTAACTACAAAGACATGAGGGAGGAGCTGGCCAGAGTTGATTAGAAAGGGAGCTTAGCAGGGAAGACAGTGGAACAGCAATGGCAGGAGTTTTTGAGAGTTATTCGGGAGGCACAACAGAAATTCATCCCAAGGAGGAGGAAACATGCTAAGGGAAGGATGAGGCATCCATGGCTGACGAGGGAAGTCGAGGACAGCATAAAAGCAAAAGAAAAAGCATATAAAGTGGCAAGGATTAATGGGAAGCCAGAGGATTGGGAAGCCTTTAAAAGCGAGCAGAGGACAACTAAAAAAGCACTAAGAGGGGAGAAGATGAAATATGAGTGTAAGCAAGCTAGTAATATAAAAGAAGATGGGAAGAGATTTTTTTCTATATAAAAGATAAGAGAGAGGCAAAAATAACCATTGGGCCACTGGAAAATGAGGCTGGAGAAGTAATAATAGGAAACAAAGCAATGGCAGAAGAACTGAATAGTTACTTTGGTGTCTTCCATCGTGAAGACTGATGCAGTGGGATGCCGGGGCACAGGTGAGTGTAGTGGCCATCACTAAGGAGAAGGTTCTAGGGAATCTGAAAGGTCTGAAGGTGGATAAATCGCCTGGACCGGATGGACTACACCCCAGGGTTCTAAAAGAGATAGTTGAGGAAATTGTGGAGGCATTGGTGGTGGTCCTTCAGGAATCACTGGAGGCAGGGAGGATGATGTGGAGATGCCGGCGTTGGACTGGGGTAAACACAGTAAGAAGTTTACTTTAACCTGGTGTTGTTAAACTTCTTACTGGGCAGGGAGGATACCAGAGGACTGGAAAGTAGCTAATGTAACACCATTGTTTAAGAAGGGAGGGAGGCAGCAGACGGGAAATTATAGGCCAGTTAGCCTGACTTCAGTCATTGGCAAGATTTTGGAGTCCAATAATAAAGATGATATCGCAGAGTACTTGGAACTGCATGATAAAATAGGACTGAGTCAGCATGGCTTTGTCAAGGGGAGGTCATGTCTGACAAATCAGTTAGAGTTCTTTGTGGAGATAACAAGGAAGTTGAATAAAGGAGAACCAGTGGACGTGATTTATTTAGATTTCCAGAAGGCCTTTGACAAGGTGCCGCATGGGAGACTGTTAAATAAGTTAAGTGCCCATGGTGTTAAGGGTAAGATCCTGGCATGGATAGAGGATTGGCTGACTGGCAGAAGGCAGAGAGTGGGGATAAAGGGGTCTTTTTCAGGATGGCAGCCGGTGACTAGTGGTGTGCCTCAGGGGTCAGTGCTGGGACCACAACTTTTCACAATATACGTGAACAATTTGGAGGAAGGAACTGAAGGCACTGTTGCTAAGTTTGCAGATGATACAAAGATATGTAAGGGAGAGGTAGTATTGTGGAAGAAGGGGGGCTGCAGAAGGACTTGGACAGGTTAGGAGAGTGGGCAAAGAAGTGGCAGATGGAATACAATATGGAAAAGTGTAAGGTTCTGCACTTTGGAAGGAGGAATGGAGGCATAGACTATTTTCCAAATGGGAAAATGCTTAGGAAATCAGAAGCACAAAGGGACTTGGGAGACCTTGTTCAAGATTCTCTTAAGGTTAACGTGCAGGTTCAGTCGGGAGTTAGGAAGACAAATGCAATGTTAGCATTCATGTCGAGAGGGCTCGAATACAAGAGCAGGAATGTACTTCTGAGGCTGTATAAGGCCCATTTGGAGTATTGTGAGCAGTTTTGGGCCCCATATCTAAGGAAGGATGTGCTGTCCTTGGAAAAGGCCCAGAGGAGGTTCACAAGAATGAAGAGCTTGTTGTGTGAGGAGTGGTTGAGGACTCTGGGTCTGTACTCGTTGGAGTTTAGAAGGTTGAGGGGGGATCTTATTGAAACCTACAGGATAGTGCGAGGCCTGGATAGAGTGGATGTGGAGAGGATGTTTCCACTAGTAGGAAAAACTAGAACCAGAGGGCACAACCTCAGGCTAAAGGGACGCTCCTTTAAAACACAGATGAGGAGGAATTTCTTCAGCCAGAGAGTGGTGAATCTGTGGAACTCTTTGCCGCAGAAGGCTGTGAGGCCAGTTGTTTGAATGTCTTTAAAACAGAGGTAGATAGGTTCTTGATTAATAAGGGGATCAGGGGTTATGGGGAAAAGGCAGGAGGAAGTTTTGGGAAAGTAGCATCATATTGACCCAAATACAATATTTTATATGTGGTTTGGTTTGCTTCAAATACCAACTGATATAAAAATAAACTCCAGAACTCTATGTTGTGAAGACGGTAAGGATGATATGGAACAGATGCCAGCTCATTGCCAGCAGTGTGGAGGGTGACAGTGCCAAATTCTGCCTTCACCCAAATTTAGCTAAGGTAAAGGAACATGAAAAGCCTGGCCTCTACATATTTGACTGGGGAGCATAACATCTGGTGATACATTTCTTAACAAGAGTACACTGCTGACAGCTGATGTAGTTGTCTCCTGCAGTGACTTGGAAATATCCCGGTAGCACACAGATTCATGATGTGGGAATCCTCATTTCATCGAGAAAGCTGCAGCCTTTCTGTTGTTGTTAGTTCGCAGTGCAGCAGATCGGAATTATATCTGGCATCAAAAGCCTTGGGTAACTATGCAATCTATTTTATGACACCGAAAAGAAACAAACTAATTTCTAGTAGTTTGTTTAATGCGAGCTATTCCAGAACCCTTGGGATAGCAGAACTGAAAAAATACAGACCATTAAAACAGCTGGTCCCTATTTTATGAACAGAGTGGAATTTACTCTGGTGCTTTGCTGCACACTGTGCTTATATGACACGCGTTGAATTTAGGGATTCTGACAAGTTCATAACTTGCAAGGGTTCAGAACTGTATCTGGATGGCCACAACAGCCTGGATCCAATCAATCAGGATGATCTGTGCCTGAACTCCCTTTTTCCTACCGCTACTCTATATCCCTTGAATTGATTTGATTTATTATTGTCACAAGAATCATAGAATCTTAGAAACCCTACAGTACAGAAAGAGGCCATTCGGCCCATCAAGTCTGCACCGACCACAATCCCACCCAGGCCCTACCCCGATATCCCTACATATTTACCCACTAATCCCTCTAAACTATGCATCTCAGGACTCTAACGGGCAATTTTTAGCATGGCCAATCATCCTAACCCGCACATCTTTGGACTGTGGGAGGAAACCGGAGCATCTGGAGGAAACCCATTCAGACACGAGGAGAATGTGCAAACTCCACACAGACAGCGACCCAAGCCGGGAATTGAATCCAGGTCCCTGGAGCTGATTGAGTGTCATAGTTTATCATAGAAATCAGAGAAACCCTATAGTGCAGAAGGAAGCATTCGGCCCATTGAGTCTGCACCGACAGCAATCACACCCAGGCCCTATCCCCGTAACCCCACATATTTACCCCACTAATCCCTCTAACTTACGCGTCCCAGGGCACTAAGGGGAAATTTTGCATGGCCAATCAACCTAAGCCTCACATCTTTGGAGTGTGGGAGGAAACGGAAGAAACCCACACAGACACGGGGAGAATGTGCAAACTCCACACAAACAGTGACCCAAGCTGGGAATTGAACCCAGGTCCCTGGAGCTGTGAGGCAGCAGTGCTAACCACTGTGCTGCCCCAAAAAATAATATACAGTGAAAAGTATTATTTCTTGCGCGCTATACAGACAAAACATATCGTACATAGAGAAGGAGAGGGTACAGAACATTGTGTTACAGTCATAGCTAGGGTGTTGAGAAAGATCAACTTAATACGAGGTAGGTCCATTCAGAAGTCTGATGGCAGCAGGGAAGAAGCTGTTCTTGAGTCAGTTGGTACGTGACCTCGGACTTTTGTATCTTTTTCCTGATGGAAGAAGGTGGAAGAGAATATGTCCGGAGTGCATGGGGTCCTTAATTATGCTGGCTGCTTTTCTGAGGCAGCAGGAGGTGTAGACAGAGTCAATGGATGGGAGACTGGTTTGCGTGATGGATTGGGCTACATTCACGATGCTTTTTAGTTTCTGGCAAGCTTGGACAGAGCAAGAGCCATACCAAGCTGTGATTCAACCAGAAAGAATGCTTTCTATGATACATCTGTAAAAGTTGGGTGAGAGTAGTAATGGACATGTCAAATTTCCTTAGCCTCCTGAGAAATTAGAGGTGTTGGTGAGCTTTCTTAACTATAGCGTCGGCGTGGAAGGACCAAACCAGGTTGTTGGTGATCTGGACACCGAGAAACTTGAGGCTCTCGACAATTTCCAGTCATCCCTGTTAATGTAGATATGGCCATGTCCTTCCTGATGGCCTTACTCAAGGAAAGAAAATCTCTCATTTGAAAGCTCCAACTTTCCTAGCATTCACAGCCTTTTGTGGGCAAAAGTTCCAAATTTCAATACCCTTCTTACCCAATTGACCAGAAACTTAACTGGACCAGTCATATAAATACTGTGGCTATAAGAGCAGGTCAGGGGCTCAGATCTCTTGACTCTCCAAAGCTTGTCTGTCAGGTGTTGGTGGTGTCGTGGTATGTCACTAGACTAGTAATCCAGAGACCCAGGTTAATGCTCTGGAGTCCAGAGTTCAAATCCAATGAATTCAATTAAAAAAATAACCTGGACTTAATGATGTCCATGAAGTCATTGTTGATTGTGTCAAAACTTATTTTGTTCACTAATATCCTTTAGGGAAGGAAATCTGCTGTCCTTACCTGTCTGGCCAAATGTGACTCCAAATCCACAGCAATGTGGTTGTTTCTTAAATGCCTTTTGAAGTGAATGAGAACAAAAGAAAAAGTCCAAAGAGTGTCGGAATACCTGAATGAATGCAGCTCCAACCACACTCAAGAAGCTTGATATCATCCAAGCAAAGCCTGCTTGATTGGCACCCTATCCACAACCTTAAATATTAACTCCCTTCACCACCAATGCATAGTGGCAGCAGTGTATACTATGTACACAATGCTCTGCAACAACTCACCAATCCACTTCCAACAGCACTTTCCAAACTTTACAAATCATATATAATAAAGGAGATTTAGATATTGCTATGGTTTCTCTTCCGCCACAGAAGTTCCGATTTGCTATACGAACTGACCCATTGAAGTATGTAGTTCGAATGATCAAATCCAGCACAGTAACACGAGAGCTTCGAACCAATGATACGCGAATCTTCAGAACAAAGAATGATGGGCACACTTGAGAAGTAGCTTCTTATCACCTGAACACCCATGGGATTTTCCCTTTCACAGCAAATCTATTTAATGTGGAAATTAAAAACTTCTTGCAAATAAGGGGCAAACCATACCTCCCTGGTGTAAATCTGGGAAGTTTAGAAACCAAATTTGAGCGATACATGCTGTCAATAATAGTTAACCCGTCAAATCAGCAGTAAGTGACTCCCTGAATAGGGGCTAATTACAATGAGCATTACAATTTGTGTGTGGCTTAAAATGGTGTACTAAAATCACCAGTACCTGCTGATGCATGATGTGAATCATAAACAGTGTCAAAATTGGGGAATTTAATGAGAATGGGAATTTGGTGCAGAGTGGAAAGGAGTTTTTTTTTGCCCCTATAGCCTCCACCATTCTGTATGATCATTGCTGATCTTCAGCCTCAACTCAACTCTACCACTTGCTCTCCATATCCATATCCCTTGCTTTTCCCTGAGACCCAAAATCTATCTGTCCCAGTTTTAAACGTACTCAACAATGGCACAGTCACAGCCTTCTGTGATAGAGAATTCCAAAGATACACAACCCTCAGAACGAAGAATGAAGGTGCAGTTTAGGTTAGTAGTCAGGGTCAGGAGGTTGAGAGTGACAGTCAAGCAGTTGAGGAACCCCCAATCGCAGTGGAGCTTCAATCTTTGCCTTTATCCAACAGGTTCTTGCTGCCTGTGTGGACGAGGGCCAAAGTCTGCAGGGTGGTTGAGCAAACTGATCACTGCACCATGATACAGGAGATCATGCAAGTGAGGAAGTTTTTTTAAAAATTGATAGAGGTAGGGTACAGTATATTCAGATTAATAAATAGTTCTTTACCATCATGACTGGGAGTTCTGAAGGTTATGTTGCCTGCCTCATGTCAGGGTTAAGGATATCTCCCTATGGTTGGAGAAGAATTTGGAGTGGGAAGAGGAGGATCAGTTTTTGTGCTGCATAATGGAACTAATGACATAGTTAGAATAAGGTTGTGTTGAAGGAGTTGAGGAACCTGAAGGTCCAAATTAATAATCAGAACCTCAAAGGTAATAATCTCTGGATTATTACCTGAAGCATGAACATGTTGACATCGTGTCAAGCAGAGAATTAAATGTGTATCTTTAAGATGTGGTGTGGGAAATGGGAGATTGGCACCTGTCCTGGTTAAAGGAGCATGGGCTGTACTTAAGCAGTGCTAAGAATCAAATAACTAGAGCTACAGATGGGGCTTTATACTAAAGGGTGGAGGACGATTCAGGTAAGGAGTAATATACAGATCTAAAGAGAAGGCCATAGAGCAATGTGGTGATTTGGGGAATTATAGAGGTGCAATTGGAAGGGACAGTGAATTTTGCACAAATAGTGCAGTGAATAATGTCAAAAGATGCTTTATCTGAATGCATAAAACATTTGTAACACGATGGACTGGAGGAAATTACAAAGATGTGGAGAGGTGAGGCCATGGAAAGATGTGAAAACAAGAATGAGAATTTTAAATCAACATGTTGTTTAACCTGAAGAATATGAAGGTCAGTGAGTACAGGGGTGACAGGTGAACAGGACTTGGTGCAAGTTAAGACAAGGGCAGAAGGTATTGGAACAGAGTCTTATAGAAGGTAGAATGTGGCATCTTAGCCAGGAGCGCATTGAAATACTCAAGTCTGGTGGTAATTAAGGTATTCAAGAAAGAAGGAAAACAGGGAAGTATCGATCAGTTAGCCTGATATTAATAAATCGGTAAAAAACTGGAATTCATAATTAAGGAAGGACAGAAAAGAGAATGTTGGAATAAACAAATTATTTTCACGTTGTTAATTGATAATAGTGGGAGTCCACAAGGATCAGTGCTGGGATCTCAGCTATTTACAGTCTATATTAAATATTTGGATGAAGGGACCAAATGTAATATATCCACATTTGCTGGTGATACAAAGTTGGATGGGAAAGTAACCTGTGAGGATGACATGAAGGGGATAATTTTTGGGCCCCACCAAGATTGGGAATGATGTGGATGGCTGGTGTGGTGTGCTGGTTTCATCAAGGACTTTCCAGTCAGCCTCCAATTTTCTGACATAATAGGGGGGAGTTTAACTGTCTGGAGGTGAGCACCAGCGGAAGGCTGATGAATTGTCCAGCCAAAGGCCACCTTGTAGCGAGACTTCCTGGAGATGGCCTGGCTGTTGTTTTCTGTTTTATAATTTAATTTAAAAGGTTGGTGAGAAGGTGCCTCTATGTTGAAGTGCTCTCTCATTTATTTACCCATCACCACATCCTTCTGGTCCCCTCAAGCCAATGAATGACTGACTGCTTTCCCTGTGCGGCCAGATTTGCAAACCAGAAACATTCTTGACTCCTGTTTCCCCGAAGCAGAAAATCAGCCCAAATGGACTGTAACCGACTGCAAACAGGTTAATTGAGTTGGCTAGAAAATGGCATGGGGAAATGAGGTTTCTCACATGAATAGTAAGAATAGAAAAGTGGAACATTGTATAATTGGTGAGAAACTATTCCATGTTCAAGTTCAGAGGGATTTGTGCTTTTAATTCATATTTCTTACAAGTGCTCTATGCATTCAGATAAAGCACCTTTTATTTTAAAATTTTAGCATTTTAGTCCTTGCACAAGAGCACAAGAAACAGAAAATTGGCGGGCAAGCAATTGGGAAGGAAAATAATCTTTGGCCTTGATTGCAAGTGGTTGGACTGTCGGAATACAGGAATAAGAGTCTTGTTGCAAAGGGAATTTCACAGTAACTTCATTGCAGTGTTAATGTAAGCCTTACTTGTGACTAATAAACTTCTACTTTACAATTATACAGGACCTTGGTGAGACCACACATGGAGCTCAGTTTTGGTTCTGTACCTTCGAAAAAATATGCTTGGATTCGAGAAGCTGCAATAAAGGTTCATTAGATTAGTTCCTGTGATTAGAGATTGTCCTATGAAGAAAAATAGAGTAGATTGTGCCTATATGCTGACATTTACATAATGAGATGTTCATATTGGAACAGATAAGATTCTGTCAGGCTTAAGGCTGTTTCCCCTGACTGGAGACTCTATGACGTGGGAGCAGAAGTAGGCCCACCAAGTCTGCTCCACCATTCAGTGAGACCATGAGAGCTGATGTGATAATCTTCAACTCCACTTTCCTGACTTATCCCCATAACCTTTGATTCCCTCATTGATTAAAATCTATCTCACCTTTGAACATACTTCACAACCCAGCCTCTATAAACCTCTGTGATAAAGAATTTGCTACCCTTTGAGAGAAGAAATTCCTCCTCATCTCTGTCTTAAATGAGTTGCCCCTTGCTCTGGAATTATGCACTCTAGTCCTAGACTCTCCCACAAGGGGAAACAACCTCTCAGCATCTATCCTGTCAAGCCCCCTGAGAATCCCGTATGTCTCAATAAGGTCTCCTCCAATGAGTGCAGGCTCAACTTCTATAGGGCGGCATGGTGGCACAGTGGTTAGCACTGCTGCTTCGCAGCTTCAGGGTCCTGGGTTCGATTCCCGGCTCGGGTCACTGTCTGTGTGGAGTTTGCACATTCTCCTCGTGTCTGCGTGGGTTTCCTCCGGGTGCTCCGGTTTCCTCCCACAGTCCAAAGATGTGCGGGTTAGGTTGATTGGCCAGGTTAAAAATTGCCCCTTAGAGTCCTGAGATGCGTAGGTTAGAGGGATTAGCGGGTAAATATGTGGGGGGAGTAAGCCCTGGGTGGGATTGTGGTCGGTGCAGACTTGATGGGCCGAATGGCCTCCTTCTGCACTGTAGGGTTTCTATGATTTCTATGATTTCTCCTCTATACCCAGGATTAATCTAGTCCAGAATCTGCACTGGACTGCCTTCAACGCAGTATATCTTTAAGAGGACCAAAACTGTTGACAGTAATGAGTGGCACAGTGGATGGTACTGCTGCCTCACAGCTCCAAGGACCCGGGTTCAATTCCAGCCTTTGGTGACTGTGGAATTTGCACATTCTCCCTGTGTCTGCATCAGTTTCCTCCGGATACTCCAGTTTCCTCCCGCAGTTCAAAGATCTGCAAGTTACCTGAATTGAACATGCTATATTGCCCCTTAGTATCCTTAGCTTGGTTTCATCGGTCAGAACATTGAATACAGGAGTTGGGACGTCTTGTTGAAGTTGTACAAGACATTGGTAAGGCCACACTTGGAATACTGTGTACAGTTCTGGTCACCTTATGATAGAAAGGATTAGACTAGAAAGAGTGCAGAAAAGATTTACTTAGGATGCTAGGACTTGATGGTTTGAGTTATAAGGAGAGGCTGGATAGACTGGGACCATTTCCCCTGGAGTGTAGGAGGCTTAGGAGTGATCTTAAAGACGTCTATAAAATAATGAGGGACATAGATAAGGTAGATAGTCAATATCTTTTCCTCAAGGTAGAGAGTGTAAAACCAGAGGACATGGGTTTAAGGTGAGAGGGGAAGAGATGCAAAAGGATCCAGAGGGGCAATTTTTTCACTCAGTGTGGCGCATGTCTGGCCTGAGGTGCCAGGGGCAGTAGTAGAGGTGGGTATAATTTTGTTTTTTAAGAAGCATTGAGACAGTTACATGGGTAAGATGGGTGTAGTGGGATATGGGCCAAACACGGGCAATTGGGACTAGCTTAGTGGTTAAAAATTGGGCGGCTTGGACAAGTTGGGCTGAAGGGCCTGTTTCCATGCTATAAACCTCTGCGACTGTATTACCTGCTGAACTTGCATGCTAGCTTTTTCTGATTTATGCAAAAGGACCCCCAGATCCCTCTGTGCTGTAGCTTTCTGCAGTCTTTCTCCATTTAAGTAATATTGAGCATCTTTATTCTTCTTACCAGAGTGTTGACTTCACATTTTCCTACATTAGATTTCATCTGCCAAGTTTTCGACCACTCACTTAACCTGTCTATATGCCTCTGTCGACTCTCTATCATCCTCGCACTAGTCTTCCTACCTGTTTGTGTCATCCACAAACTTGGCAATAGTACATTTATTTCCCTTGTCCATAGAATCCTACAGTGCAGAAAGAGGCCACTCGGCCCATCGAGTCTGTACTGACCACAATCCCACCCAGGCCCCATCCCCATAACCCCATGCATTTACCCAAGCTAGTCCCCCTGACACCAAGGGGCAACTTAGCATGGTCAATCCACCAAACCTGCATATCTTTGGACTGTGGGAGGAAACCGGAGCACCCGGAGGAAATCCATGCAGACACGGGGAGAATGTGCAAACTCCACCCTCACAGTGACCCAGTCCGAGAATCGAATCCAGGTCCCTGGCACTGAGGCAGCAGTGCTAGCCACTGTGCCTACCAATTCATTAATATATATTATAAATAATTCAAAGTATAACTAGTGAGCATATTCGTGAGGATATTTCTGACTGAGTTCAAGAGAAATTCCTTCAGTCAGAGGATTATGAATCTTTTAAATTCTCTACTCCAGAGGATTGGAGATGCTCTGTTGTATTGAAGGTTGAGATTGATAGATTTTTGGATGCAAAGGGAATGGTGGGGGGAAATGCAGATTGGATGTGAAAGTTGAATTGAAATGATCAGCCATGATCTTAAATGGCAGAGCAAGCTGGAGGAGGAGCCATACAACCTACTTTTTTAAATACTTATTCATGCGATGAGGGTGTCGCTGACTAGGCCAACATTTGATTCCTAATTGAGGAGGTGATGGTGAGATGCCTTCTTGAACCATTGCATTTCTGCTTTCTGTTAATATGGCTGAGGTGATGTTTTGATGAAAGCTTGAAGATAGGGCTGTTCTCATGGGTCTGACTCAAGAATTAATTAAATGAAAGGATTATCCTTGTAGAAATATTAAAAAGCACCACCAATGTGTACTGAGCAAAGAAGAAATCTTGTCTGATTGTTGACTAGCTTGTGGCTCAGCTTACACAGGTGAGTCACATCCATCTATTTGCATGCTGACAATGTTTTATTTGAGGTTTATTCAAATTGTTCTCCACATCACAGTGCCTATATTGTGGAAGAAGGAAAGGGAGGATGGGGAAGTTCTGATAATGTAACTCAATTCAAACAACAGTTTGGCAAGTTTAATTTTTTCCTTTTTAATTTGGCTAACATTTCACCTTGAAGGCTTTTTAGAGGTTTTATTAATTTTCCAGTTGTATCACTGGCACATATAGTACTGAATCTTGGACTGAAAACTGACACCGACATGAAGGTCGAAGGTCTTGTTATAGAAATGTAAGTTATATAGTTTAACTTCAGCTTTATTTGTATAAATCAATTCTTGCAATGGCTCCCTTATGAGAAAGCTTGTGTGTCTGGATTTTTTAAACTCCTGTTCTGAAAAATAATTTGCTCTTAAAATTGAGGAACAGCAGGGGGTTTTTGTGGGGGAGTTTTAGTTTGTTAGGTTTGCATAGAAAGTGTGATCCTAGATACTTGCATTTGTCATATTGTAATGTTATTTGATTATAATGGACATAGCTGAATCCTGCAGTGAGTCATGAGTTACATGATAGGGGCGGCACGGTAGCACAGTGGTTAGCACTGCTGCTTCACAGCTCCAGCGACCTGGGTTCGATTCTCGGCTTGGGTCACTGTCTGTGTGGAGTTTGCACATTCTCCTCGTGTCAGCGTGTGTTTCCTCCGGGTACTCCGGTTTCCTCCCACAGTCCAAAGATGTGTGGGTTAGGTTGGTTGGCCATGCTAAAAAAAAAAATTGCCCTTAGTGTCCTGAGATGCGTAGGTTAGAGGATTAGTTGGGTAAATATGTAGTGATATGGGGGTAGGGCCTGGGTGGGATTGTGGTCGGTGTAGACTCGATGGGCTGAATGGCCTCTTTCTGTACTGTACGGTTTCTATGATTTCTATGATATGTGCTGAGCTTTTAATTCTATGGATAACGACCTACTGCAATTCTGGTTTATGCTTTAAATTTTGTAGAGTTACAAACTTTCCTAATTTGAAGAACTACTATTCATAAATATATGGGCGGCACGGTAGCACAGTGGTTAGCACTGCTGCTTCACAGCTCCAGGGTCCCGGGTTCGATTCCCGGCTCGGGTCACTGTCTGTGTGGAGTTTGCACATTCTCCTCGTGTCTGCGTGGGTTTCCTCCGGGTGCTCCGGTTTCCTCCCACAGTCCAAAGATGTGCGGGTTAGGTTGATTGGCCAGGTTAAAAATTGCCCCTTAGAATCCTAAAATGCGTAGGTTAGAGGGATTAGCGGGTAAATATGTGGGGGTAGGGCCTGGGTGGGATTGTGGTCGGTGCAGACTCGATGGGCCGAATGGCCTCCTTCTGCACTGTAGGGTTTCTATGATTTCTATGATAAAGTACTATTCATGAATGGAATGGGGCATTTTGTAAATTGGATTAGTATTGCCACTTGAAAATCACTATGAAATATGGTTGTTTTTGAACTACAGTATTTAGCAGTGCAGCAGAGGAGAAACCTAAACCGTTTTGCTACTGCAAGTTCTTTCTTTTTAAAATCCAATTTCCATACATCATTGTATACATCATTTTCAATTTTTTGGAAAAGAAATGTTTCCTTCCATTTCCATTATTCTTCCCTCTATTCCTGAAGTCACTGTCACCAGATTAGAATTGTTCTAGTTATCCAATCATATGTGCTGAGATATTGGGTGAATGCATATACCCTTTAATTGTGAAGAACCTTGAGTCTGGAGTCGATGTGTCCCCTCACATTTGTGTTTTCTAACAGGAATCATTGTGTCATAATGAGAAATTGAACCATTGGCATTTGTTACGCCTGATCCATTATCCAAGGAAATCAACAGCAACATCTCTTGCTGCTCTAACAGATTAGTCTCCTTCACAATGTACAGACGATGAACCTGGAACCTTCCTGGTCTGTTTAGCTCACTTCTTTACTGGCAGCACATTTACTTATTCAACCACTGAGCGAGCTATTGTTTTTCCTTTTCATGTTTTTTCTAATCCTGGCTTTTTCTGCATAAGTAGTATCATGAGTTTATAGTATATTTTCTGCTTGTATCTGATTCTGGGCATATCACATTTGTGCGCTATTTTCCTGCTTTTGTTGACACAATTGGTTTCTATCAACTGGATTTAGTAAGGGTGGTGGGAGTCTGGGATGGAAAGCCAGGGGCAACCATGCCTTAACTGTTTGGGAATATCATCTGAACATTCTCTTAAAGTGACATCCAAATTCCTCCAAGATAACATTATGTACATTAAGAGTAAAAATACATACACAGTAGGGTTAGGGTGGTTGGGTAAAATATTTACACAGAAGAGAAATTTCTGTTCTTCATTTCCGAGTTTGAAAGTCTGTATAACGTACAGGTGACTTACTGATCCTCCCAGATCTCGTAATGTTATAACCTTCCTGAGACTGGCTTTGGTTGTCTTGCCTTGTAGGTGATTGGCATTCTGTGTATTAATAGAATGCTGATTATTTTCAGGGTGCTCTTTAATAATTTCACTTGCTAAGTTCATCTTTGGATGCATTCTGGATACAGTCGGAATGCT
This sequence comes from Mustelus asterias, assembly GCF_964213995.1. NCBI lineage: Eukaryota > Metazoa > Chordata > Chondrichthyes > Carcharhiniformes > Triakidae > Mustelus > Mustelus asterias. The sequence continues at coordinate 67,195,828 of NC_135811.1, read as the reverse complement.
GTGTTATGCAGTTGTACAATTTCCTCAGCTGGCTTTTTTTTCTCTCCTAATGGTGTGGTGACCTCATAGGATCTATGCAACTGCACACTTCATGGGTAGCCAGCTTCCCTAGATAAAATGCATGACCCGGGCGGTCGTCCTACGTGCAGACCTCTTGAGTTCATCAGCTGTTACGTTTATGTTTGGACCAAGGCTGTAATGAAATCAGAAGCTGAGTGGCCCTAGTGTTAGTGAGCAGATTATTGCTGAGTAAGGTTGCTGTCGATGATTCCATCACTTTACTAATGATTTACAGGAGTATGATGAGGTGCCAGTTGGCCTGGCTGGATTTGCCCTGCACTTGAGTTTGTCTGCGTCAGGACAGATCCTGGAACTTGAATTAAGATGAAAAAGTTATCTGATCCACGTTCACCTGGCATTTCTTGTTGTTGAAGACCAGTCCCTCATGATGAGCTGTTGCTAGCGAGTGTAAATTTCAGTCATGCTCTTTGGTTTTGGCCCTCACTGCAGTATCATTGGCAATGCATATGCATGATGTGGAGATGCCGGCGTTGGACTGGGGTAAACACAGTAAGAGTTTTAACAATACCAGGTTAAAGTCCAACTGGTTTATTTGGTAGCAAATGCCATTAGCTTTCAGAGCGCTGCTCCTTCGTCAGATGGAGTGGATATCTGCCGATATCTGTGGCAGATTTCCACTCCATCTGACGAAGGAGCAGCGCTCCGAAAGCTAATGGTATTTGCTACCAAATAAACCTGTTGGACTTTAACCTGATGTTGTTAAAACTCTTAATGCATAGGCAGCCAGGGATATTTTCTGTAATTCTGTCCAGATGCTGCTGGCACAGATCCTGACTAATGGATAAACCAAAGGGTAATGTCTGGAAATAGTATTTTCAGAATGGTTTCCAGAAGGAGAGATCTTTAGAAATCCTACTACCAAATAAGCTGACCAACACCTAAGTTTGGCAAACAACTTGGAGAAAATGTTTATGAATTTGGGACTTGTTTCCTCTGATGTTGAAATCTTGTGTGGGAGTCGCTTTAGAATGAGATTTAGATATATTGGGTCTAAGCATACCCGGATTGTGTCTTTTATTTAATATGTCTGTAACAGAGCTGCCTCAGTCGGTGTGCTGATGCACACGAGAAATTAGGCTGCATGCCATCCAACTCTCACTTTAGTATCTTCAGCTTGCCCCCGTCTCCACTTCGGCTGTGAGTGTGTTTGCTGCGTTTCTTCAGGCATGTGATTCTGATAGTAGCACCTCGTTTGTCTTCATCCACACATTGTGTCACATTCATTTTCCTCTATTCTGAGTCTTCACGCAGGTCTGTGCGAATATCTGGTGCACACTCCCTCATCGTTGCCCGTATGCTGTATGTACATTTAGTCTGATTATATATTATTGTGATCTCTGGCCACAACTCTTGAACTGCATTGGCGAGTTCAATGTCCCCTTATACCACATACCATGCAAAGTTCTTGGAGCATAGGACAGTTTCGCAGTCGGTACAGGAGGATGCACTTCCCAGATGACCTGCATGCTTTCTCTCCTGTCTGCTGCGTCAGTGCTGTTAGCTGCACTCAATGCTTGTAGTTGTCCAGCCACAATGGCCTCATATTTTCTGTCATCTTTTAGCAGTGTATCAGTATCATGACCTTTTTCCTCAAAAAGGTCTTTACGGGAGGTTTTGACAGCGATGAAGCTATAACTAGCTCCATTGTCTGTTCAGACAATTCAGCTTCCAAAAAAAAATCAATTGGTGTATTCTGAAGTTAACTTTTATATGAAGCTGATCGTCCAGCACGTTCCACAGCTTAACAGGGTCTTTCTGATCCCCCTCAGATACTGAAATGTTGATCCTAAGTAACCCCATATTTCCAATGGCTATTTTTATATTTACTTATTTATCTGGTGCTATGACAGATAAGTCTAAAAATCATAATTCCATCATTTGCTTAAAAAGCCTAAATTTGGATAGAACATCTGTGGCCTGCCAATTCATGTTGAGGAATTTGGTGGTCACCTTCCTGATGCTTCCTGTCTTTTACAGACACTCGTGACTTATAGGGGATTTGTAACTTCTCGACTCCACGGAGACATTCAGAAATGCAGCTATTGTTCCTTTTCATGTTTATCTCCCTCTTATTTTTGCTGAAGTTCATGTTTTGGCCACATTCATCCTGGTGGCGCTCTTTACCCATTTCATGAACTTTTTGTCTTTCAAGTGGGAATGGCACCTAAGGATGTCACAACTCTGCAGCTTTTCTGCCTCATTCAAACTCAACGTGATCAGCGCGCGCACACACACTTTATAGGATAGCTCTACCGACAGTACGGCTCCAGGGATTCAGCAACCACCATTACTCACATCTACAGTCACTCAGCCACAGCATCAACTGGCTGCTAGTCATATGCTGATTTGCATTGTGTTTCTTTGTTTGTCTAGTCTCTTAGTGATATCACAGCGTCAACCCCACCCTCCAAACTGGTAAAATGCCAGCAGTGACAGTAGGCCTCTCCGTGGGAAGGCCATCCTCCACCTTCCTTACTAATGATAAAATGCCATGATAGTGAGAGGGTGGTTAGCATTCCCTTTATGGTCACCCACCTCCTCTAGTATAAATGCATGGATTCCACTGTTTTCAGGGGCACTGTGGAAAGCAAATGCACAGGGCTGGCTGCTTGCACTTGGTTTAGAATCAATGGTGGGGGATTGGATTTCTCTGTACACTTGTGCAACTTGGTTTGCTGCTGTTAGTCCGTGACTTTTTAAATTATTTGGTGAGTTTTGTGTGCCATTCACTTGAAATACAATAGGCTTCATAGATGTCATCATTTTATACGTGCATCAGGTTTTGTTTTCTGAATCTGCACCTAAAAGTGCTTGCGTGTTGGAGCTGTTTACAGACTATGGCCAAAATAGTTCTGAGAATTAAGGAATTAATTTTGACCCTGTGTATACTACGGTGTACTTTAGAACACAAGCACCTGATTCTGTAGCTTGGGTTGTTTTACTACCTTCTCGGAACAAGGAACATTTAATGTGAGCCAAATTACTGCGATGTTTGGATTGCACTGATAGAAAGGGACAGAATAGAGAAATAAAAGAAGTTAAGACTGTGCTATATACTACAAATTAATCATTGGAGCCTTACTACAGCTTTACTTTCTAATCATGTGGAGAGCAACAGAAATAATGGGTAGGATTTTACGGCCTCTCTCGAGCGAGACCGGAAAATCCTGCCCGAGGTCAATGGACATTTCCGTTGTCCGCCTCTTGCCCGCTCCAATTCCGTGGCGGGCGAGGCAGGAGAATTCCAGCGAATGTTTCAGATGATCCATCACCAGAATCAAGGAATGACCTGAAACTTTAACTCTGTTTCTCTCACCACATATGCTGTCTGACCTGCTGAATATTTCCAGCACTTGCTGTTTTCGTTTCAGATTTCCAGCAAATTTTGCTTTTGTGCCTGTGTCTTTGCCCTGGTATCTAGAAATCAGTTGCCCAAGCATATCCAAAAAAAGCCTAAATCTTATAAACTTTGCTTTAATTTAGAAACATTGCTGAAGGAGAAGGCAGTACATAAGATTGTAAACCTATTTGGAAGACTTGTTAGGATTAATCCTGTTGAATTGTAGTTTATGTAATAATTGTACAGTAGTGCAACTTAAATTTCTATGGCTAAAGAATGTTGCAATTTAAACTTCATTGTAGTTGATAGTGTATGCAACTATTGCAGCTACTGGGCAATAGCATTCAAATGTATTGAAATGCAAAACTAACATGACATCTATACTGTAATTGCTGAATATTATGTTAATTTCCAAGGTTAATTATTAAAGAACCTGGAGTAACAACTTCAGTCCTGCATACATAATTTAAATGCTGTCCAAAAATAGTTCAACCTAGTCTTAATATGAAAGTTATAGCCTGAATTGTATTTTCCTAATATATGTGAACCAGATCCATTCAATTGAATTGAACTCTTGAAGTTTGGGATATTAACTGGTTGGAGTCCCATAAAATTACATTGAACATTCAGCACAGAAACAGGCTATCGGCCCATAAGGTTAAGCTGGTGGCTAGCTCTGAACGAGCAGGAAATGACAATGGCACACCCACCTCTGTTGAACCCGTGAAGTTCTTCTTACTAACATCTGAGGGCTTGTGCCAAAATTAAGAGAACTGTCCCACAGCTGCAACTAAATTAGGAGGTATCGTTGATAGCGAAGAAGGTTATCAAAAATTACTGGGGGATCTTGATCAGTTAGGGAAGTGGACTGAGTCCAACGGATTTCAATACAGATAAGTATTAGGTGTTGCATTTTGGAAAGTCAAACCAGGGTAGGATTTATACAGTGAATGGTAGGGTCCTGGGGAGTGTTGAGGAACAGAGACACCTAGGAGTCCAAGTACATCATTCGTTGAAAGCAGTGTCACAGGTAGACAGGATGGTGAAGGAGGCCTTCATTAGTCAGAGCATTGAGTATAGAAGTTGAGACATTATGTTACAGTTGTATAAATCGTTGGTGAGGCCGCACTTGGAGTATTGTGTATAGCTTTGGTCACTGTTATAGGAAAGACATTGATAAACTGGAAAGAGTGTAAAGATGATTTATGAGGATGTTGCCAGGACTCGTGGGCCTGAGTTATAGGGAATAGTTAGCCAGGCTAGAATTTTATTCCTTGGAACATAGGGGAATGAGGGATGACTTTATGTGTATAAAATCATGAGGGGCATAGATAGCATGAATGCACAACCTTTTTTACAGGGAAGGAGAATTGAAAACTAGAGGGCATAGGTTTAAGGTGAGAGGGGAAAGTTTTCAAAGGGATCTGATGGGCAACTTCTTTATGCAGAGGGAGATGCATATATGGAATGAGTTGCCAGAGGAAGTGGTTGATGTAGGCACAATAGAAACATTTAACAAGTATTTGGATAAATACATGGATGGGAAAGGATTAGAGGGATATGGGCTAAACATGAGCATTTGGGACAGCTGGATTGGGACCACCATGGTTGGCAAGGATCGGTTGGGCTGAAGGGCCTGTTTCCATGCTGTGTTGCTCTATGACTGTATAACTAGTCAAGCAATGGTCTCATGCACAGTTTTAGCAGTGTGTACCATCTACAAGATGCATTGCAGTAACTCATCAAGCAACTCCTTCAGTCGCACCTTCTATCACCCGAAGAACAAGGATAGTAGGTGCATGGGAACACCATCACCTGCAAGTTCTCTTCCAGCCAAATAGCATCCTGACTTGGAATGATATCACCATTCCTTCATTGGCGATGGGTAAAAATCTTGGAAATTCCCATCTATCAGCACTGTAGGATGTATCTACACCACATGGACTGCAGAATTTCAAGAAGATAAAATTGATGAATTCATTTCTATTGATGAATCGTTGTGGATTCAGAAGTGGGGCCTTGAGGGAGTGCAGTGTATAGCCCCCTGCACATTAGGCATCCCCGCAGTGGCCGCGAATCCTGCAGCCCGGGCTTCCTGCTGCACCTGGTCCAGGTCAAATTTAAGATACTGGCCAGCCCGAGCATATAGGACATCCGTGACCACGTTCACACAGGTGTGGACGGCTGACTGGCATAAAAGTTTAAAGTGGCCGTCAATTTGACAGCCACCGAGAGTGGTTTCTCCTCCTTGCCCCAAAGTGCCAGGTCCTGCAACAAATTGCACAGGTGTTGCACTATCTCCTTTCAGAGCCGAAGTCAGCACTCGTGCCGTTTGATTGGCACCACGTCTACAAACATTCAATCTCTCCACCACCGACGCTCAGTAGCAGCAGTGTGTACTATCTACAAGGTGCACTGCAGCAATTCACTAAAGGTCCTTAGACAACACCTTCCAAACCCATGACCACTTCCATCTAGAAGGACAAAGGCAGTAGATACCTGGGAACAGCACTACCTGCAAGTTCCCCTCCAAGCCACTCACCATCCTGACTTGGAAATATATCGCCGTTCCTTCACAGTCGCTGGGTCAAAATCCTGGAATTCCCTCCCTAACGACATTGTGGGTCAACCGACAGCACGAGGACTGCAGCGATTCAAGAAGGCAGCTCACCACCACCTTCTCCAGGGCAACTAGGGATGGGCAATAAATGCTGGCCAGCCAGCGACGTCCATGTCCCATGAATGAATAAAAAAATTTTTTAAACTGCCAGTGTCCCCGCTCCCTCCTTCTGCTGTGCCCCCCTCCCCTGGGTGAATGGCAGCCATGTCCTGCCTCCGGTGGCCATCTCCCTCTCCTCCTGCAAGTGGTAAGGTCTGATCTGCAATTCATCCTTCTGCTCCTCCTCCTCAGCTCCAACAGCAACCAAAAGAACAGCAAGCTCAATGGGATGCATCGCAAAAGCCATCTTGTGACTCTGAAGGGCGGGCGGGAGGTGCATTTGGAGAAGGGACAAGACAGATGGCGAGGTTAAGGAACGTTGCTCGCCCCTAGGCAACCCCCATCCTCCCCCACAGCCTGCCAGCAACACAGCTCCCCCATCCTCCCCCCCCAGTAACACACATCCAGAACTCATGCACAGACACTGCTGCTTGAAAAGTCCTGAGGCTGCAGCACTGCCGTTTCAAAGGGTTTCCAGTACAATCCCCCACCTGGAACAGTGCTGTGTGCACTAGGAGCCAGCAATATCCCCAAGACCCGAGGTCAGTGCTGAGACCCGGGTCCATGTTGAAAATCGGAGAATGGACATCGTGATCAGCAACAGCCCTCCACCTGCCCACACACTTGTAGACCCCTCCCAACCTGGAATGCAACATGGCCGCTATGAAACGGCCCCCTGTGAGCAGTACAGAGCCGTCTGATGGTAGGCACTTATCTCCTCACTAACCCTCACTGAATGAATGCCAGAATCGCATTTTTAAAGAGGTGATGTTTTCCAGACCGATTCGGACGGGGCGAACGCAGTGGCAAAGGCAGGCGGGCTGGTAAATTGGGGCGTGCAGCTCGCTAATTTCATTGAAATGCATGCAAAAATATTTAAATTGATGTCACACCCATTTTGGGAGGGCTCCCAATCGCGTCAATTTTTTTCCCTTGGTAAAGTGGGAACTGGCGCGAAAATGGATGCAGATTGTACTTATTGCCTCACGCTCGACTCTACCACATTTTCACGCCCAAAAGCAGGCGCAGCACGATGGTAAAATTCCACCCCTTATGTGCTGTGTACCATTGTTCGTAAGGTAATCCACAAATATCTGAGATATGAATGACGTTCTGACTAGTTGTTCGGGCTGTCCAAATCTTGCAAGCAGCTCATCCAACACCTTTATAATTCTTTCCTTCGTGGTGGATTTCATCTGCCTGACTTTGGGCCACTTTGAATGCTCATCCACTAGGACAAGAAACCTTCAAGCCTTCAATGGGTCCTGCAAAATCAATATGTATCCTTTGCCAAGGTTGTGACTAATCCCACGGGTGAAGTGCTTGTAGAGGTGGAGTATTCCATATTTAGTGTATTGCTGACATTGTGCCACTTTTTTTTTCTATTTGTGTGTCAAGTCCTGGCTATCAATAATAGCTTTGTGCGAGTTCTTTCATCCACACCACCCCTGGATGACCTTTGTGCAGTTGGTCCAGGTTTTGGCTTCGTAAGCATGGAGGGATTATCACCCTGATTTCCCCCCATAGCAATATTCCATTTTGAACAGTTAATTCAAGTTCTCTCATTTTATAAGGTCTGAATTCAGGATTCTTCTTCTGTTTGTTCAATAATGTTTCTCCTAAAACCATTTCCATGACCCTACCTGGGTCATTCTTCATGTGCCTCATAGGGAACTTTGGATCACTCGGGATTTTGAGACCCTGGTCAAGAAGAAGAAGGAGGCATATGACATGCATAGGCAGTTGGGATCAAGTGGATCCCTTGAATATAGAGGGTGTCGGAGTAGTGCTAAGAGAGAAATCAGGAGGGCAAAAAGGGGACATGAGATTGTTTTGGCAGATAAGGCAAAGAAGAATCCAAAGAGCTTCTACAGATACATAAAGAGCAAAAGAGTAACTAGGGAGAGAATAGGGCCTAATAAGGATCAATAAGGTAATCTATGTGTGGAGCCACAAGAGTTGGGTGAGATCCTAATGAATATTTCTCATCAGTATTTACTGTTGAGAAAAGCATAGACGTTAGGGAACTTGGGGAAATAAATAGTGATGTCTTGAGGGGTGTATATATTAGAGAAGGAGCCGCTGGAAGTCTTTAGCGCATCAAGGTAGATAAATCCCTGGGACCTGATGAAGTGTATCCCTGGACGCTGTGGGAGGCTAGGGAGAAAATTGCTGCTCTCTAGCAGAGATATTTCAATCATCGGTGTCCCACAAGACTGTGCCCTTAGCCCCTTACTATACCCCTTATACATTTATGACTCTCTGGCCAAATTCTGCTCCAACTCCATTTTCAAGTTTGCTGATGACACCACCATAATATGTTGAAACTTAAACAATGATGCGATGGAGTACAGGAAAGAGATAGAGAATCTGGTGAGCTGGTGTGATGACAATAATCGCTTTCTCAATGTCAACAAAAGGAAGGAGATAGACATCGATTTTATGAAGGGAGTGGAGGACATGCCCCTGTCTACATCAACGAGGACGAAGTGGAAATGGTCGAGAGCTTCAACTTTCTAGGTGTCCAGATCACCAGCAGCCTGTCCTGGACCCTCCACGCTGATGCTATAATTAAGAAAACCCACCAACGCTCGAGGAGGCTAAGGAAATTTGGCATGTCTGCTACGATCCTCATGAACTTTGACAGATAAACCACTGAAAGCATTCTTTCTGATTATCTCACAGCTTGGTATGGATTCTGCTCTGTCCAAGTCCGCAAAAAACTACAAAGGGTCATGAATAAATCTCAGTGCATCAAGCAAACTAGCCTGCCATCCATTGACACTGTCTATACTGCTTGGTGCCTCAGAAAAGCAGCCAGTACAATCAAGGATCCCATGCACTCTGGACATACTGTCTTCTATCTTCGTCCGTCAGAAAAAAGATACAAAAGTCTGAGGACACATACCAACCGACTCAAGAACAGCTTCTCCCCAGCTGCCATCAGACCTTTGAATGGACCTACCTCGCATTAAGTTGATCTTTCTCCATACCCTAGCAATGACTGTAACACTACGTTCTGCACTCTCTCCTTTCCTTCTCTAAGTATGGTATGCTTTGTCTGTACAGCGTGCAAGAAACAATACTTTTCACTGTATACTAATTCGTGTGACAAATCAAATCAAATTCACTCTCAGGTATTCTTGCACTCACACGCACTGTTACATGCACTCTCACACGCACTGTTACATGCACTCTCACAGACACTTTGGTAGAATTCAGGTCAAACTCCAAAGTGTTTTATGAAGTTTTGCACTTTGAATTTGGCTAGGGTAAGCATGATACTTCACTTCGGGTGTGATTCAAATGACCCACGAGAGAGCTTTTATCATTTGGGCCAGTGGGCCGATGAATGGCAGATGGAATTTAATTCAGATAAATGTGAGGTGATGCATTTTGGTAGATCGAATCGGGGCAGGACCCACTCAGTTAATGGTAGGGTCTTGGGGAGTGTTATAGAACAAAGAGATCTAGGAGTACAGGTTTATAGCTCCTTGAAAGTGGAGTCACAGGTGGACAGAGTGGTGAAGAAGGTATTTGGAATTTCGTTGGTTAGAACATTGAATACAGGAGTTGGGACATCTTGTTGAAGTTGTACAAGACATTGGTAAGGCCACACTTGGAATACTGTGTACAGTTCTGGTCACCCTAACATAGAAGGGATATTATTAAACTAGAAAGAGTGCAGAAAGGATTTACTAGGATGCGACTGGGATTTGATGGTTTGAGTTGTAAGGAGAGGATGGATAAACTGCGACTTTTTTCCCTGGAGCGTAGGAGGCTGAGGGGTTATGTTATAGAAGTCTATAAAATAATGAGGGGCATAGATCAGCTGGAAAGTCAATATCTTCCCAAAGATAGGGGAGTCTAAAACTAGAGGGCATAGGAATAAGGTGAGAGTGGAGAGATAAAAAAGGGTCCAGAGGAGCAATTTTTCACACACAGGTGGTGAGTGTGTGGAACAAGCTGCCAGAGGTAGATGCGGGTACAATTTTATCTTTTAAAAAGCGTTTAGACAGTTACATGGGTAAGATGGGTATGGAGGGATATGGGCCAAATGTGGGCAATTGGGACTAGCTTAGGGGTTTAAAAAAAGGGGCGGCATGGACAAGTTGGGCCGAAGGGCCTGTTTCCATGCTGTAAGCCTCTATGACTAAGATGGCTCACCACCATCTTCCCAAAAGCAATTACAGATGGGCAATAAATGCTAGTCTAGCCAGCCAACCCTACATCCTATGAAAGAATAAAAAAAACTGCTGTTTGTCACAGTTGTTTCATGTGATGGCAACATGTAATTCTCTCAACTCTGAGGAAGCAGGTTTCTCCTGAAATTCTTATTGGATTCTTTAATGAATATCCTAGATTTTTGGCCCCCTGTTTTGAACAGCCTCCATCTTCTCTACTTCTATCTTGGGTCAATGAGCTGTTCTATAATTTTGATGTCCATCAGGTCACTTCTTCGTCTTCTGTTTCTAGAGAAAAGAGCCCCAACATGTTCAATGATTTTAATAGATGTACCCTCTCCGTTCCAGCACCATACTTATAAATATTTTTTGCCCTTGTCATGAAAGCCAATATTTACAAAACAATTATGTTTCCTTTAACTTAGTGTAACATGTTCTAAAAAAGAGATGGTGAATTTCTGATGAAGACCTCAGTTCAGGGAAGTATCCATGTGACAGCAGGTTGCCATGGGAAAGAGAAACAGTAAATGGAAACCTGTTATGTTGGGTGTCGGTTTTGGCACTTTCCATAGTATCTCACAGAACAAAGGACAGCTGTTGCTGCAACACAGGCAGGAGGAAAATTGGATGCTCCCAGGAAGAGGTCTTTGCTGTTCTGTAAGAAATGATGGAGTACAGAAGCAAATGTCTTTAATGGGGAAAACAGTTCTGATCGAGCCATTTAAAGGGATTGGACACAGGAACCTCAGGAATTCTGGATTGTCAGGACTGGTGTGACCTGAAAGGGGATTGTGTCTTGCTGGTGATACTTGTATTTGTAAAAACTTCAGGAACAATTGTCCAAGGTTGCAATAAGTTTCAACCTTGCATGGCAGGATGAGATGAACATCTGCTGAGGAGCTGGCAGTAACATTGTGACTGTTCCTTTTATATTGCTACATATCTGCTAGTGGTGTGGCACAAAGTAAAAATATTGGTTGTGTTAGTTAATGTGAAAATCTAACTTTTCCTTTAGTTTGATGTGTCAGTTGCATGTCAATCAATGTTTTATCTCTGTTGCATTTCATTTTCTACGACTGAAATCTTGTCCAACTCCTGTTTGTCATTTGGGGAAATTCATCTCTTTTTAAAAAGTTATTTGTCTCAGCTAGGATCATAACACTTTGTCCAGTGCTTTTACATCCTTCAGTAATCCAGATCTTATGCACAGTACTCCAAATGTGATCTAAGTAAGGTTCTAAATACATTTAACATCTACACTTTTGAATTTTATCCCATTAGAAATAAACATGCTTTGTTTGTACTTTGTGACCTTTTAAATCTGCTTTACTACTTAGTGATTTGTGAATCAGCATTCCAAATCGCTGTATGCCTCTACCCATTTAGACTATCGTTTCCCAAGGAATAGTTTTACATTAATCAATTTGCAAATGTTCATATGCAGGACATCTTATCCCAAGAACTATCTTTTTTCTTATCCCTCTTTGGCTCCTTGTAGTCTCTTCTCTAGTGCTTATTGCTGCCATGCTTTATATCACATTGTGAACTTTGCTAATTCGGGCCATCTAAGTATTACGGAGGTCTCCAGGCATACTAGCTAGCTGTTCACCCATGTAAGCAGTCTTTGTTTATATCAACATGTTCTTTTCCCCTGATTGTGGAATTTTATTTGAACTTTCTAACAGTTTTACATAGATCTCCCCCCCCCCCTCTTTCCTTGTGATGAGACATTTAACCTTTATACAGATCCCTTAATAATCCATACTTGCTATTTACCCATAGAAATTCTTGTAATAAACCATATCCATTATTTCCCCCTACAATATGTAGTATCATAAATGGTAAACAAGAATCATTCCAGCACCAATCCTTGTGGAATGCCTCTTTCCAACTACTGCTTGGCCTGAGTAACTACTTTAACCCCTACATTCTGTTTTCTGCTTTGTAAGCCCCAGAGTTTACATTAAATTCCACCTGTTAAACATACATGAGAATGTTGTATCATCAGCTATCATTGAGGAAAATGGATCAATCTTCATGAATCAAGTTACGTCCTGATGATTCAAATTTCCCATGCTGTTTCTTTCTTATGATAATCATAGAATCTCTATGTGCAGAAAAGGCCATTCGGCCCATCGGGTTTGCACCAAATCTTTGACAGAGTATCTTGCCAAGGCCCTCTCCCTCACCCTAACACCCCACACATTTACCATGGCTAATCCATCTAATGTACACATCTTGGGACACTTAGCTGCAATTTAGCATGGCCAATCCACATAACCTGCACATCTTTGGACTGTGGGAGGAAACCGGAGCACCTGGAGGAAAACCACGCAAACATGGGGAGAATGTGCAAACTCCACAGTCACCCAAGGCTAGAATCAAACTCAGGTTCCTGGAACTGTGAGGCATTAGTGTTAACCACTGTGCCACCCCATAGTGGCAAGAAAATATTTTCTTTAAATGCATAGGTAAAATTTAGATTCCTATGTTTTCCAATGATGAAGTTTATTGTATCTGCAACATAGTTTATAAAATAATGAACCTCAAGCTATATATGAGATTTAAATTACAATATTCCTAATAATGAACATTTTATTGGGAAAAGTATTGGTTCTATTAAGATAAATGAAGTAAAATGGATTTGGAATCTTATTCACAATCCTGCTAGAAAAGATATAAATGGGTCACAAAGCTCAACAATGCCAAGGGTTCTTTTACATCCATCTGAGAGAGCAGACAGGGTTTTGGTTTAATATCTCATCCAAATGAAGGTACTTGTAAAAATCCAGCAGTCCTCCTCTCAGTACAGCACTGAAGTGCCAGTCTCGATGACGTGTGCAAGTCTCTGAAGTGGAACTTGAACCCATAGCATTCAATTCAGTTATGAGTGATCTTACTGAATAAACAATGACACCTAAAAGCAAGGAATCCCTTATGAGCGAGGTAGAATACTTAATTGTCTTAATCTTATTGTGTTGAGCATAACGGCTTATTAAAAAGATGACCTATCCCTCTGGAGTGATCCTGATTAAAGTTAATGGAAAAATGCACCAAATCTCAAGCTTGCTATCTGCAAACCAGAACTAAACTCAGTGGTGAAAGGAATTTGGAAAGCTGCTCAGATTTAGGCTGTGGTGCTCTGAAGATTGCGAGTATTTTTGTCACCAACGAAGATTGTGCACAATATAAATGCAGCTTAAAACAAACATTGATCACTCCACTATATGAATACATTTCTTTGCCATGCCATCTGTTTTTTTTAAATTATTTGCTATTTAATATTACTTTGTCAATTTTGGTGAAATTTCTGTTATGTAATGTGAATGATTTGCAGAGGGTACAGAAGAGAGTCACTAGAATCGTTTGAGAATCAGAATTGCAGTTAAATGGATAAACTGAACAAGCTGGGGTTGGTAGAGCAGCCAATGCTAAGCAAAGATGTGATTGATGTATTTAAAATCATGGAGCATTTAAGTAGAGTGAATAAAAATGAATAGTTTGCAATGGCTGAAGGGTCAATAACCAGAGGGCACAGATTTAAGGTAATTGGCAAAGGAAGCAGAGACGGCATGAGCAGTGAGTAGTTAGGATCTGAAATGTGTTGCCTGATAAGGTGCTGGATACAGGTTCAACAGTTGCCTTCAAAGCAAAATTAAGTAAATACTCGAAAAGTTCCAGAAATTTGTGGAAAGTGTGTGGAAGCAGGGCTAGCTGGATAGTTCTTTGAAAGACCTGACGCACATGAGATGGCTGAATGGCTTCCTCTGTGCTGAACAATTTAACGATTTACTCGACTACTTTGTAGATTGTTTAAATCTTCATACTTTTTAAAAAAACGCTCAAGTCATGCACTAAGAAATTGCTTTTGAAGTGTCTCACTTCCACCCCATTCTCTTTTGGGTCTTTTCTCTGTCTCAGCAGCTGACGTTGCTTTATGGTTTTGCCACTTACAGAATAATTTTATTAAATTGTGATATTTTAAAAAGTCGACCTCTTGGCAGGTTGTATTGAGAAATTCTGGCCAGATATCTACTGATATATCTGGTTTTGGTTTTTAAGAATGATTTGGACCGAAGATAGTAAAATGGGCTAAATTCTCTCCACTCAAATGAAGTGCAGGTTAGCAGTTTTTTCAAGCCACTTCTGACTGAACTAAGCTTCCCCTCACCGTGTTGAATATTCAACATCCGGTTGAACTTCCCAAATTAAGTGAGGAACTTGTTGAATCTAGTGTATTTTTGTCTTCACTTGTTAATTTTCTACTGATATTTCTGTTTCCTTGTTCCGTTTATTCTTTCTGGAAGATGTATTTGCACTGGGCTCCATTCATGAGTAGAAAGAACACCTCCAGCTTCTCTTTCAGCTTCTCTTTTTCTTCATTTGAGAGCCATTTAACTCTATATTGGATCTGAAATTATTCTGGGCTTGATAGTTCAATAGCCCTTCAGCTGCTGTATTCACCTGCTGCTGTACTAACATCTTTGCCTAGTTTTTTTTCCCCCAAGTGTTATAATCCATTTCATTACATGGTATCTAAAGTTATTTATTAGTCACAAGTAAGGCTTACATTTACACGTTAGCGATGAAGTTACTGTGAAATTCCCCTAGTCGCCACACTCCGCCGCTTGTTCGGTTCAATGCACCTAACCAGCACGTCTTTCAGACTGTGGGAGGAACCGGAGCTCCCAGACGAAACCCACGCAGACACAGGGAGAACGTGCAAACTCCACACAGACAGTGACCCAAGCCGGGAATCGAATCCGATGGTTGTTCAGTGTTTCATTGTTAGCTTTATGCATTTACCTTATCTGCACCATAAAAGGGAAATGAGCTCATTAGCATTCTGTAGAACCTTCTCCACAGCCCCAAATAATCACAGTTAGACCACTGGCCACAGCACCTTGAGAGTTGATGAATTTTCATGCGAGTTTCCATGTCATCCAACCTTCAGTTTGTCTTTGAATGGAAATGTTGGAGAGTGCTTGAAAATAACTGAAGTTACTCATCTTAAGTCTTGACTAGATTTGAGGTTTTATGGTCCATTAAGCTGTGGAGGGAGAAAGTATGGATGCAATGAATATTGCTTTCATTGCTTTCTGGGCACATTTAAATACTGAATAATTAGTAATGGAGAGTACGTATAATGCCTTAACAGGTTAATCATGTTGATTTATTGTCTGTTCACTAAAATGATACACAGAACAAATTATTTATTTTCCCTGCTTGGTAAAAGCATTTAGTGAATATACTGTGTGCTGTAGCACTGAACTGTGCAGAGTGAAAGAGCTCAAGAACAAAGAACAAAGAAAATGACAGCACAGGAACAGGCCCTTCGGCCCTCCAACCTTGTACCGACAATGCTGCCCACCTTAACTAAACCACCTACCCCTCCAGGGACCATATCCCTCTATTCCCATCCTATTCATGTATTTTTGAAGACGCCCATTAAAAGTCACTCGTATCTGCTTCCACTACCTCCCCCGACAGCGAGTTCCAGGCACCCACCACCCTCTATGTAAAAAAAACTTGCCTCGTACATCTCCTTTAAACCTTGCGGCATGGTAGCACAGTGGTTAGCACTGCTGCTTCCCAGCTCCAGGGACCTGGGTTCGATTCCCGGCTTGGGTCACTGTCTGTGTGGAGTTTGCACATTCTCCTCGTGTCTGCGTGGGTTTCCTCCGGATGCTCCGGTTTCCTCCCACAGTCCAAAGATGTGCAGGTTAGGTTGATTGGCCATACTAAAAATTGCCCTTAGTGTCCTGAGATGCATAGGTTAGAGGGATTAGTGGGTAAATATGTAGGGATATGGGAGTAGGGCCTGGGTGAGATTGTGGTCGGTGCAGACTGGGCGGCACGATAGCACAGTGGTTAGCGCTGCTGCTTCACAGCTCCAGGGTCCCGGGTTCGATTCCCGGCTCGGGTCACTGTCTGTGTGGAGTTTGCACATTCTCCTCGTGTCTGCGTGGGTTTCCTCCGGGTGCTCCAGTTTCCTCCCACATCCAAAGATGTGCAGGTTAGGTTGATTGGCCAGGTTAAAAATTGCCCCTTAGAATCCTGGGATCCGTAGGTTAGAGGGATTAGCGGGTAAATATGTGGGGGTAGGACCTGGGTGGGATTGTGGTCGGTGCAGACTCGATGGGCCGAATGGCCTCCTTCTGCACTGTAGGGTTTCTATGATTTCTATGATTGCCCCTCACACATTAAACCTGTGCCCCCTAGTAATTGACTCTTCCACCCTGGGAAAAAGCTTCTAACTATCCACTCTGTCCATGCCTCTCATAATCTTGTAGACTTCTATCAGGTTGTCCCTCAACCTCCGTCGCTCCAGTGAGAACAAACCAAGTTTCTCCAACCTCTCCTCATAGCTGATGCATACCATACCAGGCAACATCCTGGTAAATCTTTTCTGTACTCTCTCCAAAGCCTCCACATCCTTCTGGTAGTGTGGCGACCAGAATTGAACACTATATTCCAAGTGCGGCCTAACTAAGGTTCTATAAAGCTGCAACATGACTTGTCAATTTTTTAACTCAATGCCCCGGCCGACGAAGGCAAGCATGTCGTATGCCTTCTTGACTACCTTCTCCACCTGCATTGCCACTTTCAGTGACCTGTGTACCTGTACACCCAGATCCCTTTGCCTATCAATGCTCTTAAGGGTTCTGCCATTTCCTGTATATTTCCTTTCTGTATTAGACCTTCCAAAATGCATTACCTCACATTTGTCTGGATTAATCTCCATCTGCCATCTCTCCACCCAAGCCTCCAACCGATCTATATCCTGCTGTATCCTCTGATGATCCTCATCGCTATCCGCAAATCCACCAACCTTTGTGTTGTCCGCAAACTTACTAATCAAACCAGTTACATTTTCCTCCAAATCATTTTTATACATATATATATTACAAATAGCAAAAGTCCCAGCACTGATCCCTGAGGAATGCCACTTGTCACAGTCCTCCATTCATAAACGTACCCTTCCACTGCGACCCTCTGTCTTCTTTGACTGAGCCAGTTTTGTATCCACCTTGCCAGCTCACCTCTGATCCCATGCAACTTCACCTTCTGCACTCGTTTGCCATGAAGGACCTTGTCAAAGGCCTTACTGAAGTCCATGTAGATAACATCCACTGCCCTATCCTCATCAATCATCTTCGTCACTTCCTCAAAAAACCTGATCAGGTTAGTGAGATACGACCTCCCCTTCACAAAACCATGTTGCCTCTCACTAATACATCCACTTATTTCCAAGTGGGAATAAATCCTGTCTCGAAGAATTCTCTCCAATAATTTCCCTACCACTGATGTAATGCTCACTGGCCTGTAATTACCTGGATTATTCTTGCTACCCTTCTTGAGCAAAGGAACAACATTGGCTATTCTCCAATCCTCTGGGACCTCCCCTGTAGCCAGTGAGGATATAAAGATTTCTCTCAAGGCCCCAGCAATTTCCTCCTTTGCCTCTCTCAGTATTCTGGGGTATATTCCATCAGGCCCTGGGGACTTGTCTACCTTAATGTTTCTCAAGAACCCCAATACCACCTCCTTTTTGATCTCAACATGACTCAAACTATCTACACACCCTTTCCCAGACTCATCATCCACCAAGTCCTTCTCTTTGGTGAATACTGATGCAAAGTACTCATTTAATACCTCGCCCATTTCCTCTGGCTCCACGCATAGATTCCTTCCCTTGCCCTTGAGTGAGCCAACCCTCTCCCTGGCTACCCTCTTGCTCTTTATATATGTATAAGAAGTCTTGGGATTTTCCTTAATCCTGCTGACCAATGCTTTTTCATGACCCCTTTTAGCCCTCCTTACTCCTTGCTTAAGTTTCTTTTTACTTTCCTTGTATTCCACACTTGCTTCGTGTGTTCCCAGCTTCCTAGCTTTGACAAATGCTTCCCATTTCTCTTTGACTAGGCTCACAATATCTCTCGTTATCCAAGGTTCCCAAAACTTGCCATACTTATCCTTCATCCTTACAGGAATGTGCTGGTCCTGAATCCCTATCAACTAACACTTGAAAGCCTTCCACATGCCAGATGTTGATTTGCCCTCAAACATCTGCCCCCAATCTACATTCTTCAGTTCCTGCCTAATATTGTTGTAATTAGCCTTCCCCCAATTTAGCACCTTAACTTGAGGACTACACTTATCTTTATTCATCAGTACCTTAAAGCTTACTGAATTCTGGTCACTGGTCCCGAACTGCTCCTGTTCTGAAACATCGACCACCTGGCTGGGCTCATTCCCCAATAGTAGGTCCAGTATGGCCCCTTCCCTAGTTGGACTATATTCATACTGTTTCAAGAAGTCCTCCTAGATGCTCCTTACAAACTCTGCCCCATCCACACCCCTACCACGAAGTGAATATAGGGGAAGTTGCTGGGGCCTTGAGAGAAATCTTTGTATCCTCACTGGCTATAGAGGAGGTCACCACAGTAAGAAGTCTCACAATGTGCTAGGTTAAAGTCCAACCGGTTTATTTGGTAGCAAATACCATAAGCTTTCGGAGCACTGCTCCGTCGTCAGATGGAGTGGAAATGTGCTCTCAAACAGTACACAGACACAGAAATCAAGTTACAGAATACTAATTAGAATGCGAATCTGTACAGCCAGCCAGGTCTTAAAGGTACAGACAATGTGGGTGGAGGGAGCATTCAACACAGGTTAAAGAGATGTGTATTGTCTCCAGACAGAACAACTAGTGAGATTCTACAAGCCCAGGAGGCAAGCTGTGGGGGTTACTGATAATGTGACATAAATCCAACGTCCCGGTTTAGGCCGTCCTCATGTATGCGGAACTTGGCTAACAGTTTCTGCTCAGCGACTCTGCGCTGTCGTGTGTCATGAAGGCCGCCTTGGAGAACGCTTACCTGAAGATCCAAGGCTGAATGCCCGTGACTGCTGAAGTGCTCCCCCACAGGAAGAGAACAGTCTTGCCTGGTGATTGTCGAGCGGTGTTCATTCATCCGTTGTCGTAGCGTCTGCATGGTTTCCCCAATGTACCATGCCTCGGGACATCTTCACATCATATAGGGGAGGTCCCAGAGGATTGGAGAATAGCCAATGTTGTTCCTTTGCTCAGGAAGGGTAGCAAGAAAAATCCAGGTAATTAGCCGTCAATATCGGGGAAGTTAAAATCTCCCACCACAACAACCCTGTTACTTTTACACCTTGCCAAAATCTGCCGACATACCTATTACTCTATCTCCGCTGGCTGTTGGGCGCCCTATAGTAAACCCCCAACATTGTGACTACACCCTTCCTATTCCTGAGCTCTACCATATTGCCTCGCTGTATGAGCCCTCTGAGGTATATTCCCGCAGTATAGCTGTGATATTCTCCTTAACCAGTAGTGCATCTCCCCCGCCCCTTTTACATCCTCCTCTATCCTGCCTGAGACCAGCATTCAAGTTTGAGTGCTGATCTCTGTGAAGCCACCTCTTCTTGCAATTAGTCTCAGCATTTCTAATGATCTCTAGCTAGTTCTTGTCTCCCGGTAGGAAGTGCTTATTTGTACGCACTAGTTGAGGACACAGTAAGATTCAGTGGTGATGACCTTGAGCTTGTTAATGGTCCAAGTTCTTGTGGATAAACAGTGCTTGAAAGCAGCACTGGAGGACAACAGCTGCTGCTATAGTGTCAATGAGGTGGAGATGCCGGCGTTGGACTGGGGTAAACACAGTAAGAAGTCTCACAACACCAGGTTAAAGTCCAACAGGTTTATTTGGTAGCACAAGCCACTAGCTTTCGGAGCGCTGCTCCTTCATCAGGTAAGTGGGAGTTCTGTTCACAAACAGAGCATATAAAGAGACAAACTCAATTTACAAAATAATGGTTGGAATGCGAGTCTTTACAGGTAATCAAGTCTTAAAGGTACAGACAATGTGAGTGGAGAGAGCGTTAAGCACAGGTTAAAGAGATGTGTATTGTCTCCAGACAGGACAGTTAGTGAGATTTTGCAAGCCCAGGCAAGTCGTGGGGGTTACAGATAGTGTGACATGAACCCAAGATCCCGGTTGAGGCCGTCCTCGTGTGTGCGGAACTTGACTATCAGTCTCTGCTCAGCGACTCTGCGTTGTCGTGTGTCGTGAAGGCTGCCTTGTCCGCAGCAAATTACCCAGTCTTCAGGAGAATAGTAACCACGACACCACACAACCATAGAACCCTACAGTGCAGAAAGAGGCCATTCGGCTCATCGAGTCTGCACCGACAACAATCCCACCCAGGCCCTATCCCCGTATCCCTACATATTTACCTGCTAATCCCTCTAACCCTCACATTTACCCACTAATCCCTCTAATCTACGCATCCCGGGGCACTAAGGGGCAATTTAGCTTGGCCAATCAACCTAACCCGCACATCTTTGGACTGTGGGAGGAAACCGGAGCACCCGGAGGAAACCCACGCCAACACGGGGAGAATGTGCAAACTCCGCACAGACAGTGACCCGAGCCGGGAATCGAACCCAGGTCCCTGGAGCTGTGAAGCAGCAGTGCTAACCACTATGCTACCGTGCCACCACAGCAACCTCTGCAAGACTTGCCGGATCATCGACACGGATGCCATCATCACATGTGAGAACACCATCCACCAGGTACACGGTACATACTCTTGCAACTCGGCCAACGTTGTCCACCTGATACGCTGCAGGAAAAGATGTCTCGAGGCATGGTACATTGGGGAGACCATGCAGATGCTACGACAACGGATGAATGAACACCGCTCGACAATCACCAGGCAAGACTGTTCTCTTCCTGTTGGGGAACACTTCAGCGGTCACGGGCATTTGGCCTCTGATCTTTGGATAAGTGTTCTCCAAGGCGGCCTTAACGACATACGACAATGCAGAGTCACTGAGCAGAGACTGATAGCCAAGTTCCGCACACATGAGGACGGCCTCAACCGGGATCTTGGGTTCATGTCACGCTATCTGTAACCCCCACGACTTGCCTGGGCTTGCAAAATCTCACCAACTGTCCTGGCTGGAGACAATACACATCTCTTTAACCTGTGCTTAACGCTCTCTCCACTCACATTGTCTGTACCTTTAAGACTTGATTATCTGTAAAGACTCGCATTCCAACCATTATTTTGTAAATTGAGTTTGTGTCTTTATATGCCCTGTTTGTGAACAGAACTCCCACTCACCTGATGAAGGAGCAATGCTCCAAAAGCTAGTGGCTTTTGCCACCAAATAAACCTGTTGGACTTTAACCTGGTGTTGTGAGACTTCTTACTATAGTGGCATATCATGTGAGCAGATGTTTTGAAAATAAATGCGAGGAGGAAAAACTGGAGGGTAGTGACGGAAGAGACCAAAGATTGTGTTTTTTTTTGCCGGAGTGACATAGAATATGGAATTCTACTGGAGTAAAGCATAAAGCAAGATAACATGAACAAGATCAAAAATGAAACCACGAAATAAAAGGCTCAAGATTTGTCATCCCATTCCTTTATAATGGGACACAAACATAGCAAATTTACAGCTCAAAGGCCATCCAAGCTCTCGAATTTGTGCAATCCAGCCTCAAAGCAGATTCCAGTTCACTCGTAGCTGTATGGCTTACAGCACTCCAAGTCTTCTTTAAAAATGTGACGAGCATTTCTGCGTGTACCGTGCTTTCAGGCAATGAGTTCCAGACCCTGACCATCTCTGGCTTTGGGCTTTTTTAATTGCATTTTTTCTGATTCATTCCTCAGATTTGGGTAATAGAATGAGATGAGGGTTAGAGGAGAGGAAGTGATAGCGATCTTACAGTATCAAAACAAAATATGCCTGCTGGGATATTTTCTATGGAACTTTGTACAGTTTGTACAAGCGTGTATAGAAATGTAAGGCATGAGAAAGTATTTTTTAAATTGATATCGAACCTTGAGGAAATAGTGGAACAACGGAGGAATTTGTTCCATATATAAACGGACAATCCCACCTCCCATCCCAAAAATACGTTGTGTTTACAAAGTATGTGGATACAAAGGAACCCCAATTTTAACCAACTAATCTTAGATGTAGAATGGTAGATCTTGGTATTTCTGTTATATAGAGGTGTCTTGTTTGTTTTCTGTAAAACTCAACTTGTTAACAACATATTCAGCAGTTTCATGTTGCCTTACTTTCAATAGTGGCTGTTAATGTCCAACTGTGTGAGCCACTTTACCATTTAGCACATGTGTTGTTATTTAAAGTATATTTCTCCTCAGCTGGTACAGAATGTTGCTGCTACAGGGAGTAGTTAAGGTGAAAGCCATATGTGCCTTTAAAGGGAAGCGAAATAGGCATAGGAGGAAAAAGGGAATGAAGGGTTATGCTGATAATATTATTTGGGGAAGGATGGTTGGACATTGGAATGGAGCATAACTCCCGGCATGGACTGGTTGGATGGAATAGCTTGTTACTTTGTACATTCCATCATCGTGTGTAAAAGGTTTTAAATACTGAGGACTGAGTCCAATTCATGATTGCTAAAACATATAGCATGGCAGTTTGACACACTTGCTTTGGATCTCAAGTATAATTAGAATCTAGGTTCTTATCCCAAATTATTGACAAAAGTCAGGACAAGAAAGAGGCCATTCCAAGTTGGGAGTTGCTGACTTCTGTGTAATTTTTTTATTCCAAATATATCATTACCAATTAACACCAAATGTGTAAGTGGCAGCAAGCCCACTGGGATTTCCAGATGGACATTAGAGAATGCTGCAGGTAGACGAGAGTGCACATGAGCGTAGTTTGGTCTCATAGAAAGACCAAACTCAAGGCTGAGGGACAGTGCATGGAGGTCAGTGAAAGATCTCCATGTGCCTCTACATTTCAGCAAACACCAACCTCTCAGCAAAAAGGTTTTCCTCACACCCCCCCCCAAAACTTCCTGCCTCTCATCTTGAGTCGATATCCCCTCGTGACTGACGCTCAACTAAGGGGATATCCATGCCCCTCATAGTCTTGTGTTCAATCAGGTCAACCCTCAGTCTTCTCTGCTCCAACGATAATAACCCAAACCTATCCAACCTCTCTTCATAACTTAAATGTTCCATCCCAGGCAGCATCCTGGTGAATCTCTTCTGCACTCCCTCTAGTGCAATCACATCCTTTCTATAATGTGGTGATCAGAACTGCACACATTACTCTAGCTGTGGCCTCATCTTAGTACTATGCAACTCCAATATGACTTCCCTACTTTTGTAATCAGTGCCTCGATTGATGAAGGTAAGTGTCCCACCTGATTTTTCACCACCCTACTAACATGCCCTTCCATCTTCAGTGATAACTAAAGTTATCTTTGAGGCAGCTGTCCAGGCTGTCTGTCGGGTGTGTTATTTGATTTGAGGGTTTGAAATTTGTGAACTTGTATTGGCTGTGCTATGTATAATAGATCTTAAAACCTGACATGAACTGTCACTCATCCAAAACGCTTAACTTGCTCCAAATCTCATTCACCAATCACCACTCTTGTTACCCACCTACATTGGACCCAAGACTGATAACACCTCAATTTTAAAATCCTCAATCTTGTTTCTAAATCCCTCACCTTTCCTATCTCTTCCAGTCTTACTACAATCCTTTGAGGTATGTGCTCCTCCAGATCTTTTCTCCTACATATCTCTGATTTTAATTGCCATTGGCATCCGTGCTTTTAGCTGTGATAGCTGTCAGCTCTGGAATTCCCTTTTGAAACCCCTCCAGTGTGGTACGTCTCTCTCTTTTCAGATGTTCCTTAAAACCTGTTTCATTGACCAAACTGTCTTGGAAGCTCCTGCGGCTTGGTGTCAAAAATATCTTTATTGGCATTGCTCTTGTTGATCATCTTGAGAAATTTAGTGATCTTAAGTACTTTATTTAAACATTGTTAAATTGGCCCCCGATAATATGCGTCCACATCTTTCATTAATCCTTAACTGCTGGTATCGGTCTCCTTTTCAGACTTCTCTTAGTCTTTGGTCACAGAGGTGAACATGATACAGTGTGGATGGTAATTATGAGAGATTTTGGCAGATTGAGGAAGAGTTCAGAGTGAAAGGAGGTGTTTGGCTTATGTTGAAATATCTAAAATTTTGCAGGTTTCGGGAAGTCATGACTTATTTCGGGAAAGTAATATTGATCATGGTGGGAGACGTGAAATTTCTCAGCTTTTAATCACACTGTATATCATAGAAACCCTACAGTGCAGAAGGAGGCCATTCGGCCCATCGAGTCTACACCAACAACAATCCCACCCAGGCTCTATCCCCACCGCCCCACATATTTACCGTGCTAACCGACGCACCCCAGGACACTAAGGATCAATTTAGCACAGCCATTCAACCTAACTAACACATCTTTCGGACTGTAGGAGGAAACCGGAGCACCCGGAGGAAACCCACGCAGACACGGGGGAGAACGTGCAAACTCCATACAGACAGTGATCTAAACCGGGAAACGAACCCAGGTCCCTGGAGCTGAGAGGCAGCAGTGCTAACCACTGCCACCGTGCCGAGTTAAAGGTCACCAACTGGGCATTCACACCAGACTGGGCCCTTTCTATAATAAAGCTCGCTGGGCTATTTGATGGGGCTCTTAGACCTGCTGTTTTGGTAACTATTCTCCGACCCACCCACCCACCAGCCTCCAAAGGAGAACGACAGTGAATCTGAGCTCTGCCAGCACCAGGGGACGATGTTAATGGAGGCTCAGAGGCAGCTGCAGCGCTGCCAGGGGAGATGGGTCACGCGAGCCCCCACCCGGGTTACCGACTACAGCGGGATACGGTGACGGCACGAGTCAGGGTCTTCCAATGTAGTTGGCTCTCACTGTCTCCCCCGTCTGATATTAATGCTACTGAGTGGTGGGTGGGTGGAGGGGGGAGGGGGAAGCAATAGCCACTAAGACTCCCACCTCCGGGGAAGGGGACACTAACTGGTCCTACGCTAAGTGAAGACTAGTGCAACACACAAAGCGACCTAGAATATCAGCACTGGGAATCTACAATATGTGTGCCAACTTGCTCAACACCAAGGACGTGTTTGACCTGCCAAAGCAACAGCCCCCAAGTGCTCCTCAAGTTAAGAGTCGCTGCTCAGTTGGATTTTCTAACCGTTCCTTTGAACAGGTGCCAACATGAGGCCAGGCTTAAGGACGGTGATAATCACAGCAGAATTTACAACACGTACAGAAATAAATAACACTGACTAAAAAAAACCCACAAGAGTCGGAATCAAAACCCTAACCTATTTACAACAGAGGCTCCATATATACATACTGGCCATTGGCAGAGACGCAACAACCAACTCATTCAGAATTTTAACACAAAGGAACTCCATGGGAATTGAGCAAGTTCAATGAGAACACGTCTTGGTTCTGACTTAAGAAAGCTTTACATTTAAGGAGAGAGAATTAGGTCTACGCATCCACTTTTCAGGCAGTAACTCGTTAGCAAGAGGTGTCAAACAAGATGATAGGCGATTTGCATGATTGCATTGCTCAGTGGCGCCCCGGTGTGGTGGCTGCAAACATTTACTTCCAGTGCTCAATTGGAAAGCCCCCCCCCCCCCCCCCCCCCCCCCCCCCAACCACATGGAACTTGATTTGGGCCAAAAAGGATGCGACTGCCTCAGCAAAGCTGCCGCTCATCACGCGCCAACCCAGAGCATCAGCAGGCTATTCCACCGCCTGGGCATTGCGGCCCAGTCCTTTTTTTTTAAGTAAGCTGGCATCACCAGGCTTGGCAGCCAACCCGATTCTAACACCCGGGCATTGCCCGAGACATGATAACTCATCATTCTCCTCCTCAGTGCCACACAACAGAGAACCACATCCGCTCGCTCACCTACCTAGCCGAACGAATGGAAACATGAGCTTCTGCCCATCTTAGGGCAGAAGGTTAAGTTAATTTAGTGTCACAAGTCGTGTCATTTCATTAACACTGCACTGAAGCCATTGTGAAAATCCCCTAGTCGCCACGCTCTGGCGCCTGTTCGGCTACACTGAGGAAGAATTTAGCAAGGCCAATGCATCTAACCAGCATGCCTTTCAGACTGTGGGAGGAAACCGGAGCACCCGGGGGAAACCCTTGCAGACACGGGGAGAATGTGCAAACAGACAGTGACCCGAGGCCGGAATCGAACCCAGGTCCCCGGCGCTGTGAAGCAGCAGTGCTAACCACTGTGCCGCCATGCCGGATCATCCATTGTGTGATGTTGATTGAGTGACAGGTTTTGGTTCAGGTCACTGGGGGCAACTTCCCCACTCTTCTTGGAAACGGTGTCACATCGCTTACATCTCCGGGACTAAGTGTTGGACTAAACGTCGGCAGAGCTTTAGCCTTTGGAACCAAGTCAACAATGTTTTGGTCTGGCCAAGTACGCCCTCTGATGCAATCTACTGCCTGTAATGGCGGGGCACCTGCAGCCGGAGGGGCAAATCAGCACACATTGGAACTCCTCAAGACAGAGTTATATATAACCAGAGACAATACAATGCGGTAAATGGCATAGTTGGCAGGATGTCTGCGGCCAGTCATGCTTACGCAAGTCAATGGGTCCATCACTCCCCTTACACCATCCAACCCCCATGCTATTTACAGCATTACAAACAGCATTATGATACGACACTTCCCAATTCGCCATTGTGAAACCCCCACTTCTCCCTTTCCCCAGCGAGGGATCTCATTGTATCTCCCCGGGTTATGCCGGAGTATCGGGAGCAAATCTTCCAGCTGTACGGATGAGCCGCACATCTGGATTTCTTGGGGTGGGAGCTAGAGGGTCTTCACAGATTAAGCCCACCATAAGGGGGGTCTTCGTTGCTTCAAATGCCTAGGCCCCATCCCCAAGTGCAAGAAAGCATTCAAATCTCCTGATGGTTCGCCAGGGCGCTTGGCCCTCAGTGAGGCAAATGTTCCAGTGACGCGCTACAGACGCATTGCAAAGATAACCGGCCCAGTTGATGGGTCAGTGTACAGTTTTCCAAACAACACAAATCGTTTGTGGGTGGGAAGGGAAGGCGAGGGACCGACTTCTGATGGGGCACCATCATCAACAAAACGGTTGATGCAGTCAATGAACGCAACCCCCAAGATGTGGAAACTCTTGTGAACCTGGCCAAGGCCTAGCTAGGAGGGAGTGCATACTTGAGCAACAGTCCATTTGTTCCAGTAACACTAACACACAAGAAGAGAGTACAACTCTGTGGGGGGGGGGAAAGCTCTACAAATTCGTTACATACAATTCAAAGTCTTTTTCGGAAACGCAGAGTGCCTGTGACAAAACTGAACAGTCAACTGAAGAAAGCAGAGGGATGCATAGAGTTCAAAGTGCTTCTTGGGTCAAGGGAAATTTAGATTTATTTTATTAATTTATTAGTGTCACAAGTAAGGTTTACATTAACACTGCAATGAAGTTACTGTGAAAATCCCCTAGTCGCCACACTCCGGCCCCTGTTCGGGTAATTTAGCATGGCCAATGCACCCTAACCAGCATGTCTTTCGGACTGTGGGAGGAAATCTGAACACCCGGAGGAAACCCACGCAGGCACAAGGAGAATGTGCAGACCCCGCACAGTGTTTATATGCATCATTTATTTGCAAAGTTTGTAAATAGCACATAATGATACCTAGATCCTAGTGTTTTTCTTCACTTTGATTTTTTAATCTTGTCATGTATTAATTCTTATTGGCTTACTAAGCTCTGCTGTATTAATATATTAATTATGTATGTATGAATATATTCACATATTCACCAGAAGTGGCGTCATAAGTTCATAGTGCGGGAACCAGGAAGAAGCAGCCATATAAGAGAGCACACCTGTAAATAAAGCTCCACTGTTTTTAACCCTCCATGCTCTCCAGAGTCTTTATCCAATTTACAACAAAATCTAGCGTTTCATCCCTGAAAATTGGAAATGGAAATTCAGCCCAATTTAAGGAATTGTAACTTGAAAATGAAAATATGTTTGAATTTATTTATTTTTGAAGAATTCAGCAATAATAAAATGCTGAATCCACAACTTGATCTTTTCCCAATTATACTCATCCACATAGCATCACCACATAACATCACCATTTAAAGTCTTAGTCAAGTTACATTAAAGCATCTGTGACGAATGTTTTCATGATATACAGTGTTTTGCAAAATGGAGCATATGCTTTCGAGGGTCATTGAAGATTGATTTAAGGCAACAAAACTCACTCTCAAAACAAGCAAACTATAGGAATCACAGAATCACTACAGTGCAGAAGGAGGCCCTTCGGCCCATTGAGTCCACCTAACTCTTTGGACTGTGGGAGGAAACCGGAGCACCCAGAGGAAACCACGCAGACACGGGAGAATGTGTAAACTCCACACACACTGACCCGAGGCCAGAATTGAACCCAGGTCCCTGGCACTGTGAGGCAGCAGTGCTAACCACTGTGCCACTGTGAGGATTTTTCTGTTTTGACACATCGTACATAAATAATTAATTAATTGTACTCAAAACACTGATTGCAGCTTAGAAATATTATATACTCTTATTTTTGATTTCTGTTTGCCACATTTCTGAACAAAATTGTGTGATGGCATAAAGTTACGGTTTACAATTAGGGCTGACAATTCACAGGCAGTGACTGTCACTTAATCAGCTTCTCAATTATAGTTATGCTTCTGTATTATAAATGCTTTTGATTTTGGAATGTGTGGCAGAAGGCAGCATCCTTGACATTGCTTTGAAAGAACTGAACTGTTGTCCTTTTTCTTTTATCTTTTCTGCTTTTTCTCTTTCTCCATTCTTTTCTCTCCACTCTCTGCTTACCCTTTATTCCTGTCTCTATCCTTGCATGATGTGTGCTCACTCAGGGCTGGATTTTTGCTACTGATGATGTGGAGATGCCGGCGTTGGACTGGGGTGAGCACAGTAAGAAGTCTCACAACACCAGGTTAAAGTCCAACAGGTTTATTTGGTAGCAAATACCATAAGCTTTCGGAGCACTGCTCCTTCGTCAGATGGAGTGGATATCTGCTCTCAAACAGTGCACAGACACAGAAATCAAGTTACAGAATACTAATTAGAATGCGAATCTCTAAAGCCAGCCAGGTCTTAAAGGTACAGACACTGTGGGTGGAGGGAGCATTCAACACAGGTTAAAGAGATGTGTATTGTCTCCAGACAGAACAGCTCGTGAGATTCTACAAGCCCAGGAGGCAAGCTGTGGGGGTTACTGATAATGTGACATAAATCCAACATCCCGGTTTAGGCCGTCCTCACGTGTGTGGAACTTGGCTATCAGTTTCTGCTCAGCGACCTTTAAGACCTGGCTGGCTTTAGAGATTCGCATTCTAATTAGTATTCTGTAACTTGATTTCTGTGTCTGTGCACTGTTTGAGAGCAGATATCCACTCCATCTGACGAAGGAGCAGTGCTCCGAAAGCTTATGGTATTTGCTACCAAATAAACCTGTTGGACTTTAACCTGGTGTTGTGAGACTTCTTACTGTTTTTGCTACTGAGGCAGGGAGCTCAAATCAGGAAATTTCCCAACTCTGCAGATCCACCTTGATATAAAATGCCTCATCCCATCCAATTATCACTCTGGGGTGATGGAGGGCAGGACTGAGTTGGGCCTGTTGACCTGGAAATAGTTCGGAGGAAGTTATGGGGACAGGCAAGTGCCAAGGTGAGCTGGTTATAAGACACATTTTGGTTATTTGGTACTTTGTCCCAGATGTTTTAAAAGTTGTTAGATCCTCTGGTTATCACTCCTTAAACACCCCCACTCCCCCACCCACTTCCCATGTTCCCTCCATGCACCTGCCAGTTTCCATTATGGGTGGATCTCCAGAATCATGTGGCAATGTAAAATATTCTAACAATCTGGTAGCGTTTTACTGAGAAAAGAAACATGCTGTTGTCAAAGCTTTTTGTCTTGCACTCGTTGGGATAGACGGAAGAATGCCAAATTTGAAAGGGAGCAACAGTTTATCCTGCATGAGAAAAAGTTGCTGATTTATTGGCAAGTAGGTTGATTGGTCAAGGCGTTGCTGTGGTGAATGTGCTAGGGATCTATGTCCCTATTACTTTGTTTAATTCAGAAAAAGTGCAATGTGTGGACATTTTGAGCTGAATTCTCTGACCTCGCCTGCAACTGGGATTCTCTGGTCTCGCTGTGGTGAGCAGAGATTTGGCTGAGTGCCATATTCTCTGTTCTTGTACTTTTGCCTGCAGAGAACAGGCCCCTGCATTGATATATATATATATGTAGCTTCTCGCAAATGTAAGTAGGCTACACTGTAAGCCCTAATAGTTTTCAATTGGTTGTAATTTTTAGCACACTTTGAATTGTTCAGCAAGTACTGCCCAATAGTGGAATCACATCTAGCTCAACCATCTATGTTCTGGGTTTTATAAGCATGGATTGGTTGAGTATAGTCTGTATTCTACCTATTGCAAATGGCTGAAGAGGTAAGCTATATGATAAAATCTGTCAGCGTTGGGACATATGGCCAGCCTGGCATTGCACCGGCACTGAAATCTAATGGAGCTCATACACACTTGTTGCAGAAAATAAAATCTTATTTGAAGATTTGAAATCCCCCCAAATGTTCATTCTCTGATAAAACTAAATAGAGATACAAATGGAAATAGAAATGCACTATTCACACACACAAACAACAGTAGAAATGAACTCTTGTCATTGCCTCATCGGTGTTATCATTGTGAAATCTTGCAGTGTGATTATTCCTATTGATTTGTTCTGTTGCACTTCAGTTTTATTGCATTCTTGAGATAAGGTTCTCCATCTACTCCGTTTGATATGCACCTTTCATTTTCAAGTCTCAAATCTCTTTGAAAAATGCTTAACAGATTGGGAGCTGTGCCCATTCTGATGTCTATTGCTTAACTTTTCCTGGCTGAGTTTTCAAGAAAATGTACGAATGTTTAATGAGGCTATTGTACATTCATAAAAAGGTTTAATATTTAAAGGCTATTACTTCTGGAAATTTGAAATATAAATGCACAGTCCTGGTCAGGTCTGATGTAAGGTTACTGACCTGAAACATTAACTGTTTACCTCTCTACGAATGCTGTCTGATCATTTCAAACATGTTCTGTTTACATTTAATGTTATAAATGCATGCATATCGATAGACTCATGAAAAATAGGAGCAGGAGTAGCTCATTCAAGCCTGCTCTGCTATCCTCTATCTCAACACCAATAAATATGTAATAAATAAGGGTATGGGGAAAGCATTCCTGTGCCCTCCCCATACTCTTGATGCCTTGAGAGTCTAGAAATCTATCTGCTTCTTCCTCAAATAAATTCACTGACTTGTCCTCCCACAGAATTCCGTGGTAGAGAATGCCACAGGTTCTCCTCATCAGTCCTAAATGGCCTGCTCTGTATCCTGAGACTGTGACCCCTTGTTCTAGACCCATAGTCAGAGGAAACACCGTTCCTGCATTCAATCTGTCCAGCCCTGTCAAAATGTTATACAACTTAGTGAGATTGAATTATTATCTAAATTGTGATAAGATCGGAATGGTGGAGGAATGAAGAGATTTCGGAGCACATGCAAGTAAATCTCTGAAAACCAGTTGACAGGTATAAAAAGTAATTAATTTAAAAGGCTAATGAAATGTTTGGCTTCATCTCAAGAATCATTTGAATGCAAAGAGCTGGAAACTAAGCTACTGTGATATGCTAGAGAGTCATATCGGTTCATGATAGTTAGATCATATCAGAAGTACTGCGTTGAGTTCTGGGTACTGCACCACAAGGCGGATGTGTTGGCCTTTGAAGAAATGCAACACACATTCACCAGAATGACATGGGAGCTAAAAGGGTTAAATTATCAGAATATGTTTAAATTATTAGATTAGGTTTGTATTCCCTGACTAATCGATATTAAGTGTTGATTAAGTTGAGGTTTTTTTTTAAGATGATTAATGGATTTGACAGAAATCGAGTCTTAACTCTCCTGTCCCTAATAAAGCAGTTAAAGTTGCAGATCAATTGAGATTGATAGATATTTGCAAGGCAAGGTTAATGAATACAATACCAGGGCTGGTAAATGGAATTGATATATACAAATCAGCCATACTCAGACTGCATGACAAAACAAGATCTGAAGGCTGAATGACCAACTTCTGTTCCAATGTTCCTATTTTTTGAAACCATTGTATGGTGGTGTGAGGTAGAGCTCTGAGTCATCAATGTACACATGAAAATTCATGTGTTTTCAGATGATGTCATGGAGGGTAGAAGAGAAATAGAAGTGGATGAAGGACACATTTTTGGGAGACACCAGAGTAACTGAGAACAGGAAGAAAAGCTATTGATGGCGATTCTCTGGCTATGATGAGATAGGTGAGAATAGAACCAGGCAAGTGCAGTTCACCTGCCTGAACAAGGGATTTGGGGTGGTGCGGGGGGGGGTGGAGGAATGGTGTTGGATGAGGATGGTGTGAGTAATTGGAGTAGTTTATGAAATAATTTTATTAAAATAATAAAGATAATTAAGGAGAATCCTAAGGCATTTTATTCATATGTTAGGAACAAAAGAGTTGTCAGGGAAAAAGTCGGACCTCTCGGGGACAAAGGAGGGGAATTATGCTTAGAACGCAAGGGAATAGGGGAGATCCTAAATGAATACTTTGCATTGGTATTCACAAAGGAGAGGGACTTGTTGACTGGGAGTGTCTCAGAGGGAGGTGTTGACCCGCTAGAGAGAATCTCCATTACAAGGGAGGAAGTGTTAGGTTTTTTAGGAAACATTAAAACTGACAAATCCCCAGGGCCTGATGGCATCGATCCTAGACTGCTCAGGGAGACGAGAGATGTAATTGCTGGGCCTCTGACGGAAATCTTTGTCTCTTCATTGGACACAGGTGAGGTCCCTGAGGATTGGAGGATAGCGAATGTGGTGCCGTTATTTAAGAAGGGTAGCAGGGATAACCCGGGTAATTATAGGCCAGTGAGCTTGACATCCGTGGTAGGGAAGTTGTTGGAGAGGATTCTTAGAGACAGGATGTATGTGCATTTAGAACGGAACAATCTCATTAGTGACAGACAGCATGGTTTTGTAAGAGGGAGGTCGTGCCTTACAAATTTGGTGGAGTTTTTTGAGGAAGTGACAAAAACGGTTGACGAAGGAAGGGCCGTGGATGTCGTCTATATGGATTTCAGTAAGGCATTTGACAAAGTCCCTCATGGCAGGTTGGTTAAGAAGGTTAAGGCTCATGGGATACAAGGAGAGGTGGCTAGATGGGTAGAGAACTGGCTTGGCCACAGGAGACAGAGGGTAGCAGTCGAAGGGTCTTTTTCCGGCTGGAGGTCTGTGACCAGTGGTGTTCCGCAGGGCTCTGTACTGGGACCTCTGCTATTTGTGATACATATAAATGATTTGGAAGAAGGTGTAACTGGTGTTATCAGCAAGTTTGCGGATGACATGAAGATGGCTGGACTTGCGGAAAGCGATGAACATTGTCGGACAATACAGCAGGATATAGATAGGCTGGAAAATTGGGAGGAGAAATGGCAGATGGAATTTAACCCAGATAAATGCGAAGTGATGCATTTTGGAAGAACTAATGTAGGGGGGAGTTATACAATAAATGGCAGAGCCATCAAGAGTATAGAAACACAGAGGAACCTAGGTGTGCAAGTCCACAAATCCTTGAATGTGGCAGCACAGGTGGAGAAGGTGGTGAAGAAGGCATATGGTATGCTTGCCTTTATAGGACGGGGTATAGAGTATAAAAGCTGGAGTCTGATGTTGCAGCTGTATAGAACGCTGGTTAGGCCGCATTTGGAGTACTGCGTCCAGTTCTGGTCGCCGCACTACCAGAAGGACGTGGAGGCTTTGGAGAGAGTGCAGAGAAGGTTTACCAGGATGTTGCCTGGTATGGAGGGTCTTAGCTATGAGGAGAGATTGGGTAAACTGGGGTTGTTCTCCCTGGAAAGACGGAGAATGAGGGGAGACCTAATAGAGGTGTACAAAATTATGAAGGGTATAGATAGGGTGAACAGTGGCAAGCTTTTTCCCAGGTCGGAGGGGACGATCACGAGGGGTCACGGGCTCAAGGTGAGAGGGGCGAGGTATAACTCAGATATCAGAGGGACGTTTTTTACACAGAGAGTGGTGGGGGTCTGGAATGCGCTGCCAAGTAGGGTGGTGGAGGCAGACACACTGGCATCATTTAAGACTTACCTGGATAATCACATGAGCAGTCTGGGAATGGAGGGATACAAATGAATGGTCTAGTTGGACCAATGAGCGGCACAGGCCTGGAGGGCTGTTTCCTGTGCTGTACTGTTCTTTGTTCTTTATGGGTAAGTGTGTAAAGGGACCAGCTTGTTTGTGGTCTGTCCAGGAACATTTGGGTTCGTATAATAATAGGATAAGAAATGGGAGTAGAAGTAACCCAATTGACCCGTCAAGCATGCTTTGTTGTTCAGTAAGATCGTGATAAGTCTTATTGTGACCCTGAACACCACTTTCTTGCCTATCCATTATAAATCTTAACCATAAGAGTTAGGATCATTTGGCCCATTGAGTCTGCTCCGCCATTCAATGAGATCATGACTGATTTGATAGTCCTCAACTCACTTTCTAATCCCATTACCCTTGATTCCCTTACTCATTATAAAACCGTAAGGACATTATTGCACTTTCTCCAATGTAACAGGTACTGTAAAGCATGTAAACACTTACACAAAGGTTAACTTAACTTTGCAGGACAGATCCTGTGATGAATCACTGCAATAAAAGCATATCTACATGACAATGCCGCATCTAATAGTGACATTTGAAGGTCTCAAAACATTTTCCATGTGCCTTTCAGAATATTCCCATCTCCTCAGCAGCCGCCTTCTCGTAGTCACAACTTTGCGAAGGAGGCAGCTTTTTTTTTAGGGCTTCCAAAACCACACCAGCACACACATACTGTGCAAGAGGAAATATAAATCGTGATACTTGCAATATGGAAACGCCCTCGGGAGATTCCTGTGTGCGTTTTGCACTCAAAGCTTCCCCTACCCGCAAAAAGGCCACGGAAAAATGACATGGGTTGGAGAAACACAGTCGGGAGTCTAACAGTACCAGGTTAAAGTCCAACAGGTTTATTTGGTAGCAAACACCACTAGCATTTGGAGTGCTGCTCCTTCATCAGGTGACTGACGAAGGAGCAGCGCTCCGAAAGCTAGTGGTGTTTGCTACCAAATAAACCTGTTGGACTTTAACCTAGTGCTGTTAGACTCCTGACTGTGTTTGCCCCAGTCCAACGCCGGCATCTCCACATCATGGGATGGAGAAGGCAGAGGAAAATTATTCTTTGTGCAAAAAAAAGTCAGTGTTCTGTGACCCAGCCTGCACCTCGATTAAAAGATGAAAATGCAACCCCTGGTGTTTTAAAGTCTGATATTTTGTTGAGTTAATTAGTGATGGTGCAGAAGATATGTATGAGGGAAGGTTGGTTTAAATTGGCTTTACCTGTCTTTAACTTCCAGACTAATGAGTCCAGGAGAGTAATCAGGCAGGCCACTGATGCAGCAAGGAGGAAAAGTGCTGTCATCAGCAGCAAACAGCAGCCGCTGAAAAACTGCGAGACTATGGCTGTCAGCTAAGCGAAGTATAACCAATTTAGAGGAAGATTGCTTACTTCAGGTTGTGCAGACACACTCTTACAAACTAGAACAGGTCTGTCTATTAATTAGCACCTTATGGTAGCTCATTGATTAATAGAACCATAGAAACCCTACAGTGCAGAAGGAGGCCATTCAGTCCATCGAGTCTGCACCGACCACAATCCCACCCAGGCCCTACCCCAATATCCCTACATATTTACCTGCTAATCCCTCTAATCTACACATTTCAGGACACTAAGGGGCAATTTTAGCATGGCCAATCAACCTAACCCGCACATCTTTGGACTGTGGGAGGAAACCGGAGCACCCGGAGGAAACCCACGCAGACACAGGGAGAATGTGCAAACTCCACACAGACAGTGACCCAAGCTGGGAATCGAACCCAGGTCCCTGGAGCTGTGAAGCAGCAGTGCTAACCACTGTGCTACCGTGCCGCCCTTGTAGTTAAAAGGGGGATGGCCAATGATCAGGCAGGTTGATCTCCCAGGATGAGACTATCCCATTGCACTTGGGCTTTGCTGATGCCTGCAATTGTGGTTTGCCCAAGCTAGGGTAGAGTAAAGGATCAGGGTAGCCAATGAGATTATTCCTGATTTTAGATGGATCAGTTTTTGTCCAATGTGTGCAGGAGGGTTTCCTGACACAGTATGTAGATAGGCCAACAAGAGGCGAGGCCACATTGGATTTGGTACTGGGTAATGAACTAGGCCAGGTGTTAGATTTGGAGGTAGGTGAACACTTTGGTGATCGTGACCTCAATTTGGTTACGTTTACTTTAGCGATGGAAAGGGATAGGTTTATACCGCAGGGCAAGTGTTATAGCTGGGGGAAAGGAAATTATGATGCGATTAGGCGAGATTTAGGATGCACAGGATGGGGAAGGAAACTGCAGGGGATGGGCACAATTGAAATGTGGAGCTTGTTCAAGAAACAGCTACTGCGTGTCCTTGATAAGTATGTACCTGTCAGGCAGGGAGGAAGTGGTCGAGCGAGGGAACCGTGGTTTACTAAAGAAGTTGAATGTCTTGTGAAGAGGAAGAAGGAGACTTATGTAAAGATGAGACATGAAGGCTCAGTTAGGGCGCTTGAGAGTTACAAGTTAGCCAGGAAGGACCTAAAGAGAGAGCTAAGAAGAGCCAGGAGGGGACATGAGAAGTCTTTGGCAGGTAGGATCAAGGAAAACCCTAAAGCTTTCTACAGGTATGTCAGGAATAAAAGAATGACTAGGGTAAGATTAGGGCCAGTCAAGGACAGTAGTGGGAGGTTGTGCGTGGAGTCTGAAGAGATAGGAGAGGCGCTAAATGAATATTTTTCGTCAGTATTCACACAGGAAAAAGACAATGTTGTCGAGGAGAATACTGAGATACAGGCTATTAGACTAGACGGGATTGAGGTTCATAAGGAGGAGGTGTTAGCAATTCTGGAAAGTGTGAAAATAGATAAGTCCCCTGGGCCGGATGGGGTTTATCCTCGGATTCTCTGGGAGGCTTGGGGAGGAGATTGCAGAGCCTTTGGCTTTGATCTTTATGTCGTCATTGTCTACAGGAATAGTTCCAGAAGACTGGAGGATAGCAAATGTTGTCCCCTTATTCAAGAAGGGGAGTAGAGACAACCATGGTAATTATAGGCCAGTGAGCCTTCCTTCTGTTGTGGGCAAAGTTTGGGAAAGGATTATAAGAAATAGGATTTATAATCATCTAGAAAGGAATAATTTGATTAGGGATAGTCAACACGGTTTTGTGAAGGGTAGGTCATGCCTCACAAACCTTATTGAGTTCTTTGAGAAGGTGACCAAAGAGGTGGATGAGGGTAAAGCAGTTGATGTGGTGTATATGGATTTCAGTAAAGCGTTTGATAAGGTTCCCCATGGTAAGCTATTGCAGAAAATATGGAGGCATGGGATTGAGGGTGATTTAGCGGTTTGGATCAGAAATTGGCTAGCTGTAAGAAGACAGGGTGGTGGTTGATGGGAAATGTTCATCCTGGAGTTCAGTTACTAGTGGTGTACGGCAAGGATCTGTTTTGGGGCCACTGCTGTTTGTCATTTTTATAAATGACCTGGATGAGGGCATAGAAGGATCGGTTAGTAAATTTGCGGATGACACTAAAGTCGGTGGACACTGTGGAAGGATGTTGCAGGTTACAGAGGGACATAGATAAGCTGCAGAGTTGGGCTGAGAGGTGGCAAATGGAGTTTAATGAGGAAAAGTGTGAGGTGATTCACCTTGGAAGGAGTAACAGCAATACAGAGTACTGGGCTAATGGTAAGATACTTGGTAGTGTGGATGAGCAGAGAGATCTCGGTGTCCATGTGCATAGATCCCTGAAAGTTGGCACCCAGGTTGATAGGGTTGTTAAGAAGGCGTACGGTGTGTTAGCTTTTATTGGTAGAGGGATTGAGTTTTGGAGCCATGAGGTCATGTTGCAGCTGTACAAAACTCTGGTGCGGCCGCACTTGGAGTATTGCGTACAGTTCTGGTCGCCGCATTATAGGAAGGATGTGGAAGCATTGGAAAAGGTGCAGAGGAGATTTACCAAGGAGCGGCACAGGCTTGGAGGGCCGAAGGGCCTGTTTCCTGTGCTGTTCTTTGTACCAGGATGTTGCCTGGTATGGTGGGAAGGTCTTATGAGGAAAGGCTGAGGGACTTGAGGCTGTTTTCGTTAGAGAGAAGGTCAAGAGGTGACTTAATAGAGGCATACAAGATGATCAGAGGATTAGATAGGGTGGACAATGAGAGCCCTTTTCCTCGGATGGTGATGGCTAGCACGAGGGGACATAGCTTTAAATTGAGGGGTGAAAAATATAGGACAGATGTCAGAGGTAGGTTCTTTACTTAGAGAGTAGTAAGGGCGTGGAATGCCCTGCCTGCAACAGTAGTGGACTCGCCAACATTAAGGGCATTTAAATGGTCATTGGATAAACACATAGATGATATTGGAATAGTGTCGGTTAGATGGGCTTTAGATTGGTTTCACAGGTCAGCGCAACATCGAGGGCCGAAGGGCCTGTACTGCGCTGTTATGTTCAATGTTCTATGGTGCAATGTTTCAAAGCCATCTCGGCCTTTTGGCTAAGATGAAGTGTTAGAACAAGCCCAGGAGGGGGTGCAACGCCTCATCCTGTCAGCTTTGATCTTGTTTGATCGAGCCCCAGATGGGATGCAATGTCTTGTCTTGTCAGCTTGGACCTGGTTTGTCCCTCGTGGGGACCATGATTGGACTTGATTTAAATTGGGTTTTTTTGGTTAGAATAAAAGTACTGAAAGAAACAAAGATCTGGCAAAAATCATTTTCCTTTCTCCTCTCTTAAGCATTTAAAATGTTTGTTTCAAATTAAACTTGAAGCAGGTCAAAGAGGAAAATGGTGTAGCACTTTTAATTTTAGTGCAGTTCTCCTAATATTTGCAGATAACAACAAAGAACATATACAACATTTTATTATCTTTTTACAAGTGGAAGCACAAAGTCCTAAAAGCATACTGGAGATCGTAATCTGGTACTCTTTAATGTGTTAAAGTCAACTAAAGTAATTTCCTAATTCTCCTTTCAGTTAGATCCAACATAGTGTATTCGCAGTAATGGTGCTTAAAAGCTGTCCATTGGACAAACTTCCATGTATTTTACCTGCAGCCCAATGGTGTATCTCACTCATGGTGCAGCAAATTGGAAGCACCACCTACCCCACTAATGAGTTCAGGTGTGGAAAGTGACTGAGTGAAAACAGTATGCACCCTTTGAGGTTCAATCAGGACTGACTCCAAATTAGAAAATGCATTGAAAACATTCCTACAAATGTATGAATGCCAAGTTAGAACGAGAAATGACAACCCACCATATCAGAAGAAATTAAAAGGCTTCACAGGGAAAATTAAGTGTTTCCAAAATCCTTTCCTCAAATGTGGCAAGCTGGCATGCTCAGTCATCAATTAGAACATCAATTTAGGTCTTCAATTTTGTTAATGATCCAGTTAGAGATTGTTGACATTTAAAGAGAAATCCAAACACCTAATTTTACCCAATAGTAGTACGTCACAGGATTTTTTTCTGTTTTTAAACAAAAACAGACTTGTATATCAAATTCTTGAACAAAAGATCCCTCCCCCTCCCCCTCCCCCTCCCCCTCCCCCTCCCCCTCCCCCTCCCCCTCCCCCTCCCCCTCCCCCTCCCCCTCCCCCTCCCCCTCCCCCTCCCCCTCCCGAATTATCTAATACTTTGTGAGATCTTGGAGTTATTTACTTCTGTTGTGACCATCCAAAATTATACCAGACTTCTGGCAACTGCTTTAATTCTCCTCATTCCAGCTATTCCCGGAGGCAAGACTTTCATTTCCTGTCTTTTGACTGTGGATGATTGGTCCTTTATACTGGTTCCCTTAATACTTCCAGGTAATTATGCTAATTGCATCCATTTGCCGCAAAACTCAGTGAGGACCACTGTAGATTCTTCCAGTGGCTTCAAACTAGGCAGTCTTCTCGTTTTTGTTCCTTCAAAAAATTCTAACTGAGATTCAACTCGACCCACATTCCAAACGGTGATTAAGTCAGCCTTTTTACTGCTTACAGTGCAGATCTCACTGACTGTCATATACTTCAGTTATCTTTTCTCAGTGAGCTGCGAGCTGCAAACTGCACATACCACCAGGTCCAAACAGCAACTAATTCTCTCAACCTCCCTAAGCTTCATCCATCTCCATGACGGCGTAACATATGGGTGACCTTGAACTGATCTTTAGGTTAAGTATCCCTCACTTAAAATTCCTCCTTTATCCTGATGAAAGAAATTGATTTTTTAAACCTTCAGAGTTTACAAAATGTTTTAAAACTAATTTAGTGTTAATCCCAAATCAAAATACCCCTCTGGATTGTCAGACGTCATATTAAAAAAGCCTGATTTTTAAAAATACGTTTTCCGGGACGTGAGCCTCACTGGCTGGACCAGCATTTATTGCCCTTCTCTTATTGCCCTCCATTTTAGAGGGTATTTGAGAGTCAACCCACTGATCAGACCAGACCAAGTAAGGATGGCAGATTTCCTTCCTAAAAGACATGAGTGAAGCAGATGGGTTTTATGACAATCGACAATGGTTTCATTGACTTTTTAAGTCCAGATTTTTCTTGAATTCAAATTTCACCATCTCTGCCATGGTGGGATTTGACCCTTGGCCCCCAGATCTTGTCCTGGGTCTCTGGATTACTAGTCCAGTGTCAATACCACATTGTCTGATGTTTTATGACTTTGTCTTTCTAGTTGTCAACTTTTTAAGTCAACCTGGCCCCAACCTTGTGACTGTAATAGATTCCAGACTTGTTTTAATTGCATTTACTTTACTTTCTACAGTTAACTTTTCATGTTAGGAATTAAAGTTTTAAGTTTTCAAATGTATGAGCCATGAACTAGATAGTCACAACAATAAGCTGTATGTAATTATGAACTTTTCCAATGTCTATCACAAATTTATGGAATGTACTAAGACAAGTTAATGTTTGGAAAACAAAAAAGAACTAACAAAGTACAATGACTATTGCTGTATATTTGTGATTTCCCGTTGAGAACAGAAACCCTGCCAGTTACCCTTCCCTTCCCAGGACTGCAGTAGGTGCCGCACTAATACCAATGCTTCACTTTTACCTAACACAGCACAGATTAAGAATCAAACTGAGAACTTTGATCAACAAGGTTTATCTGCTTACTAAATAATGATATCATTCACTAATACTAAATTAAGATTTATTTAACACAGCAATTTGATGTGTTGTCTCTGTGCATTCTTTCACCAGAATGACAAGAGTCTGGAATTTGCTATGACAGCAAAGAGAATAGTATTGATGCATTTAAAGAAAAACTAGACAAGCTTAAGAGGCAGAATGGAATAGATGTTTACGATGGTAGATTTAGGTGAGAGAAAGGGAGGAGGTTTGAGTGGAGCGTAAACACTGGCATGGACTGGTGTGGCTGAATGGCCTGTTCCTCTGCCACACATCCTATTGCTATCTCCTAAAATAGTTGATTACCGAATGTAAAGTGTTACTTGTAAAGATGCATTTTCACAGACTTCATTAATGACCACATGAAGGTATTTATTAATAAGAAAACAGCAGTCTCATAGTTGTAGCTTGCTCCCAAAATGTCTCTTTGCCTTGCAGCCTCTCTCACCATGGGGCAATTCCACACTCCCGATTGGTTGCACAGGCCATGTGACCCTGACCTTGCTGTGTTTCTCTTAAAGAGGCAATCACAGCATTACTGTTTTATGTACAGAGAATATACATTCAGTCTATGCTGCCATCCTTTTTCTGCAGTAAAACACTGGTATCAAATTGACCCGATCCTGTTTCGTCGGACTTCATCTGCACAAATAGTAATTGTCTACGATCTGAAAATTAAATAATAAAGCTATTTCATATCAAATCACCAGACTTTTTGCATATATAGAATAGCAAGGAGATAATTCAGCCAATCCTGCCGGCATCCAACACTTTGAACGAGTTATCCAATTAGTTGCACTCCTCATTATTTTTACCCCATAGTTTTCCCTTCAAATATTCAATTCTCTTTTGAAAGTTGCTATCTGGCAGTACATTCCGGAACACCATTACTGTCTGTGTAAAAAGGCTTCTCTTCACCTAAGAGAAAGTTGTGGGAAGCACATTATGATACCATTTAATATGACACTTCACATACAGTTAATCTTGTGAAATGGAGACATTTAAAACCAGTCGAACAAGTTTAACAGCAGGAACAGTTCCAAATTACATCATTTATTTGTCTGACAGAGAACCTCATCACTTCTGATTTTAATATTCACTCTTGTAGCTAGTTGTGTTTGTGTGAAATGTAATTCAGCAGTAAGGCATTTGACGGAAGGAAAAGCACAAAACTATCTTGTTGCAACAGCAATTCAAGCTTG
Organism: Mustelus asterias; assembly: GCF_964213995.1. NCBI lineage: Eukaryota > Metazoa > Chordata > Chondrichthyes > Carcharhiniformes > Triakidae > Mustelus > Mustelus asterias. Next base: position 67,152,991 of record NC_135811.1, on the reverse strand, counting down.
CAATGTTTAGACAGACTGGGAACTAAATTGAGACCTTCCTAACCTGTACGGTTCTGTTTGCAAGTTTTACTTTGGCTTAGTTGAGAGTACTCTTGTCTTAGAAGGTTGGAGAATTATGTAAACATCTTAGCACTTAAATTATAACTTCCATTGAATGGCAATCATAGTCGGATTTCCACTCCACTCCTATTAACTGCACCAAAGTGCAGCTGCACCCTTATTGCCTGACCTTCGGACTCAGGCTGGTGAGAAAAGTGGAGTGCAGCTGCCCAGGAATCCTCGCAGTCAAGTGCGGGAGAGTCCACCAAAAGGAAGATATGCACACTTTTTCACGGCACTAGCTTCAGTGAAGCAGATAGGTTTAAAGATCCAGCCACTTGAAGAAGTCATGGAGAAGGTAAGTGTGTAAGCTAAATGGGTCGGCGGGAGATTAAGATGGTAGGTGGGGTGGGAAGCTGGTGGGGGTTGAATGGTCAGTGGGGTCTTGGTCATTGAAAAAGAAGGTTGGGAGGGTCAGGAGGGCAGTCGTGGATTATGGTGGGGTAGTTGAAAGGTCAGAAAACTGGGTGGGGAAGTAGTCAGGGGATGGTGAGTAGTGGGGGGGTGGTCGGGAAACTGGGGAGTTAGTCTGGAGGAGTGGGGTTGCTGCTGTGTGGTTGGGGTTTCGGAAGTGGTGGGGGTGATTTGGAAGATCAGGAGGGAAGCCATGGGTGGTGGAGTGGAGGGGGAAGACGGTGGGAGTTACTTGTTTATTTGGGAGGCCAAAAGGGTGGTTATGGGGATGGGGGGATAGTTGGGTGGGCCATGTAGTGGAGAGCTAGTTGGGTGGTCCTTGGGAGTGATAGTCTGGGAGATGGGGGTCGGGTTGAGAGGGCGATGAGGTGGAATTAGCAATGTAGTTATCCAGGAGTTCAAAGTGGTTTTCAATCTTCTAACTTTTCTTGGTAGCTATTCCTGTAAGGCAGTCGGAACCATCCGACGTCTGAGATTGAAATTGGATTTCCAATGCAGTGTAATTAGCCAATGGAAGTTTGAGCTTCCCGGGCAATTACCATGCAGTCTTTACGTGGGGACTGCCGAAAGGCGGGAGGGCGGGATCCAGTTATTATCTAAATTTCAGACAGGTGTCCTCTTTCACTTATGATGTTAAGCGAAGTCTATGTCCATGGTTTTAGTCAGGCATATGGATCTGTCTGCATTTTGAAACTATCTAAGGAATAGAAAATATACCCCAATTCCCTCGGAATAAAATGCTGACGGCTTCTCACACTTCGTGAGATCACATTAACTGAATGAGGAAGAGGTGAAAAGTGCGAAAATGAACAGAAGGGTTGGGAGGAGGTGAAAGGTAGCAGCATCAATGGGTGGAGGTGGGTAAATTAAATCTACTGGAATGACGAGGTGGGAAGGAGAAGTAAGGAAGAAAGAGTGAATTGTAGGAGGGAGGATATGTTGAAAGGTGCTGGTTTGAACTGAGGGAGCACAGTGCTTCTGTGAAAGACTGCAAGAGAGAGTGAAACTGCAGTACTATATAAATAGAAGTCCTTTTCATGTTTTTCTAAATTCACACTGCCATCAAAATAATCCAGAGAAGGGAATTTCATAAGCAATGCTGTCTTTAGGGAACCTGAGAGTAAATTGTAAACCTGAGGGGAATTGAGAGTAAATTGTAATTTTTAAAATTATTAAATGCTGCATAATTTATGGGTGTGCCTTCAAGGGAAGAAATCTAATGAGAAAAGGATATTTTTTCTGTGTACAAGTTTCGGAGTCAATTAATAACAAACACAATTTGAATGCTAATGGTAAATAAACAGCTGTGGCAACAGAACAGCTGTTTGGTATTATTGCACTTGCTGAGAGAGAGGTGAAGGAGAAATTGTTTTCAATTCATGGGGCACTGGCATCAGTACTGGGAAAAGGGACAACATCACTTAAACCATGCTGGAACCAGGGTCTTAGCAAAATGTCTAATTAGGGCTGTAGAGAAAGGTTTCAACTAAATAGTTGATGGGGAGGGATTCACATGAGGGGAGATTCAGCATTCGCCAGAAGACAAGGTCAAAGTAGGGAAACATGGTAAAAGGACGGAATTAAAGGCTCTTTGTCTGAATGCATGCAGAACTTGTAACAAGGTGAATGAATCGATAACACACACAGAAATAAATGGGTATGATATGATAGCCATTACAGCAACTTGGCTGGAAAGTGACCAAAGCTGGGAACTGAATACTATTTCACAATTTGGAAGGAAGGAAAAGTAGTGATGAGGGAAATTTGTACAGTACTGACAAATGATTTTGACTCCAGAGATCAAGATATAGACTCAGGTTGGTTGCTAATATGAAATAACAAGGAAAGAAGTAATTGGTGGGAGTGGTTTATAGACTCCCTAAGAAGACCTATATTGCAGGGCAGTGTGTAAATAAAGAGACGATAGGTATTGTGAAAAAAAATTGCAATAACAGGACAATTTTAATCTTTTAGATTGGACAAATCTCAAAACTTTGAGAATGATAAAAGCAAATTACTGTGGATTCTGGATTCTGAAACAAAAACAGAACATGCTGGAAGATTTCAGCAGGTCTGACAGCATCTGTGGAAAGAAATTAGAGCTAACATTTCAAGTCTGGATGACTCTTCATTCGAGCCAAAGGGAACTGGAAATAGGATGAGATTTATACTGTTGTGGGAGGGGGAAAGGGGGGAGGAGGGCTTTGGAGCAGTAGAGGCTGGATAGAGGGCCAGTGGTGGGTGGAGGCTGGAGAGAGATTAACAAAGATGCCATGGATGAAAAGACAAAGGAAATGTAAATAGTGGTGATCATGGCCAAGAAGAGTGCTGATAGTGGCACATTAAGAGATCAGAATATATGAATGGCAAAACAAAGGTAAGCAGTATGGCAAAGGACAACCTGGAACAGGTAACCAATTGCCCTAGTGGGGTGACGTGGGTGTAGTTTTTAAAGTTTATTTATTAGTGTCTCAAGTAAGCTTACATTAACACTGCAATGAGGTTACTGTGAAAATCCCCTAGTCGCCACACTCCGGCGCCTGTTCAGGTAACTGAGGGAGAATTTAGCATGGTCAATGCACCTAACCAGCACGTCTTTCAGACTGTGGGAGGAAACTGGAGCACCCGGAGGAAACCCACACATAACGGGGAGAACATGCAAACTCCACACAGATAGTGACCCAAGGTGGGAGTCTAACTGGGTCCCTGGTGCTGGAAAGAAGTGAGTTCTGCAATTTTGCTCCTGTTACAGTGAAGGAAGAACGAAACCAAAAGAGAAAACGTTGGAAAATCTCAGCAGGTCTGGCAGCATCTGTTAGGAAAGAAAAGAGCTGATGTTTCAAGTCTAGATGACCCTTTGTCAAAGCTAAAAGGTATAGAAAGTGGGAGATATTTATACTGCAGGGGGAGGAATGAAAGGTGAGTCATAGCCACAGAAACCAGGGAAAAGACTGCTAATAGCTGTCCACAGAGAGAATAAAGGGTGTGAATGGCCAAACGGCAGAGAAGCTGTGACAGGTGGAGATGTTGGGGGGGAATGGGACAGAGGTAAAATGTAGAAAAGGGGAAGCGGGGGGAGAAAAGGTTGGTGGGGGGGGGGGGGGGGAGAAAAATGAAGAAAGACCATAAAAATAAAATAAAATGAAAACAAAGGGGGTTGAGGTGGGATAGAGCAAATCATCTGAAGTTGTTGAATTCGATGTTGAGAATGGAAGGCTGTAAAATGCCTAGCCGAAAGATGAGATGCTGTTCCTCCAGTTTGCGTTGAGCTTCACTGGAACATTGCAGCAAGCCAAGGACAGATATGCAGGCATGGGAACAGGAGCGTGTGTTAAAATGGCAAGCAACTGGAAGGTCAGGGCCCTGATTGCGCACAGACCGAAAGTGCTCAGCAAAGCAATCACCCAGTCTACGCTTGGTCTCTCCGATATAGAGGAGGCAACATTGGGAGCAGCGAATGCAACACACCAAATTGAAAGAGGTGCCAGTGAAACGCTGCTTAACCTGGAATGAATGTTTTGGACCTTGGATGGTGAACATAGAAGAGGTAAAGGGACAGGTGTTACACTGTCTGCGATTGCATGGGAAGGTGCCATGAGTGACGGGAGAGGTGTTGGGAATAGTGGAGGAGTGGACTAGGTTATTCCGCAGGGAGTGGTCTCTGCGGAATGCTGACAGAGGGAGTGAAGGGAAGATGCGTTTGGTGGTGGCATCGCGCTGGAGTTGGCGAAAATGGTGGAGGATTATGCTTTGCATGCGGAGGCTGGTGGGGTGAAATGTGAGAACAAGGGGGATTCTATCTTTGTTCTCGGAGGGGGTGAGGGCCATGGCGTGGGAGATGGACTGCACGCTGTTGAGGGCCCTGTCCACGACTGTAAATGGGAATCCACGGTTGTGGAAAAAGGAGTACATATTAGAAGCACCACTTTGGAAAGTGGCATCATTGGAACAAATGCGACAGAGGCGAAGGAGCTGAGAGAAAGGGCTGGAATCCTTATGGGATGTAGGGTGTGAAGAACTGTAGTCCAGATAGCTGTGGGAGTCAGTGGGCTTGTAATGGATATTGGCTGATGGTCTATTGCCGGAAATGGAGACAGGAAGGAAAGGGAAGGGTTTGAGATGGACCAGGTGAAGGCGATGGAGGGTGGAAACTGGAAGCGAAGTTAATGAATTTTTCGAGGTCTGGACGAGAGCATGAAGCGGCACCAAAATAGTCATTGATGTACTGGTAAAGGAGTTGTGGGAGGGGACCTGTGTAGAGCTGGAACAAGGAATGTTTCACATACCCCATAAAAAGACAAGTGTAGACATGCAGGTACCCATTGCTATTCCTTTGGGTGATCGCTTTGCTGAGCACCTTCGGTCTGTGCGCAATCAGGGCCCTGACCTTCAGGTTGCTTGCCATTTTAACACACGACCCTGCTTCCATGTCCTTGGCTTGCTGCAATGTTCCAGTGAAGCTCAACGCAAACTGGAGGAACAGCATCTCATCTTCCAGCTAAGCATTTTACAGCCTTCCGGTCTCAACATTGAATTCAACAACTTCAGATGATTTGCTCTACCCCACCTCGGCCCCCTTTGTTTTCATTTTATTTTATTTTATTTTTTACTGTTCTCTACCTTTTATTTCTTTATGGTCTTTCTTCATTATTCTTCCCCTCCCCCAGCCTCACTCTTTCCTTCCCCTACTTCATCCCCCTTCCCTTAACTTTTCTCCCCCCCGCTTCCTCTTTTCTACATTCTACCTCTGTCCCATTTCTTTCCCCCCCCCCCCCCCCCCCGCCCAACATCTCCATCTGTCACAGCTTACAGCTTCTCTGCCATTTGGCCATTCACACCCTTTATTCTCTCTGTGGACAGCTATTAGCAGTCTTTTCCCCTGGTTTCTATGACCATGACTCATCTTTTGTTCCCTCTCCCTGAAGTATAAGTATCTCTCACTTTCTATGCCTTTTAGCTTTGACAAAGGGTCATCTGGACTCGAAACGTCAACTCTTTTCTCTCCTTACAGATGCTGCCAGAACTGCTGAGATTTTCCACCGTTTTCTCTTTTGGTTTCAGATTCCAGCATCCGCAGTAATTTGCTTTTACTTTATGAAGGAAGAACGGTATGGATACAACAAGATGGTGTATAGCTTTAGAGGAATTTGAAGGTGGTTGTGTTTCCATGTTCTTGAAACCTATTGCCCTTCTAGGTGGCAGGGTTGTAGGTTTGAAAGGAGCTGTCAAAGGAGTTGTTGACTTGCTACAGTGCATTTTATAGTTGGTGCATATTGCTGCCACTGTGCGTCAGTGGTGGAGGGAGTGAATGCTTAAGTTGATTGGGGGATTGATCAGGCGGTCTACTTTGTCTTGGATGATGTTGAGTTGTTGGAGCTCTATGTGAGTGGAGAGCTCCATCACATGCCTGACTTGTGCCTTGGAGATGGTGGACAGGCTTTGGGGAATCAGGAGGTGAATTATTCTCTGAAGAATTCTCAGCCTCCTCTTGGAGTCGCAGTATTTATATATAGCTAGTCCAGTTTCTGGTCAGATGTAAACCCAGGATGTTGTTAGTGGGGGATTCTGCGATGGTGTTTCCATTTGCATGACAAAGAGAGATGATTCGATTCTCTCTTGTTGGAGATGATCATTGCCTGGCAGGCAGTTCTGCATCTTCCTCACAATGCACATTCCTACCTAGCATTGTGTCATCTGTGAACTTGGAAATATTACGTTTGGTCCCCACATTCAAATTACTGATTTCTTTTGTGAACAACTTGGGCCCCAAGTACGGATGCTTGCGGTACCCAACTAGTCACATCATGCCAGTGGGCCAATGTTCTCATTTCTGTTTGTTAGCCAATCTTTAATCCAAGCTAATTACCTCCTATCCCATGTGTATTAATTTTAATTTCTGGAGTTGCATGTAGGCCAGACCAGGTGAGGACATGTGAATTCCTTCCCTTGAGGCTATTGGTGATTCAGATGGGTTTTCATACCAATCTATGGCACCATTACTGAAATTCCAGATTTTAAAATTTAATGGATTGAATTTATTAATCTAGTTTAAATTCCAGCAGTGGTGAGATTTGAACTTGTGTCCCCATGGCATTAGTCTGGTCCTCACTCAGAGACATTACCACTGTGACACTGTCTCCCATTATCCAAGGGATATAACAGGCAGGGCTGATAAAGGGGAATTGGTTGATGTAGTGTATATTAATTTCCAAATGACATTTGATACGATTAAGTATTGATTTTAATTACCTTTTCTTGAAGATGTGCAATCATATGTTGCAACCTGGAACCTAAGATGGGAGGGTGGAAGGAGACGTGGAACCTGTTACATTTGTTGAATGTTCCTTACTTTGCATTCTATCAAAACCTAGTGTCTCATGGTATTTCACCATCTTTCATCTGTGTGGGTGTTACTAGCCACACCAAAATGTTAGAACACCACTCAAGTGAATTTAACTCGATTTTTAATCTATTTCTCCAAATTTTTGAATTCTTTTATCATGACGAGCATGCTGAAAGAATAATTATCAAAATGGAGCCATGGAATTCTGAAATATTATTTGTATAAGTCATTTTCATTTTGTGTTAAAATAACTCATAATAGCAGAGTGAAAATACATGAAATCTAAAAATAAAACCAGAAAATGATTTTCACGTTCTGAATGGGTTACATGGAAGATGGTGTTACCTAGGTAACTGACTGCATTCCAGTGAGAATCTTCAGTGCAGGCACTATTCTGTGTTGAAAGTGTACCGCCAACCTGAGATGATGCATGATTTATAATCTGCCAGTTGCTTATGTGCTGGCAGAGAAGTTGAGTTCTAAAGTATATTCCAAGAATACCATACAGCAAATTAGTTCAACACTGATAGATTGCAAATGCTCTTTCCATTCCTGGGAGCACTATGTCTTTTTAAAAAAGAAATTCACTGGTTTCTTTGTCTGAAATCACCAAAAACGGCATCCTAAATTGTCCTAAAATGATTCCCATGAAGCTCTGTAATCACCTTTGAGTGCACACAAGAACTAACATTGCCTGGAAAAATGAACTAAAAATAACAAATTAGGCTCAGCACTATCTCCAGTGTTTCTTGCTTCACATAACATTAATCTGCCAGTAAGCTTTTTTCGTATCTACTCTTGCTCCGGTTTCCTCCCACAGTCAGAAAGACGTGCTGGTTAGGTGCGTTGGCCATGCTAAATTCTCCCTCAGTGTACCCGAACAGGCACCAAAGTGTGGCAACTTTCACAGTAACTCCATTGCAGTGTTAATGAAAGCCAACTTGTGACACTAATAAATAAACTTAAAATTATGTGTTGAAACGATTGCTGAATGCTTTTTTTATGTATTTCATTTCAACACCTTGCAGCTGCACTTCTTCAGGACAAGATCCTGGGGTTAAAGTCCAATGCTGATCTTAGCAGAGTTTGTGGGGTCAATGAGAGGGCAGCATGATAAGCTTGGCAGATAGGCTCAATAGACACTAACGATTGTCGGCTGTGACTTGGTGGTAGCAAGCTTGCCTCTGAATCAGAAGCTTGTGGGTCCAAACCCCACTTCAGTGATTTGAATATGTTTATATGAGGCATTAGTGCAACGCACAGTAAGTGCTGTAGTGTATGAAGTGCTGTCCCCTGCATAAAACATTAAACCAAGGCACCATTTGTGTTCTCAGTTGGACATAAAAGATTCTATGACACTTTTCAAAAAACAGTGGAGGAGATATTCTAATTTACTGGCCAATATTTCTTCCATCAACACCCAAAAAGGATGATCTTGTAGTAAGGTCCCACCATTCAAATCTTCACTTGTGAATTTGCTCATCCCACAAAACATATTTTGCCGATTGTGGGTCCAATGTTCACTAATCTGCAGTTTTCAGAGAAAAAATACGAGAGGAAATGTTGGAAATGTGTCATAAAATAGAAAAAAGGCCTAAAGGAATATAAAAAGTAAAACGATACAGAGGCTTTCCGTGACGTATTTCCTGGACTAGAAGATGCATCACGTGTGAATTGGCTGCCAATTTGCTCACTGGAGTGCTCATACTTGTTATGATTTACTTATGTCATTTGCAGTACAGCTTCTATACAATCTTGAAGGCACCACTATTGAAACATGAGTGAATCTGAACGAAGCAGTAAACATGGTACAATTGTGAAGGCCGTCTCCTTTGTCTTCCAGAGGATGGTTAAAAGTGTTTTGATCTTCAGAATGTGAAGTTGGTGGGAGAGGTTGCATCAGCTAACTATGCAGCTACAGGAGGGTTTCCCAGTGTGCTTCAGAAATTCATTGATAGAGGGTGCCAGCTGGAACAGGTCTTTAACACAGACAAAACTGGTCTATCTGGAAAAAAGTACAAAATAGAACTTGGATATCCAGAGAAGAAAGGACAGCACCTGGTTTTAAAACCACAAAAGACATGCTAACACTCAGTATGTGCCAATGTGACTTGTTTGAACCAATGCTGTTTTATAGGTTATAAAACCCTCAAGCTCCTAAATGAAAAAGTAAATGTTATCTACCAGTGTTTTGGAAGGCTCATAGCAGTAGTGTTTGAAGACTGGTTTGAAAATCAGTTTTGGTGTCCGGACTTGTTTGATGCAAAAGAACTTCAAGGCCCGACTTAAACTTGGTAATGCTCCTGGATGTCCATCTTCTCTTGCAGATAGCTATCCAGATGATTAAATTTTGTTTTTACCCTTATCCAGCCAATGGACCAGAGAGACATTGTAACCTTCAGAGCTTACTACTTCGTAGAATTTTCAATTGCATTCTTAACATTATGGAAACAAACCCATCAACCCCTGTCCATGATTGCTGGAAGGAATTCAATATCTTGTATTAATAGGGATACTTGAAGATGTGTGGGATGAGATTAGAGAATCAAGCATCAAAGCCTGCCTGAAAAAGGTTTGGTCTGAGGCTGTGAATGATTTCACAGGGTCCCCCAATGTGGATTGCAGAGTGGGCAAAACAAGTTGGAGGTGGGGTTTGAAGACCTTATCACAGATGAACTAGAAGAGTTGCTTCAGGTCTCATTGAGTGGAACTTTACAGAAGAAATGGTGGAACTGTTGAAGTTAAGTGAATGTGAAGAGGAGGAGGATCAACATTTACCCAAAATAGTGGCAGAACTCAAGATTGGATGAAGACTTGAAAAACAGGTGACCTACTATCGACACAAACATGAAAAGAAACATCGTCTTTCGCTATTGCTCCTTAGATAGAATTCTACAAGGAAAGCATTTAAAAAATAACATCTTTTTTATTCTACTGCCACATCAACATCTACATTAGGCAGCTCACCCATTCCTTCCATCTCCACCTTCAAGTAAATCTCCACCAGCTTCACTTCCGAGTCCATCACATTCTGCTGGAGTTTTATAGAAAGGGTAAGTGTGACCAGTATATATTGCTTAATTTGCTAAACAGTGGGACATCTTTATATTTATATAAAAGAAGTATTGCTTTTATTGTCTGGGACCTCTTAAATTTGATTTCCATTATAAAATATGTTCGTCATTTGTGAGATTTCCCAGGAACATAGCCCCCTGTTTGTGCGGTTTGCTTTACATTGAAAAGTAGTTGCTCAGTCATGCTGGTCCTACTCCATGAACACTGGCAGTCTTTCCATTCAAAGGATCAGTTTTTGTGTGAGTATTGATACAGAATGCGACTAGCTATTTGACATAAAGACTGTATGCTGAAAGTGACCCTGTCCTGACCTGGGTCTTATGAAACATTAGCAGTGTTGAAAAAAATATAATATAACTTTGGGTTATGTAAACAAGAGATAAATATAAATCTAATTGAGGCAGCCATTATAGAAGAAGCATTTGGTGGAGCATGAGAGTTCAAAAACCCCATTACAGCATTGTAGTCAGGACCCATTCAGAGAGTCATTTTCCTTTAACCTACATTGAATGTAAACATTACATTTTATTTCCACATATTTGATAGAATGTGTGGTTTAATTTATTTTTCTTGAGAATGTAATTAAGACATGCTGGGCCTCACTGAGTATGATCTCACCCTGTTGCTGTTCAAAACATTGATTATTACACTTGAATCAGAATGGTGATGCTCTGTGGTTGCTTAGGTTTTCTGTACACAAAGGTTTTAAAAAATAATCTTGTCGCCATTGCTGTGCTAAAATTGAATGGGAGCGACACGTAAAACTGTACAGTATTTTAATAATGCTTTTGCTCACATGAGCGCCACCAAGTGGATCTGGTTACAAGGCTATTTTCTGTGGTAGCCATATTTCCAACTTTGAATTACCAGATATGTTGGGTACACACAATTGAATTTTTGATTATCTTGCACTGAACATAACTGCTGTAAATCCAAGAAAGAAAGTGGTTTCTAAAGCAGAGCAAACTTGTAAATCTGCCTGGTTTCATTTTCATAGATTGTAATCCTCATTACTCTATCATGATTTCAGAGTGACAAGCGAACTTTGATGTTTGGGTTATTATGTCAGGGAGGTTTGAAAATCTCCAGACCAGTTTATACTCAGCTAAAGTGTCAAGTTAAACAATACTGTTCACAATTAATTCAAATGTTATTGGAGCAGCTTGTATGGGGATTTTGGAAATTCAAAAACAATATTTCCTGAGAGTTATAAGATATTGTGTAGGTTTATTTGAAGAGGAAATATGCTTCCCCACCAATGAATAGCTTCCCTAATAGCTTAATGTAGATATCTGCTGCCTTGTGTGTGTAGTAGGAATCTGATTCAACCCACAGCCCGTATTAAGTTAGTAAATACCAGGTGGGTTGGTTATATGACTGGTAAAATTGCTGTCAGTGTCCCTGAATTGGACATGTTTTGATTCCTATTCCGCTACCCAGTGAAATATGATCGGATATCTGCTGAGGACAGAATTGAGCTTTGCTGTGGACTTCTCTACACCCGAATGACCTAAAATGGGCAGCGAAATGAGCAAGGTGTACCATCAGTTAATTGCATTGCAGCATCATACTTTCAGAAGAAAGTTACAGAATGTTTTTTTAAAAAAAACTAATTTGGCATTCAGCATTCAAAAAAGGGTTTGTGTGTGTACATTGTGTTTTAAAGAGTTTCATCTTTTGTGGGTGCTTAAAAGCAATATTATTGAAACAAGCCCTGTAAAATTCTGAAGAAAAAAGATTGGGATTGGAGTCTAGTTTCTGCTGTTTACAATGGCTGAACCTTTGCCAGTAATTTATTTTCATACTCGTTCATGAGATGGGATGTCATTGGCTAGGCCAGTATTTATTACCCACCCCTAATTGCCTTTAAGGTGGTGGTGAGTTGCCTTCTTGAACCGCTGCAGACCATGTCGTGCAGGTACAACCAACAGTGCTGTTAGGGATGACGTTCAAGCATTTTGACCAAGCAGCAGTGAAGGAATAGTGATATAGTTAAAAGTCAGAATCGGTGTATAGCTTGAAGACAAACTTACAGATGTTGGTGTCCCATGATCTGCTGCCCTTGTCCTTCTCGATGGTCATGATGTGGAGATGCCGGCGTTGAACTGGGGTAAACACAGTAAGGAGCCTAACAACACCAGGTTAAAGTCCAACAGTTTTATTTGGGAGCAAACACCACTAGCTTTCGGAGCGCTACTCCTTCGTCAGGTGAATAATGATTATTCATTATTCTGTAACTTGAGTTTGTGTCTTTATATGCCCTGTTTGCTGTTTGTTAGCAGATCTCTCACTCACCTGACGAAGGAGCAGCGCTCCGAAAGCGAGTGGCGTTTGCTACCTTCTAGATGGTGGCAGTGTAGGTTTGGACGGTGCTGTTTGAGGAGTCTTGATAAGTTCTTGCAGTGCACCGTGTAGATGGTATACACTACTGTGTGTCGGTGGTGGGGGAGTGAATGTTTATGGGTGGGGTACAAATTAATTGAGTTGATTTAGGCAAGTGGAGCATATTTTATCACACTCTTGACTGCTGCTTTATCAATGCTGGATAGGCTGTGGGAAGTCAGAAGGTGAGTTACATGGTGCAGGAGAGCTGAAGACCAGTCTCTGACCTGCTCTTGTAGCTATAATATTTACATGACTAGTCCAGTTCACTTTCTGGTCAATGGTTACCCCCAGGATGTTGATAGCGGATGTTTCAGTGATGGTAATGCCATTGAATGTCCTGGGGCGATGGTTTGATTTCTGTCTAGTTGAGATGGTCATTACTTGGCACTTGTATGACATGAATGTAAGTTGCCATTTGTCAGACCAAGCCTGGATATTGTCTAGATTTTGCTGCATTTGGGCATGCTCTGCTTCAGTATCTGTGGAGTCACACATGTTTGCCGAACATTTTGCAATCATCAACAAACATCTCCCACTTCTGACATTACGATGGAAGGAAAGTTTTCGATAAATCAGTTGAAGAGGGTTGGATCTGAGGAACTCCTGCAGTGATGCCCCAGATTTGAGATGATTGGCCTGCTGGGAGGTTTCCCTCTGATAATTCCCATTTGACTTCAGTTTTGCTGGGGCTCCTTGATGCCACATTCTGTCACTTGCTGTTTGATGTCAAGGGCAGTTACACTCAAAGCAGGCTCCAGGCAGCTGAGGCTCAAAGGAATCCTGAGTGCAGTTGTTCGTTGCAGGTTTCGACCTCATGGTTTTCAGCTCACAGAGAGGCCCTGTGAGCTCTTACCAGACTCCAGGAGTTAGGGCTCAGAGAAGACCTGGGAAACTGAGAAGGTGATAGAAGGCCACTGCTCCCTGCTAGGCAGTTAGGGCTCGCAGAAGCTCTGAGAGCCATTTATAGCTTGGTGTAGTCGAGAGACTGGAGTGCTTATAAATCCAGGGGAAGTGCCAGCTTCATGAAGCTAGCAGTTTGCGGAAGAGTTGGAGGTGTGCCAGTGATTAGAGGCCACTGTGCAGACTTGTGAATTCCATGGGGGAGAGTCTTAGGAAGAGGGTTTGCATCATTGAAGGTGAGCAGTTGTTGAGACAGTCCAAGAAAGAATGGATTCCAAGGAAATTCAGAGTTTAGATCTTTGAAACTTGTGAGGGAAACTAAGATTTAGAGATTTTTTTGAATCTTCATGGTCACTGACATTCTGGGTGTGTTGTTGAGAAATTGAGAGTGTTGTCTTGGTCGCATGTGTCATTTAATGGACAGTGTGGTGTGTTTGTTCATAGTTTGCCTGCTAAGTAATTTTTAGCTCATGTTAATTATGAATCTGAGAATATTAGATCGATGTTTTAAATTATTTTACTTTGATAATGTGTAGTAAAGTTCTGTTTGCTTAAAATTGTGAAATCTTGTGGCTATTACTAAGTATGTGGGATTTCAAGCTTCATTTACTTTTTCTTTGTTGCAAAAATATACTTTACTTGTAAAATATCTGAAAGAACATTAGAAACATTTCAAAATGACCAAAATTATATTGAAATTTCCCACATAGATCATGTTGCACTGGTGCTTCAATGCAATCAAAAGTTGCCAGGTTAAAGTCCAACAGGTTTATTTGGTAGCAAATGCCACTAGCTTTCGGAGCGCTGCCCCTTCGTCAGATGGAGTGGAAAAATGCTCACAAACAGGGCATACAGAGACACAAACTCAATTTACAGAATAATGATTGGAATGCAGTCTTTACGGATAATCAAGTCTTAAAGGTACAAACAGTGTGAATGGAGGGAGCAATAAGCACAGGTTAAAGAGATGCGTATTGTCTTCAGACAGGACAGCCAGTGAGATTCTGCAAGTCCAGACAAGAGATTCTGCAAGTCCGCAACTTGTCTGGACTTGTAGAATCTCACTGGCTGTCCTGTCTGGAGACAATACGCATCTCTTTAACCTGTGCTTAATGCTCCCTCCATTCACATTGTTTGTACCTTTAAGACCTGATTATCTGTAGAGACTGCATTCCAATCATTATTCTGTAAATTGACGTTGTGTTTCTGTATGCCCTGTTTGTGAGCATTTCTCCACTTCACTGGCGAAGGGGCAGCGCTCCGAAAGCTAGTGGCATTTGCTACCAAATAAACCTGTTGGACTTTAACCTGGTGTTGTTAAACTTCTTACTGTGACCTCCCCTGTAGCCAGTGAGGATACAAAGATTTCTCTCAAGGCCCCAGCAACTTCCTTCCTTGCCTCTCAGTATTCTGGGGTATATCCCTGGGGACTTATCTGCCGTAATGTTTTTCAAGAACCTCAATACCTCCTCCTCCTTGATCTCAACATGACTCAACTATCTACACATCCTTTCCCAGACTCATCAACATCCACCAAGTGCTTCTCTTTGGTGGATACTAACGCAAAGTACTCATTTAATACCTCGCCCATTTCCTCTGGCTCCACACATAGTTCCCTCCCTTGTCCTTTAGTGGGCCAACCCTCTCCCTGGCTACCCTTTTGCTCTTTATATATGTACAAAAAGCCTTGGGATTTTCCTTAATCCTGCTGGCCAATGCTTTTTCATGACCCCTTTTAGTCCTTCTTACTCCTTACTTAAGTTTCTTTCTACTTTCCTTGTATTCCACACTTGCTTCGTGTGTTCCCAGCCTCCTAGCTTTGACAAATGCTTCCTTTTTCTCTGTGACTAGGCTCACAATATCTCTTGTTATCCAAGGTTCCCAAAACTTGCCATACTTATCCTTCAACCTTACAGGAATGTGCCGCTCCTGAATCCCTATCAACTTACACTTGAAAGCCTCCCACGTGCCAGATGTTGATTTGCCCTCAAACATCAGAAATAGTTAAGGTCAGATTAACTGATCCCTGTGGCCTTGCACTAGTTACGGTTTGCCTACTTGAAAATGACCCATTCATCTTGGCTCCATTTCTTGCTAATAAATCGCTCCTCTATCCATGCACCACCCCAACACCATCACCTTTTGCTTTGTGCCGTGACATTTTATGCAGGACCTCATTGAATGCCTTTGGGAAATTCAATTACATCTATTGGTTTCCCTTTATCTACTATACTTGTTACGTCCCCGAAGCAGTCTAATAAGTTTGTCAAACATGATTTCCCTTTCACAAAATCATGGTGACTCTGCGTGATTGCATTATGATTTTTGAAATGTTCTGCTAATGCCACCTTAATAATGGATTCGAGAACTGGCCTGTTTACTATTACAAATCAGAATTTAGCCGCATTGTAATTTCATATCGGGTACAGGATACTGAAGAGTATATTTGTATAAGATGAAGTCTAAAGGAAATTCAGTACTCAATAGATCAAGGTTAACCATGAATTTGTTTCCTTACAAAATTTTGTTGAATGCTGGTAACATCTTTTCAATACAAACATTCTTGATAATTCTTCATTGATTTCCATTACTGCCAGTGCTGATGCTGTGAGCCATTCAATACTTGTGTGTCATTGATGTTTTTCATCGCTATTCAAAACAGTGCAAGTCTCTCTGCTTTATTGGCTGGAGATTGAATATGTTGATTCCTAATCCGTTACAATGATGGATCTTGTATACTGACAGCTTGACATTTGTGTTTTGTAGATGGTGGAAACGAGGAACAATCAGAACGGAGACAAACAAACATAGATTCTCGACAGAATCGGACTGGACAAGGTAGGCAATCAACATTTATTAGAACAAGGGTACAGTGTAAAGGGCAGTGAGTTAATGAAGTCAGAACAGAGACGGAATCTGAAGTGCTGCTTCAAAATGTAGGGATGACACCACATTGGAGAGGTGGGGTGACAGTGGCGATGATAGTTAATACTTATTAGAGAGGTGCGCGGTGGTGCATTATGGTAGGAGGCATATTGAGGCTGGCTGCTCCTTGGAAAATAAGAGTCCAAATGGGGCAGAGGTACAAAGGGATCTCGGGTACAGATATACTAATGTTGGATGTACTCAACAAATCTGGCAGCAACTGTGGAAAGGAAAATACAGTTGATGTTCAACAGATATGGCTGTGGGAGCCCACACTCAGATCTGTCAGTGCGTAAACTTGGGCTGTTTGCCTGGGACGTACGTAACCTTTTATCGTGATTTATTTAACGCTGCTCCGAGCAGGTGTGGAGCTTGCTTAAATCAGAAAGAGTGTCTTTACATTCCCATCAACACTGGTATTGCTAAACACATCAAACTGTATCTCAGGCTCACAACTGTCCCAACATCCCCAGCTCACTCACATCACATCCAGCTCAACCCCATAGCCCTGGCTCAAACCCCACCCATCACCCTGGATCACCCCAGCTCCCATCAAATCCACACCCCTGACTTATCTGGTTCAAACGCCAACACCTTCCCTCCACTCCGCAACCCTAACCTACAACCCTGCCTCTCGCCCTCCTCCCACTCCCGCACCCATCTCTTCCTTCATGCCCCCTGCCAACATCCATACACCCCGATGGTGGTTGGGGAGCTAGAATGGCAAACTGATTAAAAATGCTCTACCAAACGCTGCATGATAACAAAGCCAACGTGGTTTCACTTCAACCACTTTTGGCACTATGTCTTGAATTTCTCCTCAACAGTTTATTCATGTTGAAGCTGATGAATAAGCTAAGAGTCCGATTTAAACTGCAGTTAGTGGCATAAGCCACAGTTTTGCTGCTGACTGGAAGATCTGGGCAAATGTTTCAGGTCAATGGTTCTGACAAAACTTCACATACCTAAAACGTCAACTGTTTCCTTTCAACAATTGCTGCCAGATATGCTGAGTACATCCAACATTGTTAGAAGTCTCACACACCAGGTTAAAGTCCAACAGGTTTATTTGGTAGCAAAAGCCACTAGCTTTTGGAGCGCTGCCCCTTCGCCAGGTGAGTGGGAGTTCTGTTCACGAACAGGGCATATAAAGACACAAACTCAATTTACAAAATAATGGTTGGAATGCGAGTCTTTACAGGTAATCAAGTTTTAAAGGTACAGACAATGTGAGTGGAGAGAGCGTTAAGCACAGGTTAAAGAGATGTGTATTGTCTCCAGACAGGACAGTTAGTGAGATTTTGCAAGCCCAGGCAAGTCGTGGGGGTTACAGATAGTGTGACATGAACCCAAGATCCCGGTTGAGGCCGTCCTCGTGTGCGGAACTTGGCTATCAGTCTCTGCTCAGCGACTCTGCGTTGTCGTGTGTCGTGAAGGCCGCCTTGAAGAATGCTTACCCGAAGATCAGAGGCCGAATGCCCGTGACCGCTGAAGTGTTCCCCAACAGGAAGAGAACAGTCTTGCCTGGTGATTGTCGAGCGGTGTTCATTCATCCATTGTCGTAGCGCCTGCATGGTCTCCCCAATGTACCACGCCTCGGGACATCCTTTCCTGCAGCCTATCAGGTAGACAATGTTAGCCGAGTTGCAAGAGTATGTACCATGTACCTGGTGGATGGTGTTCTCACGTGAGATGATGGCATCCGTGTCGATGATCCGGCACGTCTTGCAGAGGTTGTTGTGGCAGGGTTGTGTGGTGTCGTGGTCACTGTTCTCCTGAAGGCTGGGTAGTTTGCTGCGGACAATGGTCTGTTTGAGGTTGTGTGGTTGTTTGAAGGCAAGAAGTGGGGGTGTGCGGATGGCCTTGGCGAGATGTTCGTCTTCATCAATGACATGTTGAAGGCTCCAGAGAAGATGTCGTAGCTTCTCTGCTCCGGGGAAGTAGTGGACGACGAAGGGTACTCTGTCCACTGTGTCCCGTGTTTGTCTTCTGAGGAGGTCGGTGCGGTTTTTCGCTGTGGTGCGTCGGAACTGTCGATCGATGAGTCGAGCGCCATATCCTGTTCTTAGGAGGGCAGAACGGATTACTGCAAACAAGTGTACCGACAACTGAACAACGGGGAACACTATAGACAGTTACCCGCAGATCCGACCAAAGAACAGACCCGTCAACTCAACAGACTGATCACGACCTTTGATCCGGACCTTCAGAGCACCCTCCATGCTCTCATCCCACAGACTCCCCGCATTGGAGATCTCTACTGCCTCCCGAAGATACACAAGGCAAACACACCCGGCCGTCCCATCGTATCGGGCAATCGGACCCTGTGCGAGAACCTCTCCGGCTACGTCGAGGGCATCCTGAAACCCATTGTACAAAGAACCCCCAGTTTTTGTCGCGACACTACGGACTTCCTACAGAAACTCAGCACATGGAGCAGTTGAACCAGGAGCACTCCTCATCACAATGGATGTCTCGGCACTCTACACTGGCATCCCCCACGACGATGGCATTGCTGCAACTGCCTCCGTGCTCAACGCCGACAACTGCCAGTTTTCAGATGCAATTTTACAACTCATCCACTTCATCCTGGACCACAATGTCTTCACCTTCAACAACCAGTTCTTCATCCAGACACACGGAACAGCCATGGGGACCAAATGTGCACCTCAATATGCCCAACATCTTCATGCACAGGTTCGAACAAGACCTCTTCACCGCACAGGACCTTCAACTGATGCTATACACCAGATACATCGATGACATTTTCTTCCTTTGGACTCATGGTGAACAATCACTGAAACAAGTATATGATGACATCAACAAGTTCCATCCCACCATCACACTCACCATGGACGACTCTCCGGAATCGGTTGCATCTCCATTAAAGACGGTCACCTCAGCACTTCACTGTACCACAAGCCCGTGGATAACATCATGATGCTCCACTTCTCGAGCTTCCTCCCTAAACACGTTAAAGAAGCCACCCCCTACGGACAAGCCCTCCATATACACAGGATCTGCTCAGATGAGGAGGATCGCAACAGACACCTCCAGACGCTGAAAGATGCCGTCATAAGAACAGGATATGGCGCTCGACTCATCGGTCGACAGTTCCGACGCGCCTCAGCGAAAAACCGCACCAACCTCCTCAGAAGACAAACACGGGACACAGTGGACAGAGTGCCCTTCGTCGTCCAGTACTTCCCCGGAGCAGAGAAGCTACGACATCTTCTCCGGAGCCTTCAACATGTCTTTGTTGAAGACGAACATCTCACCAAGGCCAGCCCCACACCCCCACTTCTTGCCTTCAACCAACCACACAACCTCAAACAGACCATTGTCCGCAGCAAACTACCCAGCCTTCAGGAGAACAGTGCCCACAACCCCACACAACCCTGCCACAGCAACCTCTGCAAGACGTGCCGGATCATCAACACGGATGCCATCATCTCACGTGAGAACACCATCCACCAGGTACACGGTACATACTCTTGCAACTTGGCCAACGTTGTCTACCTGATAGGCTGCAGGAAAGGATGTCCCGAGGCATGGTACATTGGGGAGACCATGCAGACACTACGACAACGGATGAATGAACACCGCTCGACAATCACCAGGCAAGACAGTTTTCTTCCTGTTGGGGAACACTTCAGCGATCACGGGCATTCAGCCTCTGATCTTCGGGTAAGCGTTCTCCAAGGCGGCCTTCACGACAGATGACAACGCAGAGTCGCTGAGCAGAGACTGATAGCCAAGTTCCGCGCACATGAGGACGGCCTCAACCGGGATCTTGGGTTCATGTCACACTACCTGTAATCCCCACGACTTGCCTGGGCTTGCAAAATCTCACTAACTGTCCTGTCTGGAGACAATACACATCTCTTTAACCTGTGCTTAACGCTCTCTCCACTCACATTATGTGTCTGTACCTTTAAGACTTGATTACCTGTAAAGACTCACATTCCAACCATTATTTTTTAAATTGAGTTTGTGGCATTATATGCCCTGTTTGTGAACAGAACTCCCACTCACCTGACGAAGGGGCAGCGCTCCGAAAGCTAGTCGCTTTTGCTACCAAATAAACCTGTTGGACTTTAACCTGGTGTTGTGAGACTTCTTACTGTGTTTACCCCAGTCCAACGCCGGCCTCTCCACATCATGACTACATCTAACATTAACATATCTGTACCCAAGATCCCTTTGCACCTCTACACCATTTGGACTCTTACTTTCCAAGAAGCAGGCGGCCTCCATATTCCTGCTATCATAATGCACAACCTCGCACTTCTCTAATAAGTATTTGATGATCTGTTTGTATTTGAGTATAAATCTTGAAAAATACGAAATAATATAACAATTGATATTTTCAGTACTCAAACTTATATTTTCAAAATTCTTACGATTTCTCTTCCAAAACATCCACAGCAAAT
Source organism: Mustelus asterias (assembly GCF_964213995.1). Classification (NCBI taxonomy): domain Eukaryota; kingdom Metazoa; phylum Chordata; class Chondrichthyes; order Carcharhiniformes; family Triakidae; genus Mustelus; species Mustelus asterias. The sequence continues at coordinate 67,132,417 of NC_135811.1, read as the reverse complement.
AAAGTGGAAAATCAAAAAAAAATCCTTAAGTTTTGAAAACGTAGTGGATTTCTGGGCAGTTCATTCTTGTTACCAGATTACAAAAGTCACATCCTGAGAGAACTTGGCTCTTGCAACCTCTGTTTTATTAAAATCCTGGGTCGGCTGCCTACCTGCAGGGAAACTGTAGCAATGCAAATATAAGTTCCACAGCAACAACTTCAACCACTTCTTATCTAAAATTAGACAGCACACAATCCCTAAAGAAACCACTGATGGAATTTCTGTACATGTCCTATTTTATTTCCCGAATGAATAAATAGGAATAGGGGTAGTGCATTGTTGCATAATGAAAAATGTCCTAATAATTTCGTATGTAGGGTAAACTAATTAGGGCAATAAGATTGAGATTAATTATAAGAGACCTGGAATGAAATGTAGCTGCTGTACTGAAACAGGAAATATGGGACTGATGTTGATATGTTGTTTTCACCATTTTTCCTCCTCACTGTCTCTCTCCCTCATCTGTTACTTTCTTCTCCCCTTCCTGCCCGGCCAGCCCTTGCCCTAATCCACCCTCGCCCTGTCTCTGCCCCCCTCCCCACCACCCCAGCATTGAACCCTCCTTGACCTTGCCTCCCCTCACCCTACTCCCCTATTTCCATCCTTGCCCTTTCTGCCAAGCATCTCTCCCCACCACACCCCCCCCACCCCCATCACCCCTATAAAGTAGTCCTTATAGATGTAACTTGATAAGTTAATGCTATGAGAATTGAACCACATCTGAAAATATACATCTTGTTTTATTTGTCCTGTATTAAATCATCCTTGTGTCCTTTGTGAAACTGTCATTTAGTGGCTCTTAATCTTCATACAGTACATTGATACAAATACCTTGATCATCCCTATTACCCCCTTAGTGTGAAACTGTAGTCATAGATGTGTGCCCTTGCTGTGCATGAATATGTTACTATGAACTATACAATTCATTATTTTGGAATTTAATAGTTGGTTTCCCGTGGCTTTGTTCAAGGGTAAAATATTGGTTTGGAGAAGCTTTGGCAAATAGTCAGCTTGTCACATTCAAAAGAAAGATGTCATTGCATTTAATACAGACTCTCATTACATCTGAAAGTCATTCACTTACGCTGATGTAATGGGACTCAAATGTAAGCAACCTCTTTCCCAAATTTAAGCTCATTGCCAACTAAACCGGGCTGACACAAAAGGTTACATGAATAGTGACTCTACATATTTACTCAAGTGTAGAATGGTAGTTAAAATGCTAAATCATCAGGATCAATGGGAAGAAGTTACCATAGAAACAGTGACGAATGAACAGTAGTTACTGTGCCAGCAATCATAATTACCAACTACAGAAACAACAACCTGCATTTAAATGGTGGCTTCAACTGAAAATAGACCCTTGGCACTTCACCAAGAATGAGGGACTTCTGTGAATGAAAGCATTAGTTGAGAAAATGCAATCTTAGAAAACATTTGAAGGTGAGTAGGGAGCTTGTAATGTTTGACGGACTTGGAGACCTGCAGAAAGTCAGGTTTAGGTAACCTAAGGCTCTGTCTCAATTGTGATTCGTGGAAATGGAAAGGACAGTCATGTGCAGAAGGCCAGTCTGAGCATGCCATTAGACAATTTTACAGATAAAATTGTTGTATTGCCTTGTTCCCAAGGATTGATCATAGCACTATAGGCAGTTAAATTGTCAAATAATCAACAATTGCTAGGAACAATGTAAAATGAGGTTCTCATCAGAAGAGTCGCACGAACCAATCATAGATCATAGAATCATAGAAACCCTACAGTGCAGAAAGAGGCCATTTGGCCCATCGAGTCTGCACCGACCACAATCCCACCCAGGCCCTACCCCCATATCCCTACATATTTACCCGCTAACCCCTCTAACCTACGCATCTCAGGACACTAAGGGGCAATTTCAGCATGGCCAATCAACCTAACCTGAACATCTTTGGAATCAAGAGGAAAATTTGTTGAAAGTACTAATTTTTATTAATTGCAGTTGATCTATTGTGAGATTTATTCCAGATATCTGAGATAGAGCATGGTTGTAATATTTTCAAAACCGAGTCTTTGTGTTCCAGGTCACTCTAATGCTAAAGTCAATTAGCCAGAACAAATTATTGCAAATTTTATACTCCTGGCAAATTCAGCTGTATTCAAGAAAGGGTGTAAGGGCAGTCCTAGCAACTACAGGCCCAATGAGTTTATCATTGGTGGTATGTAAGGTGTTAGAAACAATAATCAGCAAAAAAAGTCATCAGGCACTGGGAGATGTTTGAGTTAGTTACATAGAGCCAGCACAGATTTGCAGAAGGCAGATTGTGCTTAACTAATCTAATTGATTTTTTGGATGAAGTTCTGGAGAGAGTTGTTGAAGGGAATGTGGTGGATGTTGCTCATATGGATTTTAAGGAAGTGTTAGACAAATTACCATGCAAAAGGCTGGTTTAAAAAAAAATGATGCTCATAAAATAGGAGGGTCAGTATTCAAATGGATTTTTAAAAATTGGCTTAAAACTTAAGGACAGAAAACAGTGGGTCTAATCTTCCGAGATGTGGCAATCACTGTTGGATTGTCACTCTGCTATATATTTACTTTCCTTGCACCCAGTTGCCACATTTCTTGTCGAGTCCTCTGAACCATGCCTCCTCGGAAATGTGCATGTTAACTATTCTCAGAGTCCTTCCTCATAGTGCAAGAGCATCTGGGGCAGCCAAGCCATGTCCCTTATTTACGCCAGTAGTTACTATTTTCCTGTGGGTTTAAATGTCCCATAACCACTTTCAGCCATTTCGAGAAGCTACAGAGCAAAGGTAAGTGAGTGACAGGGTAGGATGGCTGGTATCTGGTGCAGGGGTATGGTGACAGGTGGGTGGGTGAGGGGCAAGGTGGCCGGTGAGTGGGTGAAGGGTCGAGTGGTAGGTGAAGGATCAGGTGGCAGGTGGGTGGGTGAGGGGTACAGTGGCAGGGGGGTGGGTGAGGGCTACGGTGGCAGGTGGGTGAATGAGGGGATAGAGTGGCAGGTAAATGAATGAAGGGAGAATTGGGGTGCAGTGGGGAGGCATTATCAGGAGGAAGGGGCAGTTGGGAGGGAGGATAGTATGGTGGGGCTAGTTGGATGTAAGGATGGCTGGGGGGACAGGAGTAGGAGGTCAGGAAGTAGTCATTAGGTCAGGGGGGGCGAGTTGGGAGGGGTATGGGTGGAGGGTTGAGGAATAGTTAGGTGGGAGGGTATTTGGGGCTAAGCGGCAATGGTGTAGGACAGGTAGTTGGGTGGTTGAGGGGAGCTAGTCAGGTGGTTTTGGAGGTAGGAAGGGCTAGTTGTGGGCTGCAGTGGGGAATTGATTAGGGCTCAGTAGACTAGTTACCCAGGAGCTAGAACTGATTTTTAATCCTTCTAACTTTTCCCGTGTCACTATTCTGGTAAGTAAGTCTGAACCATCCAAAAATTTCCGACTCTTGAGTTTCGGAGGGTTCCAGACACAGTGGGATTGCCCATCCGAAATCCAAACTTGCTGGGCAATTTCTGTGTTCAGAGTGTGGGGACTTTCGAGGGGGTTATCTCTAAATTCTCCATGAGGAGAATGAGCATCCAAAAGTAATGATAAATGATCATATTTCAGACTGGAGGATGGTGAACAGTGGTTTTAGAACAAAGAAAAGTACAGCACAGGCCCTTTGGCCCTCCAAACATGTGCCGATCATGTGCTCTTACTCAGTCTGTATCCATCTATTCCCTCCCTATTCATGTACCCATCCAGATGCCTCTTAAAATGTTGCTAATGTGTCTGCTTCCACCACCACCTCTGCACATCTCCCTTAAACTTTCCTCCTCTCACCTTGAACCTGTGCCCCTTGTCATTGACTCTTCCACCCTAGGAAAAAGCTTCTGACTATCCATTCTGTCTATGCCTCTCATAATTTTGTAAACCTCTATCAGGTCTCCCCTCAGCCTTCGTCTTTCCAGTGAAAATAATCCTACTTTATTCAACCTCTCCTCATAGCCAAATCCCTCAAGACCAGGCAACATCCTGGTGAACCTCCTTTGCACTCTCTCCAAAGCTTCCATGTCCTTCTGGTAGTGTGGCGACCAGAACTGTATGCAATACTCCAAATGCAGCCTAACCACATTGCTGCAACATGATTTCCCAACTCTTGTACCCAATGCCCTGACCGATGAAGGCAAGCATGCCATATGCAAAGTTGTGATAGTAGGGGATTTTAATTTTCCACATATAGATTGGGACTCGCATACTGTTAAAGGTTTAGACGGGGTAGAGTTTGTAAAATGTGTTCAGGAGAATTTTCTACATCAGTATATAGAGGTGCCAACTAGAGAGGATGCGATATTGGATCTCCTATTGGGAAATGAGTTAGGGCAGGTGATGGATGTGAGTGTGAGGGAACACTTTGGATCCAGTGATCATAGTGCCATTAGTTTCAACCTGATCATGGATAAGGTTAGATCTGGTCCTCGGGTTGAAGTTCTGAACTGGAAAAAGGCCAAATTTGATGAAATGAGAAGGGATCTGGGAAGTGTGGATTGGCACAGGCTGTTCTCTGGTAAGGATGTAAATGGAAAGTGGGAGGCCTTCAAAGGAGAAATTTTGAGAGTGCAGAGTTTGTATGTTCCTGTCAGGATTAAAGGCAAAGTAAATAGGAATAAGGAACCTTGGTTCTCGGGGGAGATTGTAACACTGATTAAGAGGAAGAGAGAGTTGTATGAAATGTACAGGCAGCAAGGAACAGATCAGATGCTCGAGGAGTATAAAAAGTGCAAGAAGCTACTGAAGAGGGAAATCAGGAGGGCTAAAAGAAGACATGAGGTTGCTTTGGCAGACAGAGTGAAGGAAAATCCAAAGAGCTTCTATAGGTATGTTAGGAGCAAAAGGATAGCGAGGGATAAAATTGGTCCTCTTGAAGACCAGAGTGGTAGACTGTGTATGGAACCAAAAGAGATGGGGGAGATACTAAATGATTTTTTTGCATCCGTATTTACTAAGGAAATGGGCATGGAGTCTACGGAAATAGGGCAAACAGGTAGGGAGGTCATGGAACCTTTACAGATTAAAGGGGAGGAGGTGCTCGTTGTCTTGAGGCAAATCAGAGTGGATAAATCCCCAGGACCGGACAGGGTATTCCCACGGACTTTGAGGGAAGCTAGTGTTGAACTTGCAGGGGCCCTGGCAGACATATTTAAAATGTCAGTATTCACGGGGGAGGTGCCGGATGATTGGAGGGTGGCTCATGTTGTTCTGGGTTCCAAAAGAAATCCGGGAAATTATAGGTTAGTAAGTTTGACGTCGGTGGTGGGCAAGTTATTGGAAGGTGTGATAAGGGATAGGATCTACAAATATTTGGATAGACAGGGACGTATTAGGGAGGGTCAACATGGCTTTGTGCGTGGTAGGTCATGTCTGACCAATCTATTAGAGTTTTTCGAGGAGGTTACCAGGAAAGTGGATGAAGGGAAGGCGGTGGATGTTGTCTACCTGGATTTCAGCAAGGCCTTTGACAAGGTCCCCCATGGGAGGTTAGTTAGGAAGGTTCAGTTGCTGGGTATACATGGGGAGGTAGTAAATTGGTTAGACACTGGCTCAATGGAAGAAGCCAGAGAGTGGTTGTGGAGGATTGCTTCTCTGAATGGAGGCCTGTGACTAGTCGTGTGCTGCAGGGATCGGTGTTGGGTCCATTGTTGTTTGTCATCTATATCAATGATCTGGATGATAATGTGGTAAATTGGATCAGCAAATTTGCTGATGATACAAAGATTGGAGGTATAGTGGACAATGTGGAAGGTTTTCAAAGCTTGCAGAGGGATTTGGACTAACTGGAAAAATGGGCTGAAAAATGGCAAATGGAATTTAATGCAGACAAGTGTGAGATATTGCACTTTGGAAGGACAAACCAAAGTAGAACATACAGGGTAAATGGTAGGACTCTGAAGAGTGCAGTTGAACAGAGGGACCTGGGAATACAGGTACAGAATTCCCTAAAAGTGACGTCACAGGTGGATAGGGTTGTAAAGAGTGCCTTTGGTACATTGGCCTTTATAAATCGGAGTATCGAGTATAAAAGTTGGAGTGTTATGGTAAGATTATATAAAGCATTGGTGAGGCCGAATTTGGAGTATTGTGTACAGTTTTGGTCACCTAGTTACAGGAAGGATGTAAATTCGGCTGAAAGAATGCAGAGAAGGTTCACAAGGATGTTGCCGGGACTTGAGAAGCTGAGTTCCAGAGAGAGATTGAATAGGTTGGGACTTTATTCCCTGGAGCGTAGAAGAATGAGGGGAGATTTGATAGAGGTGTATAAGATTTTGATGGGTATAGATAGAGTGAATGCAAGCAGGCTTTTTCCACTGAGGCTAGGGGAGAAAAAAACCAGAGGGCATGGGTTAAGGGTGAAAGGAGAAAAGTTTAAAGGGAATATTAGGGGGGGCTTCTTCACGCAGAGAGTGGTGGGAGTGTGGAATGAGCTGCCGGATAAAGTGGTAAATGCTTTTAACATTTAAGAAAAACTTGGACGGGTTCATGGATGAGAGGGGTGTGGAGGGATATGGTCCAAGTGCAGGTCAGTGGGACGAGGCAAAAAATGGTTCGGCACAGACAAGAAGGGCCAAAAGGCCTGTTTCTGAGCTGTAATTTTCTATGGTTCTATGCTTTCTTAACCACCTTGGCCAGCTGTGTTGCTACTTATAGGAAACTGTGGACCTGCGCACCCAGATCTCTCTGCATGTTAATGTCCTTAAGGGTTCTGCCATTTAAGTATAATTCACACCTAAATTTGATCCTCCAAAATGCATCACCTCACATTTGTCCGGATTAAACTCCATCTTCCATTTCTGTGCCCAAGTCTCTAATCTATCCATATTCTGTTATATACTCTGACAATCCCTGGCACTATCAGCAATTCCACCAATCTTTGCCATCCGCAAACTTACTCATCAGACCACCCACAGTTTCCTCCAAATAATTTATTTATACTACAAACAGAGGTCCCAGCACTGATCCCTGCAGAATACCACCAGCTACTGATCTCCATTCTGAAAAACACCTTTCCAGCACTACTCTCTGTCTTCTATAACCAAGTAAGAAGTTTAACAACACCAGGTTAAAGTCCAACAGGTTTATTTGGTAGCAAAAGCCACACAAGCTTTCGAGGCTCTGAGCCCCTTCTTCAGGTGAGTGGGAATTCTGTTCACAAACAGAACTTATAAGACACAGACTCAATTTACATGAATAATGGTTGGAATGCGAATACTTACAACTAATCCAGTCTTTAAGAAACAAAACAATGGGAGTGGAGAGAGCATCAAGACAGGCTAAAAAGATGTGTATTGTCTCCAGACAAGACAGCCAGTGAAACTCTGCAGGTCCACGCAACTGTGGGAGTTACAAATAGTGTGACATAAATTCTGATTCTAGGATCGCATGATAAAGACTCAGGAGGAAAAAAGCAGAAATATTTATGTGAAATAGTGTGACATAAACCCAATATCCCGGTTGAGGCCGTCCTCCTTTTTCCACTGTGGAACCCACCGACCTCCTCAGAAGACAAACACGGGACACAGTGGACAGAGTACCCTTCGTTGTCCAGTACTTCCCCGGAGCGGAGAAGCTACGGCATCTCCTCCGGAGCCTTCAACATGTCATTGATGAAGACGAACATCTCGCCAAGGCCATCCCCACACCCCCACTTCTTGCCTTCAAACAACCGCACAACCTCAAACAGACCATTGTCCGCAGCAAACTACCCAGCCTTCAGGAGAACAGTGACCAAGACACCACACAACCCTGCCACAGCAACCTCTGCAAGACGTGCCGGATCATCGACACAGATGCCATCATCTCACGTGAGAACACCATCCACCAGGTACACGGTACATACTCTTGCAACTCGGCCAACGTTGTCTACCTGATACGCTGCAAGAAAGGATGTCCCGAGGCATGGTACATTGGGGAAACTATGCAGACGCTGCGACAACGGATGAATGAACACCGCTCGACAATCACCAGGCAAGACTGTTCTCTTCCTGTTGGGGAGCACTTCAGCGGTCACGGGCATTCGGCCTCTGATATTCGGGTAAGCGTTCTCCAAGGCGGCCTTCGCGACACACGACAGCGCAGAGTCGCGGAGCAGAAACTGATAGCCAGGTTCCGCACACACAAGGACGGCCTCAACCGGGATATTGGGTTTATGTCACACTATTTCACATAAATATTTCTGCTTTTTTCCTCCTGAGTCTTTATCATGCGATCCTAGAATCAGAATTTATGTCACACTATTTGTAACTCCCACAGTTGCGTGGACCTGCAGAGTTTCACTGGCTGTCTTGTCTGGAGACAATACACATCTTTTTAGCCTGTCTTGATGCTCTCTCCACTCCCATTGTTTTGTTTCTTAAAGACTGGATTAGTTGTAAGTATTCGCATTCCAACCATTATTCATGTAAATTGAGTCTGTGTCTTATAAGTTCTGTTTGTGAACAGAATTCCCACTCACCTGAAGAAGGGGCTCAGAGCCTCGAAAGCTTGTGTGGCTTTTGCTACCAAATAAACCTGTTGGACTTTAACCTGGTGTTGTTAAACTTCTTACTGTGTTTACCCCAGTCCAACGCCGGCATCTCCACATCATGACTTCTATAACCAAGCCAATTCTCTATCCATCAAGTCAGCCCACTCCGAATCCCAGGCAATTTTAGTTTTTGTACCAGTCTGCCATGTGGGACCTTGTCAAATGCCTTACTAAAGTCATTATAAACTACATCCGCAGTTCTTCCCTCATCAATTATCTTTGTCACCTCTTCAAAAACTCAATCAAGTTGGTGGGGTATGACCTTCCCCGTATAAAACCATGCTGCCTGTCACTGGGAGTGGGGTGACTGTTTTGCTGATGGAAAACCGGCATGTACTTGATGGACCAAATTGCAACCTCATATGAATGAATCCATGGCTCTGAACCAAGGTATGATACCTGGAATAAGATGGATGCACAATGCTTATGGGCAGACTGGGTTCTGGAGCAGGTTTGTCATGTTAGCTGTTGAGCTGGATTGCCCTTTTAAGTTTAGTGACCCTCTATCCCCTATGGCAAATATCTAACCAAGTTTTGGCATCAGTTGAAGGTTAATTATTATTGGAAGCTTCTCAAAGTTTGCAGTTCTGTCTATTTCTTCTCAACAGCTCTTTTGGATCATTTCAAAGCCAAACATGTATAACGCAGGGAATAATCGTGTTTCTTCCTTTTCACATATAATTTCTGTTGTTAAAAACGATATATCTGGAATGGTGAGGTATTGAATTGCTGATCAGAAGTGAGAAGAAATTGTGTTTTATAAGGAAGTAGATGCAGTGATAGTCAATGGGATGGCAGGATAAAATAGAATGCTGAGTAATAAAGGAGTTGTTGGGAGTAGGGTTAATTCAGATTACATGTGACGGATTGGAATAGTATGTAATCAATTTGATCAGTATGAGATTTTAAAAACTTTAGATGGGAAATTAATTACTGCAAATAAAGTGCTTGAGAGATCTGTTGAGGGCATTTGGATCGTTATTAAACGTAGTGGGTGGTTGGAGGATGGGAATAGTTTGAAGATGGACAGTGGGGACTGTAGAATGAGCATTGCTAGGGTAGTGGGCATTAGCTATTGGTGACATTTGTGAAAATGCAGCATAGGTTAAAACTTACTTAACATTGCAGTTTGAAATAACTATAAATGAAAAGGAACAGAGCTAGATAGATGAATTAATGTGGAAAGTCAGAGAGAGCAAAGAACAAGACTTTTAGTGCAAAGTTATCCAGAGAGGGCAAGATCAAAACAAATTGGCTAATTTGTTTCATCCACACTCCTTGCTCCTCCAGGCAGAGCAAGAGAGCTGGGCAGGCAGTGCAGGAATCTCCTGTGGGTATTCCCCTACAAACAGATGTACCATTTTGGATACTGTTGAGGGGAATGGTCTTTCAGGGGAAAACAGCAACAACCAAATCTGTCGCACCACGGTTGGTTCTGCTGCAGAGCGGACGAGCAAAAAGTTTGGGAATGCAATAGTTGTAGGGGATTCAATTGTAAAGGGAATAGATAGGCGTTTCTGTGGCCGCAAACAAGACTCCAGGATGGTATGTTGCCTCCCTGGTTCTAGGGTCAAGATGTCTCAGAGTGGCTGCAGGACATTCTGAAGGGGGAGGACGAACAGCCAGTGGTTGTAGTACACGGTACAAACAAAATAGGTTTAAAAAAAAACAGGTCCTAAAAGCAGAATATAGGGAGCTAGGAAGCAAGCTGAAAAGTAGGACCTCAAAGGTAGTGATCTGAAGACTACTACCTGTGCCACGTGCTAGTCATAGAATCCCTACTGTACAGAAGGAGGCCATTCGGCCCATCGAGTCTGTACCAACAACATCCCTCCCAGGCCCTATTCCCGTAACCCCACACATTTACTCTGCTAATCTCCCTGATACTAGGGTCAATTTAGCATGGCCAATCAACCTAACCCACACATCTTTGGTCAGCCAACCTAACCCGCACATCTTAGTCAGAGTACAAAAAGCAGGATACATAGGATGAAGAGGTGGCTGAAAAGATTGCGTCGGGGGGGCGAGGCATGATTTCAGATTCCTAGGACATTGGGACCAGCTCTGGGGGAGGTGGGATCTGTACAAACTGGATGGGGTACACCTGGGCAGGATGGGGACTAATGTTCTTGGGGAGGGGGAGGGGTGGGTAATTTCTAGAGTGGTTGGGGAGGGTTTAAACTAATATGGCAGGGGGTTGGGAACCTTTGCAAGGATGCAGAGCAGGAAAAATTAAGAACAAGAGGAAAAGACAGCAAGGAGAATAAGGAAAGTGATAGGCAGAGAAATCGAGGGCCAGAGCAGATGAGGACCAAGTAAAAATTAGTAGGAAAGGGAAAAGAAATGTTAAAATGGCCCACCTTAAGGTTTTGTACCTGAATAGTCGGACCATTCGAAACAAAATGGATGAACTAGTTGCATAGATAGATGTAAAGGGTTACGATATAGTTGGCATTATGGAGACATGGCTCCAAGGTGAGCAAGGATGGGAGCTAAACATTGAGGGCTATTCAGTGTTTAGGAAGGACAGACGGAAAGGTGGTGGAGTTGCATGATTGATTAAAAAGTATATTGATACAATATTTAGGAAAGATATTAGCATTGATGATGTGGTATCAGTATGGATCGAGTTCAGAAACAAGGGGCAAAACATTGGTGGGGGTGTATACAGACCAAACTGTAGTGGTAATATTGGGAAAAGCATTAGACAGGGAATCAGAGGTGCATGTGTTAAAGGAGTGTCTGTGGTTATATAATCTGCATTTAGATTCGGAGAGTCAAATTAGTCACAGTACAATAGAGGAGGAATTTCTGAAGTACATACAGGATGGTTTTCTAGAGCAATACACTGAGGAACCAACAAGGGATCTTGGACTGGGTGTTGTGCAATGAGAAACAATTAGTTGGCAATCTAGTTGTGAGAGAACCCTTGGGGATGAGTGACCATAATATGGTAGAATTCTTTGTCAAAGTGGAGAGTGATGTAGTTGATTCTGAGACCCAGGTTCCTTAATCTCAATAAAGATAACTATGATGGTCTTAGGCATGAATTGGCTATGACGGACTGGGAAACATTTCTAAAAGGACAGACAGTGGACAGGCAATGGCTTTTAAAGAATGAATAGGTGAACGCTAGAAGTTGTTTATTCCTGTTTGGTGCAAGAGTGGTAAGGGAATTGTGGCCAAACCATGGCTTACAAGGGAAATTAGAGATAGTATCAGATTCAAGGAAGAAGCATACAAATTGGCAAGAAAAAGCAATAGGCCTGAGGATTGGGAGCAGTCTAAAATTCAGCAAAGGAGGACCAAGGGATCGATTAAGGAGGGAAAAACAAAGTATGAAAGTAAGCTAGCAGGGAACATAAAAACTGACCGTAGAAGTTTCTAGAGATATGCAAAAAGAAAAAGATTGACAAAAACGAATGTAGGCCAGAAACGGGAGAATTCATAATAGGAAATAAAATGGCTGAGGAATTGAATTTGTACTTTGCTTCAGTATTCACGTAGGAAGACATGAATAATGTTCCAGAAGAGCTGAGAGAAACATGTTTTAGTGAGGAGCTGAAGGAAATCAGCATTAGTAGAGAAATGGTTTGGGGGAAATTAATGGGATTGAAGGTGGATAAATCTCCAGGTCCTGATAATCTTCATCCCAGAATACTTACGGAAGTGGCCCTGGAAATAGTAGATCCATTGGTGGTGGTTTTCCAAAATTCTTTGGACTCTGGAATAGTTCCTACAGATTGGAGGGTAGCTAATGTAAGTCTGCTGTTCAAAAAGGGAGGTAGAGAGAAAAAAGGGAGACTAACGTCAGTACTTGGGAAGTCTATTAAGGATTTCATAACTTGGCATTTGGAAGGCAGTGGTACAATCAAAGGCAGTAAGGATTTACAAGAGGAAAATCATGTTTGACGAATTTTTTGAGGATGTAACGAGTAGAGTTGATCGAGGAGAACCAGTGGATGTGGTTTATTTAGACTTTCAGAAGGCTTTCGACAAGGTCTCTCATAACAGACTACAATGTAAAGTTAAAGCACATGGGGTTGCAGGTAATGTTTTGAGATGGATAGAAAGCTGGTGAGCAGATAGGAAGCAAAGAGTTGGCATAAATGGGTCTTTTTCTGATTGGCTGGCAGAGACTAGTGGGGTCCCGCAGGGATCTATGCTAGGACCCCAAACTGTTCATATTATATATTAATGATTTGAAAGAGGGAACTGAATGCATTATCTCCAAATTTGCAGATGATACAAAGTTGGGTGGAAGGGTGAGCTGTGAGGAGATGCAAAGATGCTTCAGCATGATTTGGACAGGCTGTGTGTGGGCATCTGCATGGTAGATGCAGTATAATGTGGATAAGTGTGAGGTTATCCACTTTGATAGCAAATATGGGAAGACAGATATTGAATAGGTGTAAATTGAGAGATGGGGATACTCAGCGAGATCTTGATTTCCTCGTGCATCAGTTGCTGAAAGTAAGCGACGCAGATACAGCAGGCAGTAAAGAAAGCAAATGGTATGTTGGCTTTCATAGCGAGATGATTTGAGTATAGGAATAGCGATGTTTTGCTGCAATTGTATTGGACGTTGGTGAGGCCACATCTGGAATTTTGTGTACAGTTTTGGTGTCTTTATCTGTGGAAGGATGTCCTTGCTACGGACAGAGTACAGCGAAGGTTTACCAGGCTGATTCCTGGGATGGCACATCTGTCACGTGAGAGACTAAGTTGGTTAGGATTATATTCATTGGAGTTTAGAAGAGTGAGAGGGGATCCCATAGAAACTTATAAAATTCTACCAGGATTAGACAGGGTAGATTCGGAAAGAATGTTCCTAATGATAGGGGAATCCAGAACTAGGAGTCATAGTTTGAGGATAAGGGATAAACCTTTTAGAACTGAGGTGAGGAGAAATTTCTTCACCCAGAGGGTGGTGAATGTGTGAAATTCACTACCACAGAATGTAGTTGAGGCCAAAACATTGTCTGATTTCAAGAAGAAATCTGATATAGCTCGAGGGGCTAAAGGATCAAGGGATGTGGGAGGAATCAGGATATTGAATTCGATGATCGCCATGATCAAAATGAATGGAGGAGCAGGCTCCAACAGCCAAATGGCCTACTCCTGCTTCTAGTTTTTATGATTAATTGCTGTAGTTGGTTCTCCTGAAACCCAATTCTAGCTGTTGAGGGCAGTTTTTTCATTAATTCATGGTTGGTCCAAGTGTAAGAATTTAAATTAGTTTTTGAAACAATATGAAACATCTTACTCAGTGGATTGGTGGTTATGGGCATTCCTGGATGATGTGATTTAGCATGTGACAATGCCATCTGGTGTTGGGAGGATCAAGTAAATATTGTTGAGGCTATGGCAAACAAAATAAATTATGCTACATTTCAAAATAAATTTCAAAACATTTCCAGAAGTTAGTCCTCAGTTTCCTTGATCGTAGGTCACTCCTCCTCCTTCTCCAATGCTGACATTATCTTGACACCACTACAATACTGCATGACCTTCAGAATATTTGAGATGATATCAAATGAATATTGTCAGCAAACTCCATGGTGCTGCATCGTAGTCATTAAGGTCGAAGCTAACGAAGGTTTAAGCAATGGTAGATAGAATTGTGTATTTCTGAGTAATTGCCGGAGTGCTGTTGCTGTAATGTATTGTAAGTTACCTTAGCCTGGTAATGTACTGTTAATACATGTGAATATCCCATGACCTATTGTGAGCAACACCATGGCATATCTGACAAGATGAGCAAGGTAGACATGGATTGTGTCTCTCAAACATATTGGAAGCATCTACTGAATGAAGTAAATTTTATTCACCATTTTGTCAGGTTGTGAATAGTTTCAAGGGACAAAATACCCATGTTGTTAGCTCAAAAAGAGTAATTAATGGAATTCTGCCTTGGTCTGATCTCGATAACTTTAGAACATAGTGGTTATTCTCTACAGGATGCAGCCAGATGACTAGTTCACTCTTGATTAATGTCATGAGGAAAGATTTGGGCTAAGTAAATAAATGAGCCAAGCATGGCAGATGAACTACAAAGAACAAAGAAAATTACAGCACAGGAACAGGCCCTTCGACCTTCCAAGCCTGCACCGACCATGCTGCCCGACTGAACTAAAACCCCTTATCCCTCCATTCCCATCCTATTCATGTATTTGTCAAGACGCCCCTTAAAAGTCACCATTGTGTCTGCTTCCATTACCTCCCCCGGCAGCAAGTTCCAGGCACCCACCACCCTCTGGTTAAAAAATCTGCCTCCTTTAAACCTTGCCCCTCGCACCTTAAATCTATGCCCCCTAGTAATTGACTCTTCCACCCTGGGAAAAAGCTTCTGGCTATCCATTCTGTCCATGCCTCTCATAATCTTGTAAACTTCTATCAGGTCGCCCCTCAACCAACTGTGAAATAAATATGAAGAAATGTACATTAGAACAATCAACATAAATGAATCTTCAGTATCAAAACTGGAAAAAGTTTCTGTAATGTAAGCATGAAGGTATTATCATGGTTAATCGAGTAATGATATACCCTTGTGTGTATTTCAGTATTTATGAATGGATGGATTTATGAGCTGTGAACCTCAAAACACCCATTAAAATCCTGAAATCATGGTATAAAAATGACCATAAATTGGAGCAAGATAAAGGAAAGCTAAGGCCACATTTCAATTATTTAATGCAAACTTGGGCTACCTTATCTGACAAGACTGAGTCAGGCATTTAGGGCTGTGAATTGTGAAGCAGTTTCAGAGCTGAGACTGTTTTTGTTAACGGTTTGTGGAAGAAGCAGGGAAAATATGGTCCAAACCTTTGAAATAGTAAGAACCACCAAGAATTGTAGGTTTTTCATATGTGCACTGAATGCACAGCAGGGAATAACAATTATGTGCCGTGCCAGAGGTGATTATTAGGGAATTAATTTTACCTCAAGAAGTAACTGAGTATGTTGATCAGATACCAGAAAGTGGGTAATGCAATTTCAATTCTCTTTTCTCTCTGGGTGGGAGGGGAAATTGTGGTATGGAATAGGATTGAAGGTATTAAGGAAAATCTGGACTGAGATGTTAACTGCCCAGAATAATGTAGCGTTAAGCTGCTGGGACCATGCGAATTACATCTGTGGAAAACATCTGATCATGGCTGAATAGAATTATAGAATCCCTATGGTCTTTACTGACAACAGTCCCAACCAGGTCCTATCCCAGTAGTCCCACATATTTACTCTGCTAATCTTACTGACATGAAGGGGCACTTGATCATGGCCAATCAACCTAACCTGCACATATTTGGACTATGGGAGGAAACTGGAGCAACGGGAGGAAACCCATGCAGACATGGGGAGAACGTGCGAACTCCACACAGTCACCAAGGTCGGAATCAAACCCGGGGCCTGGTGCAGTGAGGAGGCAGTGTTACCCACTGTGTCACTGTGCCGCCCACTGCCACTGTGCAGGACTGTAAGGCTGGTAGATGTAGAATCCCTACAATGCAGAAGGCGGCCATTCGGCTCATTGAGCTTGCACTGACAATGACCGCACCCAGACGCTATTCCCGTAACCCCATGCATTTACCCTGCTAATCCCCCTGACACTAAGGGCCAATTTTAACAGGGCCAATCAACCTAACCCACACACCTTTGGAATGTGGGAGAAAACTGGAGCACCCGGAGGAAATCCACGCAGGCGCAGGGAGAGCGTGCAAACTCCATACAGGCAGTCACCTGAGGCTGGAATTGAACCAAGATCCCTGGCACTGTGAGGCAGCAGTGCTAACGATTGTGCCACTGTGCTGCCCTCTGGACTCTTTTTAATTATGCTTGGGAACGGGGACTTGCTCCTGAAAAGCTTTCTGAATAATAATTTGGGTGAGGTCTGTGATAAGGTGAATTGAAAGGTGTTTGTGGAAAGAACAGGGCTTATTGGACTAAAATATTGTGTTGTTTTGTAGCACCACACCTTATCTGAAAATTTTTCCTTTCGTGAGTATTCAATGTGCTTAATTACAATTTGACCTCATTTAGAGTTCTCATTTGGAATGAAATTGTCATCAAATGTGATATAGTGCTCAATGCTACGCATGCACTCAAGTGATTGGATCTGTCCAATTTGGATACTTCAACCAGCTTCTTAATCAAAGTTTTACCCAGATGCTTTTACTTATGAGTCTAACAAAAGACAGACACAGATATAAAATGCAACAAACTTCATTAAATATAGTTAACCCATAAATTACCCACTATGTATACAAGAAACACCCAGGATTCCGTTATACTACCTGGAAAGATGGCTTGGTAGGTTGTAGATACGGCCCATGAGTCCCTGTGGTTCATCTTCGTGAAGGTGATTCTCGCTGGCCGTTTCTTCCTTGCTTGTTTTCATCCTTCCTTGTTTTCGGAATTCCTTCCTTCTCTGGTCTCGATCATCTCCCGTCTCGAGTCTTCACTCCCAAGGTGCCTGGAATGCCTGTTTTATCCCCCTGTGGCTTCGTGCTTTTTCCACCTGCCCTTGGCCTTCTGCCAATGGGGTCTCGGGAAGGGGGTCTCAGCGCCCAATGCTCTACCTGATGACCTGTTGACCCGTCCCGGGTGCCTTGAAGTCTGGCCCCATGAGGCTGCGGACAGCAGGCCGGTGCATGTCAAATAGGAGCGATGATCACTTGATGGGTTATCGATAGGGCAGATCCAAACATCCCGGCAGCCTGTCTGAGTTCTGTATATTCAAACTTAGTAAGAAGTCTCACAACACCAGGTTAAAGTCCAACAGGTTTATTTGGTAGCAAATACCATAAGCAACAGGTTTATTTGGTAGCA
Source organism: Mustelus asterias (assembly GCF_964213995.1). Classification (NCBI taxonomy): domain Eukaryota; kingdom Metazoa; phylum Chordata; class Chondrichthyes; order Carcharhiniformes; family Triakidae; genus Mustelus; species Mustelus asterias. The sequence goes on along the minus strand of NC_135811.1, from coordinate 67,114,994 downwards.
AATACCATAAGCTTTCGGAGCACTGCTCCTTCGTCAGATGGGGTGGATATCTGCTCTCAAACAGTGCACAGACACAGAAATCAAGTTACAGAATACTAATTAGAATGCGAATCTCTACAACCAGCTAGGTCTTAAAGGTACAGACAATGTGGGTGGAGGGAGCATTCAACACAGGTTAAAGAGATGTGTATTGTCTCCAGACAGAACAGCTAGTGAGATTCTGCAAGATTAGGGGGAAAGCTGTGGGGGTTACTGATAATGTGACATAAATCCAACATCCCGGTTTAGGCCGTCCTCATGTATGCGGAACTTGGCTATCAGTTTCTGCTCAGCGACTCTGCGCTGTCGTGTGTCGTGATTTCTAATTAGTATTCTGTAACTTGATTTCTGTGTCTATGTACTGTTTGAGAGCAGATATCCACTCCATTTGACGAAGGAGCAGTGCTCCGAAAGCTTATGGTATTTGCTACCAAATAAACCTGTTGGACTTTAACCTGGTGTTGTGAGACTTCTTACTGTGCTTACCCCAGTCAAACGCCGGCATCTCCACATCATGACGACTATTCAAACTTAGTCCAGGTCTGATTTTCTGCAGGCTATTTGCTGGAATTGACTGTAGTTTAATTTAATTTAGAGAGCATAATTCTTTAATTTCAAATGTCGAATTTTATTTTGGACTCAACACCACACAGTGTGTGCAAAGTGATCCAAGTGCAACTCCCTCCACCTCTCCTATGGTTCCGCCACTCTCCCTGATGCACCCGCTGCTTCCCTTACAGACCTCCAAACTTCCACCCTCTGCCAATCCCCCTCCCTGCCCTGCCACCTCTCTGCCCCGCCCAACCTCCCTCCCCGCTCCCTTTCCTGCCCGCGCCCCGCCCTGCTCCCCCCGCTCCCCGCCCCCGTGCCCTGCTCCCCCCGCGCCCTGCCCCGCGGCCCGCCCACTGCCCGCCCCTGTGCCCCGCCCACTTCCCGATGAAAGGAGAAAAGTTTAAAGGGAATATTAGGGGGGGCTTCTTCACGCAGAGAGTGGTGGGAGTGTGGAATGAGCTGTCGGATAAAGTGGTAAATGCGGGGGGGTCACTTTTAACATTTAAGAAAAACTTGGACGGGTTCATGGATGAGAGGGGTGTGGAGGGATATGGTCCAAGTGCAGGTCAGTGGGACGAGGCATAAAATGGTTCGGCACAGACAAGAAGGGCCAAAAGGCCTGTTTCTGAGCTGTAATTTTCTATGGTTACTATTCCGCGCCCCCCCCAACTCCCCGCCCCCACACCGCCCCGCCCCCCACGCCCCCCCGCCTCCCCACCCCCCCCACCTCCCCGCCCACCCCACCTCCCCGCCCCCCCCACCTCCCCGCCCCCCCACCTCCCCGCCCCCCCACCTCCCCGCCCCCCAACCTCCCCGCCCCCCCAACCTCCCCGCCCCCACCACCTCCCCGCCCCCCCACCTCCCCGCCCCCCCCACCTCCCCGCCCCCCCAGCTCCTCGCCCCCCCCACCACCCCATCCCGCCCCCCCATCTCCCCGCCCCCCCATCTCCCCGCCCCCCCATCTCCCCGCCCCCCCATCTCCCCGCCCCCCCATCTCCCCGCCCCCCCATCTCCCCGCCCCCCCATCTCCCCGCCCCCCCATCTCCCCGCCCCCCCATCTCCCCGCCCCCCCATCTCCCCGCCCCCCCATCTCCCCGCCCCCCCATCTCCCCGCCCCCCCATCTCCCCGCCCCCCCATCTCCCCGCCCCCCCATCTCCCCGCCCCCCCATCTCCCCGCCCCCCCATCTCCCCGCCCCCCCATCTCCCCGCCCCCCCATCTCCCCGCCCCCCCATCTCCCCGCCCCCCCATCTCCCCGCCCCCCCATCTCCCCGCCCCCCCATCTCCCCGCCCCCCCATCTCCCCGCCCCCCCATCTCCCCGCCCCCCCATCTCCCCGCCCCCCCATCTCCCCGCCCCCCCATCTCCCCGCCCCCCCATCTCCCCGCCCCCCCATCTCCCCGCCCCCCCATCTCCCCGCCCCCCCATCTCCCCGCCCCCCCATCTCCCCGCCCCCCCATCTCCCCGCCCCCCCATCTCCCCGCCCCCCCATCTCCCCGCCCCCCCATCTCCCCGCCCCCCCATCTCCCCGCCCCCCCATCTCCCCGCCCCCCCATCTCCCCGCCCCCCCATCTCCCCGCCCCCCCATCTCCCCGCCCCCCCATCTCCCCGCCCCCCATCTCCCCGCCCCCCATCTCCCCGCCCCCCATCTCCCCGCCCCCCCATCTCCCCGCCCCCCCATCTCCCCGCCCCCCCATCTCCCCGCCCCCCATCTCCCCGCCCCCCATCTCCCCGCCCCCCCACCTCCCCGCCCCCCACCTCCCCGCCCCCCCAACCTCCCCGCCCCCACCACCTCCCCGCCCCCCCACCTCCCCGCCCCCCCCACCTCCCCGCCCCCCCAGCTCCTCGCCCCCCCCACCACCCCATCCCGCCCCCCCATCTCCCCGCCCCCCCATCTCCCCGCCCCCCCATCTCCCCGCCCCCCCCTCTCCCCGCCCCCCCCTCTCCCCGCCCCCCATCTCCCCGCCCCCAGACCCCTCTGCCCGCCCCCAGACCCCTCTGCCCGCCCCCAGACCCCTCTGCCCGCCCCCAGACCCCTCTGCCCGCCCCCAGACCCCTCTGCCCGCCCCCAGACCCCTCTGCCCGCCCCCAGACCCCTCTGCCCGCCCCCAGACCCCTCTGCCCGCCCCCAGACCCCTCTGCCCGCCCCCAGACCCCTCTGCCCGCCCCCAGACCCCTCTGCCCGCCCCCAGACCCCTCTGCCCGCCCCCAGACCCCTCTGCCCGCCCCCAGACCCCTCCTTTCCAACCCTCTATCCTCCCCCCAACCATCTCTATTCCAATCATCAGGCCATGGGGTCTCACTGATCTGGTTTCTCAGAATTGCAGTTAAATGATGGATACAGAGCAATACACTTCCTGTTGCCTTTTTCTGGTCATTTATTTGCAGATTGAAACTATTACTCAAGCATTTATCTTTGTGAAACATTGATCTTCAATTAGAAACAGCAAGATGTGAAACTGCAATTGAGTTTTTATGTTCTTTAAGTTTTAACTTCCAAGAGTTTATTCCGTTGACAGGGACTCGAGCATGATGGTTCAATGTCCACTGAAAAAAATGCCATTCACTCCAGAAATGTCTTTCCTATGTGTGATGTTCTGCAGTAAATTAAAAGTAAAAAAATGAGTATCTATGTTCATGCAAACACATTCCATTATCTTTTGATAGTTGTATTCTATTTTCTAAACCAAAGAATGTGTTTTTACATAGCTCAATTCAAGACCTGTCAAGCTCCCAAAGAGCTTTGCAGCCAATTAAGTACTTTTTGAATTATAATCTGTGCATTGTATAATGTCAATTATTACCAATTTTAAAAGTTTTTTTATTCAGTTCAAATTGGGTTTCTGACATTGACACTTTGCATAAGTGACATTATTGTCAGTATTTGTCCTTCAGTAGATTATATAGGAGTTAATTACTTATTTGAGACTGGGATGTAATTCCTTTGTTTATTCTGTTAATGTGATAATTGAACTCTGAGCAGTGATTTATGCACTTGAAGTGTGTTGGTTGGTAACCGAGGTGATTGGTACTGCCTAAAGTTTAGACAATACAAGACTCATGAGGCAGGTATCTCTGTACAGAGGCGTAACTTTATTTAAACCAGCAGCTGCCAGGAGACCATCAAAGGGTCAGGACAGCTCTGAGATAAAGCTGTTAAACCTCTCTGATGAAATCTGATGTATACAATTCAAAATAGATTAATTATAAGTTTTCTTATCAATAATTCCCACCTTTCAGTAACTTTAAATCAATCATCTTCAGGATACGCAAATCAACAATAACACCTGTCAAATTCTTTAGCCAATCGCATTCCACTCCTCAGCATAGTGGTACTTTATTAATCTGTGAATCCGGAAGCTAACTTCTGTCTTGGTTTATCCAACTCCCAGTTGCCCAGTAGCCTAAGATACTCAGCCCAGAGTTCAAATAAACATTCTCATGGGCTCCCTTAAAGGTCACTGTCTAACCAGACCAACTTGTGACACCATGTCTAGGCACCAGTCTATCTTGTCCGGACAGTGAATAAAACTCTCTTCATGAAATATTATTGTGTTCTAAACTTTCTTTCTAACCTGAATCGTTAACTGATAAATCTTGCATATTTCCAAGGTTCTTTTATCCTCTCGAAATATGGCTTCACCCTAATGTCTTTTTACCATGATGCCTGGCAGTAAATTGCTTTTGACTAAAGCGAACAATATTCCTTAAAATCAATAATAATACATTCAAAATATCAGCATTGGCGTCACGGTAGCACAGTGGTTAGCACTGCTGCTTCACAGCTCCAGGGTCCCGGGTTCAATTCCCGGCTCGGGTCACTGTCTGTGTGGAGTTTGCACATTCTCCTCGTGTCTGCATGGGTTTCCTCCGAGTTGCTCCGGTTTCCTCCCACAGTCCAAAGATGTGCAGGTGAGGTTGATTGGCCAGGTTAAAAAAAAAATTGCCACTTAGAGTCCTGAGATGCGTAGGTTAGAGGGATTAGCGGGTAAATATGTGGGGGTAGGGCCTGGGTGGGATTGTGGTCGGTGCGGACTCGATGGGCCGAATGGCCTCCTTCTGCACTGTAGGGTTTCTATTCTATGATATGTGCTTTACAATCACTAACTCGTTTGAATCAATTACTACATCTCATATGTGTAAATTGCTTCTTGTTAGGCCATAAATGTATTTTAAAAGTCATTTAACTGAACGCTACTAGTTCTGTCAGTGTCTTCATGACTAATGATTTAAAAATCCTACCACCCCATTAGGGGTTCCACTTTTACAAACTTGTTTTCTATTATTTCCTTGATAGATGTATCTTGAAGATAAAATTAAATGTTGAAATTAAAACAGAAAATGCTAGAAATATCAGCAGGCCTTGCAGCATCTGTGAAGGGAGAAACAGTTAGATGCTTAATTGAAGCTGACAAGGGATTAGTAATCTGGATTCTTTGCTCAGAGGCAACTGCCAAAATCCACTGTTCACATACTGTTTGTTAAATGAAGTGCTCTTGGCTAGTTAGGCAAAGCTCTCGTTTGCTGAGGTGATCAGTTGGATCTCCTGTTCCACTGCTTTGTTTAGCTGATTGAAATACATGCCGATCTTACAGAACCATCTGATTTTGGCACTGTAATCATGGCTAAATATTTTGTGGGCATGATGACCTGGTGAGAGTGAAGGTCGAGACTTTATCCAGGAGTGGGACTTTCCTCATAGTAAAGAGGTAAGTTGGTTTAGTGTCACACATAGAGTAATGCTGTACTTGGTCTTAAATTTTCCCAGCACTGTAAACAATTTTGGGTATTCGTTTTGAAATGTAATGTTGTAATTCTCATCAGCAACTTCATCCACCTTGCAGATTAGTTTCAGTTTTAGGTATGCCTCTCTGCTTAATAGAGAACAGTCTTGATTTTGATTGACATAGAGAGATTTGAGGATTTCTTCATCTCTTTGTTTCAACTTCACCATAAACTGGCCTTTCACCTTTAACATAGTCCTTCCCAGGATCTTGTAATTAATAGATGAGGGTTGCAGTGTGATCTTTTTGAGTTATTTTACTTAATCTGATTAAATTGAAACTTCTGCTCCTGTGTCTAATCTCTGTGGGGTGCCTATCCACTTTGAGTTTAACATTCCAATATTTGTTTTCAGTGTCAGTTATTGCCCCAAGGTGGTTTAATTTCTGTTCTTGTAATTTAAGCACTTCTACTTGGCTCTGTTTTATAATTTTCACTCTCCTTTAGGTTGACAGTATTTTCAAATGGCAAATGTTTTAAGTAGCCTATTTTTCCACCATTGTGGCACTCTGTCCCTGACTTGGACATTCTTTTCATTTGTGTGGCTTATTCCTGCCACTTCAGAGACATTTTAAAATGGTTGTTGGCATGCTTTTCTCATTTTGGCAGGCTTTGGTGTACTTCTGATTTTTATGACCTACAAATTGAATGGTCTCGCTCGATCTTCTCCATGGGACGTCTCCTTCCCTGCAAATGAACACACAATTCTGTTTCCTAAGTTCAGTTTGTCTCACGATCTGCGCTGTTGTCACTAGTATTAAATCCTCCCTGGCCTAATGCAGAGGTCTGATAATGCTTTGCTTAACATCTCTACAGTAATCCTGTTGCAAATCAGCTCATCTTTTAAAATTCCATAAGAGCAGTTCCCCACCAGCCTATAGAGATCTTTGATAAACAAATCCATGCTTTTGCATGGCCACTTGTTTATTCTGTTTCATATGTTTAGAAATGGGCAGTGCAGGGTTGGTGGATAGAAATGAGAGCAATGACTCTTCTTGGAAACACTGGTGTCAATGAAATTTTGCAAGGATTTTCCATGTGACATATTTCATATTGTGAGCACTTGTCAAAGAATTACAACATAATATTATAATTAACTAACACCACCTCCTCTATATTCTATAGTGTGACCAATGTTAAAAACAGATTACAGGATTTGTGATATTCAAAGCTTAAATAGTGAACCTTGATTTACTATTATTCGATCAGCTATTTTCAAGTTATCTCTGCGAAATACTTTGTAAAACTTCAAGACTAATTTCAACTTGAGAACTACTCACATGTTTCAGAGAAACAGGAAACTACAGACCATTGAGTCTCATATTAGTGGTAGGAAAACTATTAGAGAAACTTCTGAAGGAAAGCATCTGTCTCCACTTGGAGAAGCAAAGCTTGATCAGTGATAGTCAGCATAGCTTCATCAAAGGGGGGACATGCCTAATAAATTTGATTGAATTTTTTGAGGAGGTGACTAGGTGTGTAGACAAGGGTAGTGTAGTCGATGTAGTTTATATGGATTTCAGCAAAGCTTTTGACAAGGTCCCACATGGGAGACTTGTAAAGAAGTAAATTCACATGGGATACAGGGGTAATTTGATAAAGTGGATTCAAAATTGGCTCAGTTGAAGGAGACAGAGGGTGATGACAGAAGGCTGCTTTAGTGACTAGAAGCCAATGTCAGGGATCTGTGTTGGGCCCCTCATTACTCATCATTGATATAAATGACATTGATGTCTATGTGGTGGATAGGATTAGTAATGTTGTCAGTAAAAAATACCTCTGAGACTAGTGAGTCAAAATACAGTAAGGCTTTATTCTCACAAGCTTGCGGGAGAATCTGACCCCTGAAAGCGGACAGCCAGAGTTCTCCCTGAACACAACGAAGTGTGGATATTTATACATCATGGCTTCTAATACCAGTCACGAGGCAAACTCCAGACCAGTCACGAATCAAAGTTCATTGAACAGGCTCTGGTCATGAAGCACGGCCCATCTGGCAGCCTCTGACCATAAACCAGAGTGTATCTGGCATTCTCAGGTTACGAAGCAGTCTTTGGTTTCCTGCTCTTCCCGTGGCTTTTCCTTTGAAGTGACTGGTACGATCGCGGCTGCCCCAGCGGAAGTCCTCCTTCAAATCGCACTCTATCATCTTGTAGCTGCTTTCTTGTTTAAATCACACACAAGCCTGCAGAAAAGGTAAGACTCTACAAACAACATTTACATTTGACTGTCTATCATTATAAGAATAAAAGTTAAAGAATTAATAACTTGTATTGATGTCAGAAGCCTGGGGAGATTAGCCACAATGAAGGGTTATGTTTGTGATACATTCTAGGTACAAAGTTCAACCCTTTAGGTACAGAAGACATTCACCCTTTCCCTTCTTCAGTAAGTTTGCGGATGACACAAAGATTGGCTGGGTAGTTAATGGTGAGGTTGAGTGTCTTGGGCTACATGAAGATATAGATGGAATGGTCAAATGGGCAGATAAGTGGCAGATGGAATTTAACCCTGTAAAGTGTGAGGAGATGCACTTTGGAAGGAGTAATTTGACAAGAAAGTACTCGATGAATGGTCGGACACTAGAAAGTTCAGTGGAACCAAGGGACTTTGACGTGTTTGTCCACAGATCTCTGAAAGCGGAAGAGCATGTTCGTAGGGTGTTGAAAAAGGCATATGGGACAGTTGACTTTATCAATCGAGGCATAGGTTACAAAAGCAGGGAAGCCATGTTGGAGTTGTATAGAACTTTGGTGAGGCCACAGCAAGAGTACTGTCGCTGCATTATCGGAAGGATGTGATTGCACTGGAGGGAGTGCAGAGGAGATTCACCAGGATGCTGCCTGGGATGGAACATTTAAGCTATGAAGAGAGGTTGGGTACGCTTGGGTTGTTATCTTTGGAGCAGAGAAGACTGACGGGTGACCTGATCGAGGTGTACAAGATTATGAGGGACATGAACAGGGTGAATAAGGTGCAGCTATTCAATCAGTCACAAGGGGAGAAAGGGTCAAGATGAGGGGCAGGAGGTTTAGGGGGATGTGAGGAAAAACCTTTTAACCCAGAATGTGGTGACAGTCTGGAATGTGTTGCCTGGAAGGTGGTATTGGCGGGTTGCCTCACATCCTTTAAAAAGTATCTGGATGGGCACTTGGCAGATCATAACATTCAGGACTATGGGCCAAGTGCTGGCAGATGGGATTAGGTGGCAGCTCAGGTGTTTCTAATGTGTCAGTGCAGGCTCGATGGGCTGAAGGGCCTCTTCTGCACTGTATGATTCTATGATTAAAATCTGCAAAACCATTCCTTTCATCCACTCACAATTGACTTACCCCATGTTGCAAATGTCGATGCTCCTAGAAGTAAATTCTTCAGTGTTGTTAATTGTGCATAATCCTGATTGAGTCTGTAGAGTAGCGTGATTTAAGGCTTTCAATTCCATTTAAATTTGATGTTTCCACTGCATTCTGTGTGCAATGAGGAAGAAAGGTGATATCTATCTCCCAGCATACAGATGCATTAACAGATAGCGTAATGATCTTTCTTGAAATGAGACGTGGTAATCCAACTAACTGCATATCCTTGGTTGCAGCATTACTATTACTGACATTCTGAGTTACCAATGCAGCAGATTTGATACCAATTTTACAGCACTTCATTTCCTCTGTTCCCTCTGTGAAAATTTCATTTACTTTCAGTTCTTCAAAGATCTTGGGTGAACTTTAATGCTGATTTTTTGGCAGGGAGGGGGAATTAAATGGGCATGGACATCTTACATGGGCATGGATACCTTGATGTGGAGATGCCGGCATTGGACTGGGGTAAACACAGTAAGAGTTTTAACAACACCAGGTTAAAGTCCAACAGGTTTATTTGGTAGCAAATGCCATTAGCTTTTGGAGCGCTGCTCCTTCGTCAGATGGAGTGGAAATCTGCTCTCAAACAGGGCACAGAGACACAAAATCAAGTTACAGAATACTGATTAGAATGCGAATCTCTACAGCCAACCAGGTCTCAAAGATACAGACAATGTGAGTGGAGGGAGCATTAAGCACAGGTTAAAGAGATGTGTATTGTCTCCAGACAGGACAGCCAGCAAGTCCAGGAGGCAAGCTGTAGGGGTTACTGATAGTGTGACATAAACCCAACATCCCGGTTTAGGCCGTCCTCATGTGTGCGGAACTTGGCTATCAATTTCTGCTCAGCGACTCTGCGCTGTCGTCTGTCGTGAAGGCCGCCTTGGAGAACGCTTACCCGAAGATCAGAGGCTGAATGCCCGTGACCGCTGAAGTGCTCCCCAACAGGAAGAAAACAGTCTTGCCTGATGATTGTCGAGCGGTGTTCATTCATCCATTGTCGTAGCGTCTGCGTGGCTTCCCCAATGTACCATGCCTTGGGACATCCTTTCCTGCAGCGTATCAGGTAGACAACGTTGGCCGAGTTGCAAGAGTATGTACCATGTACCTGGTAGATGGTGTTCTCACGTGAGATGATGGCATCCGTGTCGATGATCCGGCACGTCTTGCAGAGGTTGCTGTGGCAGGGTTGTGTGGTGTTGTGGTCACTGTTCTCCTGAAGGCTGGGTAGTTTGCTGCGGACAATGGTCTGTTTGAGGTTGTGTGGTTGTTTGAAGGCAAGAAGTGGGGGTGTGGGGATAGCCTTGGCGAGATGTTCGTCTTCATCAATGACATGTTGAAGGCTCCAGAGGAGATGCCGTAGCTTCTCCGCTCCGGGGAAGTACTGGACGATGAAGGGTACTCTGTCCACCGTGTCCCGTGTTTGTCTTCTGAGGAGGTCGGTGTGGTTTTTCGCTGTGGCGCGTCGGAACTGTCAACTTTTAAGTGGGCAGTTAAGGGCCTTTTCCACTACCCTAGTATTCAGCCAGTGTTGGGTGAGGTACCTACCTTTTGGCAGCCCAAAAATCAAGTCCTGTCGTGGTTGGCTTCATAGGGGTGGGAGAGGTTGGGGGGGAGGAGTGTGGGCAGAGTCTCTCATTCAAAGGTGCTCAATATCTGATTGAGTGATTCAGCATTGAGAAGGGGAGGCCCATTGAGAGCCAACTATGTCCCTTTCCTGTCGACTATCATACCCACGACCCTCACCCTGCCATCACTTACCTGTGGCCTGTGTCTCTCGGCAATCCTGGGCTTCAGGTGGGTGCATTGTGGCAGCTGCTATTGTTCCCAGTGACAATGATGAGCAATGTACACCTTCCAGCCTCTGATTGGCTGGCAGGTATTGCTGGTGGGGGTGGGGTAGTTTCTGTCCCCAGGGTTCTTGACCCCGGGGAAGTTCTGTTTCTACCCAGTTAACAGCCTGTGAAGCACTTAATTTAATATGCCTTCCCAAAAGGAGGCAACACGGGGCTCTCGCTGGTGAAGACCCCTGTCATTTCCATTAAATGATGTGGAGATGCCGGCGTTGGACTGGGGTAAACACAGTAAGAAGTCTCCCAACACCAGGTTAAAGTCCAACAGGTTTATTTGGTAGCAAAAGCCACTAGCTTTCGGAGCGCTGCTCCTTCGTCAGGTGAGTGGGAGTTCTGTTCACATACAGGGCATATAAAGACAAACTCAATTGACAAAATAATGGTTGGAATGCGAGTCTTTATAGGTAATCAAGTCTTAAGTGGAGAGAGGGTTAAGCACAGGTTAAAGAGATGTGTATTGTCTCCAGCCAGGACAGTTAGTGAGATTTTGCAAGCCCAGGCAAGTCATGGGAGTTACAGATAGTGTGACATGGACCCAAGATCCCGGTTGAGGCCGTCCTCATGTGTGCAGAACTTGGCTATCAGTCTCTGCTGAGCGACTCTGTGCTGTTGTGTGTCGTGAAGGCCGCCTTGGAGAATACCCGAAGATCAGAGGCCGAATGCCCGTGACCGTTGAAGTTTTCCCCAACAGGAAGAGAACACTCTTGCCTGGTGATTTCGAGTGGTGTTCATTCATCCGTTGTCGTAGCGTCTGCATGGTCTCCCCAATGTACCATGCATCGGGACATCCTTTCCTGCAGCGTATCAGGTAGACAACGTTTAACTTCCATTAAATGATTCCCCTTATTCCCCATGTCTCTTACAGGTTTAATTGATGGCTATCATCTCTCCTCTGAAATTGTTCCACACCTAGTTGTCCCTACATTATTAAAATGTTTGATCACTGTTGTTTTTTAAATGGAATTCTTCATAGCTGCGATTGTTAGAACTATCCTCAAAAGCCTTATTTTCACCATGCTGTATATCTCAGCTGTTGTTTTAACACCTGACATCAAGTTTAAAGGTAGGGTTTTGCTACTGTATCTGGGGGCTTTTTCTTTCATGTCCTGCATTCCTGGGTAGGATATTAAAACATTTATTGTTTGATCGTTGCTCCTCCTCCTATAATGTTTGATCACTTACTCCTTTGCAACTAAACTTGTCCATTTTTATTTTATCTTTACAATTACGATTGGTGTGCCGTCATCATAGCTGCTGTGCTTCATCATTCTTCCTCCCTACACCATGGCTGTGTTGAAATTTACACCCATCATGCTGTTTCATTGGGTGCTTCAACTGAAAGTCCCTAATTTGGTTTGTCTTCCATTATGATTTTTTAACATTTTGGGCAGGATTTTCCAGCTGCTTTCCAAATTTTCCAGTTCTGCCTGCAATGATGTCCATGGCTGGTGGGGGTGGCTTTCATTTCACTCAGTGCTTTCTGATTTACTTTGTCTTCTTTTATCAGTCTTGCTTTTAAAATTGACTATTTGGCCAAACTCTCCTGGTTTCAATTTTCAGAGAAAAGCTTTCATTATATAAGTTTGCTTTGTGAAGTTACATGAAATTTTATTTTTCCCTTCCCTTATTTAAGTTTCTGGCCTTTCTATCAACTGGAGTTAAGAGTGAGAGTGGCTGAACTTCCCCCAATCCCCCAGAAATGTCATTCTTGAACCTTTGTTAATGTTTTTGTGGGGGATCTGCTGTGATGCAAGTTGATAGAATACCTTTGAACGGAACAAAAACAGAAAATGCTGAAAAATCTCAATGAGTCTGACAGCATTTGTGGAGAGAAAATGTCTCTACTTTCTGAGGAGGCTAAGGAAATTTGGCATGTCCACTACAACTCTCACCGATTTGCACCACAGAAAACATCCTGTCCGGATGTATCACAGCTTGGTATGGCTCCTGCTCTGACCAAGACTGCAAGAAACTACGAAGGTTTGTGAACGTAGCCCAGTCCATCACTCAAACCAGCCTCCCATCCATTGACTCCGTCAATTCCAATGCCTTGGGAAAGCAGCCAGCATAATTAACCACCCCATACACCCCGGACATACTCTCTTCCACCTTCCATCGGAAAAGGAATACAAAAGTCTGAGGTCACACACCAACCAACTCAACAACAACTTATTCCCTGCTACCATTAGATTTTTGAATAGATCTACCTGATATTAAGTTGATCTTTCTCTCCACCTAGCTACGACTGGAACACTGTATTCTGAACTCTCTCCTTTCCTTCTCCCCTCTGTACTTTGAACGGTATGCTTTGTATAGTCTGTAAGAAACAATACTTTTCACTGTATCCCAATACATGTGACAATAATAAATCAAATCAAAGAATAGAGATAATGTTTCGAGTCTGGCTGACCCTTTGTCAGGATGAACCTTCGAATACCTGTGAATGGGATTGGTTTATTGATAGAGCAATAGTAACCTTATTTCTAAAAGACACTTGGACCAAACACTGTCCTGTTCTCGATGAGCATCCACTTTCTCGAACATGTCGGTGGAGAGTGATCAGCAAAAAGAGCCTTGGCTTACTTTTTCCCATCAGTAGTGTTGCATCCGATTGCAGCGAGTTGATTGAGAGTATTTAACTCAGTACAGAACCCATGCAGCTCGCCAAGTGTCTTCCTGGTCTGCACAGCTAGAAGCTGGAGAGTAATTATTAGAGAACCTTTCAGAAAGTTCATTCAACTGTTCCAATTTTCTTTTCAACATAAAGCCTCATAATTCATACAGTTTTATGTGATTCTGGAAATTTATATTTGGATGAGTGAGCAAAATCATTTGTGTTTTGTAAAATTCTGTTGCTAGCAGAAAACATTCCTCCTCCTTCTTGAATGCTCAGCAAATTAAACCAAGTCAATTCCAATTTTTACCAAAGACTACAGAATATTTTTCATCTCATCTAGTTCTATTCATGTAAGATCCTAGAAGTAATTTTTTGAAAGAATGAATCATGGTCTGCAATACAAAGACTTGGAATGTTTTTTCTAATGTTGTCTGGAATCCTAGCACTTCTACAATATTAATCAGCAAAATGATTGTCCTTTTTGTATCCCCCCTTTTTATTTGTTCAGTTTTGCAAATGAGTACCTTATTGGTATGCAGAGCTTATTTAGGTCCAAGATTCACAACTGCTGCAGCATTAACCTGAGGACGTGTGCTTGTTATTTGTGTGTGTGTTTTTTTGATAGTAAGATACCGTTCACTACTTGGTGAATATATTTTCTTGGGGTTTACTGAATGAACAGACTGGAGATTTCACTTTGTACACAATTGACAATTGCACTCACTTAAAAAAGTATTTTTCCCGTTTTCCAACTCATTGATCCATACATTATGAAACATAACATTTGCCATAAACTGATACAATTGAGTAATGGTGTAATCCTATTTTTTAAAAAAACAAAGCTTTATAAAATTCCTTGTTATATTTTTGAGTGGTAACTTTAGAAATATTATTACAGCTGGATTTTCTTTCTATTTATTCAAGGAATGTGGGCTTTGCTGGTTCGGCCGGTATTCATTGTCCTTCCAGAATTGGGCTTGAGAAGGTGGTAGTGAACCGCTGCAGTCCGTCATGTATGTACACCCAGTGTTGTTAGGGATGGGGTTCCCAGGACTTTGACCCAGTGACAATGAAGGATAGGCAATATATTTCCAAGTCAGGATGGTGAATGGCTTGGAGGGGAACTTGTAGATGGTGGTGTTCCCATACATCTGCTACTCTTGTCCTTCGAGATGGTAGCATTTGTGGATTTGGAAGGTACTGTCTAAGGAACCTTAGTGAGTGCCTCTAGTGCATCTTGTAGATGGTGCACACTGCTGCTGCTTTTTGTTGGTGGTGGATGGAGTGAATGTTAGCGGATGGGGTGCCAATCAAGCAGGCTGCTTTTTCTTGGATGGTGTTAAGTTTCTTCAGTGTTTTTGGAGCTGCAATCATCTAGACAAGCAAAGCATATTCTATCACACTGCTCATTGGTGCCTTATCAATGCTGGAAAGGCTTTGGGGAGCCAGGAGGTGAGTTACTTGCTGGAGGATTCCTAGCCTCTGACCAGCTCTTGTAGTCACAGCATTAAATGGCTAGTCCAGTTAAGTTTCTGGTCAGTGGTTTCCCTATGTGTTGATGGTGGGGGATCAGTGATGGTAATATCATTGAATGTCAAACGGTGAAAATGAGTCTCTCAAAACATGCAAACATTTTAATTCTTTGTTAATCTACCACCTGTGTGCAACTCAATACTAAATTACTGAAAAACATATTTTAAAAATATACAGACCTATTTTCCTTGGCAAAATTGGAAATAGGTTTCTAAATGTACTGTTTGTGTCCTTGTTACCCACAAGATCCAGTTTAATTTTTGAAGCCTCCTCAAAGGCCAGCCAATGAATGCAATTAATGAAAACTCCCAAAGGCATTTAACATGGGAGTTAGGGGCAGGAGTAGGCTATTCGACCCCTCCATCTGCTCCACAATTCACACCATTTCCCCCCAAAACCACCATATCCTTTGATTGCTTTAATATCTAGAAATCTATTGATCTCGATATACTCGCGACCATGCCTCCACAGCCTTTTGTGATAAAGAATTCCACAGATTCACCACCCTATGAATGAAGAAATTCCTCCTCATCTCAGTCATCAATAGCCTTGTTGAATTTTTATGCTTCAGTGAGATCACCCCTCATCCTTAACTCCTGTCCTATCCCTGTAACCCCACTTATTTACCCCACTAATCGCCCTAAACTACACAACTTGAGACACCAGAGGACAATTTAGCATGGCCAATCCACCTAACCTATACATCTTTGGACTGTGGGGAAAAAACCAGAGTATCCAGAGGAAACCCACTCAGACACGGGAAGATTGTGAAAACTCCACACAGTTACCCCAGGCCCAAATTGAATTTAGGAATATATTTATTATAGCTTTACCTCAAAGGTTGAACACTTATTTCATAATTCTTCTGTCTTTATTTTTAAAAATAATGCACAATTTTACCAGACTCTTCAGCTTGAAGTAATGGTCCATAAACTCAGGGCCTATCTACTCTGCTCCAAAATTCAGTGTTCCTCTGTATTTTCCTAGTCAGTGGGCAGATATTTAGTGTCGGGATTGTGCTTCCCATCACACCAAGGAAATGGTTTGTTCCTGAAGTAGAGGTGCTCATAAGTGATAAATTTGGACCCCTCATGACTGTGTTGCTGTGCCTTCAGGTAGTGGTTCAACATACAGACATTTGCAGTGAGAATTGCAACAACAAAGCTCAGGAACTTCCACATCAGTGCTGGGCAGAAGAACCCGATTCCAGCCCAGCAGTGTAACTTTATAGATCTCTTCCTTTGATTTAATACAACAATGCAGTAGTGTGTACCATCTACAAGATGCATTGGAACAACTCAACAAGGTTCCTTTGGCAGCATCTTCGAAACCTATCTTCTCTACCATCCAGAAGGACAAGGGCGGCAGATGTATGGGAACACCACCACCTGCAAGTTCCCCACCATGCCACTCACCAAATTGTTGTTCCTTCACTTTTGCTGTATCAAAATCCTGGAATTCCCTTCCTGACAGCACTGTAGGTGTATCTACATGAAGTGGACTACAGCGGTTGAAGAAAATGGTTCACCACCACCTTCTCAAGGGCAATTAGGGTTGGGCAATAAATGATGGTCTTGCCAATGATTCTTATATCCCATGAATGAATAAAGAAAAATTCAATGGCATTACCATCGCTGAATCCTCCACCATCCATCCCTTAGGGTTTATCCATAGATGTTTACAGCATGGAAGGAGGCCAGTCAGCCCATCATATACATGCTGGTCAGCAAAGATCTGACTGCACTAAACCCATTTTCCAAGCTTGGCCCATCGCCCTGGAGGTTATGATAAGTGAATATCTAAATGCTTAAATGTTATGAGAATTTCTGACTCTGCCACCCTTTCAGGCAGTGACTTCCAGACACTCACCACCCTCTGGGTGAAAAGAATTCTCCTCAACTTCCCTCTTAGTCTTCTGTATCTAACCAATCTATCTAAATCTATGTCCTCTGGTTATTGACCCCTTTACTAATTGGAGGAAGTATCTTCCTATTGATCCTACCTATGTCCCTCCATGATCTTGTACATCTCTGTCAGATTCCCTCTCAACCTCCGCTCCTTCAAGAAAAACAGTTCCAACCTATCCAAACTCTCCCTCACAATTCAGACCCTAAAGTCCAGGCAGCATCCTGGTAAATCTCCTCTGTGCCCTCTCCAGTGCAATCCCATCCTTCCTACTATGTGGTAACTAGGAAGGACGTTGTGGGAGGCTAGGGAGGAAACTGTGGGTTCCCTAGCAGAGATATTTGAATCATCGGCGGCCACAGGTTAGGTGTCTGAAGATTGGAGGGTGGCAAATGTTGTGCCTTTGTTTAAACGGGCTGCAGGGAAAAGCGTGGGAACTACAGGCTGGTGTGTCTAACATCTGATGACACAAAGGTTGGAGGTACTGTGGATAGTGTGGAGGGATGTCAGAAGTTGCAGTGAGACATTGATAGGGTGCAAGACTGGGCGGAGAAGTGGCAGATGGAGTTCAACCCAGATAAGTGTGAGGTGGTTTATTTTGGCAGGTCAAATAGGATGGCGGAATATAATATTAATGGTAGGACTCTTGGCGGTGTAGAAGATCAGAAGGATCTTGGGGTCCGAGTTCATAGGATGCTCAAAGCAGCTGTGCAGGTTGAAGCTGTGGTTAAGAAGGCATATGGTGTACTGGCCTTCATCAATCGAGGAATTGAGTTTAGAAGTCATGAGATAATGTTGCAGCTATATAGGACCCTGGTCAGACCCCACTTGGAGTACTGTGCCCAGTTCTGGTCGCCTCATTACAGGAAGGATGTGGAAGCCATAGAAAGGGTGCAGAGGAGATTTACAAGGATGTTGCCTGGGTTGAGGAGCATGCCTTATGAGGATAGGTTGAGTGAGCTTGGCCTTTTCTCCTTGGAGAGATGAGGGGTGACCTGATAGAGGTGTATAAGATGTTGAGAGGTATTGATCGAGTGGACAGTCAGAGGCTTTTTGCCAGGGCTGAAATGGTTGCCACAAGAGGACACAGGTTTAAGGTGTTGGGGAGTAGGTACAGAGGAGATGTCAGGGGTAAGTTTTTCACTCCGAGGGTGGTGGGTGCGTGGAATGGGCTGCCAGCAACGGTGGTGGAGGCGGATTCGATAGGGTCTTTTAAGAGACTTTTGGATAAGTACATGGAACTTAGTAAGATAGAGGGTTATAGGTAAGCCTAGTAATCGCTAAGGTAGGGACATGTTCGGCACAACTTTGTGGGCTGAAGGGCCTGTATTGTGCTGTAGTCTTTCTACGTTCTATCTAGTGGGTAAGCTGTTGGAAGGTATTCTGAGAGACAGGATATACAGGCATTTAGAGAGGCAAGGACTGATTAGGGACAGTCAGCGTGGCTTTGTGAGTGGAAAATCATGTCTCTCAAATTTGATTGAGTTTTTTAAAGGGGTAACCAAGAAGGTAGATGAGGGCAGTGCAGTTGATGATGTCTACATAGACTTTAGCAAGGCCTTTGACAAGGTACCGCATGGTAGGTTGTTGCATAAGGTTAAATCTCACGGGATCCAGGGTGCGGTAGCCAATTGGATACAAAATTGGCTTGATGAGGGTGGTTGTCGAGGATTGCTTTTCAAACTGGAGGCCTGTGACCAATGGTGTGCCTCAGGGATCGGTGCTGGGTCCACTGTTATTTGTCATTTATATTAATGATTTGGATGAGAATATAGGAGGCATGGTTAGTAAGTTTGCAGATGACACCAAGTTTGGTGGCGTTGCGGACAGTGAATAAGGTTACCTAGGATTGCAATGGGATCTTGATCAATTGGGCCAATAGGCTGATGAATGGCAGATGGAGTTTAATTTAGATAAATGCGAGGTGACGCATTTTGATAGATTGAACCAGAGCAGGACTTACTCAGTTAATGGTAAGGCAGTGGGGAGAGTTATTGAACAAAGAGCTCTTGGGGTACAGGTTCATAGCTCCTTGAAAGTGGAGTCACAGGTGGACAGATTGGAGAAGAAGGCACTCGGCATGCTTGATTTCATCGGTCAGAACACTGAATACAAGAGTTGGGACGTCTTGTTGAAGTTGTACAAGACATTGGTAAGGCCACACTTGGAATACTGTGTACAGTTCTGGTCATCCTTTTATAGAAAGGATATTATTAAACTAGAAAGAGTGCAGAAATGATTTACGAGGATGCTACCAGGACTTGATGGTTTGAGTTATGAGAAGAGGCTGGATAGACTGGGACTTCTTTCTCTGGAGCGTAAGAGGCTGAGGGGTGATCTTATAGAGGTCTATAAAATAATGGGGCATAGATCAGCTCGATAGTCAACATATTTTCCCAAAGGTATGGGAATCTAAAACTAGAGGGCATAGTTTTAAGTTGAGAGGGGCAATTCTTTCACACACAGGGTGGTGAGTGTCTGGAATAAACTGCCAGAGGTAGTAGTAGAGGCGAGTACAATTTTGTCTTTTAAAAAGCATTTAGGCAGTTACATGGGTAAGATGGGTATAGAGGGATATGGGCCAAACATGGGCAATTGGGACGAGCTTAGTGGTTTAAAAAAAAGGCATCATGGACAAATTGGGCCAAAGGGCCTGTTTCCATGCTGTAAATCTCTATGAATCTATCGCTAGAAGTATAAGCAGCACTCCAATTGTGGCCTAACCAGCATTTTTTTACACTCCAGCATGACCTCACTGCTCTCGTATTCTATGCCTCGGCTAATAAGGGCAAGTATTCCACATACCTCCACATACAGGGTGTACAGGTACACAGGTCACTGGCATTCTAACAGACATCCTGATTTTAATTTTCTCTTCCCTCCAGGAACAAGATGCCATTGAATTATTTATGGCATGGGGGGGGGGGGCCTTTCTGCCCATTAAATCACATCAGCTCTTCATGAGCAATCCAGACAATCCCACTTGATCGCCAGAGCCTTGTGGTTTATTACGTTCAAGTGTCCATCCAATTTCCTTTTGAAATCATTGAGTTTTTTCGTTTCTATTACCCTCATGGGCGGTGTGAAAAATGTTGTTCCTCACATTTCCTCGGCATCTCTTACCCAAGTCCTTAACTCTGTGCTTCATAATCCTTGTACTATCCGCTAATGGGAATGGTGGAGAAGGTAGTCAAGAAGGCATACGTAATGCTTGCCTTCATCGGCCTGGGAATTGAGTTTAAAAATTGGCAAGTCATGTTGCAGCTTTTTAGAACCTTAGTTAAGCCGCACTTGGAATATAGTGTTCGATTCTGATCGCCACACTACCAGAAGGATGTGGAGGCTTTGGAGAGGGTACAGAAAAGATTTACCAGGATGTTGTCTGATATGGAGGGCATTAGATATGAGGAGAGGTTGGAGAAACTGGGTTTGTTCTCACTGGAACAACGGAGGTTGAGGGGCGACCTGATAGAAGTCTACAAGATTATGGGAGGCATGGACAGAGTGGATAGTCAGAAGCTTTTTCCCAGTATGGAAGAGTCAATTACTAGGGGGCACAGGTTTAAAGTGCGAGGGGCAAGGTTTAAAGGAGATGTATGAGGCAGACTTTTTACAGTAAGAAGTTTAACAACACCAGGTTAAAGTCCAACAGGTTTATTTGGTAGCAGAAGCCACACAAGCTTTCGAGGCTCTGAGCCCCTTCTTCAGGTGAGTGGGAATTCTGTTCACAAACAGAATTTATAAGACACAGACTCAATTTACATGAATAATGGTTGGAATGCGAATACTTACAACTAATCCAGTCTTTAAGAAACAAAACAATGGGAGTGGAGAGAGCATCAAGACAGGCTAAAAAGATGTGTATTGTCTCCAGACAAGACAGCCAGTGAAACTCTGCAGGTCCACGCAACTGTGGGAGTTACAAATAGTGTGACATAAATTCTGATTCTAGGATCGCATGATAAAGACTCAGGAGGAAAAAAGCAGAAATATTTATGTGAAATAGTGTGACATAAACCCAATATCCCGGTTGAGGCCGTCCTTGTGTGTGCGGAACCTGGCTATCAGTTTCTGCTCCGCGACTCTGCGCTGTCGTGTGTCGCGAAGGCCGCCTTGGAGAACGCTTACCCGAATATCAGAGGCCGAATGCCCGTGACCGCTGAAGTGCTCCCCAACAGGAAGAGAACAGTCTTGCCTGGTGATTGTCGAGCGGTGTTCATTCATCCGTTGTCGCAGCGTCTGCATAGTTTCCCCAATGTACCATGCCTCGGGACATCCTTTCTTGCAGCGTATCAGGTAGACAACGTTGGCCGAGTTGCAAGAGTATGTACCGTGTACCTGGTGGATGGTGTTCTCACGTGAGATGATGGCATCTGTGTCGATGATCCGGCACGTCTTGCAGAGGTTGCTGTGGCAGGGTTGTGTGGTGTCTTGGTCACTGTTCTCCTGAACAGCTGCAAGAAAGGATGTCCCGAGGCATGGTACATTGGGGAAACTATGCAGACGCTGCGACAACGGATGAATGAACACCGCTCGACAATCACCAGGCAAGACTGTTCTCTTCCTGTTGGGGAGCACTTCAGCGGTCACGGGCATTCGGCCTCTGATATTCGGGTAAGCGTTCTCCAAGGCGGCCTTCGCGACACACGACAGCGCAGAGTCGCGGAGCAGAAACTGATAGCCAGGTTCCGCACACACAAGGACGGCCTCAACCGGGATATTGGGTTTATGTCACACTATTTCACATAAATATTTCTGCTTTTTTCCTCCTGAGTCTTTATCATGCGATCCTAGAATCAGAATTTATGTCACACTATTTGTAACTCCCACAGTTGCGTGGACCTGCAGAGTTTCACTGGCTGTCTTGTCTGGAGACAATACACATCTTTTTAGCCTGTCTTGATGCTCTCTCCACTCCCATTGTTTTGTTTCTTAAAGACTGGATTAGTTGTAAGTATTCGCATTCCAACCATTATTCATGTAAATTGAGTCTGTGTCTTATAAATTCTGTTTGTGAACAGAATTCCCACTCACCTGAAGAAGGGGCTCAGAGCCTCGAAAGCTTGTGTGGCTTCTGCTACCAAATAAACCTGTTGGACTTTAACCTGGTGTTGTTAAACTTCTTACTGTGTTTACCCCAGTCCAACGCCGGCATCTCCACAAGCAGACTTTTTACACAGAGGGTGGTGGGTGCCTGGAACTCGCTGCCAGGGAGGGTAGGGTAGTGGAGGCAGATACAATAGTGACTTTTAAGGGGCGTCTTGACAAATACAGGAATAGAGGGATATGATCACTGGAAGGGTAGGGGGTTTTCGTTAAGTCGGGCAGCATGGTCGGTGCAGGCTTGGAGGGCCGAAGGGCCTGTTCCTGTGCTGTAATTTTCTTTGTTCTTTGTGCTCCTTAACCACCGGGATCTGTGGATATGCACTCCAAAGTCCCTTTGATCTTCAGTACTTTCAAAGGTACTACCATTCATATTGTAATCCTTTGCCTTGTTAGCCCTCCACAAGTGCATTACCTCATACTTTTACGGGATGAATTCAATTTGCCACTGCTCTGTCCATCTGACCAGTCCATTATATCCTCCTGCAATCTATAACTAGCCTCCTCACTTTTAAACTCCTCCAATTTTCTTATCATCCATTCCCATTAGCGGATAGTGCAAGGATTATGAAGCACAGAGTTAAGGACTTGGGTAAGAGATGCCGAGGAAATGTGAGGAACAACATTTTTCACACCGCCCATGAGGGTAGTGGAAACGAAAAAACTCAATGATTTCAAAAGGAAATTGGATGGACACTTGAACGTAATAAACCACAAGGCTCTGGCGATCAAGTGGGATTGTCTGGATTGCTCATGAAGAGCTGATGTGATTTAATGGGCAGAAAGGCCCCCTCCTAGGCCGTAAATAATTCAATGGCATCTTGTTCCTGGAGGGAAGAGAAAATGAAAATCAGGATGTCTGTTATGCTAGAGGCAGGCATCAGATCCCACGTAAAAGCCTGCTTTATAACCATTGGTGTTGATCCTTGAGACAGATGAAACTGACAGGGTAGTTATGGATAGGATCCAGCAGTGGAAGCATATTTAATGACAGCACCCTCCAATAGGAAGAAACTTCTCAGCTGCTTGAACAGAAGGGGAAGAAATGTCGGGGAATAAAACTGCTCAAAAAGCTTACATGTGAACGATGATTGAGGTAGTGAAGTTCCTGAGTCTGATTAGAGAGTGAGAGGGAAATGGTAGAGGTATTTCTGAAAGATCAAATCTAGCAATTCCCAGGCCAGTAGAACATCCCAATGGCACTGAACAAGGGCAGTGATGGTACTACCTGAGTGATCCAAGAGGATCTGCACGCTGCTCCAAATGTAACTTGGTATTATATAAAAAGTTGGAACAATGACTGCATCATCTCTAAGTGCTATAAAAATGTCCTTTTTAACTGCTAAAGCAGGGGATTACACAAACATTGCATTACTGGCCACAATCCAGTCCAAAGTAAACTCAGACAATTGACATTACGTAAGGTTGGTATAATGCAAACAAATCAAATGAGTGACATTTTAGGGAACCATTTGTCATGTGCTAGGTTATTTTGGCTGTAGCAACAGATGGTGATATCTTTCACTGAGTCAGTTATTTTTATGGTACAGTGCAATCTATGGTTTACTCTTTCTCCAATTTGTTTAAACAAATTCTTTTGACCTTTCACCTAGTCTGCATGGCTGTTTTTCCTCAGATTTCCTGTTACGTCATTTTCTGGTTTTCTCAAGTGTATGCTTCTTGGGCCAGAAGATAGTGAGTAAAATGCCTGCAATTCAAATGATGAAACGAGCCATAGCAATAAGTTGTACTTATCGTACAGTGTGATTTTATAACAGTCGCAGAACTGCAATGTTGTTATGTGACTGAACTGTAGTTCCTGTCATGTTTTACCCTTGGCATGAAGTGTTTGTTTCCCCAGCCCCAGGAAGTCAGGAATTACATTAGTCCCTAACTTCCTGACTACCCAGTGTTGGATTTGGGGCGGGGGAGGATATATGCTGGGAAATCCCTCTCGGAAGTTTCTCGGTAAGGATTTACGCGGCAATTGTCCAGACGTGCTCCCTTCGACAATTGCGCTGCCCTGGGAATCAGCTGGCCAGTGTTGTGTTAATAGTTACTCTAAAAGAGATGAAGAAATGAAACCACTTCGAACAGCTGAGCAACTATTCACCAAACTATTCTCCAAATCGCACGTGGTTCCCCACCTCGACCCCAACCCCCACATCCCTTCCACTTTCCTTCTCCCTCGCTTGTTACTTTCAATGGAACTTTAAACTCACTCGCTTTACGGCAGCTAGTGCCATAAAAAATGGGGCGTGACCTCCTTCGCTTCTCTTGTTTTGAGTCAAAGTCGGGAACATGCTGCAATGTCTGAATCTCACCCGGCAAGGAAGGTTGCGCCATACAGGCACTTAAGAATTTTAGCGCAGGTAAGTGGGGACGAAGTTGCAATCCAATGCAGATTGCCATTCCAAGAAAGTTCTGGCCCAATGGAGATTAATTTGAAATTTTTGTTTTGTTAACTCTTGGTGTAGATCAATTTTCAATTTGCAAACTTCACCATCACAGTGTTCAAATAAAGTTTTGATATCTGTACTTTTCAGTTGAATAATTCAATCCAGGTCGGAAAAATGTTTGAAATCAAAGAGCATTGTTTAATTTTTTTCAGTAAATAAACTGAAAAACAAATTTTGTTATATTTATATGCATACAAGACACTATTACAGCCCTAGAGAGTGGAGTAATTACATGTTTACAGCTGTGCAGTAATCACTATAATATTTGAAATCAGGCTTGTAAATCATTCCCATATATAGTCAAATCTTGCTTAAATTAAGTCAAACATACCAATGAAAGTATTGCTCTTTATTATATTACATGATGAAGGAATTGATACAATACTTATCATGATAAAAGATTTAAACCTTCTCTTGCATAGCTGTAATTATAGGATTATAGAATGGTTACAACATAGAAGGAGATCATTCAGCCCAGTGAGTCAGTGCAGCTTCTATACAAGAGCAGGCTAGCTCACCCCACTCCTAGACATTGCCTGTTGTAGCCTTGTAGCTCTTTTTCTTTTTAGGTGATTATCCAGTTCCCATTTGCAAGCCTAGATCTGCTTCTACCACCCGATCAGGCAGTGCGTTCCAGAATACAACTACTTGCTGTATAAAGGAAGCCTTTGGTTTTCTTGCCAATCATTTGAAATCTCTATCTTTTCCATAGAATCCGTAGTATCTCTGCAGTGCAGAAGGATGCCATTTGGCCCATTGAGTCTGCACCAACTTTCCAAGAGAGCATCTTACCTAGGCCCCTAGCCCTATGTCTGTAATCCCACACATTTACCATGGTTAATCCATGTAGCTTGCACAAGTTTGGACATTAAGAGGCAATTTAGCATGGCAAATCCACCTAACATGCACATCTTTGGACTGTGGGTGGGAGGAAACGGGAGCACCCAGAGGAAACCCATGCAGACACAGGGAGAACGTGCAAGTTCCACACAGTCACCCAAGGCTGGAAATGAACCTGGGTTCCTGGTGCTGTGAGGCAGCAATGCAAACCACTTTGCCATCCAACACTGGTTCTCAACACTAGACATCTGTTAATGAGAACAGGTTCTTTTAATTTACTCTGTATAGATTACAAGTGATTTTGAAGTCCGCTATGATATCTCTCAATATTTAACTTCTCTGAGGAGAATGGTGAAGAATTGGAAGAGATTAATGCCATTTCCTTCAAACTTTTCAAGTATATAGAACATGCAGAATATTAATAAAAATCAATATAAGCACCTGATTGCTAATTAAGATAATTGCAGCAGTATCTGAATTGCTTGGCAGATAAGGTCAAAATGGTAAATGTACTGCAGTGAGTAGCAATCGTGCAGAATATATTACAATGCCCTTGTGGAGATGATATCCTGACTTGACACTGATGATACTGTCCATCATGTTGAGTGACAGATCTAGCAGCTCAAAACTGCATATCCATGAGCTGCTGTGGGCCAGGAGCAGCAGAATTATACTCAACCATCCAACTGTAACCTCATGGCCTAGCATATATTTCACTCTGCGATTACCAGCAAGCCAGGGGCATGAACCTTGGTTCAGTGAAGAATGCAGGCAAGCATGCCAGGAGCAGCATGAGGTTTATGTAAAAATAAGATGGCAACCTTGTGAAGCTGCAAAATAGGACTACATGCCTGCCAAATATTAAAAGCAGCTTGCAGTAGTCAAGAGTATGATGAAATTTTCTTCATTTGAGTTCCAGCAACGCTCAAGAAGCTCAACACCACCCAGCCTGCTTTATCAGCTCATTAAACATTTGCTCCCTCCACCACCAACACACATTGGCATCAGTTTGTACCATATATACGACATGCTTCAACAGCATGATTGCTGCTCAACAGTTCTTTCCAAACCTGTGACCTTTACAACCGAGGACAAAGGCACCAGATACATGACAAGTTTCCTTCAAGCCACACGTCATCCAGACCTGGAACCATATCAGCATCCCTGCACTGTTGCTGGATTGTAGTTCCAGAACTTTCTTCCTAACAGCGGCAGCGGCTGTGGCTGTACCTGTTCCACCATGAACTGCAACAGTTCATGAAAGCAGCTCTCACTATCTTCTCAAGGGCACTTGGGGATGGGCAACAAATGCTGGCCTTGCCACTGATGCTCCCATCCCATGCAGGAGTAAAAAAGGAGGAAGGTTGATCGCTATAAATATGACTTTGGTGGATATCTAGTAACTTGTTTAGAACTGTCCATGGTCAGACCTTGTGCCTGTCAAAACTTTGACAAAAGGTCATCTGGGCTCGAAACGTCAGCTCTTTTCTCCTTACAGATGCTGCCAGACCTGCTGAGATTTTACAGCATTTCCTCTTTTGGTTTCAGATTCCAACATCTGCAGTCATTTGCTTTTACTTCAGATGGGTATGATGGGTTATTAAGCCATGATGTAGTGAATTGCTCCACTCACCTGATGAAGGAGCAGTGCTCTGAAAGCTCGTGATTCCAAATAAACCTGTTGGACTTTAACCTGGTATTGTGAGACTTCTTACTATAGCTTTAGTAAGATTAGCAGTGGAATTATCCGTCTTTAAAGGATACAGCATGATATCACTAGAAGTGACCCAAGCCGAGAATTGAACCCAGGTCCCTGGAGCTGTGAAGCAGCAGTGCTAACCACTGTGCTACCGTGCCGAGAGGTCGGCACAATCGCCTTGACTGGGAAGTGGAAGAACTGGCGTCAAGCTAAGCCCAAAACTCTGCATTAGTGTTTCCCTCCCTCCTCTGACCAAAAAAAGGGCACAGGCATTGCAGGTCAGAAAGTGACATGAGACCAACGGATGCAGTTGATTGTTGAGTAAGTTCTGGTGGATATTTCCAAACCGTATTAAATTGAAACTCATTGTTTAGGCAAGGATAGGGAATGATTTGCTTTATTTCTTTTTTAAAAAAAACTTTTAAAGTTTTTAAACTGAAAGCGTTTAGTCATGACAGGAGAGCGCGAAGCAGTGGTTTGCTCTTCTTGCTCCATGTAGGAGGCTGGGGACATTTCCAGCGCCCGGGGCCAGCATGTGTACAAGAAGTGCGTCTGGCTGCAGCTCCTGAAAACTTAAGTTTCGGAGCTGGAATGGCGGTCAGGGCCACTGTGGAGCATCTGCGAATCTGAGAGCATTGTGGATAGCACATTTAGGGAGGTGGTCACACAGCAACTGAAGGGACTTGAGGAAGGAAGGGAATGGGTGACCACCAGGCACTTCAAGTGATGTAGGCAGGTAGTTCAGGAGTCCCCTGGGGCCTCGCTCGCAAATTGGTATTCCGTTTTGGAGGCTGATGAGGGCACTGTTTTCTCCAGGGAGTGCAGACAGAGCCAAGCTTCTGGCATCACAAGCAGCCTGTCTGTACAGGAGTGGGGGAAGTGAGGCAGGGCAAAAGTCATAGGGGATGCTATATTCAGGGTTACAGTTCGGCGCTACTGTGGCCGTCAGTGTGACTCCGGGATGCTATGCTGACTCTCTGGTGCAAGATGTCACTGAACAGCCGCAGGGCTTCCTGAAGGGGGAGGGTGATAAGGCAGAGGTCATGGTACATGTTGGTACCAACGACATAGGTAGAAAGAGGGATGAGGTCTTGCATCAAGAATTCAAAGAGTTAGGCAGTGGACTGAGAAACAAGACCTCTTGGGATTACCCCCAGTATCCCGTGTTAGTGAGCACAGAAATAGAAGGATAGTGCAGATGAATGCATGGATGCATAGGAGTTGGGGCAGGAGGGAGGGTTTTAGACTCCTGGACCACTGGGACCATTTCTGGAGAAGGTGGAACCTGTATAAGCCGAATGGTCTACATCTTCATAGGCCGGCATAGGGCAGCATGGTGGCACAGTAGTTAGCACTTTGCCTCACAGTGCCAGCGACCTGGGTTCTATTCCAGTCTCGGGTCACTGTCTGTGTGGAGTTTGCACATTCTCTCCATGTCTGCGTGGGTTTCCTCCGGGTGCTCCGGTTTCCTCCCACAGCCCAAAGATGTGGGGGTTGGGTTGATTGGCTGTGATAAAATGACCCAAGTGTCAGGGGATTAGAAGGGTAAATATGTGGGGTTATGGAAGTAGGGTGGGATTGTGATCGATGCAGACTCGATGGGCCAAATGGCCACCTCCTGCACTGTAGGGAGTCTATGATCTGAACCAGAACGGGATTAACATCCTTGCGGAACGTTTTGCTGTTGCGAAGAGTTTAAACTAATTTGGCAGGGGGAGGGAACACAGACTGAGTATAGAAACACAGAGGGACCTAGGTGTGCAAGTCCACAAATCCTTGAAGGTGGCAACACAGGTGGAGAAGGTGGTGAAGAAGGCATATGGTATGCTTGCCTTTATAGGACGGGGTATAGAGTATAAAAGCTGGAGTCTGATGATGCAGCTGTATAGAACGCTGGTTAGGCCACATTTGGAGTACTGCGTCCAGTTCTGGTCGCCGCACTACCAGAAGGACGTGGAGGCATTGGAGAGAGTGCAGAGAAGGTTTACCAGGATGTTGCCTGGTATGGAGGGTCTTAGCTATGAGGAGAGATTGGGTAGACTGGGGTTGTTCTCCTTGGAAAGACGGAGAATGAGGGGAGATCTAATAGAGGTATACAAGATTGTGAAGGGTATAGATAGGGTGAACAGTGGGAAGCTTTTTCCCAGGTCGGAGGTGACGATCACGAGGGGTCACGGGCTCAAGCTGAGAGGGGCGAAGTATAACTCAGACATCAGAGGGACGTTTTTTACACAGAGGGTGGTGGGGGCCTGGAATGCGCTGCCAAGTAGGGTGGTGGAGGCAGGCACGCTGACATCGTTTAAGACTTACCTGGATAGTCACATGAGCAGCCTGGGAATGGAGGGATACAAACGATTGGTCTAGTTGGACCAAGGAGCGGCACAGGCTTGGAGGGCCGAAGGGCCTGTTTCCTGTGCTGTACTGTTCTTTGTTCTTTGTTAGCAGAATCAGGGCACAGAGCCATACAGCAAAACAAATAAGTCAGAGGGATTGCAGCTGTTTTAAGTTTCAAGGCAGTAAGGCCAGGCTGGATGGCCTCTACTTTAATGCCAAGGAGTATTGCAGGTAAAACGGATGAGTTGAGAGCGATGATTGAAATGTGGAAATGTGATATAGTAGCCATCACAGAGACATTGTGGCACAGAGAAATTGGTAGAGTTGCGGATAATGAAGAGGATTGTCAGAGGATATGGCAAGATATAGACCGGTTGGAGACTTGGGCGGAGAAATGGCAGATGGCGTTTAATCTTGGACAAGTGTGAGGTAATGCATTTTGGAAGGTCCAATGTATGCCAGGCTTGTACAGTAAATGATAGAACCCTTAGGGGTATTGACAGGCAGAGAGATTTGGGCGTACATGTCCACCGATCACTGAAAGTGGCAACGCAGGTGGATAAGGTAGTCAAGAAGGCATATGGCATGCTTGCCTTCATCAGTCTGGGCATTGAGTATAAAAATTGGCAGGTCGTGCTGCGGCTGTACAGAACTTTAGTTAGGCCTCATTTAGAATATTGTGTACGCTTCCAGTTGCCACACTATCAGAAGGATGTGGATGCTTTGGAGAGGGTACAGAAGAGGATTACCAGGATGTTGCCTGGTATGGAGGGTATTAGCTATAAGGAGAGATTGGACAAACTCGGTTTGTTCTCACTGGAACGACGGAGGTTGAGGGGTGACCTGATAGAGGTTCACAAGATTATGAGTGGCATAGACTAGAGTGGATAGTCAGATGCTTTTTCCTAGGGTACAAAACTCAAGTACGAAGGGACATAGGTTTTAAGGTGCGGGGGGGGGGGGGGGGGGGGAGTTTTTTTTACACAGAGAGAGGTGAATGTCTGGAACGCGCTGCCCGGGGAGGTGGTGGGAGCAGGTATGATAGCGGCATTTAAGGGGCAACTAGACGAATACATGAATAGGGTGGAAAGGAAGGATATGGACTCCGTAAGTGCATACGGTTTTAGTTTAGGCAGATGTCATGATGTCATGATCGACGCAGGCTTGGAGGGCCAAAGGGCCTGTTCCTGTGCTGTACTTTACATTGTTCTTTGTTCTTGAAGGACGGACATGATTGTCAACTCAACATTCCGGGATATAGAATCTTCAGGCGAGACAGAGGAGGAGGAAAAAGAGGAGGAGGCATTGCATTATTAGTTAAGGAGGCAGTTACTGCAGTAAGGAGAGATGATATCTTGGTGGGGGCATAGAATCATAGAAACCCTACAGCGCTGAAGGAGGCCATTCGGGCCATCGAGTCTGCACCGACAACAATCCCTCCCAAGTCCTATCCCCATAAGCCCACATATTTACCCTGCTAATCCCTCTAGCCTACGCTCCTGGGACACTAAGTGGCAATTTAGCATGGCCAATCAACCTAACCCGCACATCTTTGGACTGTGGGAGGAAACCAGAGCACCTGGAGGAAACCCACGCAGACACGGGCAGAATGTGCAAACTCCACCCAGACAGTGACCCAAGCCGGGAATCGAACCTGGGTCCCCTGGAGCTTTGTGGATAGAGTTTAGGAATAAAAAAGGGGCAGCCACATTGTTAGGGATTTATTATAGACCCTCAGCTAGTCAGAAGGATATTGAGGAGCAAATATGTGCTCAATTTGTGGAGATGTGTAAAAACAATAGGGTTATTAGGTGATTTCAACTTTCCCAACATTAACTGGGATATACATAGTGTTAAGGGCTTGAATGGAGTAGATATCTTGAAATGTGTACAAGAGAACTGTTTAAATCAATACGCGGAGGGTCCACAAAGGGAGGGAGCGGTGCTGGACCTGATTCTGGGGAATGAAACTGGACAGGTGGTTGGGGTGGTGGTGGGGGAGCATTTTAGTGATAGCGATCACAACATTTTAGGCTTGTCATAGACAAGGAAATAGACAAGTTGAAAAAAAATGTTTTGGATTGGAGGAAAGCGGATTTTAGAAAAATAAGGCAGGATCTGGCAGGATAGACGGGGAACAGCTACTAACGGGAAAATCTACAGAAGAGCAGTGGAGGAGCATTCAAAAGGGAAATGGAGGGGATGCAAGCCCAGTATGTTCCCTCTGAGAGGTAGGAATAACAAGCCCCGAGAACCATGATGACCAGAGTTATGCAGGATACAATGAGAAGGAAAAAAAAGGCTTTTAAAAAGTACAAGGGCAGCAAATCAGTGGAGGCATTAGTGCAGTGTGGAGCTTAAGAAAGCAATTGGGAAAGTAAAGAGGGGATATGAAAAAGCTCTGGCTGGGAAAAGTAGGGAAAATCCCAAGATATTCAATAAGTATAATAATGGGACGAGGATAACCAGGGAAACAGTAGGGCCCATTAGGGACCAAGGGGGAAATCTGTAGGTTGAGCCAGACGACAGTGTGGAGTTGAATGAATACTTCACATCCATCTTCACCCAAGAGAATGAGGAAAAAGGTATGAAATTCAGGGAGAGAGACTGTGAGGTTCATGAGCAAATTGTCATAGGGAATGACAAGGTATTGGAGATGTTGGCAGTCTTAAAAGTGGATAAATCTCCAGGTCCAGATGAATTGTGTCCAAGACAGCAATGGGAGGAGATTGCAGGGGCCCTGACCACTGAATTTTCAATTCCTCTCTGGCCACGGGGGAGGTGCCCGATGACTGGAGAACAGCTAACGTAGTTCCGCTGTTTAAGAAGGATTGCAGAGAAAAAACAGGGAACTACAGACCAGTAAGGCTCATATCAGTGGTAGGGAAACTATTAGAGAAACTTCTGAAGGAGAGCATCTATCTCCATTTGGCGAGGCAAAGCTTGATCAGGAATAGTCAGCATGGCTTTGTCAGAGGGAAGTCGTGCCCAACAGATTTGATTAATTTTTTGATTCGATGACCAGGTCTGTAGTCGAGCACAGTGAAGTCGATGTAGTTTATATGGATTTCAACAAAGCCTTTGACAAGGTTCCATGTGGGAGACTTGTAAAGAAGGTAAATTCACATGGGATACAGAGTAATTTGATAAGCTGGATTCAAAATTGGCTCAGTTGTAGAAGACAGAGGGTTATGACAGAAGGCTCCTTTAAGAGACTGGAAGCCAGTGTCCAGTGGCGTACCACATTGGTATAAATGACATTGATGACTATGGGGGAGATAGGATTAGTAAGTTTGCGGATGACACAAAGATTGGCCGGGTGGTTAACAGTGAGGCTGCATGTCTTGGGCTACAAGAAGACATAGAATGGTCAAATGGGCAGATAAGTGGCAGATGGAATTTAACCCTGAAAAGTGTGAGGTGATACACTTTGGAAGGAGTAATTTGACAAGCAACTACTCAATGAATGGTAGGACACTATTAAGTTCTGTGGAACAAAGGGACCTTGGTGTGTTTGTCCACAGATCTCTGAAAGTGGAAGGGCATGTTCGTAGGGTGTTGACATTTGCCTTTACCAATCGAGGCATAGATTACAAAAGCAGAGAAATCATGTTGGAGTTATATAGAACTTTGGTGAGGACACAACTAGAGTATTGTGTGCAATTCTGGTCGTCACGTTATCGGAAGGATGTGATTGCACTGGAGGGTGTGCACAGGAGATTTTCCAGGATGCTGCCTAGGATGGAACATTTAAGTTATGAAGTGAGGTTGCGTAGGCTTGGGTTGTTTTCATTGGAGCAGAGAAGACGCAGGGGCGACCAGATCAAGGTGTACAAGATTATGAGAGCAATGGACAGAGTGAATAAGGAGCAGCTGTTCCCCTTAGTTGAAGGGTCAGTTAAAAGGGGACATAGGTTCAAGATGAGCGGCAGGATGTTTAGGGGGATGTGAGGAAAAGCTTATTTACCCAGAGGGTCATGACGGCCTGGGATATGCTGCCTGGGTGGTAGAGGCGGATTGCCTCACATCCTTTAAGAAGTATCTGGATGAGCACTTGGCAGATCATAACACTCGGGCTATGGGCCAAGTGCTGGCAGATGGGATTCGGTGGGAGTTCAGCTGCTTCTAGTGTGTCGGTGTGGACTCAATGGGCCAAAGGGCTTTCTGTACTGTATGATTCTTGATTCTAATGTATTTCGCACTTTTGAGTGATTGATGTCAGTATCATTATGACAACATGCCTCCCATCCATTGACTCTGTCTACACTTCCCGCTGCCTCGGCAAAGCAGCCAGCATAATTAAGCACCCCACATACCCTGGACATTCTCTCTTCCACTTTCTTCCTTCGGGAAAATGATCCAAAAGTCTGAGGTCACGTACCAACCAACTAAAGAACAGCTTCTTCCCTGCTGCTGTCAGACTTTTGAATGGACTTACCTTGCATTAAGTTGATCTTTCTCTATACCCTAGCTATGACTATAACACTACATTCTGCACTCTCTCGTTTCCTTCTCTATGAACGGTATGTTTTGTCTGTATAGCACGCCATAAACAATACTTTTCACTGTATGTTCATACATGTGACAATAATAAATCAAATCAAAAACATGACAGAAAAGACATGTTGAAAACCATATGGTTGATCATAGATTAGAACAAATCTTTTACTTGGACTGATAATTTGAAAATTAACAATCAAGTATTCATTTAATATCTCAGCTATTGCCTCTGCTTCATTCATGTTGCTATTTTACATGCTGTTAGACTATGGGATTTCCTTTTGTTTGCAGTCTCTTTTAATTTTCTTTCTTTCCTTTCCCTATTTTCTTTTTCACTTCCCCTCTGAACCTTCTATATTCAGCTGGTTCTTCATTGTATTATCTGCCAGACATCTGACATAAACATTTTTTTCTTCATCTTAATCTCTCTCTTTTGTTATCGAGGGAACTCTGGAGTTGTTTACCCTACCTTTCTCCTTTGAGGGAATGTATCTTGACTGTGCCCAAACATTCTCTTGTTTGAAGGTAGCCCATTGTTTAGCTACTGTTTCTTCAGGTATTAATTTCAATGACTGTAAAGCATTTTTTGGGATTCCTGAGGTCCTAAAGGCACGGTAGCACAGTGGTTAGCACTGCTGCTTCACAGCTCCAGGGACCTGGGTTCGATTCCCGACTTGGGTCACTGTCTGTGTGGAGTTTGCACATTCTCCTCGTGTCTGCGTGGGTTTCCTCTGGGTGCTCCGGTTTCCTCCCACAGTCTAAAGATGTGCGGGTTAGGTTGATTGGTCAGGTTAAAAATTGCCCTTAGTGTCCTGAGATGCGTAGGTTAGAGGGATTAGTGGGTAAAATATGTAGGGATATGGGGGTAGGGCCTGGGTGGGATTGTGGTCGGTGCAGACTCGATGGGCCGAATGGCCTCTTTCTGTGTTATAGGATTTCTATGTTTCATATATAAGTGCAGGCTTGTTTAGTTCATTCAACAGTTTAATAACGATTTCAGGATTGTAATTGTGGCACATTAGCTTATGTTCAATATGATATTGCATTGTTCAGCATTTCAATTGTATTGTCTTAATGGAATTCAATTTAATAGTACAGCTATAACGTTATAATATGTGGGTATGTGATGTCGAGACATCTTGAAAGTACTTGAGTCTTATTTGACATTTTCACGTCCATGAATAAAAAACATTGAACTATTTTGATTTGATATTATATCAGCTCTATATGGAAACAGTTGTGTTCCCTTTGAGGGGAGCTGATTTCACCTTTGGGATTCCTCTTGTCAAGTCAGTAGTCTTTTTTTCAATCTTCTCGGTCATCTTTCAAAATCCTCTGACTAATATCTCATATTTAATTATCATTATGTTTCTTCTGTGAACTTGTGCTACTGAGTTAAATATTGAATTACACTATTTCAAGCTTGGCTTGACTCAGTTGGCTAGATGGAAATAGTGTGGTGCAAAAGGACGGCAACATTCAATCTCCATACCGGCTTTGGTAACTCTCAAAAATCTGCCTCCTTTCCCTGCCTCATGCTTGCTGTGGAGTTGTGCTCCTCAAGTTATGCAACCAATTGCCTATCTCTAATGGGGAGAGATGCCGTGGGTCCAGTGGTGGGTAATCTACGGCCCGGGGGCCATTAAGGTTCTGAGAACGGCCCAGGAGATACTTTGTTGACTGTTGCCCACGTGCATAGTTGCCACATTCTGCTAGTTTTCATTCAGGTAGCTTTTTCCCTATTGGTATGGCTAAAGTGATAGACACGTGAAATGTGGTGTGTGCTAATTGCACACGACATTCATTGACTGTGAAAACTGTGCGCTCCCTCTGCATCCAATCAAGCGTAAATATTTCTTTTGTTCTTACCAATTGCAGATGATGACAGTTCTATCAATGTATGAATGATTTGGCATTTTCCATAACATATTGTGAAATATTTGCCATGTTTTAACTTATTCAATCTTATTCAAGGGTCATAGTTAGTGAACATGCACGATTTCAATCTTGCGGCCCACTGAGATGAGGGAGGGCCACTCTTGTGCCCACTCAACAGCCAAGGTACCCCATCACTGTCTGGTCCTTTGTAAACTGTGGTTAATTACAGTTATTGTGTCCATATTTCTCTTGGTCAGAAGTGAGAGTATGACTAATGAGCCAAGGTTATGGTGTAGTGGTATTATCACCAGACTGTTAATCCAGAAATTCAGCTCCGAAACTTAAGTTCTGAAGTCCCAGGTTTGAATCCCGCAGTTGGTGGAATTTTAATTCAATAAAAACAATATCTGGAATTAAGAATCTACTGATGACCATGAAACCATTATCGATTGTCAGAAAAACCCATCTGGTTCGCTAATGTCCTGTAGAGAAGGAAATCTGCTGTCTTTATCTGGTCTGGCCTACATGTGACTCCAGAGCCACAGCAATGTGGTTGACTCTCAGCTGCTCACCAAGGGTAACTAGGGATGGGCAGTGACTGCTGGCCAGCCAGCGACACCCATGTCCGCGATTGAACGAAAAAAAGGCTGCACTCTCAATTCTAGTAGGCAAGTACTTCATGTTCACTCCATTGTATGTCTTTGAATGATAACATTGGCTAGAATTGCTGCAGCACACTCTTGGGGTGAGTGGGGTATCTTTCTCAGCAGCTTCCGAATGTTTGCATTTAACTGTGTATGTTCGGAAGCCAGAAGTTGTTTTCCGGTCAATTTACTTCAGAACAACAGTGAACTCTTTTAGCCTCGCTGTTAACGATACAAAATCAGGATCGACATCTGAACTGATTCCTCTTCTCCTTTCTTAATCTCTGACTATTCACAAAAGCTCTGCTTGACTGACTGATGTAGCCACTATCTAACTTCTAATCGCTCACGTTTATCTTCTAAGGTGTCATTTACTGGTAAAGCAGCTGTTTGGTAAAACAGAAGAAATCAAAACCTTCCTCTAATTAACACAAAGACTAAAATAATTGCTACTTCTACCAAGAGCAAAGAAAGCCTCTGAGTGTCCCATTTGAAATGAGGGCTTGACCTTATTTCTGTTAATCATCCCAAGATGTCAGTTTTGAAGCATGGAATTGCAGATGGTCAGCTCCACTTTTACAAGTACACCACCCGCCACATCTCCCCTTGTCCCCCCACCCCACCCTTACCTTTTACAAAAGGAACCACACAAATGTGAGGGGTCATGACCTGTTTTTGATTTACAAAATGCTTTATCTCTGGATCTGAATCAGGGGTAATGACTTTACAACTTAATTACCTAAGAGCTTGTATTCATTGTTTACTACCCAGCACTCAGGGTTTTAAAGTTTCAAACTTCCATGGAAAATCTGGATAACCCTCAATTGCTTGAGGACAGGCCTTGTTTATAGGATGCAGTTACTCACTCCAGACATAGAACACAAGGAACTGCTCAATTTGTGAGTCTGCCTACCCAAGCCAGACCATTACCCATATTCTGAAGTTCTCCCTTGGGAGCTCCATTCCTCGTGGCATTCCAACCATTCATACTGCAGCTGAAGCCATTGAATGAAGTTAACTTCAATATCAGACCATAACTGCTTTTCCAACCATGTGAATTTTAAAAAGCGCTCAATTCAATCACTGTATGTCTATTCTCGGGAAGTTTACCGTGTATTACAAACATCAAATGCAAACTTTCTCCAGGCAGTTTTGCACCATGCTGTTTCTACACATCTTTTGTTTCTCTTCCCTGGTTACGTAGATTATTTTAGCAGCCTCAGACTTGTGTGCTCTGTTCCTCTTCATATTGTCTAACATATAGGGCTAAATGTCCCATTTAAATGTTCAAATATAAAAAAAACTTCAGTGCGTCCTATTAGTGAAACTCGCATCTGTTCAAACGGCTGTCTCTGGAAACTCTTTAGAGGTTTTGTTAAGTTTATTTATTTATTGTTCAATATTTTAAACTTTGAAGAGCTTTTCTAACAGCTTTCCAGAATTCTTAATCAGAAGTTTAGACGTTAAACGTTGATATTGGACTTATCACCGAGATGTAACATTTGTTTTATTATCTGTGTCATCCTACCCTGGGTAGACAAAATCCTTTGTCTGATTAAATTTATATCTACAACCATACGTTTGTAGAGAATTTGTAGAGAAACTAACCCAAGAATGGCAGGTTCACTCTGGTTCTTTTGACAACTGTTTGTCTACAGTTACACTATGACATCTTAATTTGGTAGCTAATTTTCCATTTCTTTTTTAAACAAGGTGTGTCCAATACAGAGAACGACTGTGCTTTTGAACCAGATTACGCTGTGCCGTCCCTCCCAGTTTCTGAAGGAATGCAACACATCAGGATAATGGAAGGAATGTCCCGCTCTCTCCCCTCCTCCCCTCTGCTGACACACCAGTCTATCAGTGTTCGCCTTCAACCTGTAAAGAAAATAACAGGTAAGGTGTTAATTTGTTCATTAATGCAATGTAACAAGATAATGGCATACAATTTGAATCTCTAAAGTTGTATCATGTAAGGATTGGGTTTATTGTCTACTGTCACCATTTAAAAGTGCCATGTTTATTATGTGGCAAGTGGCTTTAGAATTTGCCTGTTAACTAATGTCCATCTTTCTATTGCTGCAGCATACCACTCCATTCATAAATGAGACATTTTTCTAAGACAACAGTTAAGACAATAATACCAGCACCTTGCACAATTCATCAGTACTGTTTCATTTTCCTCCTACCTATTATCAACATCAGTTTGGTAATTGGTTAATACATCTAGTCAAAAATGTTTGAATAATCATAGAACACCAACAGGACAGAAGGGAGACCATTCGGCACATCGAGTCTGCACCGACACTCCAACAGAGCATTTTACCCAGGCCCTATCCCTGTAATCCCACACATTTACCTTGCTAATCCCCCTAA
Organism: Mustelus asterias; assembly: GCF_964213995.1. NCBI lineage: Eukaryota > Metazoa > Chordata > Chondrichthyes > Carcharhiniformes > Triakidae > Mustelus > Mustelus asterias. The sequence continues at coordinate 67,076,526 of NC_135811.1, read as the reverse complement.
CCTATACACTTAGGGACACGAAGGGGCAATTTAGCATGGCTAATCCATCTATCTGCGCATCTTTGGATTGTGGGAGGAAATCCACACAGACACCCAAAGCTGGAATTGAACCTGGGTCCCTTGTGCTATGAGGCAGCATTGATAACCACTGCACCACTGTGCTGCCGTAAGCAAAATGAAAAAAGCCTTGCATTTACATAGTGCCTTCATGACCCCTGGGTGTCCCAAAGTGCTTAGTAGTCAATTAAATATTCTTTTGAAACATTGTTACTTTTGTTTTGTGGAAAGCATACTATATTTAATGAACTATGTGTACACTCTTATTTAAGTAATCAGAGCTTTGATCCAGGTCTTGGAACGAGGTCTGAGTTGGGTTCAATCCAAATCATATTCCTGATGGGTTCTGGAATACTTTTTCATGTTGGTTCCAGCATTTGACTCATAAAATTTAGCATACGAATGTGACATGTTTTACTCATAAAAGGACTATGGCAGCTCAGTGTTTGACTGCTGATTCAGATTTTAGGCTGTTTGTTACCCATATCTATCTGTTCTCAACTAGATGAAGAATTACTTGGCCAAGCGAGTATTTTGAGACACTAACCCATATGTGTAATTACTTGGGCAAGAAGAACTGATTAAAGCGTCTGCATGGAGTTCTGAACGTTTGACCATGTGTGACTAACTTAGTTTAATTTAGGGAAATGTCAATGAAAACTGTACATATGGCCTTTTGTCCCATTTGACAAAGTTCCACAGAAGAGGTTATTAGCAAAAATGCAAAGCCCAGAATTGGATGTAGCTTTGTACAGGGTGTAATTTGTTGTAAATTGGAAGACCGAATAGGGATTAAGGTCTTTGGCTAGTGGGGTGTTTGAAGTGGTGTTCTCCAGGGAGTTGTATTGGAGCCTCAGTTTTTCATCCTGTTGGTTAATGGCATGAAAGAAGAGACAGTTGTACATCCAACTAGGCAGATGTCAGTAAGTTGGAAAACAAAGTAAATAGTGTAGATAGAAGAAGGACGTTATAATGAGCAATAGACAAGTTAAGCGAGTGCGCAAAACTGTGGCCATGTGGATGAATGTGAGGACTTTGGATCTGAGAAATAAAAATCTGAGTATTTTTAGAAGGATGAGAGAATTGGAGCTGTGGAGCAAAAGGATTTGGGAATACCAGTGTGCACAGATCACAAATAGTTATTACTGAGGTAGAAATAGCAATCAAAATCGCAAATAAAATTAGAACGGGTGGCATAAACCTGGCTTGGAATCCTTTAAATTTAAGAAGGTTATTGGGTGATCTAATTGAAATCTTAGTAGACACAGTGAAATGATTTCCACTGGTAGGACTCAAAATTAGAGCTAGGTCAATAATGAGTGAAATCATGAAATACTTTCTCACACACAGTAGCGTAAATCCCTCACCCTCTGCCAAAAGAGGAAGAATGCTGGGCCAATTGATAATTTTATTAGTTGATATTGGGAGGTAGAAGAAAGGTGAGCAAATAGAACTGAGACACAGATCTGTTAAGATCCAATTAAATGCCAGATTTGGCTCAAGAAACCAAATGGCCTACTCCTGTTCCTGTGTTAGATCAAAGCCCATTTTTAATAGCATTTGGTTTATATTTATCCCATACTACAAAATGTTTCTTTCACTTTATCTACAACATTAAGAATATGAATAAAGAAATAGAGAATGCTATTCTATATCAGTTGTCTTGGCGGTTAAGGATCAGATAATTTGGAGAAGGTTGAACCAGTAGATAGATGTATGCAAAGGAAAAATGATCAAATTCACAACTGTTTCTATTTATATCAAGAAAAATATGACATCATCCCCTATGTCTTCTCAAGAGTCTAAATTGAATGTGGCATGTGAAACCTCCCAAGAAGAGTGAGGTTATTTCTAGGGCATGGTTTGTGTATGTCTAAGGAGAGGTTTAGACATTAAGTCTAAATACATTTAGCTGCATCCCCTCCTTGTGGCTGCTTCTGCTCTCTCAAATGTAATGTATGTAGCACATCCCTATTAAGACCATCTAATTGCCTGAGAGAGAGTAGATTATTTGAGATTCGTTGGCCTAGAGTTTCTGCTCAGTTGTGCTGGTGCAATTTGCCTGATATCACAATTGAGTTACTGTTAATCGCATCTTTTGCAGACCTTCAAGAAGATTCTAAGAATTAGGCCCTCTTCCTGCTTCCACTGCTTGAATATAAATGGTGGATTGAGGACTCAAAATAAGCATTAAAGTTTTGTATTATATCACTACAGCTACAGTGAAAGGAGATGTTGGGGTAGTATAGCATCAGGCTTATATTTTTGGACTAGCAATTCAGAGGTTTGATTATTTTTTGATTTGATTTATTATTGTCACATGTATTGGGAGGTATTGATAATTTGGAGAATGGAAGTGCAAATTCATCCACTGCGGTTTCAAGAACTGGAGGCCTGTGACCAGCAGTATGCCTCAGGGATTGGTGCTGGGTCCACTATTATTTGACATTTATATTAATGATTTGGATGAGAATATAGGAGGCATGGTTAGTAAGTTTGCAGATGACACCAAGATTGTTGGTATAGTGGACAGCGAAGAAGGTTATCTAGGATTGCAACGGGATCTTGATCAATTGGGCCAGTGGGCAGGTGAATGGCAGATGGAGTTTAATTTGGATAAATGCGAGGTGATGCATTTTGGTAGATCGAATCAGGACAGGATTTACTTAGTTAATGGTAGGGTATGGGGAGAGTTATAGAACAAAGAGATCTAGGGGTACAGATTCATAGCTCCTTGAAAGTGGAGTCACAGATGGACAGAGTGGTGAAGAAGGCATTTGGCATGCTTGGTTTTATTGGTCAGAACATTGAATACAGGAGTTGGGACGTCTTGTCGAAGTTATACATTGGTAAGGCCACACTTGGAACACTGTACAGTTCTGGTCACCCTATTGTAGAAAGGATATTATTAAACTAGAAAGAGTGCGGAAAAGATTTCTAGAATGCTACCGGGACTTGATGGTTTGAGTTATAAGGAGAGGCTGGATAGACTGGGACTTTTTTCTCTGGAGCGTAGGAGGCTTAGGGGTGATGTTTCTTTTTGACAAGGCTCATAATATCCCTCGTTATCCAGGGTTCCCAATACTTGCCACACTTTATCCTCACAGGTACATGCCAGTCCTGAATTCCAATCAGTTGACATTTGAAAGACTCTCACATGTCGGATGTTGATTTACCCTCAAACAGCCTCCCTCAATCTACACACTCCAGATCCTGCCTAATGTTGTTGTAGTCTTCCCCCAATTTAACACCTTTGCCCGAGGACCACTCTTGTCCTTATCCACAAGCACCTTAAAAGTTATGGATTTATGATCGCATCTTACAGGTGAAGCATTTTACCCCACTGACTGAAATACCACTAATGAATTTATTTACAAATAAACACTTAAACATTTAGGTTTTAATTAGCTATACAGACCCTGGTGCTCGATCTCCATGATAAATATTAGTAGCTAAATATACTAGTCACCTATACTATTTAATTAGTTTTTTATGAAACTGATTATTTATCCCTCTTGATCTGAAATCAAACTAAAATCAGTGATTTAAGTTAGTAACTCAGAGTAGATTTTCAAAGAATACCACTTAAGGTTACTGCTTGATTGAGTGTTTTTATACTGTCTGCTGGCATCCAACTTAATTGCAATTATCTGTACAGTGGAATTATTCACTAATCGGACAAGAATGTGCAGATACCAATAGAACGTGAACCTCGCAATAAGCGGAGCGAAATTATTGAGAAGGAAATCACAAATTGAGCTCTTTCATTAGAGAAAGTCTACTTCAGAATCATCTGTGTAAATGTTGAGACAAACTGGAAATGTTTTTTGCACTGATCATTAAGGAGATAAGGAAACTGCAAACTTTTAAAAGTGACAGATGAGAGAAGGTAAAGACGGCAGTCTTTGTGTAGGGAGTTAGAGAGACTCTTTTAATTGATGTCTATAAAGTTTAGATTTAGATCTAGATTTAAAGTAATTAGCAGAAGGATTAGAAGTGAGTTGAGGAGAAATGTTATCAGAGAGTAGGTGGCAAGAAGTAGGTCACAGAAGTTTGGGCAAGTTACAGCTTTTTACATGGTAGCATTTGAGATGCTGAGAATGAGAAAGGGCAGTTAGAGAATTGGAGTAAGGGAGAAGGGGGCATGGTTAGGCATTTTGTCTGCAAGGACAGAGAAAATTAACATTAGCAGTTTTGGTACTGTTAAGACCCAGGCTAGAAACTCCAAGGTATTTTGTGAAATTAGTCTAAGTTTTACATTTGATTTTGGCATTGGTGAACATAAGATGTTTCATTCCAGGTATGATTAAAGTGACACACTCGGAAGCTTTTATCAAAGTTTATTTAAGAACACAGAATAAAACAAAAATAATTAGCATAACTTTTACCAATTACAAGGCTTAAACATGACACAGTACAACTTAACAGCTAACTATCTCTTGTTCCAATTTGAAACAACATCCCACAGACATGCACTCTTCTTCAGAATTAGTCAGCACTAAAACAAGTATGCTCGTGTGATGCTGGATTTTGAGTTTTGTAACACCTGTGGACAGAAATTCAAGCCTGCGGTTTTCAGAGAAGGATATATCCTCAAAAAAGCAAAACCTCGGAGAGGTAAACACAGTCTCTGGCAGTTTTTAGCCTCCAGAGAGGGAAAAGAGAGAGACTGCTCTCTCTTAACTCAAAAGCAACATCGAAAACAACAAAAGTAAGACAGCAAAACTCCATTCCAGGGAGGGGGATAAACTCTGCTGTCCCCCTCAGCTTCAAGTGGCTTCTGAGAAACAAAACTAAAATTGGACTTCTCTGTGAGAACATAGCTCTCCCTAGCTATATGACCTGACTTGTCACTCAACCCCAATCAAGCTCCACTCGGCCACCCCAGGGGATAATTAAAACAACAGAACACTGCATTAGTTCAGATTAAAATAACCATGATGTCAGTTATACTGCTTCAGTAACAGTAAAGTACACCAGTTGCAGACAAACCTGGCACCAACAAAATCCCAGGGACTGCTAAAACATCCTGCAGGGAAACATTATTAAAATACATTTGTTAAAGGCACAGTACCATCACAGTGCGCATCAGCCTTATCTAATTGACTGGAACAGGTTCAAAGGGATGACTGCCCTGATGTTCACACTTATTTTACTGAGGCAATTCTCTGATGCACATATAAACATGTGGAATGGAAATAGAGTGCTTTATTGATGTTGAATCAAGATAGTCATTATTATGATAAATACCCGAAGTAGAGACAGAAACAGAATTTACAGCACAGGACCCATTTGACCCATTATATCTTTCCCGGCTGAAACAGCTATTCAGCCTAATCCCACTTTCCAGTTCTTCAATTTATGTTTATCCTAAGTAGGCTTACATTAACACTGCAATGAAATCACTGTGAAAATCCCCTAGGTTGGTCGGTAGCCTGACATTACCGTGCACATCAGACATTTTTTTAAAAATGTGATGAGGGTTTTTGCCTCTACCATTCTTTGGGGCGGTGAGGTAGTTGGGTAAGGTAAATTAATTGGCTGAGGTGATAGATGGATGAGATGGAATTTGGATCTGGAGGGTTAGTCAGGTGTTTGGAGGTAGTCAAGGGGATAGCCGGGTGTTCATGAAGATAGTCGGGATCTCTGGTCCATTCAGGGAGGATTCAGGTCAGTAGGGGGGATAGAACAAAGAACAAAGAAAATTAGAGCACAGGAACAAGCCCATCGGCCCTCCAACCCTGTACCGACCATGCTGCCCAACTTAACTAAAACCCCCTCCCTTCCAGGGACCATATCCCTCTATTCCCATCCTATTCATATATTTGTTAAGACGCCCCTTAAAAGTCACTATCGTATCTGCTTCCACTACCTCCCCCGGCAACGAGTTCCAGGCACCCACCAGTCTCTGTGTAAAAAAATCTGCCTCGTACATCTCTTTTAAAACTTGCCCCTCGCACCTTAAACCTATGCCCCCTAGTAATTGACTCTTCCACCCTGGGAAAAAGCTTCTGACTATCCACTCTGTCCATGCCTCTCATAATCTTGTAGACTTCTATCAGGTCTCCCCTCAACCTCCGTCGCTCCAGTGAGAACAAACCAAGTTTCTCCAACCTCTCCTCATAGCTAATGCCCTCCATACCAGGCAACATCCTGGTAAATCTTTTCTGTACCCTCTCCAAAGCCTCCACATCCTTCTGGTAGTGTGGCAACCAGTATTGAACACTATATTCCAAGTGCAGCTTAAGTAAGGTTCTATAAAACATCAACATGACTTGCCAATTTTTAAACTCAATACCCCGGCCGATGAAGGCAAGCATGCCGTATGCCTTCTTGACTACCTTCTCCACCTGCATTGCCACTTTCAGTGACCTGTGTACCTGTACACCCAGATCCCTTTGCCTATCAATACTCCGAAGGGTTCTGCCATTTACTGTATATTTCCTATCTGTATAGTTACATAGTTACCCAGATGTTAGACTAGGTTTAGAATACTGTGTCGAGTTCTGCATACCACAGTACAAAAATGACAGTGCAGCTATTGTAGGGATACAGAAGAAAGGAACCAGATTGATTAAGGGAATGATGGGATTGGATTCTTCTGAGCGGGCGGCACGGTGGCGCACTGGTTAGCACTGCTGTCTCACAGCGCCAGGGACCCGGTTCGATTCCAGCCTTGGGTCACTGTCTGTGTGGAGTTTACACATTCTTCCCCTGTCTGCATGGGTTTCCTCCTGTTGAAGTGGAAACTTTCCTGCTTCTTGACTGTGATAGAAAGACTCAACAAAATTTGTTCCGACAAAATAACAAGAATTTATTTACGAAAGACTGCATGCAGTATATGGCTGAAACTTGAAGTCAGAGAGCAGTTGGTACAAGTCCGCAATTACACAAAGAATCAGTTCAGTATTTATACATAATCATTATCAGTTTGCGTGACCAGAGCATATTCAGGAATTCGATTCGTAATAAAATCATAAGCAATGTCATTAATCATGTCATAACTTGCTGACCTCCTAGAACTCTTTGTCTCAACATTCATACCCTTATCTTGTCCTTTGATGGAACAGAAAAAGGTTGGTGACTCCTTCATCCCTGACCTTATCTTGTCTTATTCTTACAGCTTTAAGTTATGCGGAGTCAGCCTTATCAAGCCTTACAGGAGTCTGGCATTTTGAAATAGTTTTGGTCAGCCGTTCCTATATTGTACCAAATAGCTGACCAATTTTCCCATCGTGCTATTCCTTAGTTCGTACAACTTCACACTCGGGGTGCTCCGGTTTCCTCCCACAGTCCAAAAATGTGGGGGTTAGGTGGATTGACCATGGACTAGCTAGGGTAAAATGCACGGGGTTATGGGGATAAGGCTGGGGTGGGATTGTGGTTGGTGCAGACTCGATGGGCCGAATGGTCACCTCCTGCACTGTAGGATTCTAGGATTCTGTGATAATTACATAAATTGGGAATACTCTCACTGCAAAAAGACATGGTTGTGAGGTTATATGACTGTAAAGGGATGAGATGATGTAGCTATGACAAGCTGTTTCACCTTGTCTGCAGCGGGAGCAGCATAAAACACACCCTAAGCTCAAGAGAAGTAAATTCTAAATTAGCCTTCGGAAACACAATGTTTGTAATTTGTTTTCAATCTTTGTTTTCAATTCATTCAAATGCAAATTAGTCAGATTTTGTTTGGAAAATAATACCTTGAGACATATTACAATTTGAGACATGGCATGTGGTAGTTTCAGTTTGTGTTGAGGAGCAGGTGGTGTTGGACCTAAAGCTTTCAACACTTTTTTTCTCTGTCCTCATGTCTGGCTCTGTACTAGATTAGTTGTTAGAGATTGGTTGCCATGAGTCTAAAATTAGAATAGAGAGCATTTTTGCCAAACGGCCTCCTTCTACATCGTAAAATTTCTGTGATTCTGTATCTACCTATCTAAATTTGCCAGGCTCAGAAACACAGAAGAATCAGGTATCTCAAAGCCGAGGAGAATAAATTGTTCAAGTAGATTGCTGTTTTATGGAGGTGACGAGAAAGATATCAGAACTTTAATATGTTTAATATTCGATATATTGAAGTTTCATACATTAAGATGCCACTCTACTTAGAGCTGATATCGAAAAGCACATTGTATGTTGACCAAATGAAGCATTTAAAACAAATTGGAAATTTCTGATTGAGCGGGAGCAAGGTAAATTAGACTGCCTGTCAGTGGTTTACATCATAATATGCTGAGTTTTTTCTTGCTCATATCTTGGCTTGCATCCCGAGTAAATCTCGATTTTTCATCATAAGAGTTGACTTTCTCAGTAAAATCAGCTTCCATTTTTCAAATAGAATGTTGATGCAAGAAGATCTTTGCATTATACAGCTAATTTTCAAGTTTCATTGCATGTACAGGTAAAGAATCAGAGAATCATACAGTGCGGAAGAGACGTTTTGGCCCACAAGGTTTGCACCGACACACGAGAAAGACCTGAACTCCCACCTAATCCCATTTACCAGCACTTGGCCCATAGCCTTGAATGTTATGATGTACCAAGTGCTCATCCAGGTACTTTTTAAAGGATGTGAGGCAACTCACCTCTCCCACCCTCCCAGGTAGCGCATTCCAGACTGTCACCACCCTCTGGGTAAAAAGGTTTTTCTTCACACACCACACCCCCCTTAACCTCCTGCCCCTCACCTCGAACCTATGTTCTCTCCTCACTGACCCTTCAACTGAGGGAAACAGCTCCCTATCCACTCTGTCCATGCCCCTCACAATCTTGTACACCTCAATCAGGTCGCCTGTAAATCTTCTCTCTTCCAACGAAAACAAGATGTGGAGATGCCAGCGTTGGACTGGGGTAAACACAGTAAGAAGTTTAACAGCACCAGGTTAAAGTCCAACAGGTTTATTTGGTAGCAAATGCCACTAGCTTTCAGAATGCAATGAAAACAATCCAGCCTACCCAACCTCACTTCGTAACTTAAATGTTCCATCCCAGACAGAATCCTGGTGAATCTCCTCTGCACGTTCTCCAGTGCAATCACATCCTTCCTATAATGTGGCGACCAGAACTACACTCAGTACTCTCGCTGTGGCCTGACCAAAGTTCTATTCAATTCCAACACAAATTCACTGCTTTTGTAATCTATGCCTCAATTGATGAAGGCAAGTGTCCCCTAAGCCTTTTTCACCACCCTACTAACATGCCCTTCTGTCATAAAATCATAGAATCCCTACAGTGCAGAAGGAGGCCATTCGGCCCATCGCGACTGCACCGACAACAATCCCATCTAGGCCCGATCCCTGTAACCCCACAAATTTACACCGCTAACCCGTCTAACCTATGCATTCCATGACACCATGGGGCAATTTAGCATGGCTAATGCACCTAACACGCAGGTCTTTGGATTGTGGGAGAAAACCAGAGCACCCAGAGGAAACCCACGCAGACATGGAGAAAGTGTAAACTCCACATAGACCGTGACCAAGCTGGGAATTGAACCCAGATCCCTGGAGCTGTGAGGCAGCAGTGCTAACCACTGTGCCGCCCCACCGTGTCTTCCGCGATCTATGGACAAACACGCCAAGGTCCCTTTGTTCCACAGAACTTCTTAGTGTCATGCCATTCATTGAATACTTCCTTGTCAAATTACTCCTTCCAAAGTGTATCACCTCACACTTTTCAGGGTTAAATTCCATCTGCCACTTATCTGCCCATTTGACCATTCTATATATCTCCTCTTGTAGCCCAAGACATTCAGCCTCACTGTTAACCACCCGGCCATTCTTTGTCATCCGCAAACTTACTAATCCAACTCCCCCCACATAGTCATCAATGTCGTTTATATCAATGATGAATAATAAGGAACCCAAATTCGATCTATGTAGTACGCCACTGGACATGGCTTCCAGTCACTAAAGCAGCCTTCTGTAATCACCCTCTGTATCCGACAGCTGAGTCAATTTTGAATCCACTTTATCAAATTCCCCTGTATCCCATGTGCATTTACCTTCTTTACTGGTCTCCCATGTGGGACCTTGTCAAAGGCTTTGCTAAAATCCATATAAACTACATCAACTGCACTATCTTCATCTACACACCTGGTCACCTCCTCAAAACAATTCAATCAACTTCCCTCTGACGAACCATGCTGACTATCCCTGATCAAGCCTTGCCCCTCCAAGTGGAGATAGATGCTCTCCTTCAGAAGTTTCTCCAATAGTTTCCCTACCACTGACGTGAGACTTATCTGTTCCCTGGCTTATCTCTACAACCCTTCTTAAATAGCAGAACCACATTAGCTGTTCTCCAGTCGTCTGGCACCTCCCTCGATGGATGTCTCGGCACTCTACACCAGCATCCCCCATGACGATGGCATTGCTGCAACGGCCTCAGTGCTCAGCGCCGACAACTGCCAGTTTCCAGATGCAATTTTACAACTTATCCGCTTCATCCTGGACCACAATGTCTTCACCGTCAACAACCAGTTCTTCATCCAGACACACAGAACAGCCATGGGGACCAAATTCGCACCTCAATATGCCAACATCTTCATGCACAGGTTCGAACAAGACTTCTTCACCGCACAGGACCTTCAACCGATGCTATACACTAGATACATCGATGACATTTTCTTCCTTTGGACTCATGGTGAACAATCACTGAAACAACTATATGATGACATCAACAAGTTCCATCCCACCATCAGACTCACCATGGACTATTCTCCGGAATCGGTTGCATTCTTGGACACACTCATCTCCATTAAGGACGGTCACCTCAGCACCTCACTATACCGCAAGCCCACGGATAACCTCACGATGCTCCACTTCTCCAGCTTCCACCCTAAACACATTAAAGAAGCCATCCCCTACGGACAAGTCCTCCGTACACACAGGATCTGCTCGGATGAGGAGGATTGCAACAGACACCTCCAGACGCTGAAAGATGCCCTCATAAGAACAGGATATGGCGCTCGACTCATCGATCGACAGTTCCAACGCGCCACAGCTAAAAACCGCACCAACCTCCTCAGAAGACAAACACAGGACACGGTGGACAGAGTACCCTTCGTTGTCCAGTACTTCCCCGGAACGGAGAAGCTACGGCATCTCCTCCGGAGCCTTCAACATGTCATTGATGAAGACGAACATCTCTTCAAGGCCATCCCCACACCCCCACTTCTTGCCTTCAAACAACCGCACAATCTCAAACAGACCATTGTCCGCAGCAAACTACCCAGCCTTCAGGAGAACAGTGACCACGACACCACACAACCCTGCCACAACAACCTCTGCAAGACGTGCCGGATCATCGACATGGATGCCATCATCTCACGTGAGAACACCATCTACCAGGTACACGGTACATACTCTTGCAACTCGGCCAACGTCGTCTACCTGATGCGCTGCAGGAAAGGATGTCCCGAGGCATGGTACATTGGGGAAACCATGCAGACGCTGCGACAATGGATGAATGAACACTGCTCGACAATCACCAGGCAAGACTGTTCTCTTCCTGTTGGGGAGCACTTCAGCGGTCACGGGCATTCGGCCTCTAATATTCGGGTAAGCCTTCTCCAAGGCGGCCTTCATGACACATGACGGCGAAGAGTCGCTGAGCAGAAACTGATAGCCAAGTTCTGCACACATGAGGACGGCCTCAACCAGGATATTGGGTTCATGTCACACTATCTGTAATCCCCACAGCTTGCCTGGACTTGCAGAATTTCACTGGCTGTCCTGTCTGGAGACAATACACATCTCTTTAACCTGTCTTAATGCTCTCTCCACTCACATTGTTTGTACCTTTAAGACTTGATTAGCTGTAAGTATTCGCATTCCAACCATTATTCTGTAAATTGAGTCTGTGTCTTTATATGCCCTGTTTGTGAACAGAATTCCCACTCACCTGAAGAAGGAGCTTAAGGCTCCGAAAGCTTGTGGCTTTTGCTACCAAATAAACCTGTTGGACTTTAACCTGCTGTTGTTAAACCTCTTACTGTGACCTCCCTCATGGCCAGAGAGGAATTGAAAATTTGGATCAGAACCCCTGCAATCTCCTCCCTTGCCTCCCACAGCAGCCTCGCAAACAATTCATCTGGACCTGGAGATTTATCCACTTTTAAGGTTGTCAACACCTGTACCTATGTCAATTTGCTCAAAACTTCAGTCTCTCCCTGAATTCCATACCTTCTTCCTCATTCTCTTGGGTGAAGATGGATGTGAACTCTACACTGTTGTCTAGCTCAACCTACAGATTTCCCCCATGGTCCTTAATGGGCCCTATTGTTTCCCTGGTTATGCTCTTTCCATTGAAATACTTATGGAATATCTTGGGCTTTTCCCTACTTTTACCAGCCAGAGCTTTCTCATATGCTTTTCATTTTCCTAATTGCTTTCTTAAGCTCCACCCTGCACTTTCTACACTCCACTAATGCCCTCGCTGATTTGTTCCCTTTATACTTGCTAAAAGCCTTTCATTTCCTTCTCATCATATCCTGAATGTCTCTGGCCATCCATGGTTAAAGGAGATTTAAAATGTAGCACAATAAATCTTCATTCGAACAAAGAACAGTACAGCATAGGAACAGGCCCTTAGGCCCTCCAAGTGTGCGCTGATCACGTTTACCTATCTAAACCAACCGCTTATATCCCTCTATTCCCCATTTGTTCATATGCCTATCAAGATGAGTCTTAAATGTGGCTAACGTAACTGCCTCAACCACCTCACTTGGCAATGCATTCCAGGCCCCCTCTGCATAAAAAAACTTCCCCCGCACATCTCTAGTGAACCTTTCCCCCCTCATCTTGAACTTGTCCCCCCTTATAATTGTCATTTCTGCCCTGGGACAAAGCTTCCAACTGTTCACCCTATCTATACCTCATAATTTTATAAACTTCTATCAGGTCACCCCTTAGCCTCCGTCTTTCCAGGGAGAACAATCCCAGTTTATTCAGTCTCTTCTCATAGCTAATATTCTCCATATCAGGCAACATCCTGGTAAACCTTTAATGCACTCTCTCCAAAGCCTTCACGTCCTTCTGGTAGTATGGTGACCGGAATCGGACACAGTATTCCGAATATGGTCTAACCTATGTTTTATATAACTGTAACATAATTTGCCAATTTTTATACGCAATGCTCTGTCTGATGAAGGCAAACACTTTCTTCACCATCTTTTCCACCTGTGCTGCCACTTTTAAGGATCTGTGGACCTGTACTCCCAGATCTCTGTGTGTGTCTGTGCTCCTGATTGTTCTGCCATTTACTTTATAGCTCCCACCTGAATTGGAATTACCAAAATGCATCACCTCGCATTTGTCTGGATTAAATTCCATCTGCCATTTCTCTGCCCAATTTTTCAGTCTATCTCTCTCTGACAGTCTTCATCACTATCCACAACTCAGCCAATCTTAGTATCATCTGCAAACTTGCTAATCAGACCAGCGACGTTTTCTTCCAAGTCATTTATATATAATTATATAATCATTAATCATCATTAATGCAGTTGTTTTCTCAATTCTTGCAAAGCAATCAAGACATCTCTTCGCATTCTGTTTTAATGAAGTGCATTCTCGAAGGATAATTATCTGTAAATGAGGCAAATTTATTGCAAGTGATTATTTTTAAAGTATTTCAATAAGTAGAAAATTGGTTAACTAAAAATACTGATGGAACAAACTGTCATCAAGTAATTTTAGTTTTGATATGACTCACGTTATTTTGTTCAGACAGAAAATAATATGCAATTCTTTTCTTACATTAATAAAGTATATATATATTTTCTATATGGACTGTGTGCATATAGAAATGAATTCTTTAGCAAAGAGTGAAACCACTGGTTTGAGAAGAACGGCCACCCTCTCAAAGGATTCTAGGAATGGGCAATAAGTGTCAGTCTTGCCAGCAATGGTTACACTCATGAGATTGAATAACACAAACCCTGACAGTGTCACTTTAGTGTCAGTAGTACCAGAATGGCATTGATTGGTGTTGTGCAATGGATCCAAAACATGTAAAGCCCAAAAATATCAGACGCTACTGAAGGTATGTGCCTCCACTCACTAGATGGTTTTACCAAAAATGTATTGCTTCATTTGGACAAAGTGTTTCCGTTCCATTTGCCACACGATAGTTAGAAGTGGAATGTTGTAGAAAATTAAAGGTATCTCTATGAAACAATTGTGGCTGTAACGACAGTTGGTTGCCTGTAATGCAAGCTCTTCAAGGCAAACAGAAAACCAACAATGAATGTGTATGAATGACACGTTGTTTGCATTGTTTTTCTGGGGAAAGGTGATGGACAGGTTAACAATTATTTCACCCATTCTGTAATGCATTTTAACTATGTTCCTATCCATAGCTTCTGCCACATGAAGTTGTCTAAGTTCTGATTTATTTAGATTTCCAGAGGGCCTTTAACAAGGTGCCGCATAGGAGACTGTTAAATAAGTTAAGTGCCCATGGTGTTAAGGGTACGATCCTGGCATGGAAGAGGATTGGTTCACTGGCAGAAGGCAGAGAGTGGGAATAAACAGGTCTTTCTCAGGATGGCAGCCGGTGACGAGTGGTGTGCCTCAGGGGTCAGTCATGGGTCCACAACTTTTCACAACATACATTAACGATTTGGAGGAAGGAACTGAAGGCAAGGCACTGTTGCTAAGTTTGCAGATGATACAAAGATATGTAGAGGGACAGGTAGTATTGAGGAAGCAGGGGAGGTGCAGAAGGACTTGGACAGGTTAGGAGAGAGGGCAAAGAAGTGGCAGATGGAATACAATGTGGAAAAGTGTGAGGTTGTGCACTTTGGAAGGAGGAATGGAGGAATAGACTATTTTCTAAATGGGGAAATGCTTAGGAAATCAGAAACACAAAGGGACTTGGGAATCATTGTTCAAGATTCTCTTAAGGGTAATGTGCAGGTTCATTCGGCAGTTAGGATGGCAAATGCAATGTTAGCATTCATGTCGAGAGGGCTAGAATACAAGAGCAGGAATGTACTTCTGAAGCTGTATAAGGCTCTGGTCAGACCCCATTTGGAGTATTGTGAGCACATCTTTGGACTGTGGGAGGAAACCAGAGCACCCGGAGGAAACTCACGCAAACACGGGGAGAATGTGCAAACTCCACACAGACAGTGACCCGAGCCGGGATTAATAAGGGGATCAGGGGTTATGGGGAAAAGGCAGGAGAATGGGGATGAGAAAAAAATCAGCCATGATTGGATGGCGGAGCAGACGTAATGGGCCGAGTGGCCTAATTCTGCTCCTATGTCTTTATGGTCTTGTGATTGTTTCACAAGATGGACTGTAGTTGTAGCTCCAAACCTGATTGACATACTGTGATATATTCCATATTATTTTATTTTATAAATAAATAATAAAGATATATTCCAAAGCATGTGGAAAATGTTTGGATGATGAAAGGCAGATTTGTTACCATGTAAAGTTTTGTTCATTTTTTGAAAAAGTCCATCTGCCTAACTGATTCAGGGATGTTGTTATGGGGACTAGGGCAGTAATTAATTTCAGCTTTGCTTCAGGTCTATTGAACTATTGGAATGATGCAGGTCCTGAACTTTATATATTGTTTGAGTATACTTTGTGTGGAGTAGCCTATCATAACATTTGTAACAGCATGCTTTGCACCTGATTTCCCCAGAGCCAATCAAGCTAGGTTTTATTCCAACATGTTGAGCGAATTTAAAGCTCTTTGAAAACTCAAAACTTCCCAGAGGCATCTGGGTCCCAAGATGAGCTCAGTGAGTACGATGTTTACTTTCCATCCATATATCCCCGTCCCCAATCCCGTGGTCCTTTGAATTTAGGACCTAGGGATTCTTGGCTTTTATAAATTATGTGGTGTTCTTTGCTTATGGAATAGGTATGGTTTTCATTGGTATCAAATGAAGTAACTTCAGTTTGAACCTTGAATGTAGTCCAGACCCATTTGGTACTCTTTATACCATTTGCAGCTAATTTTTGACAAATGTATTCAGCATAATCTTCCCTTGTCTTATGATATTGATCGGCACCAGTAATTTTAAAAAAGAAATTTGAACTTCCAGTTATTAACTTCTTTTATTCATGCAAGGGATGTGGACATCGCTGGAAAGACCAATGTGTATTGCCCATCCCTAATTTCCAAACAATGTGGCCTTGATGTCAAGGGCAATCACTCTCCCTTCACCTCTGGAGTTCAGCTCTTTTGTCCATGTTTGGAAGCTGGAATGGGGTCAGGGGCAGAGTGGCCCTGGCTGACCCAAACTGAGTATCAGCGAGCAGGTTATTGTTAAGTAAGTATTGAAAGCACCGTTGATGATCCCTTCCATCACTTCACTGATGTTCGAGAGAAAACTCATGGGGTAGTAATTGGCCAGGTTGGATTTATCCTGCTATTTGTTTTTTTTAGGACATACCTGGGTAATATTCCACATTGCCAAGTAGATGCCAGGATTATAGCTGTAATAGACCAGCTCAGCTAGGGGCGCAGCAAGTTTTGGAACTCGAAGTTTTCAGTACCTTGTCATGGCCAATGGTCTTTGCAGTATTCAGTGCCTCCAGCTGGTTTTTGATATCACATGGAGTGAGTCGAATTTGATGAATACTGACATCTGTGGTGCTGGGACCTGTGGAAGAGGTCGAGATGAATCATCAACCATCCGCTCAAAACATCTGGCTGCAGATTATTGCTTCAGCCTTATCTTTTGCATTGATGTACTCGGCTCCCCCAACACCTGATTGAAAGAATTCACCACAATATCCCAAGTTTTGTACAAAACCTCTACTGTACAAATGTCGAGCAATGGAAGTATTACTTAACACTGTATTTCACAAACATTTGTACTTTAACATGAAAAATTATCAGAGCACTCCTTTTGGGGTGGCACGGTAGCACAGTGGTTAGCACTGCTGCCTCACAGCTCCAGGGACCCGGGTTCGATTCCCGGCTCGGGTCACTGTCTGTGTGGAGTTTGCACATTCTCCCCGTGTCTGCGTGGGTTTCCTCCGGGTGCTCCGGTTTCCTCCCACAGTCCAAAGATGTGCGGGTTAGGTTGATTGGCCATGCTAAATTGGCCTTTAGTGTCCCAGGATGTATAGGTTAGAGGGGTTAGTGGGGTAAATGTGTGGAGTTGTGGGGATAGGGTCTGGGGTGGGATGATTGTCGGTGCAGACTCAATGGGCCGAATGGCGGCCTCCTGCACTGTCGGGGTTCTATGATTCTAATCTTATTTTACTCAAGAGTTCCCTTATACTTGATCCCTTGACTTCCACTGGTGTGGAACCAAGGTGTCTGTCTTACCTTTCAGGAATTCACTTTGATTTGCCTCAGTGTTTCTGCTATTTTCCAAAGTATGACATTTCCTGGGGTCAATCCTAGTTCACAACTGCTTGATTGCATCTTGCAGATTCTCTCTCTCACCCGTCTCTTAAGTGCCTTGGAATCAGATTTCAACTCACTGTTTCAGTTAGAAATCACCCAGATAAAACCCAAAACAAATCTCCCTGAAATGTATCTCCACGACAATGTGGCGTGCCTGGCATATCCCAGACTGAGATTTAAACTAATTATCTCTGATTTCCAAACATCTCCTTTATGCGTAATTTAAACCCATTTTCTGTAGTAATGTGATTGTATTTGTTTTTACTTTTTATTTTAAAGCAATTTAATCTGCAAACATCATTGACCAAAAGGATATAGAAAAAACTGGGCTCATGGAGCCAGATTAAATATGTCCCTTTTCTATTTAAGGAAACAGACTGCTAATTCAGTGTAAATGTGGATGAAAAGCTTGGAGATAGCCCATTGTTTAACTTCCAATACATCCCACTATAACCTTATAAAATAAACGTAGACCACCCTTTGATGTGTAATTCCTTCAGGTCTATTTGCTAGCTTCTCAAACTAAGTGTTGTCATTTATCTTGCATTTTAATATTTCAAGCCCCAAACTAAAAGTAATTCTGCTTAGACATATGAATTATAAAATTCGATATTTGTTTTATCTGTCACAAGTCCATTATTCAAAGTATTGTAAATATCAAGACATTTACTGTTCTGCACCTTAAGCGTTCCTTATTCAGATGCACTTTGTATTATGTCCAATCCAAATGAAAAGGTTTTGAAAGGGAATGGTAACCGTTCCTGCTTTGTACTTGCAGTACGTTACATCAGGCACTGACAGACTCCAAGGAATGATAGCATTTGGCTGAACTTCTTTCTCTCTGATGTCTGCCTTTTCATTATGAATTCTAGGAGCTGCTGGTTGTTTCAATTTATCTACTGCTCTGAGTGCACCCAGAGCTCCAGGATCTCTTTGAATCTTTTAAGCACTGAATTTTCTAAAAGTAGTGAGTATGAGGGAGAATTGGGCAGATGTCTAACATGGTTACATCCATGTGACTCATTTTGATATCAAGTCTTTATGTTTGAAGGGAATGGTTTCTTGCCATGTTCAGACCTCAGTGTCATTTTCCTATTCTATAGAATTCTCATTTGCATGAAATGCTTACTTCAGAATTTCAGGTTCAGGCCATTATATTCTGTTCATATCTTAAATGTATTAAATTCAATAATTGGTTATGTACCTTCTACACTGCGTTATATATCACACATTTACAAAGAACCTAACGGGGATTCAGTCCAAAACAAGCATGTTAGAACATAGAACATTATAGCGTAGTACAGGCCCTTCGGCCCTCGATGTTGCACCGACCAGTGGAACCAATCTAAAGCCCCTCTAATCTACACTATTCCAATATCATCCAAATGTTTATCCAATAACCATTTGATTGCTCTTAATGTTGACGAGTCCACTACTGCTGCAGGCAAGGCATTCCACACCCTTACTACTCTCTGAGTAAAGAACCTACCTCTAACATCTGTCCTATATCTCTCACCCCTCAATTTAAAGCTATGTCCCCTCGTGCTAGCCATCACCATCTGAGGAAAAAGGCTCTCACTATCCACCCTATCTAATCCTGTGATCATCTTGTAAGTCACCTCTTAACCTTTTTCTCTCTAATGAAAACAACCTCAAGTCTCTCAGCCTTTCCTCATACGATTTTCCCACCATACCAGGCAACATCCTGGTAAATCTCCTCTGCACCCTTTCCAACACTTCCACATCTTTCCTATAATACGGCGACCAGAACTGTACGCAGTACTCCAAGTGCGGCCGCACCAGAGTTTTGTACAGTTGCAGCATGACCTCCTGGCTCCGAAACTCAATCCCTCTACCAATAAAAGCTAACACACCGTACGCCTTCTTAACAACCCTATCAACCTGGGTGCCAACTTTCAGGGATCTATGCACATGGACACCCAGATCCCTCTGTTCATCCACACTACCAAGTATCTTACCATTAGCCCAGTACTCTGTATTCCTGTTACTCCTTCCAAAGTGAATCACCTCACACTTTTCCGCATTAAACTCCATTTGCCACCTCTCAGCCCAGCTCTGCAGCTTATCTATGTCCCTCTGTAACCTGCCACTTCCCTCCGCACTGTCTACAACTCCACCGACTTTAATGTCATCCGCAAATTTACTAATCCATCCTTCCACGCCCTCATCCAGGTCATTAATAAAAATGACAAACAGCAGTGGCCCCAAAACAGATCCTTACGGTACACCACTAGTAACAACTCCAGGATGAATATTTCCCATCAACCACAACCCTCTGTTTTCTTACAGCTAGCCAATTCCTGATCCAAACCACTAAATCACCCTCAATCCCATGTGTCCATATTTTCTGCAAAAGCTTACCATGGGGAACCTTATCAAACGCTTTGCTGAAATCCATATACACCACATCAACCGCTTTACCCTCATCCACCTCTTTGGTCACCTTCTCAAAGAACTCAATAAGGTTTGTGAGGCACGACCTACCCTTCACAAAACCGTGCTGACTATCCCTAATCAAATTATTCCTTTCTAGGTGATTATAAATCCTATCTCTTACTATCCTTTCCAATACTTTGCCCACAACAGAAGTAAGGCTCACCGGTCTATAATTACCAGGGTTGTCCCTACTCCCCTTCTTGAACAAGGGGACAACATTTGCTATCCTCCAGTCTTCTGGCACTGTTCCTGTAGACAATGACGACACAAAGATCAAAGCCAAAGGCTCTGCAATTTCCTCTCTAGCCTCC
Source organism: Mustelus asterias (assembly GCF_964213995.1). NCBI lineage: Eukaryota > Metazoa > Chordata > Chondrichthyes > Carcharhiniformes > Triakidae > Mustelus > Mustelus asterias. Next base: position 67,056,316 of record NC_135811.1, on the reverse strand, counting down.
CAGAGAATCCTAGGATAAATCCCATCTGGCCCAGGGGACTTAACTATTTTTACCCTTTCCAGAATTGCTAACACCTCCTCCTTATGAACATCAATCCCATCCAGTCCAACAGCCTGCATCTCAGTACTCCCCTCGACAACACTGCCCCTCTCCAGTGTGAATACTGATGAAAAATATTCATTTAGTGCCTCTCCTATCTCTTCAGACTCCACGCACAACTTCCCACTACTGTCCTTGACTGGCCCTAATCTTACCCTCGTCATTCTTTTACTCCTGATGTACCTATAGAAAGCTTTCGGGTTTTCCTTGATCCTGCCAAAGACTTCTCATGTCCCCTCCTGGCTCTTCTTAACTCTTTCTTTAGGTCCTTCCTGGCTGATTGTTGTATCTGCAATCATTGCTGTCACTTTTTATCTTGTCATTTATAAAAAACTTGAACCACACTAATGAGTTCAAGCCAAATGTGTTCTCTTTTCTGGTTGCTAGATTTGAACATTGATTCCTCCTTGTTTGTCAATTCCAGTAGAGCACTGGTACTGCAGTTATCTCCATTTTTAGCTTTTGGTGTGTTTTTCACCAGTGTAGGGAACTGACTACCGTTTCCATACTCGAGCAATTTTGACCAAATATTGTTTGCTCCCAGTTGTCCCCATTTGCAACTTGAAGCGTGATTGCGTGAGCCGTATAAGTAAGGTAACTCATGGCTACAAATGTCTTGACTGCTTCCTTTTCATTTTGTTGAATGTTCTCTCGCTTCCTTGTTACGACCAGCTGGGAGGGGTTGAACTGGCTTCCCTCTATTCAACCTCCTCAGTTGGTCACAACAAAGGTTTAAGTTTCCTTTTTATGAGGTTATGTCTTTTCCAAATCAATGTATTGAACCATTTCAGTTGCGAGCAATAAGGAACCAATCAAATGAGGTTTTCTTGAGTTAGAGTTTATTAGCCACTAAACCCGTGAACAATGAAAAAAGCACTGCATCAACCATGGGACCCTTATGCTATCATTCGATTAGCACACGTGCACAGGTATGAGAAATAAAGGGAGTTCGCATCCAATAAAAGATGGTAAATGAAAATGCAGATAACTGTCCGTTGATTGTCCTTGAGGTGTAGATTTTTCAGTATCGCAGCTAATTTATGTTTGCTCATTTCTTGAATGTATCAGATGTAGAAGATGTTACAAATATTATGAGACCTCCATTGTTGGTCGCTTTCTGATAGAGTTGATTTCTTAAGTTGCTTGACACTCTTACTCCATAAAGGATTAAAAGCAGCCCTCAACTTGTTTCCTGTGCTGAAAAATTTCTTGACACCGCCTTTGTCACTTGCAATCTCTCTCTATTGCCTGGCAGCCATACCTATTATGTATTTCCAAGAGGTTTTGGGTGGCCAAATAGCCTCTCCTGCACTGGAGGGATTCTATGATTCTGTCCGTTAGACAGTAGAGTTTCGATGGCGGTTTTGATTATAAGGGGTGTCTCTCTCCTCACTCCCTGAAAGTGATTTGTTGGTTTCTCACCCTCGCATTGGAATGTGGCCTTCCATTTTTACACAGTTTGCACTGTCTCAATTAAATTACAAAATTTCCAGTCAGTTGAAAGTTGAAAAATCATATTTTCAAAAATAAAAGGACATAATCTAGTATATCCTTGAACTCTTTTTTTGATGCAACTTTGGTCAAATATCACTTTATTAGTGCAAATTACTCCAATCAATAAGATGAAAAATTAAAAGAATTTGAATTTAGTCATTTTTACTCTTGCAAATAAAACTCATGAATGCCTATGATGCATCTCAAGGGCACTTGACTGCCAGAACAAGTTATTGTAACCTTGTATAAATCAATGCTGAGCTGGATGAATATTATATTGGGAATACGATTATGTTGGATGAAACTTATCCTTAGTTGGCCAAATACTCTAAGATGCAATAGTTCCTTGGCTGGTTAGCAGAGTAGGGACCAATGTCATATTTGGAATATAATTGGATTACTGCTGAAAGGTGAAGATTTGAAGTTAATAACTACGTGATATTTGGGAGTTTCACTCATTACTTTGGGGCTTGACACTGAAGAGGTGAAATTAATTGCAGGGGCCAAACCAGCAGCCATTTAATGCACACCAAGTTCCTATAAATAACAACGAGATTAATGAGCATGTAATCTGTTTTTGAGAAGTGGTGATTGAAGAAGAAATATTAGCTAAGTAAATTGGAAAATATATTCAACAGGAGAGTATCTTCAATGTCAACCAGTAGAATAGAGTACACTCTGATATAAAATCTTCCCAAGGATGGTACATTCAGCAGCTCTGTGCTTTTAATAGAGCTCAATGCTGAATTATGTAGAAATTTATACTATCAATTTACATCCACATTTAGGTGGTTCATGTACTTTAGACCCCTGAAATTGAAGAGATTTTCATCCCTTCCACAAACAGTGGTTCCCAACCTTTTCAGTAACACTTCAATCAGACAAACAATTTCAAGCACCTTCACTTTTTTTTGAGCTGAATCAATTGCTCATAAACGTCCCCCAATGTAGTAACTTACCAACAGTGGCCAATCACATACAGAGCGGGGCCACCAGTTGTCCCATCTCTACGCTATATTTTTGGCAGGATCCGACTGGGTACTTGCTATTTCAGGCCATTCAAAACTAAAGATTTGGAAAGGCGATATCACATAGAAACTAGTCGCAGGAGTCGGCAATTTAGCCCTTTGAGCCTGCTCCACCATTCGTTTTGATCATGATTGATTGTTGAATTCAATATCCTGATTACACCCCCCCTTCCCTCATATTCTTTGATCCCTTTAGCCCCAAGAGCTATGTCAGTTTCTTCTTGAAATCAAACAGTGTTTTGACTTCAACTACATTTCGTGGTAGTGATTTCCACACATTCACCACCCTCTGGGTGAAGAAATTTCTCCTCACCTCAGCTCTAAAAGGTTTACCCCTTATCCTCAAACTATGACTCCCTAGTTCTGGACTCCCCCACCATTGGGAACATTCTTTCTGAATGTACCCTGTCTAACCCGTTAGAATTTTATAAGTTTATATGAGATCCCCTCTCACTCTTCTAAACTCCAGTGAATATAATCCTAACCAATTTGTCTCTCCTCATATGACAGACCTGCCATCCCAGGAATTAGCCTGATAAACCTTCACTGTACTCCCTCTATATCACGGACATCTTTCCTCAGATAAGGACACCAAAACTGCACACAATACTCTATACAATTGCAGCAAAACATCCCTGTTCCTATACTCAAATCCTCTCGCTATGAAGACCAATATAGTATTTGCCTCCTTTATTGCCTGCTGTACCTGCGTGCTTACTTTCAGTGACTGATGCACAAGGACAGCAAGGTCTCGTTGAGTATCCACCCTCTCAATTTACACCCATTCAAGTAATAATCTGTATTCGCATTATTGCTACCAAAGTGAATAACCTCACATTTAACCACATTATACTGCATCTGCCATACATATACCCACACACTCAGATCGTCCAAATCACGCTGAAGCATCTTTGCATCCTCCTCGCAGCTCACCCTCCAACCCAGCTTTGTATCATCTGCAAATTTGTAGATAATACATTCAGTTCCCTCTTCCAGATCATTAATATTTAATATGAATAGTTGGGGTCCTAGCACAGATCCCTGCAGGACCCACTGGTCACTGCCTGCCAATCAGAAAAGGACCCATTCATGCCAACTCTTTGCTTCATATCTGCTAACCAGCTTTCATCTCAAGACATTACCTGTAATCCCATGTACTTTAACTTTACATAGTAGTCTGTTATGTGAGACCTTCTCAAAAGCCTTCTGAAAGTCTAAATAAACCATATCTACTGGTTCTCCTCGATCAACTCTACTAGTTACATCTCAAAGAATTCCAATAGATTCATCAAGCATGAGTTCCCTTTTGTAAATCCATGCTGAGTTTGTCTGATTATACCACTGCCTTCCAAATACTGAGTTATGAAATCGTTGATAATGGACTCCAGCAACTTCCCCAGTACCGACGTTAGGCTCACTGGCCTATAGTTCCCTGTTTTCTCCCTACCTCCCATTTTGATTAGTGGGCTTACATGAGTTACCCTCCAATCTGTAGGAACCAGTGCAGAGTCCTGAAGAATTTTGAAAATAAGCAACCAGCAACAAATCTCGAATTATATTTATTTATATTTTTTATATTGAGACACCAAGATATATCAACTGGAATATTACTGAAACCGAGGAAGATATTCAATTAGCAACTCTGATGTGCGTGTCCGTCCACCCCCACCCTGGTCAGACCTGCAGTTGGTCTGTTAAGTAGACTTGATATACTTTGTGTCCATAGTTTTCTACCCCAGCAACACAACGTTATGTACAATGCAATACAAAATCACTCTATCCAATGAGAGGAACCCATGCGTATTTGATTAAATTATAGGGGGAGCACCTGTATTTCAATTCGATCGTAATGAAAGAGGAATATAAAGACACACTGAATTGGGTCACTTTAGTAACTGTACGATAGGAATTCATAAATATAGTTAGAAGCGACCCACTGCAGTAGCTGTGCAGTAGGACTATGTACCCTCATTGAGCAGAATTTGTTAACCATCTGTCAAACAGGAATACACAGGTGTAAGGCGGAGCCTGGTCTGCAGCGGCTCGCTGCTGCAGATGGTGGGCACATCTGGAGGGCCAGAGCCACCTGTCTGCCCCACCATCCTCAAGCCCCCCGACCCTAAAACCTGATGGTTGGGGAGGGTGGGGGCGACGGCTGGCAGAGCGGCCATAGCCCCAGGACGAAAGTGAAGAGGAGCTCATTAAACATTTCTATAAAATTATTTAATTTGCTACATTAACATTTAAAATATACAGGTTAATGTCTTCGCTAAAATACTGCCAGAATTGCAGATATAATTTCACGGCATAAATGATGTAATGAGAAAACCAGTTATGAACAGTTACAGAACAAACCATTTTGGGTAGCATATTCAATAAATTATCTACAGATATTGTTCACTACAGGGGCTTAAAGAAATGTGTCCAACGAAATGATGACCTGATCTGTAATCATGCTTCACCTTCTAGCACATCCACAGTTTACCTCAACATACCTGATTCATCTGATCCATCCATGCAATCTCTTCTCCCATCACATTCTGGGTTAATCTTGTTCGCACATTTTTCATTATGGCACTTTATGATGACAAAGTCCTGCCTTTATACACCAAAGGAAATATTGCTGACGAGAAATGGCACGGTTCAAAGTATGAGCGTTTTTTAAGCGCGCGAAGTATAAAAGGTAGGCTGCAGTATACAGCGGGCAGCGTCGGGAGCGGGCAGTGGAGTGCGTGGGAAGCAGAGTGTGAGCTATAAGGCTTTGGCTCGCAGGGCTTAGGCAGAAAGGGCGAGCAGGGGTGAGTTTAATTCATTTTTGCTGTTTCTACCTGATACTGGCAAGGTATCTAGAGGGGATGGGTGTGCAGGCAGTGCTATGTTCCTCTTGCACTATGTTTGAGGTGAGGGACGACGACAGTGTCCCTGCTGATTACATCTGTGGGAAGTGCACCCATTTGCAGCTCCTCCAAAACCGTGTTAGGGAACTGGAGCTGGAGTTGGATGAACTTAGGATCATTAGGGATGCAGAGGTGGCCATAGACAGAAGCTTTAGGGATACAGTTACTCCGAGGAATGAAAACAGATGGGTGACGGTGAGAGGGGCTGGGAGGAAGCAGTCAGTGCAGGGATCCCCTGTGGTCGTTCCCCTTAGCAACAAGTATTCCGCTTTGGATACGGTTGAGGGGGATGACATACCAGTGGTGAGCCGCAGTGAGAGGATCTCCAGCACTGTGTCCGTCTCTGTGGCCCGGGAGGGTAAGGGGGAGAGCGGGAGGGCAATAGTTATTGGAGACTCATTAGTTAGAGGGATAGATAGGAGGTTCTGTGGCAGCAAAAGAGACTCACGGATGGTATGTTGCCTACCGGATGCCAAGATCCGTGACGTCTCGGACCGTGTTTTCCGGATTCTGAAGGGGGAGGGGAAACAGTCACAAGTCGTGGTACACATTGGTACCAACGACATAGGTAAGAGAAGGGACGGGGATTTAAAGCAGGAATTTCGGGAGCTGGGCTGGAGGCTGAGAGCCAAGACAAAACATGTGGTCATCTCTGGTACGTTGCCGGTGCCACGTGATAGCGAGTTGAGGAACAGGGAGAGAGTGCAGTTAAACATGTGGTTGCAGGGATGGTGTAGGAGGGAGGGTTTCAGATACGTGGATAATTGGAACACATTCTGGGGAAGGTGGGACCTGTACAAACAGGACGGGGTGCACCTGAACCAGAGGGGCACCAATATCCTAGGAGGGAAATTTGCCACAGCTCTTCAGGGGGGTTTAAACTAATTTGTCAGGGGAGTGGGAAAAGGAGTTGTAGTCCAGAGGTCAGTGAGGGTGGTGAGGTATTGGGGAAGGTTTCAGGGTCAAGGGTGGGTACCGGTAGACAGGAAGGTGGGTTGAAGTGTGTCTACTTCAATGCAAGGAGCATCCGGAACAAGGTAGATGAACTTGGGGCATGGATTGGTACTTGGGACTACGATATTGTGGCCATTACGGAGACGTGGGTAGAACAAGGACAGGAATGGTTGTTGGACGTTCCGGGGTATAGATGTTTCACTAAGTGTAGGGAAGCTGGTAAAAGAGGTGGAGGAGTGGCATTGTTAATCAAGGATAGTTTAACGGCTGCGGAAAGGCACTTCGAGGGGGATCTGCACACTGAGGTAATATGGGCTGAGGTTAGAAATAGGAAAGGAGCGGTCACGTTGTTAGGAGTTTACTATAGGCCCCCAAATAGTAATAGAGATGTGGAGGAAGAAATTGCTAAGCAGATTATGGATATGTGTGGGGGTCGCAGGGTAGTTGTCATGGGGGACTTTAACTTTCCAAATATTGATTGGAACCTTTGTAGGTCAAATAGTTCGGATGGGGCAGTTTTTGTGCAGTGTGTGCAGGAGGGTTTCCTGACACAGTATGTGGATAGGCCGACAAGAGGTGAGGCCACATTGGATTTGGTACTGGGAAATGAACCGGGCCAAGTATTAGATTTGGTTGTGGGAGAGCACTTTGGAGATAGTGACCACAATTTGGTGTCTTTTGTTATTGCAATGGAGAGGGATAGGGCCATACGGCAGGGCAAGGTTTACAATTGGGGGAGAGGTAATTATGATGCGATTAGGCAAGAATTAGGGGGCATAAGTTGGGAACAGAAACTGTCAGGGAAAGGAACTAATGAAAAGTGGAACCTTTTCAAGGAACAAATACTGGGTGTCCTTGATAGGTGTGTCCCTGTCAGGCAGGGAGGAAATGGCCGAGTGAGGGAACCATGGTTCACGAAAGAGGTGGAATGTCTTGCGAAAAGGAAGAGGGAAGCTTATGTAGGGATGAGGAAACAAGGTTCAGATGGCTCGATTGAGGGTTACAAGTTAGCAAGGAATGAGCTGAAAAAGGAGCTTAGGAGAGCTAGGAGGGGACATGAGAAGTCCTTGGTGGGTCGGATCAAGGAAAACCCCAAGGCTTTTTACTCTTAGGTGAGGAATAAAAGAATGACCAGGGTGAGGTTAGGGCCGGTCAAGGACAGTGGTGGGAACTTGTGTATGGAGTCAGTGGAGATAGGCGAGGTGATGAATGAATACTTTTCTTCAGTGTTCACCAAGGAGAGGGGCCATGTTTTTGAGGAAGAGAAGGTGTTACAGGCTAATAGGCTGGAGGAAATAGATGTTCGGAAAGAGGATGTCCTGGAAGTTTTGAATAAACTGAAGGTCGATAAGTCCCCTGGGCCTGATGAAATATATCCTAGGATTCTTTGGGAGGCAAGGGATGAGATTGCAGAGCCTTTGGCTTTGATCTTTGGGTCCTCACTGTCCACGGGGATGGTGCCAGAGGACTGGAGAGTGGCGAATGTTGTTCCTCTATTTAAGAAAGGGAATAGAAATGACCCTGGTAATTATAGACCGGTTAGTCTTACTTCGGTGGTTGGTAAATTGATGGAAAAGGTCCTTAGGGATGGGATTTACGACCATTTAGAAAGATGCGGATTAATCCGGGATAGTCAGCACGGATTCGTGAAGGGCAAGTCGTGCCTCACAAATTTGATAGAATTTTTTTGAGGAGGTAACTAAGTGTGTTGATGAAGGTAGGGCAGTTGATGTCATATACATGGATTTTAGTAAGGCGTTTGATAAGGTCCCCCATGGTCGGTTTATGATGAAAGTGAGGAGGTGTGGGATAGAGGGAAAGTTGGCCGATTGGATAGGTAACTGGCTGTCTGATCGAAGACAGAGGGTGGTGGTGGATGGAAAATTTTCGGATTGGAGGCTGGTTGCTAGCGGAGTGCCACAGGGATCAGTGCTTGGTCCTCTGCTCTTTGTGATTTTTATTAATGACTTAGAGGAGGGGGCTGAAGGGTGGATCAGTAAATTTGCTGATGACACCAAGATTGGTGGAGTAGTGGATGAGGTGGAGGGCTGTTGTAGGCTGCAAAGAGACATAGATAGGATGCAAAGCTGGGCTGAAAAATGGCAAATGGAGTTTAACCCTGATAAATGTGAGGTGATTCATTTTGGTAGGACTAATTTACATGTGGGTTACAGGGTCAAAGGTAGGGTTCTGAAGACTTTGGAGGAACAGAGAGATCTTGGGGTCCATATCCACAGATCTCTAAAGGTTGCCACTCAAGTGGATAGAGCTGTGAAGAAGGCCTATAGTGTTGTTAGCTTTTATTAACAGGGGGTTGGAGTTTAAGAGCCGTGGGGTTATGCTGCAACTGTACAGGACCTTGGTGAGACCACATTTGGAATATTGTGTGCAGTTCTGGTCACCTCACTATAAGAAGGACGTGGAAGCGCTGGAAAGAGTGCAGAGGAGATTTACCAGGATGCTGCCTGGTTTGGAGGGTAGGTCTTATGAGGAAAGGTTGAGGGAGCTAGGGCTGTTCTCTCTGGAGCGGAGGAGGCTGAGGGGAGACTTAATAGAGGTTTATAAAATGATGAAGGGGATAGATAGAGTGAACGTTCAAAGACTATTTCCTCGGGTGGATGGAGCTATTACAAGGGGGCATAATTATAGGGTTCATGGTGGGAGATATAGGAAGGATATCCGAGGTAGGTTCTTTACGCAGAGAGTGGTTGGGGTGTGGAATGGACTGCCTGCAATGATAGTGGAGTCAGACACTTTAGGAACATTTAAGCGGTTATTGGATAGGCACATGGAGCACACCAGGATGGTAGGGAGTGGGATAGCTTGATCTTGGTTTCAGATAAAGCTCGGCACAACATCGTGGGCCGAAGGGCCTCTTCTGTGCTGTACTGTTCTATGTTCTATGAACAAAGAACAATACAGCACAGGACCAGGCCCTTCGGCCCTCCAAGCCTATGCCGCTCATGCGCCCAACTAGACCATTCGTTTGTATCCCTCTATTTCCCCGTCTGTTCATGTGGCTATCTAGATAAGTCTTAAACGATCCCTGCGTGTCCGCCTCAATCACCTTGCCTGGCAGTGCATTCCAGGCCTCCACCACCCTCTGTGTAAAATACGTCCCCCTGACATCTGTGTTGAACTTTGCCCCCTTCACCCGGAACCTTTGACCTCCTGTGTTCGTCACCTCCGACCTGGAAAAAAGCTTCCCACTGTTCACCCTATCTATGCCCTTCATAATTTTATACACCTCTATTAGGTCGCCCCTCATCCTCCGTCTTTCCAGGGAGAACAACCCCAGTTTACCCAATCTCTTCTCATAGCCAAGACCCTCCATACCAGGCAACATCCTGGTAAACCTATTCTGTACTCTCTCCAAAGCCTCCATGTCCTCCTGGTAGTGTGGCGACCAGAACTGGACGCAGTGTTCCAAATGTGGCCCAACCAATGTTCTATACAGCTGCAACATCATATGCCAACTTTTATATTCTATGCCCCATCCAATAAAGGCAAGCATGCCATATGCCTTCTTGACCACCCTCTCCACCTTTGCTAGAACAACAAAGAACAATGCAGCATAGGAACAGGCCCTTCGGCCCTCCAAGCCCGCGCCGCTCCCTGGTCCAAACTAGACCATTCTTTTGTATCCCTCCATTCCCACTCCGTTCATGTGGCTATCTAGATAAGTCTTAAATGTTCCCAGTGTGTCCGCCTCCACGACCTTGCCCGGCAGCGCATCCCAGGCCCCCACCACCCTCTGTGTAAAATACGTCCTTCTGATATCCGTGTTAAACCTCTCTCCTTCCCCCCCCCGAACCTATGACCCCTCGTGAATGTCCCCACCGACCTGGGAAAAAGCTTTCCACCGTTCACCCTATCTATGCCTTTCATTATTTTATTCACCCCTATTAGGTTACCCCTCATCCTCCGTCTTTCCAGTGAGAGCAACCCCTACGAACCCCTACGAATGAATGATACGTACTTTTCGTAAAATACAAAATTTTCCTGCAGATCTTTTATAGAGACATCACAGCATCACTTACAGACTCCCCAAATACACACTAAATATTTGTCTCACATAAATTAAGTGAAAGCGCAATTCAATAGTTACTTCTACAGGGAAACTCGGGTGAAGAAAAGGCTGGGAGGAGACGGCTAGAGGAAAGGAGTTGGTGGTCGGTGGAGGAAAAGCGCTAAAACGACCATTGTCTTTGGGCTGGGTGGGTGGCTTCGGAAAGAGAGCAATGAGCCAATACCAGAAGGTGATCCAGCTGTCTGGCAGAAAGGTGAAGACGAAGTGGCAGCAACTGAGAGAAATACCGAAGGAAAATGTTCTATAGCCTATATATAAGCCTAGGTAGGTAGGGACATGACCGGCGCAACTTGTGGGCCGAAGGGCCTGTTTGTGCTGTATTTTTCTATGTTCTAAAAACCAGGCGGCAAAGGGGAAAATAGTGAAAGAGGAAAAATAAACCAAAAAAAGTTTGCAATTCACGTGCAAACTTCATGTCACTGCACGTGAATTGCAAACTATTTTTGGGTTGATTTAATTCATTTACGTACTTTAATTTGTAGGCGGTTTAAGCATGACAAAGGATTTCTATTTTTCACAAAAATAACCAAGACATTGTACATTTCACATGTCACTGATTCATTGACATTTAATGAAATGTGCAGTGTTTTGGTTATTTTTGTGAAAAATAGAAATCCTTTGTCATGCTTAAACCATGAACAAGTTAAATTACTTAAATTAATTTAATTTGGCAATTTTTCTTTGATTTCTATGGAATAGACACTTCCCGTAGAGACATTTACCACCTTCCTAATCCAGAGACTCTGGTTTGTAAAAAGCCAGGGCTGAGGAGCTTTCCTAGTATGTATGGAGATCTGTCTCATTAAAAATTTGCACAGAAAATCCATCCAGGAGCATCATACCCATTTGGAGAACACATTTTTCAGAATCCCAGACTTACTTTACAGTTTTTTAACAAAAAGGAACCAGGCTGCCTGGTCTCAATCATTATGTGGAGATGCCAGTGTTAGACTGGGGTAAACACAGTAAGAAGTCTCACAACACCAGGTTAAAGTCCAACAGGTTTATTTGGTAGCACAAGCCACTAGCTTTTGGAGCGCTGCCCCTTCATCAGGTGAGTGGGAGTTCTGTTCACAAACAGGGCATATAAAGACACAAACTCAGTTTACAAAATAATGGTTGGAATGCGAATCTTTACAGGTAATCAAGTCTTAAAGGTACAGACAATGTGAGTGGAGAGAGGGTTAAGCACAGGTTAAAGGGATGTGTATTTCTCCAGCCAGGACAGTTAGTGAGATTTTGCAAGCCCAGGCAAGTTGTTGGGGGGGGGTTACAGTTAGTGTGACATGAACCCAAGATCCCGGTTGAGGCCTTCCTCATGTGTATGGAACTTGGCTATCAGTCTCTGCTCAGCGACTCTGCATTGTCGTGTGTCGTGAAGGCCACCTTGGAGAAGGCTTACCTGAAGATCAGAGGTACAATACACATCTCTTTAACCTGTGCTTGACCCTCTCTCATTGTCTGTACCTTTAAGACTTGATTACCTGTAAAGATTCACGTCCCAACCATTGTTTTGTAAATTGAGTTTGTGTCTTTATATGCCCTGTTTGTTAACAGAACCCCCACTCATCTGATGAAGGGGCAGTGTTCCGAAAGCTGGTGGCTTGTGCTACCAAATAAACTTGTTGGACCTTAACCTGGTGTTTGAGACTTCTTACTGTGGTCAATCATTACACAGTGCCCAATCTGTACCATAATACGTTGACATTTTTGCATTCAAATGTGCTCAGAAATGATCATTTTACTTCAAATGTTCTAGTTTGGAATAAGTTATTCATGCAGTCAGCAGCATTTTGTCATCTGTGACATCAAATGTGATCAAAGACATTCAAAGGCAAAAAGTGCTCGAATGCATCAAGTGCATGAAGATGCCAAGGCCACTCAAAGGCGCCAAATGTGATCAATCTGTATTGTAAAAATACAAGAAAATTCATTATTTAATATATGAATTTACTAATCCCAAAAATATTTCCACTAATACATGCTTGAGAGCACCACCAGATCCCCAGTACTAAGGTAGTATTATTAATTCAGTAATTGCCGTCCTGGGAAGAAAATGGGACATGATCGATATGAGGCTTGGCATCCCTGGTGCTCCTGACTTCTCCTTCCCACCCCACCACCCTCAAGTACTCTTCTGTCCCAGCCTTAGGCTTACACTTTTTTGAGTGCAATTGATGTCAAATGAGTATAAATGAACACCATTGAATGCAGATGATGTTAGCGTTTTCTGGTAACCCTGAAGTGCTGTTGTACTGCCTTGCTAAAGGATAGGGTAATAGAGTCTTCCATAGAGGATCAATTTAATTTGAATCATCAGGCATGCATGTTGAGGACTCTACTTACCTCCTTCCACATTTCTGAAGGAGGAGTGAATTTGAGCAAATACCGGGGCCACTATCTGAATAGCATTGTGAGCAGCACAACATGATTTGAAATGTTTTTATATAACATTCCAGAGCTGGAATAGTTTACTTTTCTTCTTGCACCCAGAGGAAAAATGTACACATCTCATCTTGCCAAATATCTGTACTTATAGTCAGCTATGAAGTCAACAAGTGAAGATTCTTTAAGGTAAACTGTGTAAATGTCTAATGGTTTCCTGATTGAATGTTGCAGTTTCAAAAAGCAGAGAGGAATTAAATTCCACTTATTCCAAATCTGTCCTTTGGTATTTTAAAGGCATGCAGAGAATTTGCTGCCATCCAATTCTTGGATATCTTTATTGCAGTTGGTGCTGACTTATCAGATATGGCACCCTTTTGGTTATTTTGACTCTTAGAAAGCAGAGTGGTCTTATGACTTTGAATGGATTTTTAATTTGTCACCATACCATATCAAATAATTAAAGCCAGACTGGGATGCCGAACCATTGCAAATTGAAGCTAAGGTTTCAAGATGTATCAGAGGATGGAAGGTGCCACGTTAAACAAAAGCAGCCATTGCTGGCTTAATGATGGTGCTTAGATTTGTTGCAGCATAGTATATTGTAGGTTTGCTACAGACTTGCTAGTTAAATACTGTTGGTAGAACAGCAGATGGAGATAGTGCAGTCTTGCTGGGAAGCAAAATACTTCAGAGCAGTTGGAGTTTGTGGCTCTATATTAGGATTTCACACCACCACGAGTCTAAATCAGGTATGAATGTGATGCAAAAATCCTAGCATAGCAAGGGCATATTTAAATTAGTCTGTCACTCTTTAGCCTTCGTCAGAGCCATTGTCAACAGTTAAAATCTTTTACGGTACCCACGAGGGAGCAAACCAGCCTTTTTAGGGTAAGTAGTATGCACCCATAGGATTTGATTGTGCTCCAGTGATTGAACCTTACAGCTGTTACCAGCAGCCTGTTACCTGTGGGTGTGCATCGATGCTAGAAGAAGCCAAGAGAATGCTGCAGTTGTGAGGTGAGCACAGTGAATTAGGAAAGATGAAAAGTAGGATATAGTTGTTCATGTATTAAGTATAGTGTGTTGCCTGGTTTATACAGAAATGTTGGCAAATTAAATTCTTGGTTTAACCTAATACTTAACCATCTTGATGTGTTGATTTTTAATGCTCTGTCAATTGTATTGAAACAGGAAATGCTGAAAATATACAGCAGGTTGTCAACATCTGAACAAAAAAAATAGGTTCACAAGTAGATTCTTCACAAAAATCCATCTTTTTACTTTTCAGATCTTGACAGACTTATTTTCAACCTTTTCTATTTTTGTTGCAGACCTCAATGTGATTGATTTGTTGAAAATTAATGCATAAAACATTGTTTTAAAAATTGCTTTCTGCAGTAATCTAGAATATTCAGTGCCTTGTATCGACTTGTCAGTACCAATTGTAGAAAATGTAGGCATGGCTCTTTTCACGTTTTTCCTCTTATGGTATAAAGTGTGAAGACGTAAATTTTTAGGTATTAAACTCGCTCATACAAAGAGGATACTGTGTTGCAGCTGTCAGTGAGAATAAAAGATTCCTGTCAGTTAAGCAGGAAAATGAGAAGTGCCATTTGGTGCATACCCAGCTGACAATTCATGCATACTGGATAGAACAGATATTCTTGTAATGAGCTGTAGAAGTTGCAGTTATACTTTTGATTTAATTTATTCTTGTGAGATGTATTAGTATACAGTGAAAAGTATTGTTTCTTACACGCTATACAGACAAAGCGTACCGTACATAGGGGAAGGAAAGGAAAGCGTGCAGAATGTAGTGTTATAGTCATAGCTAGAGTGTAGAGAAAGATCAACTTAATATGAGGTAGGTCCATTCAGAAGTCGGATGGCAGCAGGGAAGAATCTGTTCTTGAGTCGGTTGGTACTTTTGTATCTTTTTCCCAAAGGAAGAAGGTGGAAGAGAGTATGTTTGGGGTGCATGGGGTCCTTGATTATTCTGGCTGCTTTTCCGAGGCAGCGGGAAATGTAGACAGAATCAGTGAATGCAAATTGCTGAGTTCTGTCAGTAAATATATTGAGCAGTTCTTATTAACAAGTAGCACTGCATGAATTAAGTTTTTCATTTCTAACCGCAACACTTCTTTCACCATGAATAATGCAAATACAACCCATGATGTTTGGGTACAGTCAGCGAAACAATTCAGAGAGCCATAGGAAAAAAATACTTGAAATAATAAGCAACTTAGTTGTCTTGACAGAGTATAGCGGCCTGGATTTTGCTGCACTAATAATGATAAGGCTCCTTGTCACAGCTGGGTAAAATTGACAACTTCTGACTTTAATAAATGCAGAAATTCATAAGTTGCAGTCAGAAATACCTGGTTACTATACTGTGTATTCTATTTCAGTTTTTGTTGATAGAATCTGAATGGAAATAATTGTTAAGACATGATTTAAACTAATTATTCACTATAAGCACTCTAGAATTGAAGAAAAACAGAATTCTTGTTCAATCCGGAGCAATTGAATTTATAACTGTATAGTAAATATAATTGAATATATAATTGAATAGCCTATCTTGCCCTGAGAAGCATGGCGTCTCATTCCCTTAGAAGAACATAAATATTGCAGATTTGTGTTTATTAAAAAAACTTTTGTTTTTTACATTGAATTTTCTCCCTTAGTCCTATGTATTTCTTCTGATCTTTTTATTCCAAACATTGATTTAAATGCAACCTACGTATCCTACTTTTTGCTTCCTCTTTTGCCAACTGCGAGGATTCCTCAAGCTAACTGATTGATTAGTCTCCCTGCTGCTTGCTCTTTTCACAGATTCTGTGTCAAGGTATCTGAATTCAAACTGGGCCTGGAAAACCAGAATTCTGTATTTTATAGCCCGTTAAATCTTTGTAGAGCACCACGTGCTGTTCTATTGCCACTGACTGCAAAATCCAGACAATATCCCCTTTTACACCATAAGTGCAACATTAGAACGTTTCAATTTTCATTTGACCCTAATTCTAGATTTAGGGTGGAATCTTCCTGTCCCGCCCATCAGGAGTGGTAGCGGGCGGGACAGAAAATCCAGTGGACCATGCAAAGGTCCGTTGGGTGGCAGTTTCTGGCCTTGGGGCAAGCTGAGCCAGAAAACCCTGCCCTTGATCTTTTCGGTGTCAATTATCAGATTGGAATCGCAAGGTTTATGTTGCTTGGCTTGATTACGCAAACAAAATTTGATTCTGATAGTTGGATGTTTGAATTCCACTTCGGCATGCATTCTCTTCTTTGGTTAATCTGTAGCCTGTACCTCTTGGTAGATAGGAAAAATATTTATTTCCGGGCCCTTCCTTTTTACTGTGCTCTGTTTAACCAGATCATTTTAAAGTTGTGTTGATAGCAGTTATGGAACAGTCAACGGTTTATCCCAATTCAGCCTCGCAGTTATCCCTGTTGTTTGAAAAGAGTGGAAATAAAAATGTGCATGTTTTGTTGATATATAAGGTTGGTCAGAATTAGAACAAAATCAGACAATGTTGTTTGAGGGTGCTGATGAAAGCTATGCTAATACTTAAGTGCAAGGGCTTCATGGATCTACCCAAGTCCAATTCTAAATATTATCTTTGGGTTGTGTTTTAGGATTTTACGTTTTTTTTCAATTCACTAGTTTCCATTTTCTGTCCTTCAATTTGGACTGCATTTTTGGCTATGATGATTCTTATTTTCTTGTTAGTGTTTGTTCTTTTACCATTCAACAAAGTAGCATATTATCTCCCCACTCCTTTCCAAAGAATCCCTGAATCTTCAGTGTAATGCTGATTTAGAGCTTCATCATTCAGATCGGGGTTTGATGGCTCATCTGTGCTGAGGAAGCAAATCTTCCCTATATATGCTTATGAATGCTACAAATGGCTTCAGGAAACAGCAGTTCAGGCCCTTAACTTAGAAAGCAGTGGCTTATTGTTGTGCAGACTGGTGTAGTTGTATGGGAGCTGTACCAGCAGTTGGTACACAAATAATTTTATTTGGAAAGTATTTTTGAGGGACAGGTAAAGAAATTGCTAAGCTTTAAATGATAGGAAATTTTAAATGTATCTACTGAAAAAACCATGTTGAATCTCAACTCCATTACAAAGCTTTTGTGACACCCAGGGGGCGATTTTACCATTGCGTCACGACTGGCGCCATTTTACGAGCGCCGGATTTTCAGCATGGTCAGACTCTTGTCGGAAATGAGTGAGAGGCAGGTTAATGTATTTAAATTTATTTAAATACTGTTTAACATCTGCTGAGTGAGCCCAGCGCTCAATTGTCTGGGCTCGCCCCCCCTTTATGACCTCATGGGAAAAGTTCGCACTGGCGAGGAATAGACATGCTCCCCACGAACAGGGACCAGTCATGTTGGTCTCGCCGGTGGAACCGGAGGCCATTGAGGCCCTCCCGGGGAGGCTGAGGGCAAGGGGGGATGCTACTTGGGCAGTGCCAGACTGGCAGTGCCACCCTGGCACCTGGGCAATACCCATCGGGCAGTTCCAGGGGGCGGGACTAATGGGGAGGGGCCAACAGAGGTGGGGCGAGGGGGGCCCACTGCCACTCTACAGTGATAGGTGGAGGGAGGGCAGCGGGGCCACGATTGGTGGGGGAGGGGGCTGTATCTTGTGCCGTAGGCCCCCACCATTGCAGTGGGGGGGGGGAACTGCTTCAGGCTGCCTGGACTAACAGAGGCCTTACAGCTCTCTCCTTACTGTCAGAGCCCTGCTACTGCTAATGCTCATGTGCAGCATCAGAGGCTTGCACAGACGCACTATCTCCCTCTGCAGGCTTTCGGGCACGTTAAGCCCCGCCCACAGGCTTCAGCAGCGAGCAACAGACTTGCTCAGAATTTTGCAGGCAGAGTGCGTATGGAGGGCCTGAAAACGCCCAAAGGATGGATCTGAACTCTCTCAGTTTCAAGTCTGTCCAGCACTTCGACAAAAAATGGTAAAATCACCCCCTTAAGTGCGATTATTTTATTGGATCCCTCTCCTTCAAGTAATATTTATGCCACAGGCTACTCTGAGGTCCATTTCATAAACCTAGGTCTCTTTGAGTCAGCCTAGCTTAGTGCAGATATTGAATACAGTCCTATTCTAGATTCGTAGTCAATTACAATAAGTCCCAGCAACAAGCCAAGCAGGAGCCAATATAATTTGGAGCACTGTTCTCAACAGACGAATCTATGGTTTTACAGCCTTCGACCAGGTTTGCATACTCAGAGGTTTAATTTTCTCTGCCAAAAAGATTATTCATATTTATCAATTTCAGGTGTCAGTCATCTTTGCATTCCCATTTCCTGACCTTTTTATGAATGTGGATCAGTTAAAATGGACCAGCCAGTGATGTATTCCAAAGAATGTTCCTTTCCCAACTAGCAAGAATCAATTGGATCTTGGCTTGTGGGCCTAATAAATAGGTGTATAGGCAAACAGTGAATTGCAGAGTGATCTTATTTGATAGCCGTCTTTAAAGTTGACAGTGGTAATAGTTGCACCTCTGACAGGATGACATTATCCATCTACAGGGGGCTAGGCTTAGTGTAAGTGCACAGCAATCTCCTTTTCTTTTTAGACTGTGCTTCAGGATTGAAGATGACTTGCTTCCATTTGAGTTGGATGGGTTCTGAGATGGCTGATAAGTCCAATGTGAAATCTATAGACTCTACATTTGGGGGAGGTGGAGCTTGGAAGGTCAGGACAATGAGTTGGTGGGAGGTATGTGTGCTTTCTCCGAAGCCTTTGCTCCACCTTTACGGGTAAGATTTAAAGCCCTCTCCCGGGTTGAACTTGATGGCAGGGGATCATTCAATCAGGCAGACAGGTCCCACTGCCTTCCTGTCTCTATTCTGATTACGTCCATGAGAATGGCTTATGAACACCTTACCACTCCACCACCAATTGAAGCCCATAAATGGGCAATTGATGGCCTTTAAGGCCTCATCTGGCTGCTTCTGGGCTGGGGAAAGGTCTCACCATGCGAGTAGGTAGCATGTGCAAGCTTGTTTGCAGACTTCCAGCAGGGAACCCTTGTTCAGAGGCACTCAGTGTGTCATTGAGGGACCCAGCATCAGGAGGTGGCGGTTGGACCCTGTGAGACCCATGTACTTGCAGCTGAACCCCAATCCCAATTTTTGCTGCTAACTACCACCCCCCTTGACCCTCCGTGCTTAAGTGACACTTTATTCAACAGGCCTTCCCTAAAAGAGGTAATGTGGGACTCTCCGATTCTCCAGTTGACTGATGAGAACTTCCATTCCTTCCATGGAATGCTACCCTGTGTGTTCTCAATGAAATTTCTTGATGTCTTGATGCCTTCCTCAATATACCTTCTCTGTTTTGATTGGTCACAAGCCAGAGGCTTTTGTGAGTCGGGAGGGATGTTTGATCTTGTCAGCGATTCTTTCAAAATGTTTTCATTGTCCTCCGAAGAGTTTATTGCTACAACTGAGTTCTGAGTAGAACCATTGCTTTGGGAGTCTGGTTTCAGGCAGAATGACATATGAATAATTAGCACCTTGATGCTGGACATGTTGGCTTGGGAGAGGACACTTCTGTTGGACCACCCTTCTTGTCCCTGAATTTGGAAGATCTTGCAATGTCCAATTGTTGAATCATATCTAATGTTAAACGTTTTTTGAGTTTTGTAAGCACTGGCCTGTGACAAGGTTGCCGATAAGGCCAATCTTAGCATGTGGAGCTATAGGAATCTCAATGTGTATTGAAGGAAGGCTTGAGGTAGACCATAGACTAGTACTTCAAGAAACCTGGTAAATAGTGCATGAGCCATTTGCTCACATTGCTAGTTTGATGCTGAAATAGGGCGCACCAAAAACATCCTGCGGAATAATGGTTACCCTGATCAGATAATTTCACACTGTGTATCGTGCAAACTCATGAATGGGCATGAGGCCGTCACTTTTGGCCCTGAAAAGTACCCGGTCTACCTTAGATTACCCTGGAAGAACAACAGGTGAAGTTAGCTGTTTCATGCTGCAACTATGCAATAGCAACACAAGTGGTTTTCACCACTAACAGGATGCTGCCAACAAACTAAAAGACGTTCCCCCCATAACACAAATGAGTAATGTGGTATTTGAATTTCAGTGTCAATGTGATGCTAGATATGTAGATCTTACTTCCCAAAGACTGGTGGATCTTAACAAGCAGCATATCCCTTCTGCTGTTCTCAATGGGCAAGATACAGAGAGTATCCAACCAGTTGTACTTGCAAAACTGAAAACATAGAGTCTGACGTTAGATGTGATTCCGCAATTTCGCAACATTTGCCAAAAAAATCCTCAGTGTCCTAATAATTACACTGATACCCAATTTAAAATTGTCAGTCAGACTTGCAGTGTGGGATGTTCAGGTCTACTGGAAGCTGCATATATTAAGACATAGTACCCTGTTCTCTGAAGACAGAAAGAACATGTACACACGACACATGTTTCAGCTAAACAAAATAAACGATAGCCATTCGCTAGTTCATTCACTGTGTTTCACACGGTGAGCAACAGGGCAAGTATTTTTTCCTACTGAAGGCTCATACCCACAAGCTGCCTCTTATCTTTCTGATCACTCCCTCTCCTCCAGATTCTTGCAGACTGACCTGTCTCTAAAATTCAGGGATAAATCAAGAGCATTCTGTAAGCTGATCGTACAATGGCTCTATGGCCTGGTTCCCCCCTCAAAACCTATTTCTATGGTATTCTGAATCACATGGACCTTGGATCCAAGTAGAAAATTGATCAGCTTCCTTTTAGACCCTCAACTCCATTCTATCATGAGATTAAATAGACAATTTAAAGTATAATCATTTACAAAACTCAACATTGCTAAATCTCTGTGACTTGGAGACTGACAGTCTACCCACTATTAACACAGATGTCCTGGTCATTGTTTGCAGGTGTGAGTATCCCAAATATCTTTCACCCCAGTAAGATAACCTGACCCCTCCATAACAGCCAAGCCATCCACTTCATTCCTACACTTCATCTTAAATTAAAGAGAGAGTTTAAAACATAACAATCTAATAAAACCTTTCGTTCGTAACAATATCCAGACGCAGACCTGTTTTTCTTCTTGACGATGTGTGTTTCTACTCAAGAACGAAAGCTATTGTGGCATCTCTTTCCTTTTCCTGAAAACTAAGACTTTTGTTTGCTTCCTTTTCTCCAATTTACTGAATAGTTCAAAGATAGAAACAATAAAAAGGTGTACGGTGGATTTCTCTCTTCCTGTGAGATGAGTGGGAAGTGGAATTGAGTGAAATATTATATTCAAACCAGGAGACATTGTGTCAATGACCTGCTTACTGAAAGGGAATGGCTGTCTCTCTCTCTTTGATTGCTACTGTGAATTCTCTGAAGGAGTTTATGGCTCAAGATTGCAAAGAAATGTTACTAATTTGTTCAACATCTTACATCCTCGACATTCTGCAAAATGTCTTCAGTTTTTGCGAAAATCTTTTTCAAAACTCAGTTCTATTTTAATTCTGGTTGCAGCTATTTCAAGTTTCTCTTGCCTCTTTTATTTAGATTGAGATGTAATGACTAATGAGGAGAGACTGCGTAGACTGGAGCTATACTCATTGGAATTCAGAAGAATGAGGGGAGATCTTATAGAAACATATAAGATTATAAAGGGAGTAGATAAGTTAGAAACAGGGAAGTTGTTTCCTCTGGCGGGTGAAACTAGAACTAGGAGGCATAGTCTCAAAATAAGGGGAAGCAGATTTAGGACTGAGTTGAGGTGGAACTTCTTCACTCAAAGGGTTGTGAATCTGTGGAATTCCCTGCCTAGTGAAGCAGTTGAGGCTACCTCCGTGAATGTTTTTAAGGCAAGGGTAGATAAATTTTTGAACAGTAAAGGAATTAAAGGTTATGGTGAGTGGGCTGGTAAGTGGAGCTGAGTCCATGAAAAGATCAGCCATGATCTTATTGAATGGCGGAGCAGGCCCGAGGGGCCAGATGGCCAACTCTTTGTTCTTATGTTCTAATGTATAGCTATTAAATGATTGTCTTGTTTCAGTTTAGCTTCAGGGTGAAACAAACAGGTATGGTGTGCAGATTCTGAGGCTTTATATTATTTAGGCTACACTTAGCTATGTTTTTCAAGAATCTGTTCAGTTAGTTGTATTCTGATGGTGTATGAATGATGCATAACATTCAAAGAATGATGGAAACACCATTGTGGTAGTTTTCAGCTTGGGGTCTGCAGGCCTGTGGGCGATTCCTAACTGGTGGATAAAATCATAACTGTTAGAGCTGAACGGGGAAAGAACTGAGTGGCATTAGAGTGAGAGATGAGGCAAGGAATGAAGGAGAGTTGTAATGGAAACATACAGTCCAAGGATCATGAGTTGTTTTTTTTAAACTTGCGTGGGATGTGGGCAAGACCAGCATTCGTTGCCCATCCCTAATTGCTCCTGAGAAGGTGACAGCGGGCTGCCTTCTTGAACTGCATCTTGTACAGTTACACCTGTAGGGCGGCACGGTAGCGCAGTGGTTAGCACTGCTGCTTCACAGCTCCAGGGTCCCGGGTTTGATTCCCGGCTCGGGTCACTGTCTGTGTGGAGTTTGCACATTCTCCTCGTGTCTGCGTGGGTTTCCTCCGGGTGCTCCGGTTTCCTCCCACAGTCCAAAGATGTGCGGGTTAAGTTGATTGGCCAGGTTAAAAAAAAAAAAATTGCCCCTGAGAATCCTGAGATGCATAGGTTAGAGGGCTTAGCGGGTAAATATGTGGGGGGAGGGCCTGGGTAGGATTGTGGTCGGTGCAGACTCGATGGGCCGAATGGCCTCCTTCTGCACTGTAGGGTTTCTATGATTCTATGATTTCTATGACCTACAACACTGTTAGGAAGGAATTTTAACCCAGCGACAGTAAAGGAATGGTGATATAGTTCCAAGTCAGGGTAATGTGGGGCATGGAGGGAAACTTGTAGCTGGTGGTGTTTCCATGTATCTGCTGCCGTTGACTTTCTTGGTGGTTGAGGTTGCGGGTTTGAAAGGTGCTGTCAAAGAAGGCTTGTCCAACCAGCTGCTGCAGTGCATCTTGTATATTGTGCACACTGCTGCCAGTATGCGTTGGTGGAAGTGAATGTTGAAGCTTAATCAAAAGGGTTTCTTTGTCCTGGATGGTGTCAATGTTCTGAATGGTGTCAAGCTTCTTGAGTGTTGTTGGAGCTGTACTCATCCAGGCAAGTGGAGAAAGTTTCATCACACTCAACTTGGGGACTGGATTTTGGGAGTCAGAAGATGAGTTACTTGTTGCAGCCTCGGACCTGCTTCTGCAGTCACAGCTTTTATGTGATTGGTCCAGTTCAGTTTCTGGTCAATGGTAATTCCAGATAGAGGATTGAGCAATTGTAATGCCATCAAATGCGGAGGGAGATGGCTAGATTCTTCTAGCAGATTTAAAAGATGTGCCTTGACAGTGCATTTCAAGGACTGTTTGAAGGATCCCTCGTGGTTCAACTATGTTGACTCCCAGAATCTCTTTTCACAACTTTTATCAGGAAATAATTCTTGGCCTTAGAGAGCTTCCAGCCACGGAGCAGCATGGTCTCTTTTTGAGCCTATAAAGTGTTTCTGAAATTTCAGTCACTGTAAACTTGGTGGCATCTTTATTTTGCATTATGCAAGCGCCACTTGTCTTTGTCACTATGGGTATAGTCCTTTTGAATATACAATGAACCACAAAAAGCAGTCATTTGTTTTGGGAATGTGAGAGGGGTCACATACAGTTGTCATAAATGGAATGTGTAGTAAATAGTGAGAAGTTGGAAATTTGATTCTCTGCTCAATAGTGATTGAGTAGGCCTTGAACTGAAATCTAGTTGGCCGTTTAGAATGTTAACTTAGTACTTCAAAAACTGTAAAATAAATTATAAATGATTCAACAGTTAACAGAAACTGGAAGTGATTGCCTGAATCAAAATTATTGTAAACAGAAAGCCAACTCAGCAATTGTAACTTGTGTTTGGCTTGTAAAGCTGTATAAAAGTAAACATAACTGATGATACAGAGTATGGTTGCACACAGGTGTCATGAACAGAGTGAATTGTAAACAGACTGTAACATGGCAATTTGGTGTGAGTAAGAATTGGTACTGTGTTTTGCTTCCAATATTTGTAGTTCATGTCAGCTTAAGGCAATAAGTATTTAAAATGTTGTTCAGTGTTTTGGTGCATTTGTGTGGAAAAAAACTTGCATCACATTAAAAGATAGGTATAATTAATATAGACTAAGGTGCGTGAGAGTGTTTTTGAATTATAGTATGTGTAAGTTTGAGGACAATGAGACTGTTCTGTGCGAGCACATGTGCAAAAGATGTCTCCTTCTTGAATCTTTCCATCACAGAGTCATTGAACTGGAGTGTGAGTTGGAGATGTCAATACGTAGATAGAGGATGGGGGAGAATTAACTGAACAATTTGCTCCAGATCTGGGCCTGGTCAAGATATGTAGAATCAGAATGGAGTTGGTGTGTGTACAGAGTAAGGCAAAGCCAGCTGAGATTAGAGAACAAGGTTCTGCTGAAACTGATCCTCTGCAATAGATACAATGCATTTGCTACCTACAGGGATAAGAAGAAAAACTATCAGGACAGTCGGAATGTTGACCTTGGCTCACGAGGCTGTCCGAAGAAAGAGGAGGGGCAGTATAATGTGGAGTTATCAGTGATTCTTTAATTGGGGCCAGATCGCATTCTTTGTAAGTAGGATTGGGTGTCCCACATGGTCTCTACCAAGGTTTAGGATGATAGATTTCTCAAGCGAACTTAAAAGAATATTGGAGAGGAAGAAGGAAGAGATCCAGTTGTTGCAGTGCATGTTGGAATCATCAGCTTTGGGAAGTCCAGCTTGGCAAGCATCAAGTGTCAGCAGATCAATTAAAATATGGGACCTCATGAGTTACAATTGTTGGTTGAGCAGCTGATAAGCATGAGCAGATTAGGGAGATGAACACATGTCGAAAGGAATGGGGAAGGGAGGCTCCATTTAATGGGTCACTGGCACCACTACTGGATGTGGAGATGCCGGCGTTGGACTGGGGTAAACACAGTAAGAGTTTTAACAACACCAGGTTAAAGTCCAACAGGTTTATTTGGTAGCAAATGCCATTAGCTTTCGGAGCGCTGCTCCTTCGTCAGATGGAGTGGAAATCTGCTCTCAAACAGGGCACAGAGACACAAAATCAAGTTACAGAATACTGATTAGAATGCGAATCTCTACAGCCAACCAGGTCTTAAAGATACAGACAATGTGAGTGGAGAGAGCATTAAGCACAGGTTAAAGAGATGTGTATTGTCTCCAGACAGGACAGCCAGTGAGATTCTGCAAGTCCAGGAGGCAAGCTGTAGGGGTTACTTATAGTGTGACATAAAGCCAACATCCTGGTTTAGGCCATCCTCATGTGTGCGGAACTTGGCAATCAGTTTCTGCTCAGCGCCTCTGCGCTGTCGTGTGTCGTGAAGGCCGCCTTGGAGAACACTTACCCGAAGATCAGAGGCTGAATGCCCGTGACCGCTGAAGTGCTTCCCCACAGGAAGAGAACAGTCTTGCCTAGTGATTGTCAAGTGGTGTTCATTCATCCGTTGTCGTAGCGTCAACCATGCTCAACAATCACCAGGCAAGACTGTTCTCTTCCTGTGGGGGAGCACTTCAGCGGTCACGGGCATTCAGCCTCTGATCTTCGGGTAAGCGTTCTCCAAGGCGGCCTTCACGACAGCGCAGAGTCACTGAGCAGAAACTGATTGCCAAATTCCGCACACATGAGGACGGCCGACACCGGGATGTTGGGTTTATGTCACACTATCAGTAACCCCCACAGCTTGATTCCTGGACTTGCAGAATCTCCTGTCTGGAGACAATACACATCTCTTTAACCTGTGCTTAATGCTCCCTCCACCCACATTGTCTGTATCTTTAAGATCTGGTTGGCTGTAGAGATTCGCATTCTATTCAGTATTCTGTAACTTGATTTTGTGTCTCTGTGTGCCTTGTTTGCGAGCAGATATCCACTCCATCTGACGAAGGAGCAGCGCTCTGAAAGCTAATGGCATTTGCTACCAAATAAACCTGTTGGACTTTAACCTGGTGTTGTTAAAACTCTTACTGTGTTTACCACTACTGGAGACAGGAAGGAACTATAGCGCTCGAATGGGCTCTACCTGAACCATGCTAGGATAAGGGTCTGAGTGGAGATGATAAATATGATGACCCTGAAGACGTCAAACTAGTAAATGAGGCGAGGAGAAAGCTTCTTGGATAGGAAATGTAGTGTAAATAATGGTTTTAACATAAATAAAAGAAAAAAGTAAAGTCAGAGTCAGAAATTGTGCTTGAGACAATGCAAGTATAGGAAAAATTGAAAACACTTAAAGTAATCAAACCAAGAGAGAAATAAGAAACATTAGGAGTGAAACCTTCGAATAGAAGGACAGATTAGGGTGTATTGTCCAAGCATTCTTTATACAAGTGTCTGGGCTGGATTTCGAGCTCCCCACTGATAGGTTTGAGGGCGGCGCATTAAATCCAGTAAGCAATTCATGCGCACTTAATTACCTCATCCATCTGCTACCTGCATTTATCTGCCAGCAGGAGAAGCCAATAAATAGCATGTAGCCAAAGTGTCAGGTTTTTAAACAAATTATTTTATGGGATTTGCGTATTGCTGGCGAGGCCAACATTTATTGCCCATCCCTCGTTTCCCTTGAGAAGGTGGTGGTGAGTTGCCTTCTTGAACTGCTGCAGTTCCACCTATCATCATGGCACCTGGCAAGATCTCCAAGCGCTCAATAGTTTTGTTCCTTCATTATATGCTTCCTCCCAGTCTAAGGTGCTGGCCAGCAGCTCCCTGAAGCAGAACCTTCTATCCCTGAGGGCGGACATTCCCCTCCCTCAATTTATGTCATTAATTGGCTGCCCCTAAATTTTAAGCTGGGGAAGGATAGAATTTGGCACTTGAATAATTCAGTTCATGGAGTACAAGGAGCAAAATTGAATGCATTGCAATAACAAATTCAACTTGGAGAGTGTGACTTGGCACCCATTAATGAGATATAGCTTCAGGACAGGGAATTAAATGCACCAGGTTGTAAGGTGGATGGGAACTATAGATAAAGTGATGGAGAGAGAGAAGTAGACTTAATGATAAAGCACAAAATCACTTCAGTAATGAGAGAGGATCATAGAATCATAGAAATAGAAATCATAGAAACCCTACAGTGCAGAAGGAGGCCATTCGGCCCATCGAGTCTGCACCGACCACAATCCCACCCAGGCCCTACCCCCACATATTTACCCGCTAATCCCTCTAACCTACGCATCCCAGGACTCTAAGTCTGGACCATTAAGACTCTAAGGGGCAATTTTTAACCTGGCCAATCAACCTAACCCGCACATCTTTGGACTGTGGGAGGAAACCGGAGCACCTGGAGTAAACCCACGCAGACACGAGGAGAATGTGCAAACTCCACACAGACAGTGACCCGAACCGGGAATCGAACCCGGGACCCTGGAGCTGTGAAGCACCAGTGCTAACCACTGTGCTACCGTGCCGCCCGAATCATAGAAACCCTACAGTGCAGAAAGAGACCATTCGGCCCATCGAGTCTGCACCAACCACAATCCCACCCAGGCCCATATCCCTACATATTTTGCCCGCTAATCCCTCTAACCTATGCATCCCGGGACACTAAGGGGCAATTTAGCATGGCCAATTAACCTAACCCACACATCTTTGGACTGTGGGAGGAACCCGGAGCACCCAGAGGAAACCCACACAGACACGGGGAGAATGTGCAAACTCCACACACACAGTGACCCAAGCCAGGAATCGAACCCGGTTCCCTGGAGCTGTGAAGCAGCAGTGCTAACCACTGTGCTACCGTGCCGGATGGGCAGATGCAGAGGAGTGTGAAGTGATTCATTTTGATAGGAAGAACTTGGCGAGATGTTATAAAATGAAACACTTCTAAAGGGGGTGCAGGAGCAGAGGGATTTGGGTGTGTATGTACATAAGTCATTGAAGGTGGCAGGGCAGGTTGAGAGAGCCATTAAAAAACATACAGTACAAGTATTGTAGGCCTTATTCATAGGAACATAAAGTACAAGAGCAAGGAGGTTATATTAATCTTGTAAACACAGTAGTTTGGCCTCAGCTCGAGTATGATATTCCATTCCCAAGTTGGCTGTCGCATTTTAGGAAGGCTGGGAAGGTATGGGAGAGAGTGCAGAAAAGATGCACAAGGATTGTTCATAGGGATGAGGAATTTCCATTCTGAAGATGGATCAGAGAAGTTAGGACTATTTTCCTTTGAGAAAAAAGGGCTGAGAAGAGATTTGATAAAGCTATTTTAAGTCATGTGGGGTGTAGACAGATTGGGAGAAACTATTGCCACTCACAATGTAATTGAGAATAAGGTTATAAATTGAAAGCAATTGACGAAAGAAGCAAAAGCAATGTGTGTGTGGTGGAGGGAGGTTCAATTGAAATATTTGGGGGTTATTTGGGAGGCACAACTGAAATAAATCCCAAGGAAAAGAAAACATGCTAAGGGGAGGACGAGCATCCATGGCTGACTAGAGAAGTCAAGGACAGCATAAAAGCAAAAGAAAAAGCATACAAAGTGGGAAGCCAGAGGATTGGGAAGCCTTTAAAAGCGAGCAGAGGACAACTAAAAAAGCAATAAGGGGGGAGAAGATGAAATATGAGTGTAAGCTAGCTAGTAATATAAAAGAATATAGGAAGAGATTTTTTCAATCTATAAAAGGTAAGAGAGAGGCAAAAATAGCCATTGGACCACTGGAAAACGAGGCTGGAGAAGTAATAATAGGAAACAAAGCAATGGCAGAGGAACGCGATAGTTACTTTGCCTCAGTCTTCACGGTGGAAGACACCTGTGGGATGCCAGAGCTCCAGGAGAATCCAGGGGCGCAGGTGAGTGTAGTGGCCATCACTAAAGAGAAAGTTCTGGGAAAACTGAAAGTCTGAAGGTGGATAAATCACCTGGACCGGATGGACTACACCCCAGGGTTCTAAAAGAGATAACTGAGGAAATTGTGGAGGCATTGGTGGTGATCTTTCAGGAATCACTAGAGGCAGGGAGCGTCCCAGAGGACTGGAAAGTAGCTAATGTAACACTGCTGTTTAAGAAGGTTCACCAGGTTGATACCAGAGATGAGGGGTGTTGATTATGTGGAGAGACTGAGCAGATTGGGTTTGTACTCATTGGAATTTAGAAGGCTGAGGGGGGATCTTATAGAGACTTATAAGATAATGAAGGGGCTGGATAGGGTAGAGGTGGAGAGATTCTTTCCACTTAGAAAGGAAGCTAGAACGAGAGGGCACAGCCTCAAAATAAAGGGGGGTCAGTTTAGGACAGAGTTGAGGAGGAACTTCTTCTCTCAGAGGGTGGTGAATCTCTGGAATTCTCTGCCCACTGAAGTGGTGGAGGCTACCTCGTTGAATATGTTTAAATCACGGATAGATGGATTCCTGATCAGTAGGGGAATGAGGGGTTATGGGGATTAGGCGGGTAAGTGGAACTGATCCACTTCAGATCAGCCATGATCTTATTGAATGGCAGGGCAGGCTCGAGGGGCTAGATGGCCTACTCCTGTTCCTATTTCTTATGTTCTTATGTTCTTATGAGGGAGGCAGCAGATGGGAAATTATAGGCCGGATGGCCTGACCTCGGTCATTGACAAGATTTCAGAGTCCATTATTAAAAATCAGATCGCAGAATAGTTGGAAGTGCATGATAAAATAGGACCGAGTCAGCACAGCTTCGTCAAGGGGAGGTCAGGTCTGACAAATCAGTTAGAGTTCTTTGAGGAAGTAACAAGGAAGTTAGATAAAGGAGAACCAGTGGACTTGATTTATTTAGATTTCCAGAAGGCCTTTGACAAGGTGCCGCACAGGAGACTGTTAAATAAGTTAAGAGTCCATGGTGTTAAGGGTAAGATCCTGGAATGGATAGAGGATTGGCTTACTGGACGAAGCCACATGCTTGGACACGAGCATCTCCATCAAGGACGGTCACCTCAGCACTTCACTGTACCGCAAGCCCACAGATAACCTCACGATGCTCCACTTCTCTAGCTTCCATCCTAAACACGTTAAAGAAGCCATCCCCTACAGACAAGCCCTCCGTATACACAGGACTTGCTCAGATGAGGAGGATCGCAACAGACACCTCCAGACGCTGAATGATTTCCTCATAAGAACAGGATATGGCGCTCGACTCATCGATCGACAGTTCCGGTGTGCCACAGCGAAAAACTGCACCAACCTCCTCCGAAGACAAATACAGGACACGGTGGACAGAGTACCCTTCGACGTCCAGTACTTCCCTGGAGCGGAGAAGCTACGACATCTTCTCCGGAGCCTTCAACATGTCATTGATGAAGACGAACATCTCGCCAAGGCCATCCCCACACCCCCACTTGTTGCCTTCAAACAACCGTACAACCTCAAACAGACCATTGTCCACAGCAAACTACCCAGCCTTCAGGAGAACAGTGACCATGACACCACAAAACCCTGCCACAGCAACCTCTGCAAGACGTGCCGGATCATCGACACGGATGCCTTCATCTCACGGGAGAACACCATCCACCAGGTACACGGTACATATGCTTGCAACTCAGCCAATGTTGTCCACCTGATACACTGCAGGAAAGGATGTCCCGAGGCATGGTACATTGGGGAGACCATGCCGACACTACGACAACGGATGAATGAACACCACTCGACAATCACCAGGCAAGAGTGTTCTCTTCCCTGTTGGGGAACACTTCAGCGGTCACGGGCATTCGGCCTCTGATCTTCGGGTAAGCGTTCTCCAAGGCAGCCTTCACGACACACGACAGCGTAGAGTCGCTGAGCAGAGACTGATAGCCAAGTTCCGCACACATGAGGACGGCCTCAACCGGGATCTTGGGTTCATGTCACACTATCTGTAACCCCCACAACTTGCCTGGGCTTGCAAAATCTCACTAAATGTCCTGGCTGGAGACAATACACATCTCTTTAACCTGTGCTTAACCCTCTCTCCACTCACATTGTCTGTACTTTTAAGAGTTGATTACCTGTAAAGACTCGCATTCCAGCCATTATTTTGTAAATTGAGTTTGTGTCTTTATATGCCCTGTTTCTGAACAGAACTCCCACTCACCTGAGGAATGGGCGGCGCTCCGAAAGCTAGTGGCTTGTGCTACCAAATAGACCTGTTGGACTTTAATCTGGTGTTAAAGAACAAAGAACAATACAGCACAGGAACAGGTCCTTCGGCCCTCCAAGCCCGCGCCGCTCCCTGGTCCAAACTAGACCATTGTTTTGTATCCCTCCATTCCCACTCCGTTCATGTGGCTATCTAGATAAGTCTTAAACGTTCCCAGTGTGTCCGCCTCCACCACCTTGCCTGGCAGCGCATTCCAGGCCCCCACCACCTTCTGTGTAAAATACGTCCTTCTGACCCCCCCCCCACCACCTTCTGTGTAAAATACGTCCTTCTGACCCCCCCCCCCCCCCCCCCCCCCCAACCTTGAACCTATGACCCCTCGTGAACGTCACCACCGATCTCGGAAAAAGCTTCCCACCGTTCACCCTATCTATGCCTTTCATAATTTTATACACCTCTATTAGGTCACCCCTCATCCTCCGTCTTTCCAGTGAGAACAACTCCAGTTTACCCAATCTCTCCTCATAATTAAGCCCTCCCATGCCAGGCAACATCCTGGTAAACCTCCTCTCCACTCTCTCCAAAGCCTCCACGTCCTTCTGGTAGTGTGGCGACCAGAACTGGGCACAGTATTCTAAATGCGGCCGAACCAACGTTCTATACAACTGCAACATCAGACCCCAACTTTTATACTCTATGCCCCGTCCTATAAAGGCAAGCATGCCATATGCCTTATTCACCACCTTCTCCACCTGTGACGTCACCTTCACGTATCTGTGGACTTGCACACCCAGGTCCCTCTGCGTATCTACAACCTTTATGGTTCTGCCATTTATCGTATAGCTCCCCCTACGTTAGTTCTATCAAAATGCATCACTTCGCATTCATCTGGATTGAACTCCATCTGCCATTTCTTTGCCCAAATTTCCAGCCTATCTATATCCTTCTGTAGCCTCTGACAGTGTTCCTCACTATCTGCAAGTCCAGCCATTTTTGTGTCGTCCGCAATTTACTGATCACCCCAGTTACACCTTCTTCCAGATCGTTTATATAAATCACAAACAGCAGAGGTCCCAATACAGAACCCTGCGGAACACCACTAATCACAGGCATCCAGCCGGAAAAAGACCCTTCCACTACCACCCTCTGTCTTCTGTGACCAAGCCAGTTCTCCACCCATCTAGCCACCTCCCCCTTTATCCCATGAGATCCACCCTTTTGCACCAACCTACCATGAGTGACTTTGTCAAACGCTTTACTAAAGTCCATATAGACGACATCCACGGCCTGTCCCTCGTCAACTATTCTAGTCACTCCTTCAAAAAACTCCACCAGGTTAGTGAGGCATGACCTCCCTCTCACAAAACCATGCTGACTATCGTTAATGAGTTTATTCCTTTCTAAATGCGCATACATCCTATCTCTAAGAATCCTCTCCAACAACTTCCTGACCACGGACATCAAGCTCACCGGCCTATAATTTCCCGGGTTATCCTTCCTACCCTTCTTAAATAACGGGACCACATTAGCTATCCTCCAATCCTCTGGGACCTCACCTGTGTCCTCACCTGTTGTGAGACTTCTTACTGTGTTTTACTGGCAGAAGGCAGAGAGTGGGGATAAAGGGGTCTTTTTCAGGATGGCAGCCGGTGACTAGTGGTGTGCCTCAGGGGTCAGTGCTTGGACCGAAACTTTTCACAATATACATTAACGCTTTGGAGGAAGGAACTGAAGGCACTGTTGCTAAGTTTGCAGATGATACAAAGATATGTAAGGGAGAGGTAGTATTGAGGAAGAAGGGGGGCTGCAGTAGGACTTGGACAGGTTAGGAGAGTGGGCAAAGAAGTGGCAGATGGAATACAATATGGAAAAGTGTAAGGTTCTGCACTTTGGAAGGAGGAATGGAGGCATAGACTATTTTCCAAATGGGAAAATGCTTAGGAAATCAGAAGCACAAAGGGACTTGGGAGACCTTGTTCAAGATTCTTTTAAGGTTAACGTGCAGGTTCAGTCGGGAGTTAGGAAGGCAAATGCAATGTTAGCATTCATGTCGAGAGGGCTAGAATACAAGAGCAGGAATGTACTTCTGAGGCTGTATAAGACTCTGGTCAGACCGCATTTGGAGTATTGTGCGCAGTTTTGGGCCCATATCTAAGCAAAGATGTGCTGGCCTTGGAAAGAGTCCAGAGGAGGTTCACAAGAATGATCCTTGGAATGAAGAGCTTGTCATATGAGAAACAGTTGAGGACTCTGGGTCTGTACTCGTTTGAGTTTAGAAGGATGAGGGGGGATCTTTTAAAATTGCGGGATGGAGGCCTGGACGTGGAGTGGACGTGGAGAGGATGTTTCCACTAATAGGAAAAACTAGAACCAGAGGGCACAACCCCAGGCTAAAGGTACGATCCTTTAAAACAGAGATGAGGGGGAATTTCTTCAGCCAGAGAGTGGTGAATCTGTGGAACTCTTTGCATCAGAAGGTGTGGGGGCCGGGTCATGACTGTCTTTAAGACAGAGATAGATAGGTTCTTGATTAATAAGGGGGTCAGGGGTTATGGGGAAAAGGCAGGAGAATGGGGATGAGAAAAATATCAGCCATGATTGAATGGCGGAGCAGATTGATGGGCCAAGTGGCCTAATTCTGCTCCTATATCTTATGGTCTTATTCAAAAGGGAATCTGAAAAGGAAGAATGTACAGGGTTATGGAGAGAATGGGAGGGACTGGCACTAAAGGAAATGCTCATTCAGAGCTGATGTAGATATGATGGGCCAAATGGCCACCTCCTGCAGTGTAACAATTCTGTCATAAAATGAAGCAAGCAGCGGAGAATTAAGAAATAGTAAAGGATTTCAAGTACAGTGCAAGTTGGTAGCAGCTGTTAGGTGGTGCAATATATAAAAAGGGACTAGACTAGCAGGTAGTAAAGTCAGAATGGTTTTAATGGGGATTTTAACTTTTGTATCAATTGGGAGAGCAGACCGTCTCATATCAGGACCAATGCATTCACTGTCTCTGCAGCCAATTCTTTTCAGATCCTAGGATTCAGGCCATCGGGGGATTGTCAGCCTTCAGTCCCATTTGTGTTCCCAGTACTACTAGTCTTGTGATAGTGATGTCAATTTTTGATGATGGCTGTGATTGTTTTGATTCCATATTTAGTGCAGATTGACCCCGTGGGATGCCTCCTGTAGGATTTAGCTCAGGTTTGGAGACAGTGCCATAAAATATGATAATCAGTTCCAAACAAAATGGCTTAATTTTGCAAAGGAATAAAATTTGGTTCTGTACATAGATTTATATTTAAATACGTATGCAATAAACCGATATATCTCCAAAGAAATGTGTAAAGATGAATATATTCCATTTCAAATTATTTTTAATTGAAATTTTGTTGTTCTGTGAAAAAAATGTTATCCCTGATGCAAAGTATCTGTAAATGTGATGAAGGCATTCAAACTGTTTTCGAATGTCAGTCTGTAACCTAGGGGGTTAGCTCAGTTAGTGAGATGGCAGCATGTGGCTCAGATTAGTTGCAACTGCATAGGTTCAATTCCTGTTGCAGCTGAAGTAAACTGCTTCTTCACACTGCCCCTGAGAATGGAACGCAATGGCAAACCACCACTGACCAAAATTGCAAAGAAAACTGGCTCAGAATGAAACAGCGGCAGACAATAAACCAAGGACATGCCTCTGAACAGAGTGCACATGAAGGACGGAAGTAACTCCGTTTAATTTGCAGAATGGTTCAGCAAACTATAAATGTGCTATAGTAGTATTAACAGAAAAGCCATTTGTTTGATTATTAATGCACCAGAGATGAAGTCTATAACTGACATTGTTTGAAGTTTGACAGAAGGGATTATATCACTCAATATAAAGTTGACATATTTAACCTTTGTGCCCTCTCAGTATCTGGTGTATACTGCCCTTTGCTGCACCATTGATAGTTCCTTTTTCAACTACATATGTCCCACACTCAGGAATTTCCTCCAAAGAACAAAGAACAGTACAGCACAGGAAACAGGCCCTTCGGCCCTCCAAGCCTGTGCCGCTCCTTGGTCCAACTAGACCAATCGTTTGTATCCCTCCATTCCCAGGCTGCTCATGTGACTCCCTCAACTAATTTGCATCTCCATCTCCGAAGCTCTCCTTACTCCCATCTTTTTGACTAAATTTTTGTTCTCCTTTGACGTCTGTTTTTTTCTTACACCTCTGTGAAGTACCTTGGAAAGTCTGAAATAAAATAAATGTTGGTCTTTATATGGTATTAGAACTTATTCATGACACTAAAAAAGTGATAGGAGTGCACTGTATTCCATTGATGCTCCCTAAAATTATTTATTTCCACCTGAAAGACACTTAAATTTTACTTTATTTTCATTTTAAACTTATTTTCTTAGAGTTTGGGTTTTACTGATTACTTGGATGAGCGAAAGGAAGATGATGAAACATGAGGCTTGTTCTAGGAAGGAAATGGTACCAATTACATGTTCCACGCGACAAGAATTTAACCCTTCTCACTCCAAAGCACTCAAGTTTGTTTTGGGGATAGAATTAAAGCTTTTTTGTGTTAATATTTGCAAGATTTTACTGACTGATGACGATGGTTAACGGAAATGTTAATGTTTATAATCCAGGGCGGCACAGTGGTTAGCACTGCTGCCTCACAGTGCCAGGGACCTGGGTTCGATTCCCAATTTGGGTCACTGTGCAGAGTTATCACGTTCTCCCTGCATCTGCGTGGGTTTCCTCCGGATGCTCTAGTTTCCTTCCACAAGACTTGCTGGTTAGGTGCATTGGCCATGCTAAATTCTCCCTCAGTGTACCCGAACAGGTGCCGGAGTGTGGCGACTAGGGAATTTTCACTCTAACTTCATTGCAGTGTTAATATAAACCTACTTGTAACACTAATAAATACATTTTTGAACTTTATTTTTGTTAAAACTGTTTGATTACAAACTCAGTAAAATGAGAAAGGTGTAACTGGAGGTTTACTCCAGATAGACACCCTCACGTGAAAGGGAAATGGCATGGCAAAAATAAAATGAACATGAATAAATGGTTTGCAGCAGGGAGGACTGTCTGACAGACAAGCAGCCTTGCATTTACATGGTGCCTTTAACAACCTGAGGATGTCACAAAACGCTTTACAATCAATGAAGTACTTTTGAAATGTTGTGAAATAAAACAATTTGTGTGCAGCAAGTTCCAACAATTAGCTCTGTGACAATGGCCAAAAAATCTGCATTTGTGATGTTGATCAAAGGATGAATCTTGGCCAGGCCATTTGCGATAACTTTGCTGCTCTTCTTTGAAATAGTGCTGTGCGATGTTTCACTTTCACCTCGGAGGGCAGATGGTTTAATGGCTGATTTGAAAGATGGCACATCCGGCAGTGCAGCATTTCCTCAGTACTGGCTGAAAGGGTACCATACTGGAGAGTAACTCTAGTATTTTTATGCTCAACTTCTGGAGTGGAACTTGAGCCTGAAAGCTTCTGACTCAGATGTGAGAATGCTAACAATGGAGCCATGACTGACATCTGTTTGGGATCAATTTGCAGTGTGGTGTGTTTACACCACATACAGTTTTTCCTCAGGCACTTTAATGAAGCTGTTAGTTTTTTAAAATCCTGATTCAGGGCAGTATGAAAGTTTGTCACCATGTATTGCGTATGAAGGGATCTTTCTGCATAACACATTATGGAAGAGGATGTCACAGCATACACTATCATGTTCTCATCTGAGACCCTCGCATTTCCAATTTGGAAAGAGGACCACTGAACGTGTTCTGGGTTAGGAATCTTGATTGATTTTTCTCTCTTTGTAGGGATGCAAAAGATAACTTTACAATCGCTACTCTTGTACAACTGAGATTAGTTAATGCAACCCAAATCAGTATTCAAACAGGAGAGCTTCCTGGCCTGTCTGGCTCAGTGCTACACCCTGTGGTACATTACCCACTGAGCCAATCGCAGAGACTGATTTCATGGCTTTCTTTACTTCTGTTTTGAGAATTAAATTGTTAACTGTGTAAAAGCAGACTTGCATCAAAAGGTAGTTTAAATTTAACTTCTGAACAGAAATTTCCCTCTATAGTACGTCATGTACTGTAAATGTCCAATATTAAAGCTTTAAGTCAGTCTAGTTTCACTGCAGCAAGTTGCAAAAATACATGTTTTCATTATCTATGCATTCGAGCAACTTGAAGTGATTTTATACATGACATTTATACGGTTGAATATATGTCAGTGAGTAATTTGTTTATTGTGAAAAATGCGGGAATCAGGATCACCCTTGGAAGATTTAAGTTTTTCTGCCCCTCCACTTGACTTACTTGGGTTCCCGTCTTTTGCAAAATATTGAAAAACTCTACAATCTTCAAATTGTCTGCAGAAATATCATATCAGTGATTTTGATGTTCCTTTTGGCACACTGCACAGATTGGGAATACTTAAGGTTCATCGCACTTCAATCGGTTTCAGCAATTTTCCTTCTGCTTACTGTAACCAGCATAATTTCGTAATTTTATCCCTCTTCCTTATGCAATAGTGAAACTTTAGCTGAATTTTAAATATACTCTTCTTCAAATCCACAGATGAAACCTATTTGTATGGCATCTTTTTTTGTTGTTGTTGTCTTCATGAATTATGGAAAGAAGCGACCAAATTTTAAACTTACAAATGCAATAAAATGCCTGAAAACTTCCTCGCTTGAGCCGGCATGCGGCGTGGATACAGGAACACATCTGTGCTGTGCTGTTCTGTAGATTGTGTTTGGATTATTATGGAACTGTTAGTTTAAACTGACTTACAACATTATACAGAACTGGTTTCTGTAGGCATCCCATCAAGTTACATAATTTCCTACCTCTTGGGCCAAACTTATGTTTCACTTGTGCCTTGCAGTGCTTTAGTATTCTCAAAACTGGGCATAACTATCAGAGAGGGCTGCTTTGAAAGGTATCCCTAAATTTGCAGTTATTTAAAATTCTATTTTGTTTAGAAACAAAGATATTGACCTGAATCTTCTAAGCAGCGGAAATACTGCACCCAAAGATTTTCCCAAACTGCGCCTTTCTTCCAGGATATTCTGATCTTGCTATCAAAGAAATGCACAGTACAGCATCCCCGGGAACGCTGTTGGAGAGGAGTATAGTTGGGGGAAGAGAAGAGATAGCCACTATTTTATGGCACTAGCTGCAGTATTCTGGTAGGGATTGAAAGGTCCAGTTTTTTAATGAATGTTCGTGAATGTGTAATTGGATGCATGAATTGATGAATGAGGTGGTTATGTGGGTGAATAGGCATTCATGTCTGGTCAGGGGTAAGTCGGGTCTAATCAGGGGGGTAGTCTGATGGCTGGGGGCAGTCAAGTCGGGGTGGTCAGGTCAGGTAATCGTTGGGTCTAGTCAGGGCGGGCAGCCAGGTGTTGGGGGGTAGTCAGGTTGGGTGGTCGAGGGTAGTTTGGCCCACTCTGGTTGGGGAAGGTCTGGTGGTAGTTGGGGGAGAGGTTGTTGGGGGAGATTAGTTGGAGCAGGTTAGTGGGTAGTTGGATGGTCACTTGGCATAGTTGGGTATGGTCTAGGGACAGGGGTGCATTAAGTGGTCAGGGATATTTGGGTCAGGTGGTATGGTTTAGACAGGTGGTTGAGGAGAGAGTTAGTCAGGTCTGATCAGAATGTAGCGGGGGTGGGGGGTTCGTTGTGTAGTTACTTCGGTATTAGATCAACTTTTAATCTAACAGTTCCTGGATAACTATCAAGGTATGTAACACGGATACATCCCAATTCTAGCTCAGAATCGGAGATATTTGCACATGATCTGGGGAGCATCCCATCAAAAGTTTGACGTTCCCAGCTAAGTGTCTGACAATCCGGAAATCTGAAGATTTGGACCATCATTTACTATTTAACTGGCATACTCATTTTCATATGTTGCCCTTGGTGTTAAACTGAACAATCCTCATGGATATATGTCTGATTGCTCTTCCAGTGGCTTATTTTGTCATTGCATCACTTTCTATGATCCTAAACTATTCAGATCAGAAATATTCCAACTTTGATTTGTACTAAATTTTCAGACCTCTGTGCAAGAGATGTCATTATTGGTGTGATTGGTGTCATTATCTCCAGATCTCACTCTTGATTCTTAGCTAGTACTGGAAAATATCTGTAAGACTCATTCACCATTTTGAACCTTACTCCTGTGTTGGGGGAGCACTAAGGAGTGACCAGATATCCTTAAGATTCTTCTGCCTTAAAAACATTCATCCAAGGGGCCCCAAATTGTATATAAGATGCACGAGTGATAGAGAGAAGTAAGTGCAGAACTCTTGATTTCATACAGGCCAAAGTAGCATTGCAAGATGTTACAAAGTCAAGGTTGTGAAGGGCATATTGTGGACAGAAGCCAGGAAGTATTTCTTCAATAGAAAGTAATCAACAGCAGAAATGGCTTGAGATCAGAGTGCTGGAGTCATTAAGATCAAGTTGGCTCAAATGCCTGATGATTATTTTGCGGCGACATCATCTTGGTTTTATGTAACTTAATGGGTGCAATAACCTGTTGTTACTCAGTATTGATGTTCATGCTGTTAATCAGAGATTTGGCCAAGGGTGTAACTCAATGCGTTCCTCCATAACCTTTTTTGTATAACCAGTTAATCTCCTGTGATCTTCTCTGACAACAAAAAATTAAAAGAAAAAAATCTCTTTCTCATTCCCTTTTGCATTCTCTGCCTTTCTGTTGCACTGATTTTCATTTATTTGAAACCTAGTGCATGTAACAAGAGTGGAGCAAAAATGTACACGGTTGAAGTTGCAGATCTGACTGGGTGAGTGTCAGGTTTCAAGATTTTTGATCTTTTTTGTCATGGAAAGGTCTTTGGATAGAGTTATATTCTGGTGAGTTTTAAAACAAAGTGAACTTGCACAGCGTTTTTGACTGTGGGGATTGACTATGTGAATTGACGCCAGATGGGTTGGTTTGTGGGATGTCACAGCTCTGTCCACTTCAAACTGTTGGACTGGGGTTCAGCTGACTTATCCTAGATGAATTAGCTATCAGTACTGCTGTACCAAAAAGAATATTGAAAGGCAACTTGTAACAGGGAGGAAACACTGAAAAGACTGGAAGTTGCAGTAACATACAGGGCTATCGGAGGGACCTGTAGTTTCTGTGGTGTGGGACAGGGTGTGGTCTAGTTTTGGAACCAACAGTGGGGTAGGATCAAACTTTGGAAGGAACAATGAATCTAGCCTCTTTCCCCACCACCCCTCACCTCTCAGTTCTGAGAAAATTAAACTGTGGGACTGCAAGCTAAGGCATGAGTTTGATGAGAA
This sequence comes from Mustelus asterias, assembly GCF_964213995.1. NCBI lineage: Eukaryota > Metazoa > Chordata > Chondrichthyes > Carcharhiniformes > Triakidae > Mustelus > Mustelus asterias. The sequence continues at coordinate 67,015,805 of NC_135811.1, read as the reverse complement.
TAGGGAAGTTGCAAGGCCTGCAGCTGGGACAGAAGTGATTCTGGGGTTAGGAGGTCTGAAGCTAGAATGAAAAAGAGAAATACTCAATGTTGGAGCCTCAGCTTCAACGGAATGTTGGTGTGTTGATGCTGAAGGCCCAGAAGAATTATTAGATTGAGTATGTGGACTTTAAGAAAGAGGTTGTGCTGGAATCTTTGAATGGTATCAAGATAGATAAGTCACCGGGTCCGGATGGGATGTACCCCAGGTTACTGTGGGAGACGAGGGAAGAGATTGCAGAGCCTCTGGCGATGATCTTTGCATCATCGATGGAGACGGGAGAGGTGCCGGAGGATTGGAAGATTGCGGATGTGGTTCCTATTTTCAAGAAGGGGAACAGGGATAGCCCAGGAAATTACTGACCGTGAGTCTAACCACAGTGGTTGGTAAGCTGATGGAGAAGATCCTGAGGGACAAGATTTAAGAGCATTTAGAGAGGTTTAGTATGCTCAAGAATACTCAGCATGGCTTTGTCAAAGGCAGATCGTGCCTTACGAACCTGGTGGAGTTCTTCGAAAATGTGACGAAACACATTGACGAAGGGAAAGCGGTAGATGTAGTTTATATGGATTTTAGCAAGGCGTTCGATAAGGTCCCCCATGCAAGGCTTCTAGAAAAAGTGAGAGGGCATGGGATCCAAGGTGCTGCTGCCCTGTGGATCCAGAACTAGCTTGCCCAAAGGAGGCAGAGAGTGTGTATAGATGGGTCTTTTTCTAAATGGAGGTCGGTCGCCAGTGGTGTGCCCCAGGGATCCGTTCTGGGACCCTTGCTGTTTGTCATTTTCATAAATGACCTGGATGAGGAAGTGGAGGGATGGGTTGGTAAGTTTGCCAACGACACGAAGATTGGTGGGGTTGTGGATAGTCTGGCGGGATGTCAGAAGTTACAGAGGGACATAGATAGGATATGCAAGACTGGGCGGAGAAGTGGCAGATGGACTTCAACCCAGATAAATGCGTAGTGGTCCATTTTGGCAGGTCAAATGGGATGAAGGAGTACAATATAAAGGGAAAGACTCTTAGTACGGTAGAGGATCAGAAGGACCTTGGGGTCCGGGTCCATAGGACTCTAAAATCGGCCCCGCAGATGGAGGAGGTGGTTAAGAAGGCGTATGGTGTGCTGGCCTTTATCAATCGAGGGATTGAGTTTCGGAGTCCGGGGATAATGATGCAGCTATATAAAACCCTCGTCAGACCCCACTTGGAGTACTGTGCTCAGTTCTGGTCGCCTCATTACAGGAAGGATGTGGAAATGATTGAAAGGGTGCAGAGGAGATTTACAAGGATGTTGCCTGGATTGAGTGGCATGCCTTATGAGGATAGGCTGAGGGAGCTCGGTCTTTTCTCCTTGGAGAGACGTAGGATGAGAGGAGACCTAATAGAGGTATATAAGATGTTGAGAGGCATAGATCGGGTGGACTCTGAGGCTTTTTCCCAGGGTGGAAATGGCTGCTACGAGAGGACACAGGTTTAAGGTGCTGGAGGGTAGGTACAGGGGAAATGATAGAGGGAAGTTTTTCACACAGAGGGTGGTGGGCGAGTGGAATCGGCTGCCATCAGTGGTGGTGGAGGCAAACTCAATAGGGTCTTTTGAGAGACTCCTGGATGAGTACATGGGACTTAATAGGATGGAGGGTTATAGGTAGGCCTAGAAGGTCGGAATATGTTTGGCACAACTTGTGGGGCCGAAGGGCCTATTTTGTGCTGTAGTTTTTCTATGTTTCTATGTTTGTATTAGTGTCATAAGTAGCTTACATTAACACTGAAATGAAGTTACAGTGAAAATCTCCTAATCGTCACACTCTAATGCCTGCTTTGGTACACTAAGGGAGAATTTAGCATGGCCACAATGCACCTAACCAGCACGTCTTTCAGACTGTGGGAGGAAAGCAGAGCACCCGGAGGAAACCCACGCAGACACGGGGCGAACGTGCAAACTCCGCACAGTTAATGACCCAAGCCAGGAATCGAACCCGGGTCCCTGGCGCTGTGAGGCAGCAGTGCACTGTGCCGCCAATGTGTAGATGTTAAGAATTAAAGCTCTAGGAGAAATGAGAGGAGGTGGTGTAGACAGGGGTTTGAGAGATTATAGAGGAGGACAACCTCCGGGAGCCAGTAAAACCTTGGAGGGCCTTTGTTTTATTTTTTGCATTTTTTTCTAGCTAGCCGCTAGTAGGAAAAATTTGCAGTGGTCCTCACAAATGCTTATGGCAAAATAAAACAATCAACAGATTAGCGGAAGTTTTGAGTAAGTAACCAGAACAAGCGACGAAGGTGTCCACAGCAGAGATAGTAAATGAAAGTTATGCCTCTGAGAATAGCTGGCGCTGAGGGGAACTAAGGTAAATTTCAGAGCACGATGGCATGCTTTGTGCTGGTGCAGTCAAAATAAACAACTCTGAAGATGTCATGAATCTGAGAATCCTTGGGGAAGTAAAAAGTAAACCTGAGCATGTAACATAGGTAGTTGGAAACCATATTGTTCAGTTAATAATGCTTGTTTTGTTTAAGTCATTATAGGCAATAAAGTTTTTTGTTTAAAAATGTGAAATCTTGTGGTATAGTTCTGTTGGTCAAAAGGTGGAGCTCGAACTTCTCTTTTAAATATTAACACCCTTGACATTATAATAACCATTGAACTTGATTATGATATGCTAAACTTCAAAATGTGAAATTCACTGAATGATCACAGTAGCTTGATTTCAATTTCAGTGATATAAGAAAAGATTCAGCATGGATAAGACAAAAATAAAGATTATCTGATAAAACAGTAAATTAGAAATTGGAATCCTTTGAGACAGGAGTAAATTAAGCATATTCATATTAGAAGGCAAAATACAGCATCCAAAGCTAGACTTCATGAATGAAATGGTAATTAGATTAAAATGAAACAGAAAAAGTAGATTTATGATAAATGTCAACTGCAGAATAAGATTCAGCCTTGTTGATTGTTTTAAAATTAATTTTTAAAAGGCAGGATTGTCAAAGTTTTAGAAGCTGTAAAAGATTATTTATTTTCTGTTGTCAGTATTACCAACATTCATGCAGGATGTATATATAGTGTGTTTCTGAGTAACTTGGGGGGTCTGGGCGCTGCAATGCTCTTGTCTAACTTAGAGGATTGCAAGTAAACCCCAGTCTGAAATTTTTCATATTTTTAAGAAGCTATTTGCTTCAAGTTTGCCACAATTATTTAATTGATAATTCATTGATTTTCCTCAGCTAAAGTGATAACTATGTAAGCTATGTAGTGTGAAAGGAAATCAACTGTGGTTCCATTGATTTTCACAACACTACATACCAAGCAACCTTGAGAATAGGATGAAAATTGCATTTATTTGAATTTTATTTTAGAAAACTCTTGCGTCATTTTGTAAATTGGCTTTAGGATAAACTACCAAAAGAAGTTCCTAGGTTTAATTCCCAGGCTGTGCTTAACACGGTGATGTCAGCCCGACCATTGGGAAAGGCATTCTGATTTGTCATGGTGTGTGGAACAGGGGAATCGGTTCAAACCTGTTGGAAAGTCTGTGCCAGCTCAGACAAGTATTCAGGTTGAGTTTGATTTTTTTTTCCATGGCCACGTTTACACTGTGTGAGAAAATGGGAGCTCAAAGAAGATGCCAATGACTTGGTGGGAACAATGCCCAAGTCTGAGCCACTGCCCTTACAAGAGGCCAGGGAGAAAATTCTGCCTCCTTGTTGGTTTATTCTTGTTGACTTGAATCATTCTGAAAAGTAAAAGGGAACACTTGACTGCAACAAACATGATGAGTTTGTTGCAGTCAACAGCTCTGTCTCATTGTTGACAATATGGCTCAGACTAGTAACCTTTCACATTGCACGCCTGTGGTATTTGCATTCCCTACATTTGGTATGTGATCTCTGCAAGTTACTGACATGTTGTATTGTTGACAACCTGGGGAGAAGACTGTCTTTGACTTGCAAGGAATGGATTAGCAGCCTGAACAGAAATACACTCCTATCACAAATGATGTTTTGCTGATTTTTCATTTTTTTTATTGATTCACGGGATGCGGGCTTCACTTGTTGGGCGAGCATTTATTGCCCATCCCTTATTGCCCTTGAACTAAATGGCTTGTAAAGCCATTTCAGAGGGCATTTATGAGTCAACTACATTGCAGTGGATCTGGAGTCACATGAAGGCCAAACCAGATAAGGATGGCAGACTTCCTTCCCTAAATGATAATAGTGAACCAGATGGGTTTTTACAACAATCTACAATGGTTTCATGGTCATCATTAGATTTGAGATATTTATTGAATTCATGTTTCACCATCTGTCTTGCTGAGATTGGAGCTTGGGTCCCAAGAGCTCTAGATTAGTGGTCCCATGATAATACTATGATATCACTGTGCAACCCTTGATGGTTGAACTTTACAATCCTGTTGGATCTGCCTATTATAGAGCAAGTTTTTAAAATAATGAAGACAGTTTTGAAGACCTGGTTTATTTTGAATCCACATATTTGCAAAAGGAGATTATGCACTGGTAACCCTTCAAAAATAATAGTGTACACTTTGTGAAATTTGCTACATTTTAGCAGCTTAGAACTTGATCCATACTACTATAGTGGTTTGACATTACAAGTTTAGTGTTGATGCAAAGCTGTTTCAGCATCATAAATAGTCATAGATATCATAGAATCCTACAGTGCAGAAGGAGGCCATTCAGCCCATCGAGTCTGAACCGACCACAAACTCACCCAGGCCCTATCCCCATAACCCCATGCATTTACCCTGACACTAAGGGACAATTTAGCATGGCCAATCCGCCTAACCCACACATCTTTGGTGTGTGAGAGGAAACCGGAGCACCCGGAGGAAACTCACGCAGAAATGGGGAGAATGTGCAGACTCCATACAGACAGTGACCCAAGCCAGAAATTGAACCCAGGTCCTGGCGCTGTGAGGCAGCAGTGCTAACCATTGTGCCACCATGCCACCCACCTTAGTGTGCTAAGATTTGAATAAACTCCAAAGTGAAGTAGAGTGAGATTTACTCTTAAAGTTTGCGTCCAGATTTGGACTTGCATGCTGATTGCTGTGCCAGTGCAAAGTGATGCTGCTTCATCCTGACACTCCAGTCATAATGCAAATGCACCCTTAAACATGTTCATAGGCTTTTGCACAACAGAAAATTTGATGCCAAGATACTAAAGATGAGGAACTCCTCTCTTCAGTTCTCTTTTGTTCCTTGTTCATCTTGTTGCTATATCAGAGTTGACGAAATTAAACCAGCTCAGGTTTGTGTTGTGAATTATTTTAAGGGTGACAACACCAGCAATCCTAGAGTTTTCAATGTGTTGAAAAATAATTGAATTAATTATCAGGGTAAGCATATAAATTACCTGTAAATCTGGAAAGATTGGACAGGCTGGGGCTCTTAGGAGACTTGCCCTGCAGGCAGCACATGCAATAAATAAGTTTTAAAGTTTATTTATTAGTCACAAGTAAGGTTTCCATTAACACTGCAATGAAGTTACTGTGAAATTCCCCTAGTCTCCACACTCCGGCGCCTGTTCGGGTCAATGTACCTAACCAGCACGTATTTCAGACTGTGGGAGGAAACTGGAGCACGCGGAGGAATCCCACGCAGACACCGGGAGAATGTGCAAACTCTACACGGACATTGACCCAAGCCAGGAATCAAACCCAGATCCCTGGTGCTGTGAGGCAGCAGTGCTAACCACTGTGCCACCGTGCCGCCCGCAACTTAATTTCATGAGGCAAATATCACAAGTAGCGAACCCACAATTTGCCAATTGGAAAAGTATTTCATTCTACAGCATGAATGTACTCCCTCTTCGAGACAACGATTCATCAAAAATACATTTTTAAATTATTAACACAACAAATCACACAAGTTTCACCCCTCCCTAGTTAGGTTAACTGCTCTTTACTATGGTTTGTTATGTGGGAAATGCACATAGGTCTAAAGTGTTTGTTTCTGTGTTGCACTAAGTGTCAATGCCAGTGTATATGGTCCACATGAGCCTTTCCCACTCTGACATTCTACCAATCTCTGGTTAAAGGACTTTCTCCTGGATTCCTTATTAGGTTTGCTCGAAACTATCTTGTATTGATGGCCCCTAGTTCTGGTCTCACTTGCAAGCAGAAACATCTTCTCTAAGTCCACCCTATCAAACTCTCTCTCAAACTTAAAGCTCTCTATCAGGTATGAGGAATTGGCTAACGTGGAGTAGTTGAAAGGAATGGCATAGATGTATGAAAAGAGAATCTAGGTAAGCATTTAAGAGAAAAGGGAATAGAGGATTTTAGTGATAGAGGAACATGTGGAAACATAGAAACATAGAAAACTACAGCACAAAACAGGCCCCACAAGTTGTGCCAAACATATCCGTGCCTTTTAGGCCTACCTATAACCCTCCATCCTATTAAGCCCTATGTACTCATCCAGGAGTCTCTTAAAAGACCCTATTGAGTTTGCCTCCACCACCACTGACAGCAGCCGATTCCACTCGCCCACCACCCTCTGTGTGAAAAACTTACCCCTAACATTTCCCCTGTACCTACACCCCAGCACCTTAAACCTGTGTCCTCTCGTAGCAGCCATTTCCACCCTGGGAAAAAGCCTCTGAGAGTCCACCCGATCTATGCCTCTCAACATCTTATACACCTCTATTAGGTCTCCTCTCATCCTACGTCTCTCAAAGGAGAAGGTTGGGAGAAAGTTCAGGTGGTACCGTATATTCTGTGTAATTCTATGAAATTCTTTGATTCAGTTTAGAGTTTGTGGAATGGAGAAGAATATGATAATGGTGTTTGTCTATCCCTGATGAAACAGTTACTGGATGGATTTTGCCACTTACAGAAATGTTGCTTGGAACAAAGAACAATACGGCACAGGAACAGGCCCTTCAGCCCTCCAAGCCCGCGCCGCTCCTTGGTCCAAACTAGACCATTGTTTTGTATCCCTCCATTCCCACTCCGTTCATGTGGCTATCTAGATAAGTCTTAAACGTTCCCAGTGTGTCCGCCTCCACCACCTTGCCTGGCAGCGCATTCCAGGCCCCCACCACCCTCTGTGTAAAAGACGTCCTTCTGATATCTGTGTTAAACCTCTTCTCTCTCTCTCTCTCTCTCTCTCTCTCTCTCTCTCTCTCTCTCTCTCTCTCTCTCTCTCTCCCCCCCACCCCACCCCCCCCCACCCACCTTGAACCTATGACCCCTCGTGAATGTCACCACCGACCTGGGAAAAAGCTTCCCACCGTTCACCCTATCTATGCCTTTCATAATTTTATACACCTCTATTAGGTCACCCCTCATCCTCCGTCTTTCCAGTGAGAACAACCCCTGTTTACCCAATCTCTCCTCATAACTAAGCCCTTCCATACCAGGCAACATCCTGGTAAACCTCCTCTGCACTCTCTCTAAAGCCTCCACGTCCTTCTGGTAGTGTGGCGACCAGAACTGGGCGCAGTATTTCAAATGCGGCCGAACCAACGTTCTATACAACTGCAACATCAGACCCCAACTTTTATACTCTATGCCCCGTCCTATAAAGGCAAGCATGCCATATGCCTTATTCACTACCTTTTCCACCTGTGACGTCACCTTCAAGGATCTGTGGACTTGCACACCCAGGTCCCTCTGCGTATCTACACCCTTTATGGTTCTGCCATTTATCGTATAGTTCCTCCCTATGGTATTTCTACCAAAATGCATCACTTCGCATTCATCTGGATTGAACTCCTTCTGCCATTTCTTTGCCCAAATTTCTAGCCTATCTATATTCTTCTGTAGCCTCTGACAATGTTCCTCACTATCTGCAAGTCCAGCCATTTTCGTGTTGTCCGCAAACTTACTGATCACCCCAGTTACACCTTCCAGATCGTTTATATAAATCACAAACAGCAGAGGTCGCAATACAGAGCCCTGCGGAACACCACTAGTCACAGGCATCCAGCCGGAAAAAGACCCTTCCACTACCACCCTCTGTCTTCTGTGACCAAGCCAGTTCTCCACCCATCTAGCCACCTCCCCCTTTATCCCATGAGATCCAACCTTTTGCACCAACCTACCACGAGTGACTTTGTCAAACGCTTTACTAAAGTCCATATAGACGACATCCACGGCCCTTCCCTCGTCAACCATTCTAGCCACTTCTTCAAAAAACTCCACCAGGTTAGTGAGGCATGACCTCCCTCTCACAAAACCATGCTGACTATCGTTAATGAGTTTATTCCTTTCTAAATGCGCATACATCCTATCTCTAAGAATCCTCTCCAACAACTTCCTGACCACGGACGTCAAGCTCACCGGCCTATAATTTCCTGGGTTATCCTTCCTACCCTTCTTAAATAACGGGACCACATTAGCTATCCTCCAATCCTCTGGGACCTCACCTGTGTCCAGTGACGAGACAAAGATTTGCGTCAGAGGCCCAGCGATTTCATCTCTCATCTCCCTGAGCAGCCTTGGATAGATTCCATCACGCCCTGGAGATTTGTCAGTCTTTATACTTTCAGTTGCAAGGATATATTGGATAGGCTAAGATCGTGGTCTTTGGAACAGAGGGTGTTTAAGGGGAGATTGAATTAGATAGATTGGGTAGGTAGGACTTGGTTCCCTTCGCAGAGTGGTCTATAATGAGAAGGTATAAATTTAGAGGGGGTTTGGGAAGAAATGTTTTCATCCCAAGTCTGGTGGGGGTTTAGAGTTCACTGCCGAAAGAGTAATAGAAGCACAAGTTCACATCATATTTAACAAAAATACTTTTAATTTATTTGTGAAATTTGCATACCACTGGCAGAGCCAGCTCATTGCCCACTCCTAATTGCTGTTGGGAAAGTGGTGGTGAGCCACATTCTTGAATCGCCGCAGTCCATGTGGTGCAGTTATACCCAGTGTTTTAGGAAGGGAGTTCCAGGATTTTGAAAGTGAAGGAATGGTGATGTAATTCCAAGTTAGGATGGTGTGTGCTTTTGAGGGGATCTTGCAGGTGCTGGGGTTTATATGGCCAGAAATAGTGAGGGCCATGAGGAAAGACAGACAGTGGGAGAGGAGAGCGATAGATGGACAGACTGGGAATGAAGAGCAATCAAGCAAAATGTTGAGCTGAGTTTCGGGATTGCTGTGGGTGAGACACAAGCTGTGCTACTCAGGGCCTGTTTGGGTGATTTAATATTTTTCTTGTACATAGTATTTATGTTATATGCAGTGATTTATTTTGCAAGTTTTTCCAGCTAGGAAAGCAGAATGCTGCACATGTAAGGTACAATATTTCAATTTGTACATTGCTTTTTCCAGACAAGAAATGGCCAAAGTAATCTCACTCTACCATTAACATTGAATCTGATGAGAACCCATGGTTAACATAAAATCATTTCGCTCAAAGTCTCAATCTGCAGGAACTCTACCACAACTTTGAGAGGACTTACTGCCCACCACTTCTGGTGGAACAAAATATAGCCAGGAATGGCGATGGAGGAATTTCATTGTTTGGTATGACTTGTTGAGTCTGACTACGTCAGGCTGTTGCTTGGCTGATCTGTGGGACAACTCTCCTAATTTTGGCATATTCGCAGATTTTAGGGAGAAGGACTTTGATAGGTTGACTGGGCAGGATGCGCCTTTGTTGTTTCTGTTAACTAGGTGGATGCTGGGTGGTCTGTCCAGTTTTATCCTTTCTTAACTTTGCTGTAGCGGTTTGGTGCAAGTCTCTTTTGGACCATTTCAGGGGCAGTTAAGAATCAAGCACGTTGCTGAGAATCTGGAGCCACAAGTTGGCCAGAGCAGGTAAGGACAGCAGATTTCCTTCATTGAAGGATGATATTGAACCCAGATTGGTTTTTAACGACAATCTCTTAGTTTCATTGTACTGAGTTTTATTCCATATTTATTAACTAATTAATTTTAAATTCTCCTGACTGTAGTAGTGGAGTTTGATCTCATGTTCTTGGAACATTGTCTCGTCCTGTGGGTTTATGCTACCGTTTCTGAGACACATTAACCTGCTGGGCTCTGAACCAAGAGCTGCAAAGTGGGATTGGGCTGGATAACTTTTTCTCTGCTTAAGTGTATGTGATGGGCCGATTGGTCGCCTACTATGTTACAAATGTTCTGTTTCTAATTGTGTTTGTTTTTGATTAATCACCTAAGGTATATGCCTCACCTACTTTTTGCCTGATGTTGACAGCTCTGGTTTGACACTCAGTAGTGGTTTTGGATTTCTGGCTTCCTGCATAATACCATTAGGCCAAACCTAAAGTTGCCCCCCAAAAGATTTTTCTTGCATATTTTCACCTTGTTATGAACTTGAGTTTACTATGGTTCAGTGGTGGTGTTTGCCTGCAGAAACTGTCTGAGTGTTTTAATTTTCCCAGAGTTGCGTTGCATTGTCCTGTGAGTACCTTTGTTTCAATTCAAAGTGCAACAATAAAACCACCCTTTGAGCTGAACTGGATATTACAGCTTTCAAATGTATTTTTTCAGTTTAACAGAAAGTCACAGAGCAGACAGTTAGTGAGACTAATCAAAAAAGTGAGCTACTGCCACCTTCCATACAGCAGTTTCTCAAATCTTAATTAAAATTTTCTTCCACATGCTTTATTTGGAGTATGGCAAAATTGGCACAGAAAACATAATTAAAACAAGGAGGTGCTTAATTAATGGTTTGTGGACAGAGGGTGTGATTTGGGTGGCAGGTGGGGTTTGAATGATTGTGGCATTGTGAGATTGACCCAGGAACTTCAGTGCAATATGGAAATTGAATTATAGTTGTGAAGCTTACAAATGAATTTCTCCAAAAAGGTGCATAATTTCCTGATCAGGAATAGACTTGAAAATTGTAGCGATAGAGATCATCCTTCAGTGTATGAAATGTGATGATATCTATGTTGGCAGGGCAATGGAAAGAAAGGCACCTGTGGAGAGCAACTGGTCAGCTGAAATAATGGAGATATAAATATAAGTCTGCCAAATGTAATCGATTAGGAATGGTGATCACTCATTTTGGTTTAAAAATGTAACCTATTTTAGAATCTATCATTCTTAAAAATAAGCACAGTGTTGCATGTTTGAATGAGTTTGCAATCTTTATCATTCTTGCTAAACTTAGATGTCATTTCTAACATTTCCCAGATGTTGACAAGTATGGAATGCCCTGAGTTTTACTTAGAAGGTCAAGGAGACATTTTGTAGAGCATTCCCTTGAGATTAAGTATAGCAGAATCCATGATGGCAAATTTTAAATGGTCTGTGGTTTTATGGAGCAAATAATGTTTTTTGTAACATTCATTTTCAAGTGATTAGGGTATGGCATTGTATTTTCTGCCTTCTAATATAGACTATTTAAATTTGTTTGCTTATTTAAAACACAGTACTACTGCGAACCCTCCAAAAAGGACTTAGTTAAGTTGTATATTGGGCTTGTTTTTTTCCTTCTAAAATATTCTTTTTGCCTTTTCCTTGGAACCAGGCTTACATTTTTTCAAAGAATAGTTGCTAGCTCAAGAAGAGAAGACTTTCTGATGTTGCCTATAAACAAAACTTCATCAAAGAATGCTAGTTTGTGAAACTGATGTGGGATAATAATTTTGCTGTGCACTTAAGCTATGTGCGGATTGCATGATGTAAAAACATACATTGCAAGTCCACAACTATGCATTCAGTAAAATTAATGCATAGAAAATTGTGAGGTAGGAACGCATATATCTGCAATATATGCTCATTGTGTGTGTAAGGAGTAACACAGCAGTAGTTTTACCCATGTGTACAAGTTTGTCACACATTAAGGGTGTGTCATGTCAAAAGGATATTCCAAAGGACTTTGTTGCTTGTCTGATCAGGTAGCCATCTTTCAAAATAATAATTGGAATTCTGCCCTCATCCCCATGCTGATGATAGAAATTAGTTATTACTGACTTTTTGAGAACGAACTGAGTATAACTGCAAAGGATCTGGACTTCACGCCAAAGGCAGTTGAGGGATTGAATAGTCCTGGATGCTCATTTTAACTTTATTTCCAAGTAGCAGTAGTGATCTAGAGGTCCATGGCAGACAGATATACATAAACAAAAGATCAGAAAATGCTGCAGTTTAAAGATCCTGAGAGGACATTGAGATCCTATAGAGATTTCTATTTTCAACCATTTTTACTTGTGTTTGTAAGGAATTATGTAAAGAATTGCATTTGTAATTTTAACCTGATTTATGATGAGCATCCTGTGTGCTTTTGATCTGGGAGAGACTATCTCAGAAAAGGAGTAATTATGAATGAGTTGTGGTATATTAATTCATGCACTGTACTCCTAAATTGTCAAACTTAAATCACTGTATCCACTGCAAACTTAACTCTTACTGTGCCCGCCCCCGTCCAACGCCGGCATCTCCACATCATTTAAATCATAGAATGAGTGAAACCTGTGCTTCGAAACTTGCCTGTTCCAGAGAGCATCAATAAAATGTGTTAGACAAAGGTCCAAATTGTAGCAGCCACATGTCACAGATCACCATTCCATAAAGTAAATTTGACATTGCCTTACATCATATTAAAGGTTGTTTAGGACTGCAACACAGTCATGACAGGTGACTGCTCCATCGAAATGGCAACAATTCCAGCTTATAGTGCATCATAAAAATAGCTTGTTAAATGAGATGCTTTCCTGCTAATTACAGCTCAACAAATAAAGAGTTTTGGAATCGAGCCGTGTGGCTTATTAGAATCTAATAATGGCCTTTATGAGTTGTCAGTTAAAATTTATTTCCTTGGAGATGCATGTAGAAAAAACTGATGTTAGCTGATGGTCTTTTAGTAAATTGATTGAAGGAGGTTTATATATCGTATCTGAATTTAGAATGAAAAGTCAAGGTTGGACACCCACTGGAACAAATTTGTTGCATTCCACATATTTAAGTCATCCATGTCTCTGTCAGCGAGGTTGAATTCGGACTTTATTTTCCTTTTTGAACTTGATAGGCTCTGTGGAATGTATCCCTCTTTTTATTCCGTGACATAGCAGCACTAACAGTATTTTACAATAGTGTAAAAACAGAACAGCATTTTAGAACAATGAGGTAATGGAGCTGTGGTGAGATTCCAGTTATGTTTTGCCTTGTGCTGGCTATTGATGGATCAAGTGTGCAGTAGGTTCAACAGATCATTAACACAGCAGACTAGAATGCATAATATTCAGGGTAGTTCTACAAGGGCTGACTCTTGGAGGTTATACAAGGTGAGTGCAGTGAGTGCTGACATGGCCTGTGTCATTAACAATATTAGGAAATGATTTCATCTGGCAGCAGTCATCACCCATATCTCTGAATAAAAATAAGCCTGCACTGAATTGTAAAATAACCTGGGAGGTTCAGCAGACACCTGGTGATTTGAGTCCTGTATGGTTTTATATGACTGGGAAAAAGGCACAACACTGAGGTCATAAATTAACATTTCTCACATGTAATGGGAAGAAACTGATGTAGTGTGGTTTGTCTCAGTACGTGGCTTCCAGTGATTGTATAGAATTCAGCATGCACTCATATTCCAGCTACTGGTCACAGACTGCTGTCTGTGAGGGTGGTGTAATCTGGCACTTCGAAGTTACAATATTGACAGCACACACTGTGGGTCGCATTGAGGTCAACTCTGTTAATTGTGAAACTTACTTTAAATGGTAGGCAAGTCGAGGCTGAAGCCTTTACCTAAAATATAGGTTGAAATGTAAATGAATGGAGTGCCTAGGGGGGTCAGCAAACCACCTGGGTGCTTTTTAAGAGCATGCTTTAACTGAGCTGGAGATTACACCATCCTTTGAGGATTCAACCTTATGAGGCTACCTCCTGAGGGAGCCGATCACTTCTTGGCTTATATGTGCTTGAGTCATCAGGATCTTGCGCCTGAGGTGTACTGCTAATTTTGCCTTGATGCACTCCAGTGAAAAAATGCTCTCTTTCAAGAAGAACGGAGCAATTTTACTGTTGCTTAATTGCTTGATTTTACTGTCAGTTTGCTTAATGTAGCAACCTAAACTCAGCAGTATTGTAAATTATAGTCTTGTTGCTGGTAAAATTGGATATTTTGGGAGTTCTGTTTACTTGATGTTGATAGTGATGGGGGTGTTATGATAATCTCAGCAAATTCTGAGTCAGAGAAGTTACACTGCAAATGCTGGGTGGCAGATGATTAAATCATTAGTGACTGTTTTGACTGCATTCTGAACATGTGAATTGAGCACGACAATGAGGTTAATAGAAGAATCATGGAAGTGTGTAATAAAAGTTGAAACTGATCTGTGACCACAAGGCTAGGAAATAGGGCTGGAATTTTTACAGTATCCAGCGTTTTGCATGCATACTGGGCATCAGTAGCCAATTTGAACAATCTCTTCGGTACAGCATGGATATTGAGAATGAGATTGTTATAACCTAAATAAAGTGAGCACAATATTGGAATAGTAAGCTTTGTTTCTTTTCTTTGGTAATGTGAAAGTTATGAAATTTTAGTGTTTTTAAAGCAGACCATGACTAATGTGCTCTGCTCTTGGTGTGGAGAAATTGTTGGCGGCCATGCATTGTCGAATGTAGCTGTGCTTACAAACTGGTTGAAAGATGCCAGTTTGGTCTCAAATTTATTTCCTTTGGCTTACTGCCTGCAGTGTTATGCAACTAAATACATATTGGTCATTTATTATTGCAAAGTTCTGTAGTTTGCTGGAATGCAATTGCTATTGGAACAAATGTACTTGTTATTACTTCAAGATAATTTTCATGCTTACTGCTATGGAGCTCCTCAGTCTCTGGCAAATTCCTCATCAAAGTATTTATTCTTAGCATAATGGTGGATGGTTGATTGCAAACAGGGACTACAGTATGACTGTCAGGCACCACAGAGATGTCTGATTTTATTTTTGCCCTGTACGTGCGACCACTGCTCTTCACGAGAGTGCACAAATAGATTACAATTGCAAAGTTGGCCGTTTCTTTTTTTTTCACTCGAGGAGATGGGTGCGTCTTACTGGACTTCACTTAGATGATGGTTCAATACCCTTTATAAAAGGACTGAATTATAATTAATGTAACAGACGCATGATTCACAGAGGGGGACACATAAGTAAAAACAGAAGAGCAGAAATATTGAAATAAGAGCGTCATGTAAATGAACTGCAGCGTATGTCAACTGCCTGGTTCAGTGTTGTTTCTGATTTAATAATTATAAATCATAATGGATATGTCAGCCATTTTAGAATGGCAACATGGAAAGCCCTTATTTAGCATCCTCACAGGTTGACAGAATTAATGTGCTCTATATTTGGTGTGTGATGTGACATCAGAGTGAGATTAAATAACATTGCAAATACAATATTAAGTAGTGGTTTTCCTTTTGGGCTGTATGATTTTTAAGAAACAAATACTTGAGATAGCAGCATAGATTCTAGAAAAATAAGCAAAGGGAAGGAACCGAGACTCTGTGTATGTTTCCTTGCCAAAATACTTAGAATTGCTAATGTTAAACATTACCCTTACTATTTCTGGGCAGAATACAACAGTTTTAAACAGATGTGTTTTGTAGTAGTTTTGAATTACAGTTGACCATAGTGAATCTCCTGTGCGCATATTGTACAGTACTCTCATTTTTGCTTTAACCTCTAGTCTACTAACTTCATATGTTGTGTATAGTACTGTCTGATTTACAAAATGCTTCCTGGCAGGCAGTATAAAGGTTAATTAAATGTAAGTGACGTGTTAGAGTTTTGAGCAAGGACAGCTGAGGTAAATGGGAAGAAATCTTCATTAGTTAGTGTGTTTTGGTTTTGTATATAGTGTATTCATTGAAAAAACAAGACACCTTGTCTTTCTGTTGTAGATGGTTAGTACAGCTGCTTTCATGCAGCACCACAAATAAAGTAATTCAATCCGTCTCCGTCACAGTGGGCCGTTTAGTTAACTGCTTCCATCTGTTGCCTGCTGTTCCCCTCACTTACGACCCTCTTCCTCTCTTGTCCCAGCCCCCCTGAGGAAGGCGAAGTTTGTGGAAAGCCCTCGAGTCCCAGAATCGGAGCTCAGCTCCCCAACCAGAACCACAGCCAAGAAGCCAGACTTGGATGCTTTCTGCCCTGGTAAGCATGTGCAGGGTTCAATACTCCAGGAACTAGCAAATTTGATAGTTATATTGTCGAGTAGGCTGGTGCATATGTCATTCAAAAGCCATTCTCAGCAGGGTCTTGATAGTGTGATGTGTTGTAAAGCTGTTGTAATCTGTTCAGTGGAGGAATTGGTAATGTTGAGGCTACTTTTAGTGTATAATAGTGAAGAGAGAATGTGAAGCAACTGAAAACATGTAAGCACAGAACGTTGTTTCTTTTAAAAGGATAAATCTGTCAATGACTGAATAGCTCTTTTAAGTAATTATACTCAGAATACTCTGTTTCAAAGTTGTCCCTTCTATGAGTTGTAATATAGAATAGCCATAGTTTGCTTATTGTGATCATGGTCTGGTCTGCTGTAATGCATGTGGGATGATTTAATTTATGCTCCAGGCAGGCATTAAATGGTCTGGGAGAAGAAAATGTTTGCTGTGATCAGGAACTCTATTTAAAATCATTGTATTTCATTTTGTGATGTCGACAAGTTATACATTTTGAATACTTACAATGGGAATAAAATACTTTGAATGGTTTTGTGATGCAGAAATGCTATCCCTGAAGCAATTGACTGCAAAAAATGTTCCTGTGTTTCACTTTTTAATGCCGTACATAGTTCATTTCTTGCTGCAGTTAGGCAAATGTTGCTCCCAGATTTTATTGCTATGCTGATTCATACCAACGATTAAATGGTCCCTTTCAAAACGATCTTGTGGAATATCCTGTTCCAAAATTCTGCAGGCTACCTTGGGGATCTAGAACTTAAATCTTAAATTCTGTACTGTAAGGTCGAATTATAAATCTTGCATGTCAACTTCCACAATGTTTTACAAACTGCAGTTGCTTCAAAGGAATTCTATCCTTTGTGATTGTGTTATTGTGATGGGATTCTTCCTACCCCGCCCACTTCATGCAAAGACTTCCTTATAAAAAAAAGTTTGTGCTTTTCTCCTGCTCTTGAGGTCTTCCTGAGAAACCCATGATTCCTTGACTAGCATCTGCAAGTACCACTCAGCAAAAAGCTGTGAGGAGGTGCTCAAGATGTTTCATTCTGCAACTTTCCTCTTTATCCCCCTTATCCTGCCTGTTCAGAATCTTCTCATTGATGCAAAACTGCACCTTTAAATTTATTTAATAGATTTAAGCTATGTTCTAAGTTAACTCTGAGTGCATAGTAGGTGGAATATCATTTGATATTGGTTTGTGTGCCCAAATGCGATTCATAAAATTGACTGAATAAAGTTACGGTTCAACTGAAATGCTATTCAGGATTGGTGTGATGCTGTCAACATTATCAAATCTGATAGGTTCTTAATAGTTGATTGTCCTTTTTAAACTGATAGGCTGGCAGAATACAAAAGCCTGTTACCAAGTCATGCTTGGTCCTTTAGAAACAAATGTTGCAACGTGGAGTCTGTATGTATTCTGCATTTTAGCACAGAACTCAAAAACAGCTTTTAAAGGGACCACACACAGTTTTCTTTTCCGCCAGCATTTTTTATAATTGTTTATATCTTTACAAACTCAACTTCACAATAACAGACATTACTGCTGCTCAGAACAATAACTTAAAATGGGCAAAAAAAAATTATTGAAAGTTTTCACAAATGATTGCACAGTGAATAGAACACTGTGTTGGCAACCCACTGCCACGCTTTTTGAGATTAACGAAAAAGTTGTGCACAGGAAAATTGAATTTTAAAATGATTCAAGTCAAAAATAGCGAACTTAAATTCCCTGAACGCTAACCATGTAGGTTGTAGCAAGAGGAAGGTGAGTTACAAAAGTTCTTTTGGGTATGAATGGATCCCTAACTGTTTGAGTTATGCTGACCTTTCGCAAGAGGAAAGAATGGCAGTCTGGTAACACCAGTGGGTTTGTTTTTTTTTCTATTTGCTGTGCAATCTATCTTGAAGATAATCTTTGCCAGATGGTGCGATATTGGGGCAAACTGATAAAATTGCTTATTTGTACACAATGTTCTAGTTGGCTTGCCCAGCAGTAGCATTGATTTTTAGTACCTGGAAGGAATTTAGCTTATAAAAGAACAAAATGTGTTGAAAACACTACAAAATGGTGTCTTTGTTTGCTGAAATAATGCTTAAGGGTAATTCTGTTTTCCTTATTTTAAAGCCGTAATAATGAGCTGAATCACTGTTGAGAATTGTCGATGAGCATAATGGCGTTTCAAAGCTGACGTAACTTTTCCCTTATTTATTTAATGCTTTTTAGTTGCATCCTTGAAAAGGTGGACATCAGTTACAAGTTAAAAGAAATTTCCTTCAAAATGTTGGTTGCTGTTGGCACATTTTTAAAGAAAATGTTTATTTTGTTCCTAACAAAAGGAGGAGGCTTTCTTTCTGAAGTAAATTAACACTTGAGTTCAGTTCTGACTGGCCTGAGGAACTGATGTTCAGAAGACGATGCTTATTAATAGGCCTGACTGAATTGCCGTAACACCACATAGTAACAACTAAATGTGTAAAACAGATTATGTACCCAGTGATATAACTTCCCAAGGTCAATTTAAATGGTGGAAGTATCTAACTTCCCTCACCTCTGAGGTTTTAAGTTGTGTTTCCGTACCAGGTGACTGAAGTTCTGCAAAGACAGTCTGTCTAGGGGCAATGGGAACATTGTAGGGAGTACGCAAGATTAATTCCAGACGTTTCAGAGCATTTCTTGCTACATTTACTTCAAATGGGAGAGAATTCAAGGTACGCAGTCAGATTTAATGACCCAGATTTTGCTGGAGTGGGGTATCTTACAGCATGCACGATTATTTATACATGTTTAAACAAGTTTTAAAAAACTTGCCCAACAAGTAGGTCGAGTTGATAAGCGGGAGGACAGTACGGTATTTGGGAACTTCGTAGACAATAAGCCAGACATTGTATCACCTTTACCATTGAATTTAAAGATTTTAAGAAATGAAGAGGAATGACTGAGGAGGATAAATGGTAGAAAAATGAAAAGCAGGAATGACTGGAATAAGAGAGAAGAAAAAGTAAGGGAAAAAAGTCTATTAAAATTCAGCATTTTTGGATTATCCAACAAGAATTCACAAACTTGAGGAATGAGACTCCACTGTTTAATTTGTTCTTTTTCTGGGCCAACAAAGTTTATTGGCAGTCATTAATAATGATCATGTTAAAAGCGTACTTGCACTTGTGTGGTCTCCATTTAACATCTCATCCGAAAGACAGCACCTCCAACAGTGCAGCACCTCCTTAGTACTGCACTGGAGTGTCAGTCTAGATTGTGTGCTCAGGTCGTATAGTATAGTGGAACTTCATCTCACAACCTTCTGATTCAGAGATAATCGTGCTACCAGTTGATGCACATTGTTTTGTGAAGACATTTGTTTGTTTTGATTATGTAGCATCGTGAGGGATTTGACATTTTGATGGCTATTTTATTGAAAATATATCTAGATCGATATGCTGATCTGACTGATAGGTTGAAAACTGCAGGCCATAAAAGTACCTCTTGGTTCTGTTGATTTTGTGTTGTATTTTGGATCAAATTTTAAATTTTTTTAATGATTCTCTATTCTTTAATGCCATAGTATCACCTACAGCCAGGTGAGGTTATTCTGCTTCCTGGTATGTTGATGATCCAATGTTATTACTTTACTCTTGAAGCAATTAATAAAAGAGGCTTCCAAGTAGATCAAAGAGGGAAGACCAGATAGATTCAACCTGCTGTGAGCTGGTGGGTAGGGATCTCTACCAATTCCTGTTGTAATCTAGCCAGCCGCCATTGTAACTGTTCACTGTAAGGTGACATACATCGATGAGACTGGATCTTACAAATCTGAATGGGACAGCCCCGATAACCCCCTTCAACTTCTTTGCCTGGATAAAGCAGATGAACTTTTGCTGGAAGGGTGAAGAGTGTCCCCAGGATTAGTCAAAATCTTTCCTTTTGTTTCCTTTGTTGCATCTTGAGGAGTAGGAGTGGCCCATAAAGAAAATATGGCTTTCTGTTAACTAGACTCCCTCTCCTTACTCTGTTGCAAAACCCTCCTGAAACCTCCTCTCCATGAACTACCTGCTGATCAGTGAGCTTTCCTTTGCTTCCCCCCACAAACTTCCATTTCCATCTGTCGGCCAGCTGCTACTTGCCTTCCAGTTTAAATGGGCAAATAACTTGCAAGTGCGGCCTAGGAGTTAAAAGGCTCAAGCCTGAAATTTTGCATTGGCATCTCTCCCCTCCCCCCTCCCCCACCTGAGGTGGGTGATTATTGTTTGTGATGCTACTCCCAGATTCCTTTGAAGGGTAATTACTGTTGTAATGTGAGGAAAATGTGTACAGCGAGGTCCCACAAGCAGCAATAACATAAATGATTTCATGGTCCAGATATTGTAGATGGTGGAACTATCAGTGTTTGATATCATCACTCCTCTGAAACTGACAACAAGTAAACGTGGATATCCAGAAGTATCTGTCAGTGATTCTACACTACTCCATAGAATGCGGTGTTCAATCCCTTACAGACTGCAATAAATTGGAAATCAGACGAATGAGATCTTCCTCGCTTACTCGATTAATCTTGCTGTAAAAACTTGAAAAGGTTGCAGCTTATTGAATGAGGTGTGAACAGCGTGTTTTAATCATATACTGTGCTTACAATTAGCGTTGAAAATAATCTCTGGACCTGAAAAACTAGTTCTACATTTGTGGAATGTCAAACTTCTCTGTTATTTCATATATTTATGTTAAGATTCAATGATACTTCAGCTTCTACCTAATCTTAAGTCTATATTCTAGTTACTTATCCTGCGCTCTCTTAAAAAAAAATTATATTGCAAAGTGAAGGATAATCAGTGCATTTTACTTTCCAGTTTTTGTCTGTGAGTGCTTCAGCGTGATTGGTTGCTTACCTTGCTCAATTATATAATTGCTGATGCCTTCAATGTCCCATGACAGGTTTTAGATTCACTTTTGTCCTTGAGGGAAGGAAATCTGGTGTCCTTACCTGGTTTGATCTATATCTAACTCCAGACCCACAGCAATGTGCTTGATTCTTAATTACCCTTTGAAATGGCCTAGCAAGCCACTAAGCTTTACCAAGCTTCTACAGAAAAGTTTAAAAAGGTATAAAACTGGATGCATGTTTTAGTGAGGAGCTGAAGGAAATCAGCATTCATAGAACATTACAGCGCAGTACAGGTCCTCCGGCCCTCGATGTTGCACCGACCTGTGAAACCAATCGAAAGCCCATCTAACCTACACTATTCCAATATCATCCATATGTTTATCCAATGACCATTTAAATGCCCTTAATGTGAGTCCACTACTGATGCAGGCAGGGCATTCCACGCCCTTACTACTCTCTGAGTAAAGAACCTACCTCTGACATCTGTCCTATATCTATCACCCGTCAATTTAAAGCTATGTCCCCTCATGCTAGCCATCACCATCCGAGGAAAAAGGCTCTCACTGTCCACCCTATCTAATCCTCTGATCATCTTGTATGCCTCTATTAAGTCACCTCTTAACCTTCTTCTCTCTAACAAAAACAGCCTCAAGTCCCTCAACCTTTCCTCATAAGATCTTCCCACCATACTAGGCAACATCCTGGTAAATCTTCTCTGCACCCTTTCCAACACTTCCACATCTTTCCTATATTACGGCGACCAGAACTGTACGCAATACTCCAAGTGCGGCCGAACCAGAGTTTTGTACAGCTGCAACATGACCTCATGGCTCCGAAACTCAATCCCTCTACCAATAAAAGCTAACACACCGTACGCCTTCTTAACAACACTATCAACCTGGGTGCCAACTTTCAGGGATCTATGCACATGGACACCGAAATCTCTCTGCTCATCCACACTACCAAGTATCTTGCCATTAGCCCAGTACTCTGTATTGCTGTTACTCCTTCCAAAGTGAATCATCTCACACTTTTCTGCATTAAACTCCATTTGCCACCTCTCAGTCCAGCTCTGCAGCTTATCTATGTCCCTCTGTAACCTGCAACATCCTTCCGTACTGTCCACAACTCCACCGACTTTAGTGTCATCCGCAAATTTACTAACCGATCCTTCTATGCCCTCATCCAGGTCATTTATAAAAATGACAAACAGCAGTGGCCCCAAAACAGATCCTTGCGGTACACCACTAGTAACTGAACTCCAGGATGAACAATTCCCATCAACCACCACCCTCTGTCTTCTTACAGCTAGAAGTCTCACAACACCAGGTTAAAGTCCAACAGGTTTATTTGGTAGCAAATACCATAAGCTTTCGGAGCACTGCTCCTTCGTCAGATGGAGTGGAAATGTGCTCTCAAACAGTGCAAACAGACAAAATCAAGTTACAGAATACTGATTAGAATGCGAATCCTACAGCCAGCCAGGTCTTAAAGGTACAGACAATGTGGGTGGAGGGAACATTAAACACAGGTTAAAGAGATGTGTATTGTCTCCAGACAGAACAGCCAGTGAGATTCTGCAAGCCCAGGAGGCAAGCTGTGGGGGTTACTGATAATGTGACATAAATCCAACATCCCGGTTTAGGCCGTCCTCATGTGTGCGGAACTTGGCTATCAGTTTCTGCTCAGCGTGTGGAACTTGGTTCCGCACACATGAGGACGGCCTAAACCGGGATGTTGGATTTATGTCACATTATCAGTAACCCCCACAGCTTGCCTCCTGGGCTTGCAGAATCTCACTAGCTGTTCTGTCTGGAGACAATACACATCTCTTTAACCTGTGTTTAATGTTCCCTCCACCCACATTGTCTGTACCTTTAAGACCTGGCTGGCTGTAGGATTCACATTCTAATCAGTATCCTGCAACTTGATTTTGTCTGTTGGCACTGTTTGAGAGCACATTTCCACTCCATCTGACGAAGGAGCAGTGCTCCGAAAGCTTATGGTATTTGCTACCAAATAAACCTGTTGGACTTTAACCTGGTGTTGTGAGACTTCTTACTGTGTTCACCCCAGTCCAACGCCGGCATCTCCACATCATTCTCACAGCTAACCAATTTCTGATCCAAACCGCAAAATCACCCTCAATCCCATGCCTCCCTATTTTCTGCAATAGCCTACCGTGGGGAACCTCATCAAACACTTTACTGAAATCCATATACACCACATCAACTGCTTTACCCTTATCCACCTCTTTGGTCACCTCAAAGAACTCGATAAGGTTTGTGAGGCACGACCTACCCTTCACAAAACCGTGTTGACTATCCCTAATCAAATTATTCCTTTCTAGATGATTATAAATCCTATCTCTTATAATCCTTTCCAAAACTTTGCCCACAACAGAAGTAAGGCTCACTGGTCTATAATTACCAGGGTTGTCTCTACTCCACTTCTTGAACAAGGGGACAACATTTGCTATCCTCCAGTCTTCTGGCACTATTCCTGTAGACAATGAGGACATAAAGATCAAGCCAAAGGCTCTGCAATCTCCTCCCAAGCCTCCCAGAGAATCCTAGGTTAAATCCCATCCGGCCCACTTTCCAGAAATGCTAACACCTCCTCCTTATGAACCTCAATCCCGTCTAGTCTAATAGCCTGTATCTCAGTCTTCTCCTCGACAACATTGTCTTTTTCCTGTGTGAATACAGACGAAAAATATTCATTTAACGCCTCTCCTATCTCCACACACAACCTCCCACTACTGTCCTTGACTGGCCCTAATCTTACCCTAGTCATTCTTTTATTCCTGACATACCTGTAGAAAGCTTTAGGGTTTTCCTTGATCCTATCTGCCAAAGACTTCTCATGTCCCCTCCTGGCTCTTCTTAGCTCTCTCTTTAGGTCCTTCCTGGCTAACTTGTAACTCTCAAGCGTCCTAACTGAGCCTTCACATCTCATCTTTACGTAAGTCTCCTTCTTCCTCTTCACAAGACATTCAACTTCTTTAGTAAACCACAGTTCCCTCGCTCGACCACTTCCTCCCTGCCTGACAGGTACATACTTATCAAAGACACGCAGTAGCTGTTCCTTGAACAAGCTCCACATTTCAGTTGTGCCCATCCCCTGCAGTTTCCTTCCACATCCTATGCATCCTAAATCTAGCCTAATCACATCATAATTTCCTTTCCCCTAGCTATAACTCTTGTCCTGCGGTATATACCTATCCCTTTCCATCGCTAAAGTAAACGTAACCGAATTGTCGTCACTATCACCAAAGTGTTCACCTACCTCCAAATCTTAACACCTGGCCTGGTTCATTACCCAGTACCAAATCCAATGGGGCCTCGCCTCTTGTTGGCCTATCTACGTACTGTGTCAGGAAACTCTCCCACACACATGAGAAATGGTTTTGGGGAAATTGATGGGATTGAAGGTGGATGAATCCACACGTCCTGATAATCTTCATCCCAGGGTACATAAGAAAATGGCCCTGGAAATAGTAGATTCATTGGTGGTTATTTTCCAAAATTCTTTGGACTCTGGAATAGTTCCTACAGATTGGAGGGTAGCTAATATAAGCCTGCTATTGAAAAAGGAAGGTAGAGAGAAAATAGGGAACTATAGATCAGTGAGCCTATCGTCGGTACTGGGGAAGTTGCTAGAATCCATTATCAAGGATTTCATAACTCAGCATTTGGAAGGCAGTAGTGTAATCAGACAAAGTCAGCATGGATTTACAAAAGGGATTCATGCTTGACTAATCTATTGGAATTTTTTGAGGATGTAACTAGTAGAGTTGACCGAGGAGAGCCAGTGAACGTGGTTTATTTAGACTTTCAGAAGGCTTTCGATAAGGTTTCACATAACAGATTATGTGAAGTTAAAGCACATGGGATTGCAGGTAATGTCTTGAGATGGATAGAAAGCTGGTTAGCAGATAAGAAGCAAAGAGTTGGCACAAATGGGTCTTTTTCTGGTTGGCAGTCAGAGACCAATGGGATTCCGCAGGGATCTGTGCTAGGACCCCAACTGTTCACATTGTATTTTAATGATTTGGAAGAGGGAACTGAATGTATTTTCTCCAAATTTGCAGATGATACAAAGTTGGGTGGAAGGGTGAGCTGTGAGGAGGATGCAGAGATGCTTCAGCGTGATTTGGACAGGCTGAGTGTGTGGGCATCTGCATTGTAGATGCAGTATAATGTGGATAAATGTGAGGTTATCCACTTTGGTAGCAATAATAGGAAGACAGATTATTACTTGAATGGGTGTAAATTGAGAGAGGTGGATACTCAGTGAGAATTTGGAGTCCTCATGCATCAGTCGCTGAAAGTAAGCAAGCAGGTACAGCAGGCAGTAAAGAAAGCAAATGGTATGTTGGCTTTCATAGCGAGAGAATTTGAGTATAGGGATAGAGATGTTTTGCTGCAATTGTATAGGGCGTTGATGAGGCCATTTTTGGAGTATTGTGGAGATAAGTTTTGGTGTCCTTATCTGAGGAAGGATGTCCTTGTTATAGAGGGAGTACAGCAAAGGTTTCCCAGGCTGATTTCTGAGATGGCAGGTCTGTCACATGAGGAGAGATTAAGTCGGTTAGGATTGTATACACTGGAGTTTAGAAGAGTGAGAGGGGGATCTCATAGAAACTTATAAAATTCTAACAGGGTTAGACAGGGTAGATTCAGAAAGAATGTTCCCAATGGTGGGGGAGTCCAGAACTAGGGGTCATGGTTTGAGAATAAGGGGTAAACCTTTTAGAGCTGAGGTGAGGGGAAATTTCTTCACCCAGAGGGTGGTGAATGTATGGAAATCACTATCACAGAATTTCAAGAAGAAATTATAAATAGGTCTTGGGCCTAAAGGGATCAAGCGATATGGGGGAAAGGAGGGATCAGGATATTGAATTTGATGATCAGCCATGATCAAAATGAATGGCGGAGAGGGCTCGAAGGGCTGAATGGCCTACTCCTCTAGTTTCTACATTTCTATGCATTACCTAGCATCAACTTAGCCACTGGAAACAACAGCAACCCCCGCAAAGTCCTCTATCAAGCTGCCAGAGGTAGTAGTAGAAGCGGGTACAATTTTGTCTTTTAAAAAGCATTTAGACAGTTCCATGGGTAAGATGGGTATAGAGGCATATGGGCCAAATGTATGCAATTGGGACTAGCTTAGGGGTTTAGAAAAAAAGGGTGGCTGGACAAGTTAGGCTAAAAGGCCTGTTTCCATGCTGTAAACCTCTATGACTCTAATTGGCATCTGCGGGTCTTATGCCAAAATTGGGAGTACTGTCCCAGTGACAAATTGAGCAAAAGCCTGACATTGTCTAGAAGGTATGATTCTATGAGTACAACAGTGTCCCAGTTACCACCATCTCTGGGTATGTCCTGTCCACAAAATACAAGACAAGTCCAACCAGACTAATCATCAACTCTAATACAATCCCCACAGATACCGATAATGTTTAATGAAAAAAAAAATTAAACATCAGTTATTAGCTGAATGGGTGACATGACAGGAATTTCAAATTTTAAGACTTTTATTGTAACAGAAAAATATAATCACTTTTGACTGAACATCCTGTTTATGAGCAACTTGTACTTTGAACGACGGAACCAATTTTTTCCCTCTTCTTTCAGTACAACCAGGGCCACCCAGCTCCTGACTATATTTCTGCTTTGGTCCAACCATAGACAAAAGAGCTGAACCCAAGGGAGGAGGTCAGAGTGGCTGTTCTTGACATCAAGGCAGCATTTAACAGAATGTGGTATTTGGGAGCCCTGGCAAAACTGAAAACAGTGCGAATCTGGGAAAAAAATTCCACTAGTTGGAGTCATTCTTGGCACAAAGGAAAATGTCCTTGGTAGTTAGAGGTCAATTATCTCAATCCCAGGACATTGTTGCAGGAGTTTCTCAGGTGAGTGTCCTCGGTCCAACTATCTTCAGCTGATAATCAGTGACCTTCCTCCCATCATAAGGTCAGAAGTGGGGATGTTTGCTGGTGATTGCAGTGTTCTATACCATCTGCAGCTCCTCAGATACTGAAGTAGTTAATGCCAATATGCAGCAAGACCAGACAATTTTCAGGCTTGGGTGATAAGTGGAAAATAACATTTATGCCCCACCAGTGCCAGGCAATGGCTATCTCCAACAAGAGAGAATGTAATCTTGACATTCAATTATACTACCATTGCCAAATCCTCTCACTATGGTGGTTGGCATTGACCAGAAACTGAACAGGATTAGCCATATAAATACTTTGAATACAAGAGCAAGCCACTGACACTCCAAAACCTATACACCACCCCCAAAGCACAAGTCAGGAATATGATGGAATACTCTTCATTTGCCTAGATGAGCACAGCTCCAAAAACACTCCAGAAGTTCGACAACATCCAGGAAAAAGCAGTCGGCTTGATTGGCACCCATCCACCACCTTAAATATTCACATCCTCCTCCAAGCAGCGTGCCTTAATGACTATTGGCCGGTGGCTCTGACATCCATCATTATGAAGTGGCACGAATCGATACCAACCTCCTGGACTACCTAGATCCACTACAGTTTGCTTACCGCCGCAACAGGGCCACAGCAGACGCCATCTCCCTGGCCCTGCATTCAACCTGGAACGCCTAGATAACAAAGACACCTATGTCAGACTCCTATTTATTGACTACAGCTCAGCCTTCAACACCATTATTCCCATGAAACTCATCTCTAAACTCCGTGGCCTGGGCCTCGGCTCCTCCCTCTGTGACTGGGTCCTGAACTTCCTAACTCTCAGACCACAATCAGTAAGGAAAGCCAACAACGCCTCCTCCATGATCATCCTCACACCGATGCCCCACAAGGCTGTGTTCTCAGTCTCTTACTATACTCCTTATATACCTATGACTGTGTGGCCAAATTCCTCCCCAATTCGATTTTCAAGTTTGCTGACGACACCACCATCGTGGGTTGGATCTCAAACAATGACGAGACAGAGTACAGGAATGAGATAGAGAATGTGGTGAACTGGTGCGACAATAATCTCTCCCTCAATGTCAATAAAATGAAGGAGATTGTCATTGACTTCAAGAAGCGTAAAGGAGAACATGCCCCTGTCTACATCAATGGGGACGAAGTAAAAAGGTTCGAGAGTTTCACGTTTTTAGGTGTCCAGATCACCAACAACCTGTCCTGGTCCCCCCATGCTGATGCTATAGTTAAGAAAGCCCATCAACACCTCTACGTTCTCAGAAGATGAAGGAAATTTGGCATGTCAGCTACGACTCTCACCAATATTTACAGATGCACCATAGAAAGCATTCTTTCTGGTTATATCACAGCTTGTTACGGCTCCTGCTCTGCCCGAAACGGCAAGTAACTACAAAAGGTTGTGAGTGTAGCCCAATCTATCATGGAAACAGCTTCCCATCCACTGACTCTGTCCACACTTCCCGCTGCCTCGGCAAAGCAGCCAACAGCCACGCACCCCGGACATTCTCTCTTCTACCTCCTTCCTTCGGGAAAAAGATACAAAAATCTGAGGTCACATACCAACCGACTCGAGAACAGCTTCTTCCCTGCTGCTGTCAGACTTTTGAATGGACCTACCTCGCACTAAGTTGATCTTTCTCTACACCCTATCTATGACTGTAACACTATATTGTGCACTCTCTCGTTTCCTTCTCTATGAACGTTTTGGCTGTATAGCACACGCAAGAAACAATACTTTTCACTGTATGCTAATACATGTGACAAATCAAATCAAATAAATCGAATCAAAATCACTGACATACAGTGGCAGTGTGTGTACCATGAGCATGATGCACTGCATTAATTCACCAAGGATCCTTTGACAGCACCGTCCAAATCTGCAACCTCTACCACCTTGAAGGACAAAGGCAGATGGTGCATGAGAGCACTACCACCTGGACCTTTCCCTCCTAGCCGCTCACCACCCTGACTTGAAACTATATCACCATTCCTTCACTATCACATGATTAGATTCCTGAATTCCCACTCCCATCAGCATTCTGGGTGTACCCTTGCCACCTGGACTGCAATAATTCCAGAAGACGGCTCACCACCACCACATTCTCGAAGGCAAGTAGGGATGGGATGGCCTTCTCAGCAAAGCCTACATTCCATAAAAGAAAAAGAAACTAAAGTTGGGAAAGGTGAAACCTCCTTCAGAAATCCCTTTGAGCTCTTCTCATCAAGGCTAATGGTGAGCACTGTCGCTTCACTGCTGACTGAAAAATTTAGGTCAATTTGATTTGATGGTTTTACTTGAGAGAAAAATGTTGGTGAAGATACCAGGAGAACCTTACTGCTTATGTTCATATAGTGACAAAGTCGAGGCATCTGGGAGAGCAACCAAACCTTGCCAACAGCTCCTCTACCTGCTTCTCCAAACAACGCACTTATTGTACATTGGATTTATCAGGCATCTCAGAACCTATGGAACTGGAGGAGAAGCAAGTCATCCTCAATCATGAAGGACTGCTGAAGTAGTAGAATGGCATGGGACCTTGAAATTGGTTCCTGATTTGCTTGATCGTTTTTTTCTGTTGCATCCTTACAGTTCTTTATAATTTCTGTCTCTTTCCCATCCCTCAGTTATGCTTTGTTGACTCTGCCATCCCATCATTTGAGATTGCACAAAGCATGCCTGTAGACTGCTCTACAATATCCATGTGTTCCGATGGTTGTTAAATTATGCCATATTCTAAAATAAGCGATGAAATTATGTTTAGTATTGATAAGTTTCAATTTAACATGGTTAAAATGGTGGGAAGCTGAATCTGACACCAAATTTTAGTCTGTAAAATTACATTTCTTGCACTCAATAAATTCTCGTTTGCATTTGGTGCCAACACATTTAGTGGCAGGTTTGGACCACAGTGGTGTAAATTTAACTTGAGCTCTATTTGCTGATTTTGTGTGCAGTCTAACCAATTTAGCAGGGACATTGTACTTAATGGCAGTGAGCTGGAATTTTAAGTTTACAAACACATTTTGAAACCTGTTGAATTTTCTGATGACGTAAAGATATATTGCCAAATCCATTGTCCCAAAAATCAAATGATTAGCAACGTACATTAGAGTTTGTTGACTGTCATGTAAATAACAAGGGAGTGTTTACGTTTAGTGTGTTCAATCTGGCATTGAGAGAATGCTTCTGGTTAAGGTGCAATGATTGTCTTAGGTGTTATCTAGTAAAATGTTCTTTTGTATATTAATTTTCTTCAAAGTGAAATCCATTTGTGTAATGATAGAACTTGAAACAAATCATCTAGTGGCTGTTAAACTGAAGCATCAAGGATGATGAGAGTCGAAGCTTAGTTGAGCAAATATATATTTTTGTACTTAGTTTGGAAAAGTTACAAAAATGATGACTGTCATTGTCAAACCAACCACATAATGGAGTGCTTTTGTAAATAAATTTAAAACAAAATGAGAGCTTGTCAAATACTTAGTTGGTGAAGACAGTATAAAACTAAGGCCTACTGACTGTAAGGTCACAAGTTCAATACCTGCTTTGTGCTACATTAAATCAACTCGGCTAAGGTCACAGCTGGAGTGCTACAATTGGCTCCCTTGGGTTAAGGAGGGTAAAATCTGCTGCTGCTTCAATTCGTAATTGCCAAAGAGCTGGTGTAGAATGTGTGTATATGTGGGGTGGGGGCAGGATTTGATTTGGCTCTGATTTCTCCTCCTCCCTTGTGGTCCTGGTTTGCTTGTAAAAAGAAAAGGCACTTGAATGAGGGTGCGGTAGTTGATTGGCAGCTGTAAGGTACAAAGCAAAACAAGCCTGCCTATTTTAGCACTAATTTCTAATTGTCATGTTGTGAGAATTGGAACTACCAATCTTGTGTAATAGGAGTGTTGTTCAGCAATTTAGTTTTTGGCTGGTTTGTGGGTAATGATAGATAGGAAAATAAATTGTAAAAAGGACATGAGGCTACAGAAGGACATGGGTTAAGTGACTGGGCAAAAATCTGGCAAATGGAGAATAATGTAGGAACACGTGAAATTATCCATTTTGGTAGGACTGGTATCTCATAAGGTATACTGTAATGAAAAGGTCTCAGAATAAAAATATTATTCTGACATACTGCAGATGTTCCCTATAATTTGTTCATTGTGTTGACTGACTCTGTTCACCACAGTAATGCAAAAGATTTTGCCTGTAATCCAAGGACATGATCAAGCAAATATGACATTTTAGGCAAACACTCCAAAATGTCTCTTTTTAGATTGCAGACATCACTATACAGTAACATCAAACAGTTTGACTTCTAAGACTTTCAGAACAGTGTAAAATGTACTTTATATTCTTCATCATTTAGGCCTCCCTACCTCATAGAAGTGAAATTTAGCTTAAATGATTCCAATGAAACCATATACTCATACTTAGACAATGCCATATGTGGATTGCCTCAGGCACTAATACCTGCTCATTTTTGCTTTCTGCCAACTAAATTAGTATTGCCAATCTATTGAGTTATCCTCTTGTTATGAAGCCGTGACAAGTCTTTAAGTCTATTCAAAAGACCAGGCTTGATTAAATAGTCACTGTTGTCTTCACATTTGCATTAAGTTGGCCAGCCTATGTTTTGCTCTTCAGGTTTGATGCCAAAATCTGGGTTGGTTTCTTATGATGAGCATCAAGAATAGACATTTCCATATTTCATTCATTTACCAGACCTAATATCTCTTTTTGATTGGACAGAGCTATAAAGATGAAGAAAAAAAGACCATCAGCTTGGCTGTCACCCAATTTTTTTAAAAACAGTGACTTCAGAGTGAGCAATAATGCAGGAAGAGGTCAATTACAGAAAAGGGGTCTGAGATACAAAATTGAAATGTTAAAAAGAAAATAATCTTTGGAATTCTCCATCCTGGAGGGTTGTGAATGCGCTGAATTCATTTAAGTCTGGGATAGGCAGATTTTTCATGTGTCAGAGAATCAAGAGATTTGGGGAGTGAACGGGAAAGTGGAGATGAAGCCCAAGATCAGTCATGATATTGAATGGTATGGCAGGCTCGATGGGCTGCATGGCCTATTCCTGCTCCTATTTCTTAGTTCATAAAGTGTTTGTTATGACACAGGTTAATCCCCTTTACCTTGCTTCTTAATCTGGTAAAAGTGTTTGGGAAGGTATTAACTGGTCTATATTAACGTTTAGAGGTTCATTAACATAAAGACCTGACACTCACTTTAAGTGAATAATTCACAAGTTATTTTATTTAACCAACCGGAACGCCTCTTCAGAGATGGTTCTTTAGCTGGCAGAGTGGAGAGCCACTCTAGAGATGTCCTTCTGTTCTGGCTGGCTCTCAGTGGAACTGCTGGCAGACAATTGCGTTCCTCTTTTTATAACTTTCCTCCACCCAAATTGGTCTACTGTTAACAACCACAAATTCAAATTTGATAGGTTCCTTTATGCTGAGTGTCTTCTTTAAACTGATAGGCCATCAAAAATGTCAAAACCTGCAGAGGCAAAACCAAGGCAACCCTGATGCTTTGATCTCTGCAACAAATGTTGTCATCTGTGTACTCTGTATACCCACATTCCAGCATTGACCACAAAACCAGCTTTTAAAGGGACCGCACACTGTTTTTCCCTCTAGCAGTTTTTACAATTCTTTTACATCTTTACAAACATTCTTTACAAACTCAACTTCACAACACTTTGCAGTTATAAATTTCCTTTTCCAACAACAGGATATTACAAAGTATTTTGCAGCCAACAAAATACTTCTGAAGGGAAGCCACTGTTGTAATGGAGGGAATGTGGGAGTCAGTTTGTACACAGCAAGCTACCACAAACAGGAATGTGATAATGACCAGATAATCTGTTTTGTAATGTTAATTAAGGGACAAATAGTTATATACTCATTCTGCTGCACTGGGGTGTCTTTCTTGGTTATTGTAGGCAACTTCTGAAATGGAACATGATCCCACAGCCTCTGGCTCAGCCGAGCAAACTGAACATTCTACCAACTGAAGCATGGCTATCACTGATTTTGTCCTCACTGCTGATGTTACAGAATACCTTCAACTGGGCACTTGTCATCCAAAATGCCAATCAAAGTGAAAGTCAATTCACTACATGCAAAATTAGAACAGTTTATCGATCCCAACTTCTGGCACAGGCTTTAAATGTTCTACGAAGTGTTCATCACTGGGCAGAAAGAAAACATGAAATATCCTGGTGAAAGCAGAGCACTATCACCTGCCACATTTGCTTCAGATTCTCTAAATGCTGTTGTCCTCTAAGGTGTAATTCAAAGTGTGTTCTAAAGTATAGCAAAATCAAGAAATGGAAGACCATGACTGATTTATATGTGACGAACTAGTTACTCTGAATTGGTGATGCTGATCAATATCCAACACCAGCTCTTGCTGATTATTGATTTGTGTCCTGCTCAGTGTGCAGCATAGCTTCAAATCACATACATCTTATCCATCAACAAGGCTTACTATCTCTCCCATTCCCACTGCCACTGAATCCATCCTTTGGTTACCTCATGACCCTATTTCTCAGCATTCTTCTGGTTGACCTTGCCAGTTTCCCCTTTTAAATTTCATTCATCCATTATTTCTTTCCCACTGGGAAGGAAACATAAAATTGAATGTGGAGTATGTGGAAGATGTGAACTGCATTATAAATAAAGTAAATGCTCCATTTTTGGAAGAAAAGTCAAATTTGTCTTGTTCAATAAATGTTTGTGTAGTTGAAAGGATTCAATGAATTTGTAACAATTTTTCAACTTCTAAATAAAAGCAATTCATTTATTTTATTTCAGAAGGCATATCAAGCTGAGGAATTTGACCTTAATTTAACAATGAGTTGATTATTTAAAGCTTCTGAGGTCAACATAGTTTGGTTGTCATCACTTGTATTTTGGTTGTTAGCAAACCTATGCATTTTAATTAATAATGGTTGAGAGAGATATAGTGAGGGATAAAAAATTAAGTATCTCAGTAATGTATGGAAAATATCCTCTTACTCTTAGACTGTTTTGCTCCTTAGTGTCCCAGGATGTGTAGGCCTCGGTAAGATACTCTGTCAGAAAGTTGGTGCAGACTCGATGGGCCGAATGGCTCCTCCTGCGCTGTAGGGATTCTATGATATATTCCATGATATTCTATGATTTGCTATCATATTAATAAAAATGTGCCAGCATTCAGCTCCATGTGCATGATATATTGGTTGGGAAAATAAAAATATGAAATTGCCAATTATATCCATGCACATGGATCCACTTTTAGCACCAGAATTATTCCAAATATTGTTTCCTTGCTTATTTAGAAAGGCCATTCAGGTTTCCAACTTTATCCCTCTGGTATTTTAACTCATCCAGCATAACATCCATTGACTGGAAGATTAATGTATGCACATGGTTCTTTTTTCTGCTATGATATGAAATTATATTTCACCACTTCCCCATTTCTGACCCTATTTGCCTGCCTAATTTTAAACTCTGATCCAGGATGTATTGTTTCTCATTGTTTCAATAGTGTGAACACTTTTGTGCTGCTCAATTTTGACATTCAAGCCCTGATGTTATGGAGAGTAAATTATCTTGAGTTGTCCTCGTGGCTCATTCCTTTAAATTTTGAACCATTTTTGTTTCTGTACTCTGCTCCTTCTCTAATGCTTGTCCATCCATTCAGTGACATAGTGGCTAGAACTATGTACACAGTCTGTCAAGTGTGGTTTTACCTGGACATTTATTTTTTAAGAATAGTCTGGCATACTTGTATTCCACTGTGCTAGTTCTATCTTCCACCACAGTGTGAGATTTTGTTTTTAAAATTACCTCCCATATTTAGCCCACACTGACCTCCCTCCCAGTGCTTTTCTTAGCCTCTCTGTGCTAATTCTATTCCATGCCTTTTACACTCTAGTTATATATTGTTTCTTTAATTCATGCTCATATTTCTGCAACCAAAGCAAAGATAAGATTGTTTACCTTTTGGAAAATATTCCATAAATAAAACTAATTGGACATAATTGTGTTATTCAAATTGAGAAACAATGAAAAGTAACATTGAAAAACTGGTTACTTTAACAGTTGCAAATAACTCAACTTTCCTCTGTAGGAATTGTTTTTCCTTTGTTTTAGACATTCTTCTACATTTAGCAGAGCTCCTTTTTGTCCTTTTTAGGTTCTTCCCATGTAATGTGTGTTATTCCTTCCTGAAAACAACGAAAAGGTTCCCTGGTCTCTGCTACTTCCCATCTTGCCAATAGGAGCGTAGTAGATAGTGAATAGTCACTCAGTTTCAAATTGTTTCTTTTATTCATTCATGGAATGTAAGTGTCATTGGCAAGTCCAGCAATTATTGTCCATCCCTAATTACCCATGAAAAGGCGCTGCTGTGTTTAATGCAACTGAGTGGCTTCCTAGGAGGTCATTTCAGAAGGCAGTTAAGAGTGAACAACATTGATGTGGGTTAGGGGTCAAAGACCAGATGACAGGTTTTCATCACAAAAAGGATGAGTATTCTGACAAGCTGGTGGTTTCATGGTCACCATTACACTTGCTAGTTATTTTAGATTTAATTAATGAATTGAATTTAAATTGTTCAGCTGCTATCGTGGGGTTGATAATCCAGTAACACAATCACAATGCTACCGTAACCCCATTTATTTTCTTCTCTCTGTCTGTGAGAAAATGTCCCTTCTTGCTTGGTACCTTCCTGCAAACAAGTTGTCTAAGATCTGTAAATTTGTGTGTGTGGGGGTGGGTATGTGGTTGGGTGGGGGTGCTTTGGGATGTGAACGTTTATTCTCCCTTCCCCACCACCCCCCATAATTGTGCAATACATTGATTTACTCTGTCTATAGCGAGCCTAACCTTTTAGCTTGAATTAAGTGTTTAGCCAGACAGCAGTGTAATTCAGCTTCAGTGTAGTGCAGTTGGTGCTAGGACATATTGGTCAAGGGAGTCACAGCATGCAACATGGTATGGCAAGTCTGGAAGAAGCTGTTAATTCGAGCTGTGTGTTGTAAAACATCCATTGTTATAGAGAAGGAGGTAATAGGCAACTAGACTTATAGTAGCAAATGCAGATAATGGTGAACCTGCTTTTGAACAGAAAAGCCTTTTCTCTCAAAAATGCTGGCCAAACTCTCATCAATGCTCAGGTATATTAATGTTTACTATGTGCTCTCGCACATGGTTAGATTGCTGCTACAAGGTAACCAGTAATCTCTGGCCTCCCTAAAAACAAAAAAAAAATACATGTTCCACATTTGCATGCTGATTAGCTTCAGGGACTTTGACTTGCCTGTGATGAATTAGCAAGAACTGACTGAATTAAGGAGGGATCTAAAGATGAGTTGAGTACTGGTGAGCTCATTTCTATTTAGTTTACTGAAGCTGTAAAAAAAAGACGAAGATTCTTGCATAATATAAGTAGTTGACCTAAATGGTGAGCCTTTTTTTGTTTTTTTTATTCTATTGTGGGATTTAGGAGTCAGCAGCAAGGCCAACATTTATTACTGAGTAGTAAGTGACCTTGAGCAAATTTTCCTGTTACGTTTTGAGGTGTCTTGGCATCATATTAGTGCTTCTGAGATTATTGCATGCGCTGCTGTATTTCACTTGTTGTTAAACTGGTGCACTGTTTTTAAATCCCTACCGCTTGCTTTTGAATGCTCACAACTGTGCAACCATGGCAGCCAGGGGAAAAAACCCTCCAAAACAAACAAGGCGCATGGACGTATTTTCCTGCTGCAAATTCTAGCTAATGAGATTGTTCATGATGAGAGTGACAGCCCCTGCAGGAGACTTCCCCTCCCTGATGTTCAAGGTACTCCCTTTGGTTTGAGCATTTGCTGCTGCAGCCGTCCTTTTAAGAGGGAGTTTATGTTTTCAGTATTTAAACATTCCCAACTCCATTTACTATTACAAGTTTGTGGAAAGTCATTTCATAATTGCTGTACTTGATCAGACAGGTAAGAACAGTAAAGTTGATTGTATTGTTAGGATTATCATCAAATGTTGTGTCAGTGTTCTGAAGTGCAGATTTACTTCATTCTGTAAACGTGAACGTGCTGAAATGATGTCTTGAGCGTGTGAATTCTCTCTCCCATTTCTAGTCTATGTATTTGTCACCTTTGGTCAGGGGAGCTGGATACTGTTGAGTCATATTCAACTGTGCTGTCAAAACATGTACCGGACCAAATTAACAGGATCATTTTTTTTCCATTGAGAGAGTTGGAATTGGCTGTCTCTTGATTTTCTCTCCTGAGATGGAGCACTCCACCACTGCAGATTGCTGATGGATTATTTCTCAATGCTTGGCAGCAGTATACATTGTTTTAGAATTTAAAGGCTATATTAAATATCAAATGGCCATTCTGGCCTATTGAATTCACAATATATCTCTCTGTTGGTTGAGAGTTGTGTGTCTTCACTGCAAGAAAGTCCCATCTAACTCACCATCACCATTATGCTACTGAGTTACGAGTCTTACAGAGTCCTAAAAATGCAC
The DNA here is from genome assembly GCF_964213995.1 of Mustelus asterias. Lineage (NCBI taxonomy): Eukaryota > Metazoa > Chordata > Chondrichthyes > Carcharhiniformes > Triakidae > Mustelus > Mustelus asterias. The sequence goes on along the minus strand of NC_135811.1, from coordinate 66,978,263 downwards.
CAGTAATTATTTGTCCCTGGTGAGACATACCCATAATTTAACTGCAAGCTAAGGCTGAGCACTAGCAAGTGATAATGAGTGAATGTTCCTTTAACTTTTAAGATGTCTTGGTATCATATATTGCACTACTTTATAGTGGGTACTTTTGGCATTTGGAATGTTCATTAACAATGCTGATACTCTTGGAGCCAAAATATAATACATGAATCTGAGGTAATACATAGATTTATAATTTTATAGTTTGGCCTATTGTACCTACAGCTACTCTCGAGAAAAGCTATCTATTTAAATCCATTCTCTCTACCTTTTTCCCCTTTCTATTTTTTCTTTTTTGAATATTAGCTTTTTAAAATCTCTCAGCTACTACTGGTTCTTGCTCTAGTGAACATCTTTTATCCATTCCCTTCATTTTCTTTGTTTGAGAATTTCAGTATATGCAGTCAGGTTAGTGATCAGTTTTTCCTTATTCATTCTTCATAATTTTGTATCATGCCTTCCATTTATTTTTCTTGTAATGAAAGGGGCTGAGTTTATCACACTACTACTCATGACAATTGCCTCGAAATACTGGTATTATCTTGAGAAACATCTTATGTTCTCTCCATAAAGGCTGCACAAAAAAACAAAGTTAAAATTAAATAATTGAATGAAGAGGTAAAATGAGAAACTGCAAATCCACGAATCTGAAAATAAAATAAAAGCAGAAAAGTTTGGAAATGTTCACGGTTGACACGGGTGCCCTTGTCATTGTCCATAAGTGTGAATATTTTGCACCTTCTGCCCAGTGAAACAACTGAGGCTGCCTTTAACAACCAAGCCACCCAAGCTTGTTGTCAGGCAGAATTCAGAACAGATCACATGATCTCCTTCATTCCTCCAATTAACTCAAATTAAAGAGACAGTCCCAGTACATAACAATCTTATAAACTTTGTGTTTGTAGCATTTATCATCTATCGTTCGCCCCTCTTCCCTTCCTTTGCTTCGAGCATCCCAAATCACACACCATTCCATTTAATTTGCTGTTGTATGTCCTTTTCTGTTACTCCATTCGGGTACTAGGAGACACATAAGACAAGAGTAGAAGAATTTGAGTGGGGAATGTACGAGACAGAATTGAACCAAAAATAAATCAATACTTTCTCCCAACTTTGCACTAGTGCCTGCATCTGTTCAGTCTCTCCCTTTTTGCTGTTGAAGCATCAGTCTATGCCTTTATCACCTCAATGATTTAATTCTCAAATGTTCTTCTAAATCGGCTCCAGTGTTAATTCTTCAGACTTCAAATCTCTCCAAATATCATGGGCTGCATTCTTGCTCACACTCTGCTCCAATCTTCAACAGCTCCAGTCTCTTCAAGCTCAACTGACTCCCTTTGCTCCAACTGGTCTATTTCAAAATTTTTGCTTTTAGACCTCTCCATGGACAAGCCTTATTGTATCTTTACAGTCTTCTCCTGCCATACACCCTCAGATACACCGTCCTTTTATATAACACGAAACTTATCTTTGTCCCTCCCGCCCTTTCAACTTCCATCGTTGATTTCTGTTTATTCAGCCACTGTGCTTATTCTCTGATATTTTGTTGTCCTCTGTACTGCCATCCATTTCATAACGTCCCTCCAATAATATTTTTTGTCCTATCTAGCCCCTTCATTCCTTTTCCATTTATCCTGTTAAGTGTCTGTCAATTAGAATCAAAGGATGACACAGAATGTATAGCACAGAAACAGATCATTTGTCCGAGTGAGTCCCTGTCGGTGTTTATTTTCCATTCTAGCCTCCTCCTATCCTTCCTCATCCAACTCTATCGGCATAACTTTCTTCTCCCTTCTCCCTTAAGCTTACCTAGATTCCTCTTAAGTGCAATTATACTGTTCAACTAACTACATCCTGGGATCATAAGTTCCACATTCTCAGCAGTTTCTGGGCAAATAAGTGAATCCTGTTTTTGATTTGGTGACTATTTTATATTGATAGCCTCTAGTTTTGCTCTTCTCCACAAGCGGAAGCACTTTCTTTGTTTTTAATGTATGAAGTCCTTTCATAACCTTAATTATCTCTGTTATGTCACTCCTTATTGTTTCCTTTTCAAGAGAAAAATGATCCAGCTCCTTCTTCCTTTCCTGATAGGTACAGCCACATAGTTTGTACAAGCGAAGATATGCCTAAGAATGTAAAACAAGAGTAGATTGCAACGTTAGAGGAGGGCAAGTCCATGGATAGGTCAGAAAACAAGATTTTTCAAGTGTTGTGTAATTCTTTCAGCTATCAACTGGAAGTTCAGATTTTTTAAAAGTCTTTTGTATCCGCAACAGTGCCTCTATTTTTTTTATATAATATGGCAAACAAAACATATTTAACACTCTTTATTGTAAAATGGTTCAAGACATTTAGATAATCTTGCACTTTAGCACTTTATAAGTGCAGGCTATAGCAGGCTTCACAGTTATAAGGTTTATGAATATGTTATGTTTTGGAACTGTCTTTAGATCAAATAAAGGGATGATCTGTTCTGAAGACTGCTAGACAACAGTGCTGTAGGACATGGCTGTTGTACATTAAAGTGAGGCTTGGGTTGTATTGCTGGAAGAAGGCGTAAAGTTCACATTTGGAAATGATGATGCCTGCATCTGCACTTGGTGGTTAGACTGTAATCCAAAGTCTTAGAACATAGAACATTACAGCGCAGTACAGGTCCTTCAGTCCTCGATGTTGCGCCGACCAGTGGTACCAATCTAAAGCCCCTCTAATCTACACTATTCCAATATTATCCATATGTTTATCCAATAACCACTTGAACGCTCTCAACGTTGGCGAGTCCACCACTGCTGCAGACAGGGCATTCCACGCCCTTACTACTCTCTGAGTAAAGAACCTACCTCTAACATCTGTCCTATATCTCTCACCCCTCAATTTAAAGCTATGTCCCCTCGTGCTAGCCAACACCATCCGAGGAAAAAGGCTCTCACTATCCACCCTATCCTCTGATCATCTTGTATGCCTCTATTAAGTCACCTCTTAACCTCCTTCTCTCTAACGAAAACAACCTCAAGCCCTTCAGCCTTTCCTCATACGATTTTCCCACCATACCAGGCAACACCCTGGTAAATCTCCTCTGCACCCTTTCCAACACTTCCACATCTTTCCTATAATATGGCGACCAGAACTGTACGCAATACTCCAAATGCGGCCGCACCAGAGTTTTGTACAGTTGCAGCATGACCTCCTGGCTCCGAAACTCAATCCCTCTACCAATAAAAGCTAACACACCGTACGCCTTCTTAACAACCCTATCAACCTGGGTGCCAACGTTCAGGGATCTATGCACGTGGACACCCTTAGCAAGGCGTTAAGAATATCAGGTTGTTTACATTTATACTTTGGACTGTCCATTTGATTCCAGGGTAGGATCGAGTTGGAGTCGAAAGAATGGGTAATTAGCATTTCTATCTAGATATAAGACTCATGTGAATCAAGTTGTCATGAGGTTGGGTTTTGAGAGGGGAAAAGTGCTAAGGAAACCATTGTCAGATTGAGCTACTGGCCTCCCCAAAATATCACTGCATATTACAGACAAAGTTAGTCTGCCAGGATCCAGAAGAGAGCAAGAGAGAGCAGCTAAAGGTTCAAAGTGTCTATAGTTACCTGCCCTGGAATGCAGTGGGAGCTCATGCTTGGATTGAAAGGAGAAAGTTTTCAAGGATTTGAAATGAAGTTGGAAGATTTTTGCGCTCGAGGGCGAATCGTCAGAAATGTTGCATCATCCTTTCAGCTTTCAACTGGAAGTTTGGATTGATTTTTAAGCTTCCTGATCTCCACTGCATGCCAGTTGTCACCCTTTGTCCATTTTCCATTCCTGTTCCTCTTCTCCCATCCCTCTGCAGACATGACATGATCTCCACTCCTCATGTTTCAGATGTAAACTAAATGAAGTGGGTCCCAGATATATATTCATCACACACTTCTTGCTCCTGGATTAGGGCTGTGACACTAAATGGCTAAGTATTCCTTCAGATGTTTCTTTTTTTCAACACTGACATTGATTTGCTGGTGCGTAATAACTGAAGGTGGAAATAATATGTTTTAAAATGGTTCATTTTTTAAACTGCAATACAAGATACAGTTGTTGACAAACACTCTAACATGTCAAGTATGTAATCATTTTGTAAGGCATCAGAAATTTGAACGTCAGTCCCTGCAGATGTCCTCTTTGCAACCACACGCAAACTCTGTAGGCCTAACAGCACCTGCTAAACGACATGTGCAATATATGTAGATGGTAATATTCCTTGGAAGGCTTGGAACTACGTGGAGCAAAGCAATTGTCAGTCTTGTCAAGGCCATTCTCAAATTATAACAAGTGCTCTCTTTTTTTCCTAATGGCATAAATCAGTTTTGAAGAGTTTTAAACAAGACTGTCATTTGACATGAAAGAAGTGCTTTTTGTACTGTATACAGGAACATGTAGGAAATCATTTTTCCACTTGTTTCCCTTTATCTTCTCATGGATAGGGATACAGTTGCTATCTCTGCATCTTATACAGTACTTTAAAAGACTAGCCAGTGGCAAGATGGAAACACATGTACAACCGTAACTAAGCATTTATTATTGTGTGTTAGTCCAAGAATCCTGTAAACATGTTCATTGGTAATATCTTCAGTAAGTTCAAAGATGAGATCATTGAGAGTTGTTTGTTTCATTTATAATATTTCTTGGCAATGCCCGAAGCAGTTATTTTAATTATGTGCATCTTTATTCATTATGCCCTATATACCCTTGAATATCTCAAATTACCAATGAGGAAGAAGCCCTGCCTTCTTGTGTGCGTCTTGCCCAATTTGTGTTCTATACATCCAGTAACTTTCAGGCTATATTTAACCCCATCCTTCAGCTCATTCCCTTTGATTTTTTTTTTCTCCGAGTGAAGGATAATTAATGCTATTTGTTAGAGCTTGTGATGTGTGAATTTACTATGGCATTTACCTGCAGAACAATACTAAACTTCAGAGTAACTAATTAGATTATGTGCTTTGGGATGGTTCTGGCATAAGAGGAAGCAGTATGTCAATACAAGTTTGTATTTTTCACTGAAAGATTTCTGAAATATCTTATCTTCTATCCTACTATACCTGTTACATTGCATTAAAAGGATGTGAAGCATGCTTTGTGGCATGAATGCTTGTATTAATTTTATCTTTCGAACATTCTTCATGTGTAGGTGGTCACAGATATGTTTCTGCATTTATGTGGTCACGTGTACCAATTTCAATATCAATGGGATGGCAAGAAAGGGGAGTGCAAATGTTGTATCTTGTTTAGTGCCAAACAATTTTGCAAAAAGTTGCCTAATTATTTTGAGAAATACAAACTGCAATTAAACACAATTTCCTGCTTTGCTATTGTATGGATATTTCATCATATTATCGATTAGTAAATGTCAGTATTCTAAATTCAAGACAAGTGGCTTAATGCATTGTGAAACATATCGCTCAATTTTTCTTTCTTATGTATAAGATGACTTCAATTGAGTTATTTTCTATTCTGCACAGGTGACTCAGAACGGGAACTGGGACCCCCACCATCTGTGGATGAGGCTGCAAATACACTCATGACACGACTAGGCTTTTTGCTGGGAGATAAAGCCTCAGAGGTACAGACAAGCACAGAATTCAGTATGGAGGAACAGGATGAAAATCAGGTAAGAACCTGTTTAGGAACGGTACTTAAATATGATATGTAAATTTTTGCGATATTATACACTGGATATCTGGACTGAGTTAGCATTGTTAGACATGCTGTATCACATTTAGTACATTACTGGATTGTCAGTGCATTCCAAACAAAGGGAAAGTACCGATAATTGGTCAAGTGGGAAAAATTCCCCTTCATGCTTTTTTGAGAAAGAGTCTCGTTGGAAAATTGAATACCCTGGCAGTACAGCAATGGCAAAAGGCAAAATATGCTCATAACATGTAATGGGATAAATACTTTGAATGAAGAAATGTAGAAAGTTATTAGGAGAGGGCAAGGAATTGGATTGAGAAAGCTAGTGCAAGTGTGACAGGACGAACAACCTGCGTACTATAAAATTCTGATTGTGCGCAGCTTTCTGATTAAGTGAGAAACCTGGATATTCCTAAGAACCCTTTGCCAATTTTAAGCTCAAACCTCTATCTTAACTCCACCTTACTTAGAATAAATCATACCCACATAATTCTCCATCGGCTAGCTGAATGCAACCTCAGTCAAATGGTTTGATACGCAAACGAGGCTTAATTCGTACCCCCTCTACCATCTTAAAGCATCCATTTCCTCCATCATTTGTGCACTGTGGCTGTACTGTGTACTATTTACAAGGTGGATTGGCCATGCTAAATTGCCCCTTAGTGTCTAAAATGTTTAGGTGGATTGGCCAAGGTAAATGTGCAAGGTTATGAGGATAGGGCAGAGGAGTGGACCTGGGTGGGTTGCTTTTTCAGAGAATCAGGGCAGTCTCGATGAATCAAATGGCCTTCTCTGACTATGGTTCTATGTTTTACCAAGCTCAAATGAAAATTGAGCACTACGTCTCATGTATTTATAAAGTGATTTTTCCTACTTTTGTTTCTACCTTGTGGAGGGATAGTACTTAAGATATCGTTTGTTTTTAAAACATTATTTTCAGCCTTTGAGCTGTGTTAAGGATGTAGTTGGTTAGTGTTATAAATCCTCTGTACCGTTATTTTGAAGTTGATGTAATATTCACCACATGAACCATGGTACATGGTACTATGAACCACAGGAATCCTGTTCTTGAAACCTGATTAGCTGGAATCAACCTAAGCTAATAAAATTCAAAAGCAGATATTCTTGAATCCTGAGACACTGATCAATACTAACTGTTGCCAATAAAGTAGAATACAGAATGACACCATTGCAAGTATTGTATATCATTTTGCATATCTCTGTGAGCAGTATTCCACGTTTACATTGCTACAAGAATTTTCTGTTCATTGTTTTAAGGCTGCAGTAGCAATCAAAACTTTACCTTGCATATAGTTGTACTTCCTTTTTGGGTTCCTTCCAGTTTCTTTTGAATTTCCCGAAATAAAATTGATAATATGGGCATATAAATAATCAATCTATCTCTCTTGCATATCTTCACACCCATACTGTTTTTAACCCTTTGGAGAATAGTGGGCAAAGTGATGGAAGGATTTCCAAGCTGATTATCAGCCCGTTCACCTGTTTTGAACGTGCCTTCTGTTGCCAACAAGTCCTGGCGTTGGACTCGAACCCAGAGCTTCTGATGCAGCAGCTGGGGCGCTACCACTGCCCCACAAGGCCTCCTACATATAAACCGTAGAAGGATGGGAAAAGGAACAATGGGGTCTATCAAGGGGATTTACATATGGAGGCAGGGGGCGTACATGAGGTATTAACTGATTACTTTGCACCGGTCTTTACCCAAGATAGAAGATGCTATCCAGGTCATTGTGAATAAGAAGGTAATTGAGATATCTAAAGAATTTAATAGTGATAAAAAGGATGTGTCAGGCTGGTTGACAAGGCACCACGAATGGATGTGATGCATCCAAGGGAACAGAGTGAGAATGGAAATAATGGAGGCACTGGCTAAAATCTTCCAGCTTTTCTTAGACTCGGGTGCGGCCAGAGTACTGGAGAATTGCAGCTGTTGTATCCTTGTTCAAAAAGCATGTCCAGTTGAGCCCAATAAGTAGAGGCCAATCAGCTTAATCAGTGGGAAACTTTTCAAAACAATAATTTGGGATAAAGTCAGTAGCCCACTTGCACAAATATGGATCAGTTAAGGAAAGCGAGCATGGATTTATTAGGAATAAGTCGTGTTTAACTAACTTGCTAGAGTGGTTTAAAGAGGTAACAGAGAGGGTTGATGAGGGTAATGCTGTTGATATACATGGACTTCCAACAGACTTGTGAGCAAAATTATAGCTCATGGAATAAAAGGGAAAGTAGCAACATGTTCACAAAATTGGCTGAGTGGCAAGAAACAGAGTAGTGGGTAATAGATGTTTTTCAAGCTGGAGGAAGGTTTGTGATGATATTCTCCAAGGGCAGTTTTGCCCTTGCACTTCCTGGTGTATATTAATGACCTAGATCATGGTGTACAATTGACCCATTAGTAGCTCTCTCACCTCCTGAGTCAGAGGACTCTCCAGAGACTGAAACACATCGTCTTGGCTTCAGTGCAGTACAGTAGGATAGAATTGTCAGCTTTTAGCTTTAGCACCTTTCAGGTAAAATATCCTGTGGAACCTTTCAAAGAAGCATAGGCAGTTTTCTCCAGTGTGTTACCAATTTTTATCCTTCAGTCAATATCATTAAACAGATTATCACACTGCAGAGCCTTGATTTGCACATGTTGGCTGTTGCGTTTTTCTTTTGGTAGCAGTGACTACATTATTTCATTGAAGAAATTTGGTACAACCTGGGTAGTGAAAGGCATGACATAAATGTAATCTCTTTCTTTCTTTGGTGATGATAAAACAATTCAGACTGAGTTCCAAGTTACTCTTCTTCCCAAAATGCATGATTGTGATACATCATCAGATTGGACTTGCATCCCTGTACCTTCATAGTGTCAGCCTCATTATCCCGAATGTTTCTACTTAGCACTATATTAGAAACACTGTGGACCATGTGGACTGCTGAGATTCAAGGGGAACACCCACCATCTCCTAAGGATAACTGAAGGACCAATAAATGTGACCTTGTCAGTGTTATGCACATCCTTAGTTTAAATCCAAAAAGAGCTGTAATCAGTATTTGGTAACTATAATACACAGTTTGCTGAAGCATCATATTTCGTTCAACACATCACCATTCACCATAGGAGACACTGTAGGACATCATGTTTATGTGTATGCAAAATTAGAGCAGAACTAACTGGAAATTCAATTCAAGTGTTAGAGACTGTTCTTTCATTATTCTTTTATCTTGTTCTCTTTCTTCATAAGCTCTTTGGTGATTTCCATTTGGTTCGGGCTATATTACAAGTGAATGCACAAACAAACCACAGACATAGACCCAGATCTTCTGTTCCCTGGAGGTAACCCAGAGGATATGTTAGGAACCTCTTGGAAGTCCTCAGGCAATAACTGCATGGGAATTGCCCAGGGAATTTCAATTTCTGTTGGGCAATTATTCTGCACCTGGAACCCTCCGAAACACCAATGGAAAGTCAGACATTTTGGATGATTCAGACTCTCACTTTACAAAACAGTTACCCAGGAAAAGTTCGCAAGATTAAAATCAGTTCTAACTCATGGGTAATAATACTACTGAAGCCCACTGAACCCCCAACCACCCAACAAACACTCCACCCCTCCCCATCCACCATCAACAACCCTCCCGACACAGGATAGTTAGGGTAGTCCCCCACCCTATCCCCTGATAACCCGACAACACACTTACCTCTCCTAGCTTGTCAAAGTGGCTGGGACATTTAAAGCTACTATAATATGACAGGTAGTGCTGTGAAAGGGGGCTTGGCTTCAAGTCCGCATTCGATGCTGCACTGCACTGCATAGGAGGACTCCAGGAGCAGTCACTCTGCACATTTTTCATCAGGACTGAGTTGGAAGTCTGGGTGAGAAAAACAAACACTTCCTGGCTAAAGTAAATAAAGATGTGTGGGGTCATTATCTAACGATGATTGCCACTCTACAGAAGATTCAGCACATAATTATTATATTGCAACTTTTAGATTTGAATGACATTCAATTCTGCAGAGGTCCAGTTTAAAAAATAGAGTAATATGATTTAGGGTACCATCCAAATCTGAAGTAAACCATTTAGAATGATTTGATTTTGGAAGCAGCATGATTGCATTGTGGACATGAGCCTGTTTGGATTCCTGATTCAACACCACAAGTTGCATTGTCCAACCAAAAATGAAGCCAAAATCAACCTGATTTTGAGCACTAAAAGGCGACCTGAGGTTGACATTGTTTCATCTGATGTTAAACCAAGTACATAGAACATAGAACATAGAACATTACAGCGCAGAACAGGCCCTTCGGCCCACGATGTTGCACCGACCAGTTAAAAAAAAAAAAAAATGTGACCCTCCAACCTAAACCAATTTCTTTTCGTCCATGAACCTATCTACGGATCTCTTAAACGCCCCCAAACTAGGCGCATTTACTACTGATGCTGGCAGGGCATTCCAATCCCTCACCACCCTCTGGGTAAAGAACCTACCCCTGACATCGGTTCTATAACTACCCCCCCCTCAATTTAAAGCCATGCCCCCTCGTGCTGGATTTCTCCATCAGAGGAAAAAGGCTATCACTATCCACCCTATCTAAACCTCTAATCATCTTATATGTTTCAATAAGATCCCCTCTTAGCCGCCGCCTTTCCAGCGAAAACAATCCCAAATCCCTCAGCCTCTCCTCATAGGATCTCCCCTCCATACCAGGCAACATCCTGGTAAACCTCCTCTGCACCCTCTCCAAAGCCTCCACATCCTTCCTGTAATGTGGGGACCAGAACTGCACACAGTACTCCAAGTGCGGCCGCACCAGAGTTGTGTACAGTTGCAACATAACGCTACGACTCCTAAATTCAATCCCCCTACCAATAAACGCCAAGACACCATATGCCTTCTTAACAACCTTATCTACTTGATTCCCAACTTTCAGGGATCTATGCACACATACACCTAGATCCCTCTGCTCCTCCACACTATTCAAAGTCCTCCCGTTAGCCCTATACTCAACACATCTGTTATTCCTACCAAAGTGAATTACCTCACACTTCTCCGCATTAAACTCCATCCGCCACCTCTCGGCCCAACTTTGCAACCTGTCTAAGTCTTCCTGCAAACTACGACACCCTTCCTCACTGTCTACCACACCACCGACTTTGGTGTCATCAGCAAATTTGCTAATCCACCCAACTATACCCTCATCCAGATCATTAATAAATATTACAAACAGCAGTGGCCCCAAAACAGATCCCTGAGGTACACCACTTGTAACCGCACTCCATGATGAATATTTACTATCAACCACCACCCTCTGTTTCCTATCCGCTAGCCAATTCCTGATCCAATTTCCTAGATCACCCCCAATCCCATACATCTGCATTTTCTGCAGAAGCCTACCATGGTGAACCTTATCAAACGCCTTACTAAAATCCATATATACCACGTCCACTGCCTTGCCCCCATCCACCTCCTTGGTCACTTTCTCAAAAAACTCAATAAGGTTAGTAAGGCACGACCTACCTGCCACAAAACCATGCTGACTATCACCTATCAATTCATTACTCTCCAAATAACTATAAATCCTATCCCTTATAATTTTTTCCAACATCTTGCCGACAACAGAAGTGAGACTCACCGGTCTATAATTCCCGGGGAAGTCTCTGTTCCCCTTCTTAAACAATGGGACAACATTCGCTAACCTCCAATCTTCTGGTACTATACCAGAGGCCAACGACGACCTGAAGATCAGAGCCAGAGGCTCTGCAATCACTTCTCTTGCCTCCCAGAGAATCCTTGGATAAATCCCATCCGGACCAGGGGATTTATCTATTTTCAGACCCTCCAGAATATCCTGCACATCCTCCTTATCAACTGTAATACTGTCTATTCTACTCCCTTGCAACCCAGTGTCCTCCTCAGCTATATTCATGTCCCCTTGCGTGAACACCGAAGAGAAATATTGGTTCAATGCTTCACCAATCTCCTCCGGTTCCACACATAACTTCCCTCTGCCATCTATAACTGGCCCTAAACTTGCCCTAACCAACCTTCTGTTCTTGACATACCTATAGAACGCCTTAGGATTCTCTTTAACCCTATCCACCAAAGTCTTCTCATGTCCCCTTTTAGCCCTTCTAAGCTCGCTCTTCAACTCCCTCTTAGCCAATCTAAAGCTTTCTAGTGCACTACCCGAGTGCTCACGTCTCATCCGAACATAAGCCTCCTTTTTCTTTTTAACCAACAACGAAACTTTTTTGGTGCACCACGGTTCCCTAGCCCTACCAATTCCTCCTTGCCTGACAGGGACATACCTATCACAGACTCGCAGTAGCTGCTCCTTGAAAAAACTCCACATGTCGGACGTTCCCAGTCCCTGTAATCTCCTAGTCCAACCTATGTTTCCTAATTCTCTCCTAATAGCCTCATAATTACCCTTCCCCCAGCTAAAACCACTGGCCCGAGTTTCATGCCTATCCCTTTCCATCACTAAGGTGAACGTAACCGAATTGTGGTCACTATCACCAAAATGCACACCAACTTCCAAGTCTAGCACCTGCTCTGGCTCATTTCCCAGCACCAGATCCAATATAGCCTCACCTCTAGTTGGCCTGTCTACATACTGAGTCAAAAAACCTTCCTGCACGCTTTGAACAAAAACTGACCCCTCTAACGAGCTAGAGCTATAACAATTCCAGTCAATATTAGTCAAGTTAAAATCCCCCATAACAATTGCCCGATTACTTTCACTCCTAAGCAGGATTGACTCCGCAATCCTTTCCTCAACCTCTCTAGAACTTTTAGGAGGTCTATAAAAGACTCCCAACAGGGTGACCTCTCCTCTCCTATTTCTAATCTCCGCCCATACTACCTCAACAGATAAGTCCTCATCAAACCTCCTCTCTGACACTGTGATACAATCTCTGACCAATAATGCTACCCCTCCCCCTCTTCTACCTCCTTCCCTACTTCGACTAAAACATTTGAACCCCGGGACCTGCAGCATCCATTCCTGCCCCTGCTCTATCCATGTCTCTGAAATAGCCACAACATCGAAGTCCCAGGTACTGATCCACGCTGCAAGTTCACCCACTTTATTGCGAATACTCCTGGCATTGAAGTATACACATTTCAAACCCTGCTCCACCCCACCTCTGCAATGCCGTGCATTGCAGTCCCCATCCATGCATCCCTCACTTTCAGCCCCACTACTCAGGATCCCTCCCCCCCCCCCGAATCAGTTTAAACCTCCCTGCATTGCCTTAGCAAATTTACCCCCCAGGATATTGGTCCCCTTCTGATTAAGGTGTAGACCATCCTTCTCATAGAGGTCACACCTTCCCCAGTACGAGCCCCAATTGCTTAAGTACCTGAACCCCTCCCTCCTGCACCATCCCCTCAGCCATGAATTCAAACCTTCCCTCTCCCTATTCCTCTCTAAACTATCCCGTGGTACAGGCAAGAGTCCAGAGATAACCACTCTGTCAGTCTTGGCCTTTAGTTTCCACCCCAACTCCATAAATCCCTGCCTAATATCCCCTTCCCCTATCCTCCCTATGTCGTGTGTCCCCACATGTACAATAACTTGTGGTTTATCTCCCTCCCCCCTAAGAGTCCTGAATACCCTGTCAGACACATCCCGGACCCCAGCCCCTGGTAGGCAACACACCAACCCTGAGTCCCTACCTTTAGTTCCGACCCTCCTATCTGTCCCCTTAATTGTGGAGTCCCCAATCACAAGGCCCAGTCTTTTACAGCCCCTAACCACCTGAACTTTCTCACTCGGCTCACCCCCAGAGATCTGCTCTCTATGCTCAGTTGATTCCTCCTCAACTGTAGCCTCCAGCACCGAAAACCTATTATGGAGGGGAACCGCCCCAGGGGATTGTCTTCCCGATTGCTTCTTACCCCTCCTCCTGGCATTGACCCAAGCCTCATTTCTAGGAGTTACTATTTCTCTATAACTCCTATCAACTTCCACCTCCGCCTCCCGAATTATGCGGAGTTCCTCTACCTCCCCCTCCAGCTCCTTTACACGCTCCTCCAGAAGCTGCAATCTAATGCACTTCTTACAACTAAAATCTCCTGAAACACTACTGGATTTCCTCACCACATACATCCCACAGGAGATGCAGCATACTGCCTGAACTGCCATCCCTGAAGCCATTACCAGCAAGAAAAAAAGAAAACAAAAAAAAAAAACTTCCCCACACTTATAATTAGGTTAGAGGAGGATGGAAGGGTGGGATCCTCTACCAGTGTAGAGGATCGGGTATCTCCTCTGCACCAATTTATAGGGCTAGGGGCCCTATTAAATCCAAACAATTGATATTAAATCCAAACAACTGATATTAAACCCAAACAACTGATATTAAACCCAAACTGATATTAAGTCCAAACAACTGATGTTAAACCCAAACAACTGATATTAAATCCAAACTAAGTACTCATAACCGTTTGCAAATACTACATATGAAGTCCGTGTTGGAGCGATGAATGAAGGCATTGACTTGGCATGGTGCTTGCTTGTCCTGAAGGCACTTGACGCACTGTTTTCCTCAAATGCCGAAATCACATGATGACAGATTTTTCCATAGAACCATAGAAAATTACAGCTCAGAAACAGGCCTTTTGGCCCTTCTTGTCTGTGCCGAACCATTTTATGCCTAGTCCCACTGACCTGCACTTGGACCATATCCCTCCACACCCCTCTCATCCATGAACCCGTCCAAGTTTTTCTTAAATGTTAAAAGTTTTACCACTTTATCTGGCAGCTCATTCCATACTCCCACCACTCTCTGCGTGAAGAAGCCCCCCCTAATATTCCCTTTAAACTTTTCTCCTTTCACCCTTAACCCATGCCCTCTGGTTTTTTTTCTCCCCTCGCCTCAGCGGAAAAAGCCTGCTTGCATTCACTCTATCTATACCCATCAAAATCTTATACACCTCTATCAAATCTCCCCTCAATCTTCTACGCTCCAGGGAATAAAGTCCCAACCTATTCAATCTCTCTCTGTAACTCAGCTTCTCAAGTCCTGGCAACATCCTTGTGAACCTTCTCTGCACTCTTTCAATCTTATTTACATCCTTCCTGTAACTAGGTGACCAAAACTGTACACAATACTCCAAATTCGGCCTCACCAATGCCTTATATAACCTTACCATAACACTCCAACTTTTATACTCGATAGTCCGATTTATAAAGGCCAATGTACCAAAGGCACTCTTTACGACCCTATCCACCTGTGACGTCACTTAGGGAATTCTGTACCTGTATTCCCAGATCCCTCTGTTCAACTGCACTCTTCAGAGTCCTACCATTTACCCTGTACGTTCTTCTTTGGTTTGTCCTTCCAAAGTGCAATATCTCACACTTGTCTGCGTTAAATTCCATTTGCCATTTTTCAGCCCATTTTTCTAGTTGGTCCAAATCCCTCTGCAAGCTTTGAAAACCTTCCTCACTGTCCACTACACCTCCAATCTTTGTATCATCAGCAAACTTGCTGATCCAATTTACCACATTATCATCCAGATCATTGATATAGATGACAAACAAGAATGGACCCAACACCGATCCCTGCGGCACACCACTAGTCACAGGCCTCCACTCAGAGAAGCAATCCTCCACAACCACTCTCTGGCTTCTTCCATTGAGCCAGTGTCTAATCCAATTTACTACCTCCCCATGTATACCTAGCGACTGAACCTTCCTAACTAACCTCCCATGAGGGACCTTGTCAAAGGCCTTGCTGAAATCCAGGTAGACAACATCCACCGCCTTCCCTTCATCCACTTTCCTGGTAACCTCCTCGAAAAACTCTAATAGATTGGTCAAACATGACCTACCACGCACAAAGCCATGTTGACTCTCCCTAATATGTCCCTGTCTATCCAAATATTTGTAGATCCTATCCCTTATCACACCTTCCAATAACTTGCCCACCGCCGACGTCAAACTTACTGGCCGATAATTTCCCGGATTTCTTTTGGAACCTTTTTTAAACAACGGAACAACATGAGCCACCCTCCAATCATCCGGCACCTCCCCCGTGAATACTGACATTTTAAATATGTCTGCCAGGGCCCCTGCAAGTTCAACACTAGCTTCCCTCAAGGTCCGTGGGAATACCCTGTCCGGTCCTGGGGATTTATCCACTCTGATTTGCCTCAAGACAGCGAGCACCTCCTCCCCTTTAATCTGTAAAGGTTCCATGGCCTCCCTAGCAGTTTGCCCTATTTCCATAGACTCCATGCCCGTTTCCTCAGTAAATACGGATGCAAAAAAACCATTTAGTATCTCCCCCATCTCTTTTGGTTCCATACACAGCGTACCACTCTGGTCTTCAAGAGGACCAATTTTATTCCTCACTATCCTTTTGCTCCTAACAACCTATAGAAGCTCTTTGGATTTTCCTTCACTCTGTCTGCCAAAGCAACCTCATGTCTTCTTTTAGCCCTCCTGATTTCCCTCTTAAGTAGCTTCTTGCACTTTTTATACTCCTCGAGCATCTGATGTGTTCCTTGCTGCCTGTACATTTCATACAACTCTCTCTTCCTCTTAATCAGTGTTACAATCTCCCTCGAGAACCAAGGTTCCTTATTCCTATTTACTTTGCCTTTAATCCTGACAGGAACATACAAACTCTGCACTCTCAAAATTTCTCCTTTGAAGGCCTCCCACTTTCCATTTACATCCTTACCAGACAACAGCCTGTGCCAATCCACACTTCCCAGATCCCTTCTCATTTCATCAAATTTGGCCTTTTTCCAGTTCAGAACTTCAACCTGAGGACCAGATCTATCCTTATCCACGATCAGGTTGAAACTAATGGCATTATGATCACTGGATCCAAAGTGTTCCCTCACACTCACATCCATCACCTGCCCTAACTCATTTCCCAATAGGAGATCCAATATCGCATCCTCTCTAGTTGGCACCTCTATATACTGAAGTAGAAAATTCTCCTGAACACATTTTACAAACTCTACCCCGTCTAAACCTTTAACAGTATGCGAGTCCCAATCTATATGTGGAAAATTAAAATCCCTTACTATCACAACTTTGTGTTTCTTGCAGTTGTCAGCTATCTCTCCGCTGATTTGCTCCTCCAATTCTCGCTGACTATTGGGTGGTCTATAATACAAGCCCATTAATGTGGTCATACGTTTCCTGTTTCTCAGCTCCACCCATAGGGCCTCTGTAGACAAGCTCCCTAATCTATCCTGCCTGAGTACCGCTGTAACATTTTCCCTGACCAACAATGCCACCCCCCCACCTTTTATCCCTCTGCCTCTATCCCGCCTGAAACATTGGAACCCTGGAACATTGAGCTGCCAGTCCTGCCCCTCCTGTAGCCAAGTTTCACTAATGGCTATAATGTCATATTTCCACGTGTCTATCCACGCCTTCAGCTCATCTGCCTTCCCCACAATACTCCTGGCATTGAAATAAACACAGCTCAAAAAATTATTTCCACCACACTCTACCCTTCCATTTGTGATTTTGCTTGAACTAACCTGTCTTTTTACCCCTGCTCCACTATCTGCTCTGGCACCCTGGTTCCCACCCCCCTGCAAATCTAGTTTAAACGCTCCCCAATAACACTAGCAAATCTCCCTGCAAGTATATTGGTCCCCTTGTAGTTTAGGTGTAACCCGTCTCTCTTGTACAGGTCCCACCTGCCCCAGAAGAGGTCCCAATGATCCAAGAATTGGAAACCCTGCCCCCTGCACCAGTTCCTCAGCCACATGTTTATCCGCCCAAGCATCCTACTCCTGCCCTCACTGGCATGTGGCTCAGGTAGCAATCCTGAGATTACTACCCTCGGGGTCCTGCTTTTTAACTTCCTTCCAAGCTCTTTGTACTCACTCTTTAGGACCTCCTCACTCTTCCTTCCCACGTCATTGGTACCGACGTGTACCACGACATCTGGCTGATCACCTTCCCTCTTTAGAACGCTGTGCACGCGATTAGAGACATCGCTGACCTTGGCACCTGGGAGGCAACAAACCATGCGGGAGTCTCTGTCCCGACCACAGAACCTCCGGTCCGTACCTCTGACCATCGAGTCCCTTATCACTATTGCTCTCCTCTTCTTCATCCCACCCTTTTACGCTGTAGAACCAGACTCAGTATCAGAGTTCCGGTTGTCGCAGCTTGTCCCAGGTAAAGCATCTGCCACAACAGTATCCAATTCAGTATACCTGTTGTGGAGGGGTATGGCCACAGGGGAACCCTGCTCTGCCTGTCCTTTCACACTGCCATTTCCTCTCCTTACAGTAACCCAATTTCCTGTGCTCTGCTGCTTAGGTGTAACTATCTCCCTAAAGCTACTGTCTATATACGTCTCATTCTCCCGAATTAGATGGAGGTCATCAAGCTCCTTCTCCAGTTCCCTAACACGCTTTGCTAGCAGCTGCAGCTGAATGCATCTTTTGCAGGTGCTGTCGTCAGGGATACCGGAGGTCTCCCTGATCTCCCACATCCTGCAAGAGGAGCATTCCAACATCTTGCCTGGCATATTTTTTTTTGCTCTGGGGAAATGCAGGAATAAACTTTCTGAAAAAGAAAAAAAAACTGGCGCTATCCAGTTGTTTTTTCCCATGTGTTGGGATTCAGCTTGCAAATTCTGAGGTTGACTTTCAGATTGTCTTTATATCAAAGTTTGGGACGTCAAGTGGTCCAGCTTCCTCTGCTCAGCTGACTGTAAATTTACACATCTTTATATATCATCTATTTATAAAGAGATTCTAACTTGAGCAAGGTTGGGTTGCCAGTCCTTGCAGTGTTCCCAGGATTGTCCCAGGACTCCAGGGCTGTTGCTATTCTGGGCCCTACTGTTAGCAATCAAGGAGAAAAGTAGAACTATGCACCTCAGACAATCGCATGAAGGCTGAAAAGTTGAGAAGCAGTACCACAAAGATAGTAAAATACAGCTAATAACATGAAAGATGGGAAGTATCGTGTATGGGTAGTAGTGAGGTTTTAATTTAAAGCTGAAAAGTCAACTTTTGGGCCTATCATAGTACAGTTCTCCTTTCAGTTTAAATAATCTGAGTCAGGGGTTTGGTGTTATGGACATTCGTTATTGCCAACTATTATGATCCAGGACCAGACACCAAGTTTTGGTAAGATCCAGTTTTGGTAAGATCCAGTTATGCACCAGTAACATTTTGCCTAAAGTAGGCAAAGTTTCTAGTTCAATACACGTGCTAAGGAAATAAATCCACAAGAGTCCATGGGTTTTGAACAAACAAAAATAAAATTTACCATACAAGATCAGATAGATAAAACCATTTATAATGTCTATCTTACAATGTAACGTTCTGGGTTATTATGTGGTATGCATGAATTAACAGACAACCTATGGTCAAACACATTAAAATAACACATAAATGACACGAACAAGACAGATGCCGTGGATTTCTCAAAAACCCATCCACTTAGTAAACACTGAGTCAACCAATCTAATTAAAACACTTTCTCTCATGTTAGGGTCCTGGATAAGAATCCCCAATTACATTAGTAAGCCAGACTCGATCCCAACAATGTTTCTATTTTGGCATAAATGTGAGGAAAGGATACTTCACTTCAGGATTGATTCTGCTGATAAATTAAGGATATTTTATCAAAAAATAAACTTTATTTCATAACATAGTTTAAATATAACTCTAATAAATGACACAGCTTTTCACTACGTTAATACATGTGACAATAAATCCAATGAAATCAAAAAGCTTAACTATTGACAGTTGAACAATATTTAAAATTGAAAGAAGCAACTTTACTACTTAGATTATTACTGTTTCAGGTCCAAATATGCAACATTCCTCTTACCGATATAAATGCCACCTTAAATACAGTTAGCAACCATAGATATACTTGCTACCATAGATATACTTGCTATAAAGTATGTTGACAACCTTGAAGCTTTCAGAGAGATTTTGTGGAGAGAGCGTTCTCAGGAACCACCTGCATATGTCTGTGACTTCAGCAGAGCTGCACTCCAAACTGCAAAAGCCCCTTCCCCTCGGCACAGACGTACTACTTTACATTATCACGTGACCCTGTTAATTAATCTCCCAAGGGATCTTTTGATCTAAATAAAAGCCCATTGGCTCTATAAAAATAACACATTCCTCGCTGAAATGAGTAACTAACTTGCTTTTACCCTGGAGCTAAATGTTTTTCCAGATACACTGGCTGCCTGCAGAAAAAATCTGAAATTTTAAACATTCCCCTTAAGCTAAAAAAAAACCCAAAATATATATTTATATAAATTGCACCTGTATCAACACACACATAATAGATTCCAGTCTTCAACTTCAAAGATCTCACGATGGAATTCTCTCCAAAAGCTGCTCTAATGCGGACAGCCTCCAGGGCAGACCACCTTGCAAGGTTTCAATGGCATCTCCTGAGACTCCATTCCCCTGGATTCCTACGTATTCACTCAAGCACCAACTCACCAGCATAACTTCAGCTCTTCAGCCCCTCCCTTTGTCAGCATTCCGAAGGGACCATTTCCTCCGTGACATCCTGGTCCACTCTGTCACCCCCAACATCACATTCCCTTCCCATGACACCTTTCCGTAAAATCTGCTTTCAATTTAGCTTCATAGAACTGTTATAACACGGTTTTTAAATTCATTCGTGGGACATGGGCGTCGCTGGTTGGCCATCATTTATTGCCCATCCCTAGTTGCCCTTGAGATGGTGGTGGTGAGCTGCCTTCTTGAATCGCTGCAGTCCATGTTCTGTGGGTTGACCCACAATGCCGTTAGAGAGAGAATTCCAGGATTTTGACCAAGCGACTGTGAAGGAACGGCGATATATTTCCAAGTCAGGATGGTGAATGGCTTGGAGGAGAACCTGCAGGTGATGGTGTTTCCATTTATCTGCTGCCCTTGTCCTTCTGATGGAAGTGGTCATGGGTTTGGAAGGTGCTGTCTAAGGATCTTTGGTGAATTGCTGCAGTGCATCTTGTAGATAGTACACACTGCTGCTACTGAGCGGTGGTGGAGGGATTGGATGTTTATAGATGTTGTGCCAATCAAGCGGGCTGCTTTGTTCTAGATGGTGTTAAGCTTCTTGAGTGTTGTTGGAGCTGCACCCATCCAGGCAAGTGGGGAATATTCCATCACATTCCTGACTTGTGCCTTGTAGATTGTAAATAGGCTTTGGGGAGTCTGGAGGTGAGTTACTCGCCACAGTATTCCTAGTCCCTGACCTGCTCTTGTAGCCACTGTGTTTATGTGCTGAGTCCAGTTGAGTTTCTGGTCAATGGTAACCCCAAGGATGTTGACAGTGGGGGATTCAGTGATGGTAACACCATTGAATGTCAAGGGGTGGTGGTTAGAATGTCGCTTATTGGTGATGGTTATTGCCTGGCATTTGTGTGGCGCGAATGTTACTTGCCACTTGTCAGCCCAAGCCTGGATATTGTCCAGATCTTGTTGCATTTGAACATGGACTGCTTCAGTATCTGAGGAGTCGCAAATGGTGCTGAACATTGTGCAATCATCGGCGAACATCCCCACTTCTGACCTTTTGACGGAGGGAAGGTCATTGATGAAGCAGCTGAAGATTGTTGGGCCTAGGATATTACCCTGAGGGATTCCTGCAGAGATGTCCTGGAGCTGAGATGACTGACCCTCCACAACCACAACCATCTTCCTATGTACAAGATATGACTCCAACCAGCGTAGAGTTTGCCCCCTGATACCCATTGATTCCAGTTTGGCTAGGGCTCCTTGATGCCACACTCGCAGCCTTGATGTCAAGGGCTGTCACTCTGGAATTCAGCTTTTTTGTCCATGTTTGAACCAAGGCTGTAATGAGGTCGGGAGCTGAGTGACCCTGGCGAAACCCAAACTGGGTGTCACTGAGCAGTTTTAAGGAGGCCATTGTGTCTGTGCCAGTTCTCTGAGCAGTGTGCCTGCTGCCATTTCCTCATCCTCTTCTTTCTTCCCAACGTCCCCCTTCCACATAACTACACATTCTTCCTTATCAGATAACTAATTTATCTTGAATGAACCTGCCTCCACCACACACTCATGTAGCACATTCCAGGTGTTAACCATTTGCTGGGTGAGAGAGTTTCTCCTCATGTCTCCGTTGCTTCTTTTGCCGATGTATTTGCTGCTCATAATGCAATCCCCTCTACGTTGAGGAGACCAAATGCTTCCAGTTGCTGGCAATTTTCATTCAGCACCTTTCTCTTGGTTTATTGTTTTGTAAAGTAAGAAGTCTCACAACACCAGGTTAAAGTCCAACAGGTTTATTTGGCAGCACTTGCTTTCGGAGTCTCAAACTCCTTCATCAGGTGAGCACTCATGATGAAGGAGCTTGAGATTCCGAAAGCTAGTGCTGCCAAATAAACCTGTTGGACTTTAACCTGGTGTTGTGAGACTTCTTACTGTGCTTACCCCAGTCCAACGCCAGCATCTCCACATTATTGCTTTGTGCCAGTGAAGCTCAATGGAAGCTGGAGAAACAGACCTGCTCCTCCTCCAATCAGACGCTTTACCATCTTCTGGACGAGACGTTGAATTCAAAAATCTGAGTCCATTCTACTTCCCATTTTGATTTTGTTCTTTTGCCATATGCCAGTCTGAATCTTGTCTTTCATGTTTTGCTTTCAGACAGAGCTCTTGTGCCTTAGTACTCCGGATGAATGCTTTGTCGCTTTATAGCAACTGTTCACATTCCTTTTCTTCCATGAAATATTTGTCATTTAATCTCTTCTGCCCTCTTCCCCATGCCTAACCTTCCGTCTTGTTCTCTCCCTGTCCATTTCAACAGCATTCAACCTATCAATTCTGAAAAAGAGTCATATTGGACTCAAAATCTTTTCTTTTATTCGTTCATGGGTTGTGGGTATTGCTCTTTGAGCCGGTATTTATTGCCCATTCCTGAGGACATTTTTAAGGACTTGGAGTGACATATAGGCCAGACCATACAAACATGACAGATTTCCTCCCACAAAGGACATTAGTGGACCAGATGGATTTTTATGACAATCGGCAGTGGTTTCATGGTCATCGTTAGACTTTAAATGCCAGATTTTTATTGAATTCAAATTCAGTCATGTGCCACGGTGGGATTTGAACCCAGGTCCCCAGAGCACTACCCATGGGTATGTGGATTACTAATCCAGCAACATTACACTACACTGTTGCCTCCACAATGTTGACACTGTTTCTCTCTCCACAGATGCTGCCAGACCTGCTGAGTATTTCCAGCACATGTTGTGCTGTTGGAATGAGAGCTGGATAGTTTTCTCAATCATGAATTACTTACCTCCATATTAAAAACTGAAAATCAGCATTGAAACAAAATGAATGTACACTGTGCATGTCAGTAACATCAGGCGTATCAGGTGGATGGTGTATTAGCCATCACATCATATGTTTGGCTCACTGCTTTCAGGAAAGTGGTTAACAGTCCACAGGCAATCATTTAAAGGAAAATATATGTGAAAGAATTCCATAGGTTGTGATACAGCCTCAGTTACGATTGACCTGTTTAAGGTGTGATATTGTTTATGTTGTCACCTGAGCTTCCCATATTGGCAGCTTTTTAACTTACTCATAGTCTGTTATTATTTTAATATGAAAGTGGGTCATGTCATGTAAATGTCAGGGAAGCAGGATGATTTGTAGTAACAAAGCTGGAATCATACTCCGAGGACAGAAATGGCAGTAATGGGTCTAATATCAGTGGTCTGTCAAAAATGAGATCTGCTGCAATAAGCAGCAGGAGGCTTTTTCTATAATGGAGTATTTGACAGTTTGCCAAATAGTGCATTATAATGAGGTCACTGAGGTTCACATAGTGATGAGAGTCCCACTGATTAACTACAAATCCAGTACAAAATGCTTCAGCCGATTTGCCTCACGTACCTTTATAGAGTGCTCACTGGGCATATTTTTGTATTCATTCATGTTTTGCTGGCTAGGACAGACTCATGGCCCATCCAGGTGGTGATGAACTCCTTTCTTGAACTGCTGAAGTCCACGTGGTGTAGGTATATCACGGGTGTTGTTAGAGAGGGAGTTTCTGGAATTTGACCCAGGAACAGTGAAGGAACGGTAATATATTTCAGGATGATGAGTGACTTGGAGGGGAACTTCCAGGTGTTGGTGTTCCCATGCATCTGTTGCTCCTGCCCTTCTAGATGATAGCAGTCGTGGGTTTGAAAGGTGCTGTCTAAAGAACCTTGCTGAGTTACTGCAGTGCATCTTGTAGATGGTACACACGGTTGCAACGATGCGTCGGTGGTGGAGGGAATGAATGTTTGTGGATGGGATGCCAGCACGAGGGGGCATGGCTTTAAATTGAGGGGGGGGTAGTTATAGAACCGATGTCAGGGGTAGGTTCTTTACCCAGAGGGTGGTGAGGGATTGGAATGCCCTGCCAGCATCAGTTGTAAATGCGCCTAGTTTGGGGGCGTTTAAGAGATCCGTAGATAGGTTCATGGACGAAAAGAAATTGGTTTAGGTTGGAGGGTCACAGTTTTTTTTTCTTAACTGGTCGGTGCAACATCGTGGGCCGAAGGGCCTGTTCTGCGCTGTAATGTTCTATGTTCTATGTTCTAATCAAGTAGGCTGCATTGTCCTGGATAGTGTTGAGCTTCTTTTTGAGTGTTGTTGGAGCTGCACTTCTGACTTGTGCCTTGTAGATTGTGGGCAGATTGAGGAATTCCAGCTTCTGATCTGCTCTTGTAGCCACAGTATGTGTTTATTTTTATTCATTCACAAGATGTGGGCATTGCTGGCTGGGCCAACATTGATTGCCCTTGAACTCATGGCTATCATTTAAGAATGAATCACAAGGATATTAGTGAAATAGATAGGTTTTATTTCACAACAATCGCCAATGATTTCATGGTCACCATTAGGCTTTTAATATCAGATTTTTATTGAATTCAAATTACACCATCTGTCATGGTGGGATTTGAACCCAGGTCCCTAGAGCATTACTCTGGGTCTCTAGATTACTTTCAGTGACAATACCACTACATCATTGCCTCCCCATATTTATGTGGCTAGTCCAGTTGAGTTTCTAGTCAATGCTAACCCCCAGATTGTTGATAGTGGGGGATTTAGTGAAGGGATATTGTCCACGTTTTGTTGCATTTGGACTGTTTAAGTATTTAGGAGTCACAAATGGTGCTGAACATTGTCAATCGTCAGCGGACATACTACTTCTAACCCTATGATGGAAGGAAAGTCATTGGTGAAGCAGCTGAAGCTGGTTGGGCCTAGGACGCTACCCTAAGGAACTCCTGCAGTGATGTTCTGGAGCTGAGATGACTGATCTCCCAACAACCATCTTCCATCTAGGTATGACTCTGACCAGCAGAGAGTTTTCCTTTTGATTCCGATTGACTCCAGTTTTGCTAGAGCTCCTCGATGCCATACTCTGTCAGATGCTGCCTTGATGTCAAGGGCAGTCACTTTCACCTCATCACTCTTTCGTCCATGTTTGAATCAAGTATTTTACTAAGGTCAGGAGCTGAGCGGCCCTGACATAGCCCAAAACAAGTGTCACTGAGCAGGTTATTGCTAAGCAAGTGCCACTTGATTCCACTGTTGATGACCTCTTCCAATATTTTACCAACGATCAAGAGGGTGGTAATTGACCAGATTGGATTTGTCCTGCTTGCTTGTGTACAAGACATTCCTGGGCAATTTTCCTCATTGTCGGGTAGATGCCAGTGTTGTAGCTGTAATGGAACAACTTGGCTGGCTAGGTGCGTTGACTAAATTCTCCCTCAGTGTACCCGAACAGGCGTCGGAATGTGGCGATTAGGGGATTTCCACAGTAACTTTATTGCATTGTTAATGTAAACCTACTTGTGACACTAATAAATAAACTTTAAACTTAAACTCTGCACCTGCTGCAGCCTCACTCGAGCAGCTATTCCCTTTAGGATGCATTCATATCGATATATAGTCTTGTACGCCATTCGGATTTGCTTTATTTGGAAGAAGATTGACCTTAGCATTAGTGCACAACAAAAATACATTTTTAAATTCTGTAGATTGAGCTGTTTCTGGAACTGTTTATCAATTCCATTAAAAGGTGTTTTTTCAGATTGGGCAAATGGCTGAAAAGTCTAACTGTAGTTGGAACAAAAAATTGGTGAGTTTCATAATCGAGTAAAGAATTGACAGCTGGTTTGTTAGTTCAGGATCTTCCCCAATTTGCCAACATTAAACAATTTGGATTATTAATTTATAATCAATGGCAGACAGGCTGAGAGAAAGTTATTTTATTTTACTAGTTTGATTGCTTGAAAGCTTAATATTTTATATCTCTGGGCCTATGATTTGAGTGTATTTTTTGTGTATCGCTGCCTACTTTCTTCCCAGTCAAATGCATTACCCTCTCCCATGATTGTGTTGATGCATCATGAAACAGTTGGTTCTCAAGTGATATTTGTAGAAGCCTGTGGGTGGCTAGCCTGGTCAGTGTGTAAGCAAGAGAATAGCAATTGGTCCAAGGAATTCTAACGAGAGGTGTCTGGACGGAAGGAGTAGTAACAAGTAAATGTCATCAAAACTTGTATTAAATCGCTCCATTTATTGTAGGATTTGCATGTTATCCCACTAACTGAGAAAGGATACATTGAGGTAACAGAGATTGCTGATGCCGTGTACTTGTAAATGCCTAAGAAAGAGATTTATGGCTTCGGATGTAACTAAAACCATTGTTAAAATAACAGATGTTTAAGAAATAACAGGAGCCAATATCATTTCAAGACCAACTGAGGTTGAATGGATGTTACATCTGTTACTCTGTATAGTAAAGAAATGGTTTGTGTTATTTTAAGATTCTATTTTCATTGTGAGAGTTTTTGTATAAAAGTTACTCACACTGTGGGTCAAGTAAAATTTTTACCGAGGTTGGCATGCGTAATTCTGATTATTCATTATTTAAATTTTATATATTAACTTCGATCCCAAATACTATTTTTAATGACTTTAGCATTAAATAGAGTATAAATATACTTTTAAAAATCTTTACTTGAAAAAGCATATTCAAATATTGCTGTACTCGGGTGGCATTCTGTGGATTCCATGTTTACATATCAGTTTCATTATAGTTCAGACCTATTTCTCCTGCCATAAAACCCGGTGAGACGTTAAGAGCAGTTGGACTGACATTCAGATTTTTCCTTCCAATATCAAAGCACCAAGTCTTTTCTCAGTGAATTTTGCTATAACTTTATTTAAAACAATTAAAACGAATGCAGAGCTTTTAAGATGGTTCAATAGGATCATTAAGAAGAAAGTAGCAGTAGAGAGGACACAGATGGGCAGCATGGTCGGTGCAGGCTTGGAGGGCTGAAGGGCCTGTTCCTGTGCTGTAATTTTCTTTATTCTTTGTTCTATGGGAGAAATGCAATTACATAACGAGTTGTTGTAATCTGGAATAAACTGCTCTAAAGCATGGTGGAAGCAGATTTATTTATAACTTTGGAAAGGGAATTGGATTTTTCTTCAAGGAATATTTTTTAGGGCTATGGGGAAAGAATGGAGAAATGTGAAGAATTTTCAATAGCTCTATCTAGGAGCTGGAACAAGCTCGATGAGCTGAATGGCCTTTTTTTCTGCTGTAAGACTCTTTACAATAATTGAATTGTATTATGCCTGCTATGTTTGAATTTACTGTTTGTGGGATTTATTATCATTCCATCTGAAAACTGGTCATATTCTCTTTGGGTTTTGCTAAATTTGCTATACCAAGCTGTAAGATAATAAACAGGACCCGGTGCTGATAGAATGACATACTACATATATAGGCGGCACGGTAGCACAGTGGTTAGCACTGCTGCTTCACAGCTCCAGGGACCTGGGTTCGATTCCCGGCTTGGGTCACTGTCTGTGTGGAGTTTGCACATTCTCCTCGTGTCTGCGTGGGTTTCCTCCGGGTGCTCCGGTTTCCTCCCACAGTCCAAAGATGTGCGGATTAGGTTGATTGGCCATGCTAAAAATTGCCCCTTAGTGTCCTGAGATGCATAGGTTAGAGGGATTAGCGGGTAAATGTGTAGGGATATGGGAGTAGGGCCTGGGTGGGATTCTGGTCGGTGCAGACTTGATGGGCCGAATGGCCTCTTTCTGCACTGTAGGGTTTCTATGATTCTATGATACATGATCTCAAGATTATCTGTGGAGGAAGTTATTTTAATCATAGAATTCGACCTGTGGTATCTGGAAAATAATGCATTTAACAGTTGAAACTACTTTTTAAAACCTCTCACTTAATTGAATTGCACCATTTTAAAATCCTTCGAACGTATCTAGAGCACTCCTCAACCACATCCTATCATGTCTGTTAGTCTGTCCTCAAGGAGGATTATAAACTGCGCCGGAACAGATCCATTGAAGATATGCAATTCTTGACCACAGTTGGATTTAGTGCACAAGTCAAAATATTTTCATCACAGCCCTATCACCATAGCATTTTGTTACATTATAGACACATGGCTATTCCTGTTCAAATTATTTTTCATATGAAGAAATATATTCTTATATCAGGTTACAAATTACATTTCACTAGTTTATACCTGTGTCCTTACATATGAGCATACGCACTAGGAACAGGAGTAGGTCACTTAGCCCCTCGAGCCTGCTCCGTCATTCCATAAGATTCTGGCTGATCTGATTGTAACTCTAACCACACATTTCTGTCCACCCTGATAACCTTCTATCCCCTTGTTAATCAAGAATCTATATAGCTCAGCCTTAAACAGATTCCAAGACTCTGCTTCCACTGCCTTTTGAGGAAAAGAGTTCCAGGGACTCATGACCCTCTGAGAGAAAATAATCCTCCTAATCTCTGTCTTAAATGAGTGGCCATCCCCACACCCCCACTCCTTGCCTTCAAACAACCACACAACCTCAAACAGACCATTGTCCGCAGCAAACTACCCAGCCCACACAACCCTGCCGCAGCAACCTCTGCAAGATGTGCCGGATCATCGACACAGATGCCATCATCTCACGTGAGAACACCATTCACCAGGTACACGGTACATACTCTTGCGACTCGGCCAATATTATCCACCTGATACACTGCAGGAAAGGATGTCCCGAGGCATGGTACATTGGGGAGACCATGCAGACGCTACGACAACGGATGAATGAACACCACTCGACAATCACTAGGCAGGAGCATTCCCTTCCTGTTGGGGAACACTTCAGCAGTCATGGGCATTCAGCCTCTGATCTTCGGGTAAACGTTCTCCAAGGTGGTCTTCACGACACACGACAAAGCAGAATCGCTGAGCAGAAACTGATAACTAAGTTTTGCACGCATGAGGATGGTCTCAACCGGGATCTTGGGTTTATATCATGCTATCTGTAACCCCCACGACTTGCCTGGGCTTGCAAAATCTCACTAACTATCCTGGCTGGAGACAATACACACCTCTTTAACCTGTGCTTAACCCTCTCTCCACTCGCATTGTCTGTGCCTTTAAGACTTGATTACCTGTAAAGACTCGCATTCCAATCATTATCTTGTAAATTGAGTTTGTGTCTATATATGCCCTGTTTGTGAACACAACTCCCACTCACCTGAAGAAGGAGCGAGACTCTGAAAGCTTGTGCTACCAAATAAACCTGTTGGACTTTAACCTGGTATTGTGAGATTTCTTACTGTGCTTACCCCAGTCCAACACCGGCCTCTCCACATCTTAAATGCGTGACCCCTTATTTTTAAACAGTGGTCCCTGGTTCGAAATTCTCTGACAAGAGCAAACATCCTCTCTGCCTGACCCTGTTAATACTGCTCGGGATCTTGCAGGTTTTGAACAAGTCACCCCTTATTCTTCAAAACTCTAGTGCATACAAATCTAACCTCTCCAACCTTTCTTCATAAGACAAACCATTCATTCTTGGTATTAGTCTTGTAATCCTAACACATTTCCATATTTCTTTTGTTATGAAGGGGAGGGTAATCTCCACTATGAGAACTAACACTCAACCACTCCCAAGATAAGTACCTCCCTTTCATAATCTTTTAACGAATACGGATTACAGGGTCAAAGGTAGGGTTCTGAGGAATGTGGAGGAACAGAGAGATCTTGGGGTTCATATCCACAGATCTCTGAAGGTTGCCACTCAAGTGGATAGAGCCGTGAAGAAGGCCTATAGTGTGTAAGTGTTTATTAACAGGGGGTTTGAGTTTAAGAGCAGTGGGGTTATGCTGCAACTGTACAGGACCTTGGTTAGACCACATTTGGAATATTGTGTGCAGTTCTGGTCACCTCAGTATAAGAAGGATGTGGAAGCACTGGAAAAAGTGCAAAGGAGATTTACCAGGATGCTGCCTGGTTTGGAGGGTAGGTCTTATGAGGAAAGGTTGAGGGAGCTAGGGCCTTTCTCTTTAGAGCGGAGGAGGATGAGAGCCGACTTAATAGAGGTTTATAAGATGATGAGGGAGATAGATAGAGTGGATGTTCAGAGGCTAGTTCCTCGGGTGGATATAGCTGTTACCAGGGGGCATAACTACAAGGTTCATGGTGGAAGATATAGGAGGGATGTCCGAAGTAGGTTCTTTACTCAGAGAGTGGTTGGGGTGTGGAATGGACTGCCTGCTGTGATAGTGGAGTCGGACACTTTAGGAACTTTCAAGCGGTTATTGGATAGGCACATGGAACACACTAGAATGATAGCTTGATCTTGGTTTCGGAAAAGATTCAGCACAACATCGTGGGCCGAAGGGCCTGTACTCTGCTGTACTGTTCTATGTTCTATGTGAGAAATGGTATAATCTGCCGACAGCAATTTTTAGTGGTTAAATCAAAAATAATTCCCTGAAACTCACTCTTTAAAAGAAACAAGTAACAGTTTATTTTCCAACTATCAGTAAAAAGGTTAAACTAAACTAGTAACAAACTGAATAAAATACTATTCTAATGGAATGCTGTTTAGATCATTACAATTCCCACTTATTAACAAATAACAAAAATAGAATTTTTATAGTCCTCTCAAATGTCAATCAGGTTTAAAGTCTTCCCGGAATCATCTTTCTTCTGTGCTTCTGACTTCTGCTGGTCTGTGGTGAAATGAGGCTTTCTTTAAGACATAAAATGTGGCTTTTACACTGGCTGAAAGTTGTCCGTCTGTGTGTCTCTGTCTAGCTGTTAGCTGTGGCTTCTGGCCCTTTGGAGCTGGGAGCAGTGGCATTTATACCCCCGATGACATAGCAAAATTCGCACAGTAGGATTGGTTTATAGGTTATCAAAACATCAAAATTCAAATCCAATAGGCTGATGCGATTCAAATGCTTATTTTAAATTGATTGGTTAACATTCAAAACATGTGATTCAAATGCTAAAGCCTGTTACCAAGACAACTCTGTTGTTTTTGCCCCTGATGCATTGTTTCAGACTGTACTGCATTCTTGCACCTGCAGCTCCCCAGCACAGAAAAAACGAAACCACCTTTTAAGCAGACAATTTTGCAACTCTTAGCATTTTACCAGTATTTATAATGTTTATAATTTTACAAACACTAACTTTACAACACTTTAAATAAGGAGACCAATATTGTACACAATGCTCCAGATGCAGCCTTAACAACCCATGCAACTGAAGCATAATTTCTCGGCCTTTTAGCTAAGATCAAGTGTAGTATTGACATGCTGAACTTGGTTGAAGTCATAAGGTTACATTTTAGCTTCATTTGAAGCAATTTTTAAAAGCGACATCTCGGCCTTTTGGCTAAGATGCAAATGAGATCAAACCTTGGAGGAGGAGCTCTGCCTACTCCAATCAGCTTGGATCATGTAGATCAAGCCCAAGACAGGAGGTGAGGAGAGCCCTGTCTTGTCAGCTTGGATCGGGAATGTCTCAACTTGTTGAGACTCTGAATTGGACTTAATTTGATTGAATTGGATTAAAAAATAATAATTTCCCTACTTTAGAAATCAATTCCCCTCAGAATAAATGATAACGTTCTGTTAGCTTTCCTATTACTTGCTCTACCTGTGTACCAGCTTTTTGTGATTCATGCAACAGGACATCCATATCCTTCTGCACCTCAGTGCTTTGCAATCTTTTACCATTTAGATAATAAGCTTTTTTATTCTTCCTGCTAAAATGGACAATTCCACATTTTCCCACAGAGTTTACCCACTCACCCTATTTATGTTCATTTGCAGCCTCCTTACAATCTTGTCACAATTTATTTTCTGACTTAAGCTTTGTGTCATCAGCAAATTTAGCAACCATACCTTCAGTCCCTTCATCCAAGTCATTTAAATAAATTATAAGAAGTTGAGAGC
The DNA here is from genome assembly GCF_964213995.1 of Mustelus asterias. Lineage (NCBI taxonomy): Eukaryota > Metazoa > Chordata > Chondrichthyes > Carcharhiniformes > Triakidae > Mustelus > Mustelus asterias. The sequence continues at coordinate 66,946,229 of NC_135811.1, read as the reverse complement.
CCAGCACCATTCTCTGTGGCACACCACTCATCACATACTGCAAACCAGGAAAAGACCCATTTGTGCCAACTCTGTTTCCTGTTAGCTAGTCAATCTTCAATCCAATGCCAATATATTACCCCCTATAGCATGAGCTTTCATTTTATCCAATAACGTTTGATGTGGCACCTCATCAAATACCTTCTGGAAATCTAAGTGCAGTGCATCCACCAGTTCTCCTTTATCCACAGCACATGTGACTCCTTCAAAGAACTCCAATAAATTTGTTAAACATGTCTTTATTAGTTAGTGTTTAACTTCAAATAGTGTTCAGGATTAATCTTTTATATTCCTGTACATTATGCTGTTTCTTCCTGGAGGACCTATCCCTCTTTTCAGTGAAAAGCTTCCTTAACCTCTCTCTTTAACCTTGATTTCCACTCTGTTGCTCAGCTTCTTCTGTTCTTTCTTTAAGCTGCTCTTCTGTATGAGTTTGATAATGATTCTATCAGTAACTCACTGACTATGATTTTGTGAACATGAGTCAACCTTCACTGGGTTTCCCAAGCAGCCATTGATTTCCTCTGAGCTTTAAAATGTGTGTTGGTGAGCTTTATGACCAGGAACATAGGAATACCATAGAAGTTTGGAGCAGGAGTAAGGCATTCAATCCTTTGAGCCTGCTGTGCCATTCAGTGTCATGCTAATCTGGGTTATGTCTCAACTCCACTTTGCTGTCTGCCTCCCCCCAATAACCCTTGACTCCCTTGTCTTTCAAAAATCTGTCTAACTCCATCTTGAATAAATTCAGTGACCCAGCCTCCACAGCTTTCTGGGGAAGAGAATTCCACATATTAACATCCCTTTGAGAGAGAGAAAAAAATTGCTCATCTCAATCGTAAATGGCAGACCTCTTATTCTTAAACAGTGTTCCCTGGTTCCTGTCTCTCCTACAAGTGGAAACATCCTTCCGGTATATACTCTATGAAATCATCTCAGGATCTGATATGTTTCAGTCAGATTAGCTGTCATTCTTCTAAACTCAAATGTGTATAGGCCCACCCTGTCCAACCTTTCCCTTATCCCAGAAATGGGTTGATTGAACCTTCTCTGAACTGCTTCTGAAGAAATTATATCTCTTCTCAAATAAGGAATCCAAAACTGCATGCACTATTCCAGATGTGGTCTTACCAAGGCCCTGTATAGCTGCAGTAAAACTTCCCTATTATATTCCATTCAATTTGCAACAAATGTCAACATGGCATTTGTCTTTCTAATCACTTGCTGTCCCTGCAGACTAACTTCTTGTGATTGATGTGTCAGGACACCCAGATCCCATCATACCACCAAGTTGTGCAGTCTTTCTCTATTTAAGTAGTTTACTCGTTTTCTATCCTTCCTGCCAAAGTGGACAAGTTCAAGTTTTCCTACATTATACTCCAGTTTGCCAAATTGTTGACCACTCACTTAACCTACCTATGCCCTTGCAGACTCTCTACCACCTCTTGACAGCTTACTTTCCTACCTATCTTGGTTTCATCGCAAATCACTATTCAGTCCTTGCATCTCAACATCTTGGGGGCAAGTTATTGACCAAGAAATACTGGTCTGTGTGACCTGCCAACCCTTGACCTGGAAGCAGTATCAACAGGAAGAAAGTTCGGACATGCGCTGTGTTACTGGCAGACACAAATGAAAGCTGCAGTGTGTGCATGCATGTGCTGAGAGTTGAATTGATTGAGTGGGAAAATGAGAGATGCTATGAGACAGAGGCTGGGATAAGAGAACTTTGGAATTGCATGGAGTGCCACATGTCTGCGGGGAGCCGGGCGTAGATGCTTGTGTTTATGCAGGACATATCCTTGTATTGACTATTTGAAATGTCATTTGCCTATTAATTCATGTTTAATTCATTTTGGTTCTGATTTGTGCTAAAATAAACATTACAAAAAGTAAAATCTGGTTGATAATTTCTTCATTTGTGGTAAAGTAAATTGGTTATTTTGGTTTATGGTTACCCCATAGGGATCGTAACAAGGACCTGTCCAAAGCTTGTTTAGTTGTTATAGCGTGGACCTCTGAAAACTAGCTAGTAAGAGAAAGTTACTTCAATTTTGCCAGCAGGGGAATTTAGACTTGTATGGCTGTAGTATCAATTGAATGATGAGTCCAATGCTTGAACTGCTCAACCATCCCATTGCTATTTTCTTTCTGAAATTCCCGAATCACCTCAATAGTTAAAATGGAACTTGGCTAAGAGGGGCAAAGATGACCTTTGAGGCTGTATTTGCAGTCTTTTGGGTCAGGGACAGAAGGCAATTGAGTTGTCAGATGTGTAAGGCTGTTGCCATTAAAGGAATTCAGGTCATACATAAATAGTAATAGTTGACAGTCTCCACAGTATTGTATAGATTTCACATTTCTCTTTTATAACCTTAATAAAATATATTTTAAATCGGTCAAATACTGAGTACATTGAAGCTTATTTAAATGAATATGCCATTAGACAAATTATTCTCTGATCCCAGCTACACTAATTGTATATGATCAAATATAGCATTTGTAAATTTGTACCAAAATAATCTGCATCATTGAAAGCAGTGTCATTTTGTGTGGTTGACATAAAAAGGGTTTCATTGCTATGTGTTATGTATTTATTAGCTGATGTGTTACAGGTAGTCAGCATTAATAAATCGGCTGAAGTTACTGAATCACACCATTGTTATTTTCAAAGAATTATGTTCACCATTGATGGCTCAGAGTCAGCTGATATTTTATTTCACTGTAATGACTTTTGCATTGGTCTTGGAGGTGTCCATTTGCATTGGTTAGGAGCATATTCAGCACAGAGTCTATAGATTGTGGGTTCAAGGTTCACTTGATGACATGCGCATAACATTTGGACTAATACATTTGTGTAATATTGAAGGATTGCAAAATGCTGTGTTGCTAGACTTGGGCCTGGATTTTCACTCCTGGGGCTCACTGTACCCACCTCGGGCAAATATTACACGAATGATGGGACCATCATTCTGGAACATTCAGGTACAAGTAGAGTCGGGCCTTTCAGCCTCAGATTCTGATCAGAGCTGACCTGGACTGCCGAGTGCTAAAGCGGCCTGTTTTCAAAGGCCCACCTCAGTTCTCTGGAACTTTGTCCCAATTGTTTTCTTAAATATTAGGCCCTCAGCCCTCCACCCAGTCCCCTTGCCCTTACATGCCAATCCATACCCCCATCCACCTCATGGCCATTTATAGCTCTCATGCCAATTCGTCACCTTTCACCCACCCTTTTATAACTCCATGCTAACTTACGCCAGTCCATGCCCCTGACCCGCCACCCTTTGCCCTTACTCGTCATGCCAACTCACCCAGTATCTACCATAGGCAGACATCGAGAGCCATGTTGAGATTAAATAAAATATAGTTTTAAATATCCAATACAGACTTCACTATATATATATAAAAACACATTCATGAAAGCACATTCAATACAATTACATTTCCTCAAGTACTAATTTTTTAAAATAAAAACAAATACTTGTATTCATAATGTCACACCAAAGAGCCAATCCTTTATTAACTTCTTTGAGCTGTCAGTCCAACTGTGAACTTATTGCCCGTCACTGTTTCATAGATGTATAGACATTTACAGCATAGTAGGAGGCCATTTGGCTTATTGTGTGCATGCCAGTCAACGAAGATCTGTTTGTACTAATCCCATTTTCTGGCAGTGGGAGCCCTGGGGGTTGCAGCACCACAAGTGAACATCCAAATGCTTCTTAAATGTTACAAACGTTTCTTACTCATCCACCATTTCAGGCAGAGTGTTCTGAACCCCCACCTTCTGGATGAAAACATTGCTCTTCAAATCCCCTCTTAACCTTCTCCCTCTTACTTTAAATCAATGCTCCCTGGTTATTGGCCCCTCTGCTAATGGAAAAAGTGCCCTCCTATACATTCTATCCATGCTCCTCATAATCTCATAGACATATATCAGATCCTCTCTCAACCGTTGCTGCTCAAAGGAAAACAACCCCAGTCTATCCAAACTCTCCCCATAGTTCAGACCATTCAGCCCAGGCAGCATCCTGGTAAATCTCCTCTGGTTCCTCTCAAGTGCAATCACATCCTTCCTATAACGTGTGACCAGAACCTCACGCAGTACTCCAGTTGTGGCCTCACCAGCATTTTATGAAGTTCCAGCATGACTTCCCTACTCTTGTATTCTATGCCTTGGCTAATAAAGAGAACCACCTTATCTACCTGCCACCTTCAGAGATCTGATCTCTAGTATTTTCCAGGGTCCTACCATCCTACCATTCATAGTGTAATCCTTTGCCTTGTTCGCCCTCCCTAACAGCAATGCCTCTCCCTTTTCCAGGCTGAATTCCATTTGTCACTGCTCTGCCCACTTGACCAGTCCATTGACATCCTCTTGCAATCTACACTATCCTTGTCACTATTTAGTATCCTATCAATTTTCCTGTCATCTGCAAACCTCTTGATCATACTCCCTACATTTTAAGTCCAAATCATTAATGTACACCATAAATAACAAGGGCTCCAGCACCAAGTCCTGCGGAACTTCACTCGAAACAGACTTCCAATCACAGAAACATCCATCTACCATCACCCTCTGCTTCCTGCCTCTCAACCAATTTTGGCTCCAATGTGCTAACTTGCCTTGGATCTCATGGGCCTTACTTTCTTGACCAGCCTGCCATGAAGGACCTTATCAAAAGCCTTGCTAAAGTCCATATAGACTACAACAAATACAACTCATCAATTCTCCTGGTTACCTCTCAAAGAAATTGATTAAAGTTGTCAAACACAACTTTCCCATAATAAATCGGTTTTTAAAGATCAGGTCATAGAAATAAGTTGACAGTTCTACAGATGCTAGCCACTCTTAGCATTTTCATCTCCTCTAAAAAATCGTAATTCTTACATTGCAAGATAAGGCTCCTGCCAGTGCAATGGGGTCCATTTGAACTCAGCGCTGAGTCTCAACCCAGCCTGTGTTCTCCAGGTGAAAATAGAATGTCAGAAATAAAGACAGGACTACTGTACCCAGGTCCTGCCCATCATTTTAAAGATTCCCAGAGTCTCCATGACTGAGTAAAAATCTAGGCCCAAGTCTGAACCTACTTGTTCAACTTAAGCAATCCATAACATGGCATGGAAGATTAGGGATTTTCTGCTGGTTAACATTCATCTCTTAACTATAGCATGTTTATGTATTGTAACAATTTGCTGGTCACCAACTGGATGCTGTATTTAATTGCATGATAGTTGTATTTGAATCTTAAAAAACATTTAATTGAGTGTAAAATGCCTCAAAGTCCTGAGGATAAGATTTATGCGATTTATTATATTGACTTGTTCATCTGTTCTTAGTGGTGCTAGTCCTACCATTTTGGCAGTGGGCCTGATGTACCCGGTAGCAAAACCAGTGTGACATTTCTGGATCCACAAAGGCTGATGAAGCCTGTGAACTGCTGTTTGAAAATCATGATGTGGAGATGCCGGCGTTGGACTGGGGTAAACACAGTAAGAGTTTTAACAACACCTTTAACTTTAACCTGGTGTTGTTAAAACTCTTACTGTGAAAATCATGGCCAGTACTCTACCACCTCGCCTGTCATGTAATCGACGCGGGCAAGGGTCGGACAACAGAAATCTCCATTGACCTCGGGTGGGAATTTCCGGTCTCGCCCGAGCGAGGCTCACAACTCGATTAGACGTTAAATTATTGAAGCTAAGCTGACTTTGTCTGAAGCGCAATTAGCACATTATCATTCATGTATGAATCTCAACATAGTTCAGTTACAATCCTAGCAGAATATCCTTCTGTAGGAAGTTGAACGTCTCAAATACTCTGTGCTTTTATCATGGCAGTAGCACACTGTCTATATTTCCATCCAACTACTTGGCAAAGCTAAGTTATAACTGAAACTTTTGATTAGTTTAAGAAAAAATCTAGAAAGTGATTAAGTATTTTTCCATCCACTTTGCTTGCTACTATTGTGATGTTTAAGCAGAGGTTATGCAATAATAAACTTTTTTATGAAGTGTAATATTACAGTGCAGAGAAAAAATAATTACCTTGTTCCATTTAATTTGTTCTCAAATTGTTTACTATCTTAATCTGATTTCTGACTTATTTTTGCAGACATCTACAGAAACACAGAGAATCAGCCCCTGTTCCACTTTGACGAGCAGTACTGCATCCCCTCCTGCCAACAGTCCCTGTTCTACCCTACCACCAGTCAGTACATCTGCAACAGCTAAGGATTGCTCTTATGGGATTGTCACCAGCCCAACCTCCACACTGGAGAGCAGGGACAGTGGCATCATTGGTGAGTCCTTCCAAAACATTCTTTGTATTTATTCCACAATATTAAAGGTTTATAAGTCATAGAATGATATGATTGATATAGCACAGAGGCAGGCAGTTGTGTCTGCAAGAGCACCTCACTTAGTTCTACTCCTCTGCCTTTTTCTTGCAACTCTTCAACTTTTTTCTCTTCCATTAATTATCCAATTCTGCCTTTCCACCTTCAGAGATCTATGGACAAACATGCCAAGGTCCCTTTGTTTTTCGGAACTTCAGAGTGTCAGACCTTTCGTTGTATACTTCCTTGTCAAATTACTCCTTCCAAAGTGCATCTCCCCACACTTTCCAGGGTTAAATTCCATCTGCCACTTATCCGCCCATTTGACCATCTCATCTATATCTTCCTGTAACCCAAGACACTCAACCTCACTGTTAACCACCCAGCCAATCTTTGTGTCATCGGCAAACTTACTGATCCTACTCCCCCCACATAGTCAACTATGTCATTTATATAAATGATGAACAATAGGGGGCCCAGCACGGATCCCTGTGGTGTGCCATTGGTCACTGGCCTCCAGTCACCAAATAAACCTGTTGGACTTTAACCTGGTGTTGTTAAACTTCTTACTGTGTTTACCCCAGTCCAACGCCGGCATCTCCACTCCAGTCACTAGGAGACAGGCTCAGGGGTCCGGAAGGGAAAGAAGGGGTTTAGGAGAGCGATAGTTGTGGGGGACGCAATGGTTAGAGGCACGGACAGGCGCTTCTGTGGGACTGAACGAGAATCCAGGATGGGTAGTCTGCCTCCCTGGTGCCGGGGTACTGGATGTCTCCGAGAGGGTAGGAAGCATATTTAAAAAGGAAGGTAGTCAAACAGATGTGATTGTACACATTGGGGGAAATGATGTAGGTAGGAAGAGCAGGGGGGGTCATACGAGAGAAATTCAGGGAGTTGGGTGCTAGGCTAAAAAGTAAGACCTCCAGGGTAGCAATCTCTGGACTGCTCCCGGTGCCTAGTGCAAGTGAGGCTCGGAACAGGGAGATTCTACAGTTGAACGCGTGGCTAAAGGACTGGTGCAAGAGGGAGGGTTTTAAATTCATAGATAACTGGGAAATCTTCAAGTCAGGATGGCAACTGTACAGAAAGGATGGGTTACACCTTAACTGGAAGGGAGCAAATATCCTGGCTGGGAGTTTTGCTCGAGTGTTTCGGCAGGATTTAAACTAGTGTGGCAGGGGGGTGGGGAACAAAACAGGAGGTCAGTAAATACTGAGGCTGGGGTCGAGCTGGGGGCCAGGGCAAGGCTAGCTAAGAAGAGGAGCACTCTGGAGGAGGAGGACCTGACTGGGCCTGGAGGTCTGGAGTGCATCTGCTTCAATGCGAGGAGTGTAACGGGTAAAACAGACGAACTTAGGGCCTTAATGCTTGTGCGGAATTTGGATGTGGTTGCGGTGACGGAAACTTGGTTAAAAGAAGGACAGGACTGGCAGCTGAATATTCCGGGGTATAAGTGTTTTAGGCGAGACAGAGGAGGGGCTAAAAAAGGTGGGGGAGTAGCGATATTAGTTAAGGAGCATATTACCGCGGTGCAGAGGGTAGACAACTTAGAGGGGTCATGTACTGAGTCGCTGTGGGTGGAACTCAGAAACAGGAAGGGTGCAGTCACTATGCTGGGGGTGTACTACAGACCACCCAACAGCCCACGGGAAGTGGAGGAAAGGATATGTCAGGAGATTCTGGATAGGTGCAGAAAACATAGGGTTGTTGTAGTGGGGGACTTTAATTTCCCTGGCACAGACTGGAAAGTGCTTAGAGCTGGGGGACCGGACGGGGAGGAATTTGTAAAATGCGTACTGGAAGGTTCTTTGGAACAGTATGTAGATAGCCCGACTAGAGAGGGGGCTATACTGGACCTAGTTCTGGGAAATGAGCCCGGCCAGGTCGTCAAAGTTTCGGTAGGGGAACATGTGGCAAATAGTGACCACAACTCTGTTAACTTTAGGATAGTAATGGACAAGGATGAGTGCTGTCCTACGGGCAGGGTGCTAAATTGGGGGAAGGCTGACTATAGCCGGATTAGGCAGGAATTGGTGGATGTTGATTGGGAGAGGATGTTCGAGGGTAAGTCCGCGTCTGGCATGTGGGAGTCTTTTAAGGAACTATTGATAAGGCTGCAGGATAGGCATGTGCCTGTAAAAAGGAAAGATAGGAAAGGTAGGATTCGAGAGCCGTGGATAACCAGGGAAATTGAGGATCTGATTAAAATGAAAAGGGAGGCGTACGTTAAGTCCAGGCAACTGAAAACAGATGGAGCTCTGGAGGAATACAGAGAGAGTAGGAAAGATCTCAAACGGGGAGTTAGAAGGGCAAAAAGAGGTCACGAGATGTTCTTGGCAGGCAGGATTAAGGAGAATCCTAAGGCATTCTATTCATACGTTAGGAACAAAAGAGTTGTCAGGGAGAAAATCGGACCTCTCAGGGACAAAGGAGGGGAATTATGCTTAGAACCCAAGGGAATAGGGGAGATCCTAAATGAATACTTTGCATCGGTATTCACGAAGGAGAGGGGCGTGTTAACCGGGAGTGTCTCGGAGGGAGGTGTTGACCCGTTAGAGAAAATCTCCATTACAAGAGAGGAAGTGTTAGGTTATTTAGGGAACATTAAAACTGACAAAGCCCCAGGCCCTGATGGCATCTATCCTCGACTGCTCAGGGAGACGAGAGGTGAAATTGCTGGGCCTCTGACGGAAATCTTTGTCGCTTCTTTGGACACGGGTGAGGTCCCTGAGGATTGGAGGATAGCGAATGTGGTCCCGTTGTTTAAGAAGGGTAGCAGGGATAACCCAGGAAATTATAGGCCGGTGAGCTTGACGTCCGTGGTAGGGAAGTTGTTGGAGAGGATTCTTAGAGACAGGATGTATGTGCATTTAGAACGGAACAATCTCATTAGTGACAGACAGCATGGTTTTGTAAGAGGGAGGTCGTGCCTTACAAATTTGGTGGAGTTTTTTGAGGAAGTAACAAAAACGGTTGATGAAGGAAGGGCCGTGGATGTCGTCTATATGGATTTCAGTAAGACATTTGACAAAGTCCCACATGGCAGGTTGGTTAAGAAGGTTAAGGCTCATGGGATACAAGGAGAAGTGGCTCGATGGGTGGAGAACTGGCTTGGCCATAGGAGACAGAGGGTAGTGGTCGAAGGGTCTTTTTCCGGCTGGAGGTCTGTGACCAGTGGTGTTCCGCAGGGCTCTGTACTGGGACCTCTGCTATTTGTGATATATATAAATGATTTGGAAGAAGGTGTAACTGGTGTAATCAGCAAGTTTGCGGATGACACGAAGATGGCTGGAATTGCGGATAGCCAAGAGCATTGTCGGGCAATACAGCAGGATATAGATAGGCTGGAAAATTGGGCGGAGAGGTGGCAGATGGAATTTAATCCGGATAAATGCGAAGTGATGCATTTTGGAAGAAATAATGTAGGGAGGAGTTATACAATAAATGGCAGAGTCATCAGGAGTATAGAAACACAGAGGGACCTAGGTGTGCAAGTCCACAAATCCTTGAAGGTGGCAACACAGGTGGAGAAGGTGGTGAAGAAGGCATATGGTATGCTTGCCTTTATAGGACGGGGTATAGAGTATAAAAGCTGGAGTCTGATGATGCAGCTGTATAGAACGCTGGTTAGGCCGCATTTGGAGTACTGCGTCCAGTTCTGGTCGCCGCACTACCAGAAGGACGTGGAGGCATTGGAGAGAGTGCAGAGAAGGTTTACCAGGATGTTGCCTGGTATGGAGGGTCTTAGCTATGAGGAGAGATTGGGTAGACTGGGGTTGTTCTCCTTGGAAAGACGGAGAATGAGGGGAGATCTAATAGAGGTATACAAGATTATGAAGGGTATAGATAGGGTGAACAGTGGGAAGCTTTTTCCCAGGTCGGAGGTGACGATCACGAGGGGTCACGGGCTCAAGCTGAGAGGGGCGAAGTATAACTCAGACATCAGAGGGACGTTTTTTACACAGAGGGTGGTGGGGGCCTGGAATGCGCTGCCAAGTAGGGTGGTGGAGGCAGGCACGCTGACATCGTTTAAGACTTACCTGGATAGTCACATGAGCAGCCTGGGAATGGAGGGATACAAACGATTGGTCTAGTTGGACCAAGGAGCGGCACAGGCTTGGAGGGCCGAAGGGCCTGTTTCCTGTGCTGTACTGTTCTTTGTTCTTTGTTAAAGCAGCCATCTGTCATCACCCTCTGCCTCCTATCACTAAGCCAATTATGAATCCACCTTATCAGATCACCCTGTATCCCTTGTGCCTTAACCTTAATAAGTATCCAATGTGGGATTTTGTTAAAGACTTTGCTGAAATCCATGTAAACTACATCAACTACCCATATACTTGGTTACATACTCAAAAAATTCAATCAAATTTGGTAGGCCCGACTTCCCTCTGACAAAACCATGCTGACTATCCCTGATCAAACCTTGCCTCTCCAAATGGAGATAGATTCTCTCCTTCAGAATCTTCTCCAGTAGTTTCCCAACCACAGATGTGAGACTCACTGGGTCTGTAGTTCACTGGCTTGTCTCTACAACCTTTCTTAAATAGTGGGACCACATTGACTGTTCCCTAGTCCTCTGGCACCTCCGCAGTGGCCAGGGAGGAATTAAAAATTTGGGTCAGAGCCCCTGCAATTTCCTCCCTTGCCTCTCACAACAGCCTGAGGCACAATTTATCCGGATCTGGAGATTTTTCCACTTTTAAGCTCACCAATATGTCCAATACCCTGTCACTCCCGATAATTTTCTCTAGACCCTCACAGTCTCTCTTCCCGAGTTCCATAACTACCTCCTCATTCTCATGGACATTGCGAAGGAAAAGTAGTTGAGACACTGGATGGATGTTTGCCCAAGCAACTATTAACTTTGACCTAAATTATCATTTCTAAATGATTCTTTCCCACCACTGATGTTAAACTGAGAGGCCGATTGTTGCTGATCTTATTCTTAAAACCTTTTTTGAGCCATTCACATTTCAAATCTCCAGTCCTCTGGTACCACTATCCTTTTATCTAAGGAAGATTGGAAAATTATGGCCAGTGCCTCTGCACTGTCTACCCTTACTTTCCCCAGTATCATTGGATGCATGTCATTAAGTACAGCCAGCCTGTCTCATACCTACCCTTTATCAATTTTTCATCCATCCAGTGTCTCAACTAATCCATTCGCTATGACCAGCATCAACATCTTCCTTGGTAATGTCAGGTGCAAAGTACTCATTTAGCACCTCGACTATATCCCTGCCTCAATGTGCAAATATTCATAATTGGCCCCATTCTTCTTTTTACCACCCTTTTCCTGCCCTTTTCCTACTTATATGCCTACAGAAGACTTTCGGATTTCCATTTATGTTGGTTTCTGATACTTTATCTTTGTTTCTCTTGTTTTTTCACTTTTCCTCTGAACCTTCTTTGTTGAACTTGGTCCTCAGTTGTATTATCCACCTGACATCGGTCATATGCACCTCTTTTTTTCTGCTTCAGCTTTATCTCTTTTGCCTTCCAGGATGCTCTGGATTTGTTTGCCTACCTTTCCATCTCATGCGATGTGCTTTGACTGTAACCAAACTATCACTTCCTTAAAGGCACCCCATTGTTCTATTATAATTTTCCCTGCCACTCTTGATTCCACTTTATCTCGGCCAGATCTATTCTCAGCCCACTGAGTTTGGCCCTTCTCCAATTAAGTTTTACTCTGGATTGCTCCCCATTATTTTTCATTGTCAACCTAAACCTTAATGTTTTGACCATTGCTGGAAAAGAGACATGCTGTCGAAGCGTTTCATCTTGCACTCGTCAAGACAGATGCAAGAATGTCAAATTTCAAAGGAGTAACAATTTATAGTGCATGAGAAAAGGGTGCCAATTGGTTGGCTGGTGGACTCTGGTCGAGGAATTTCCCTGGAGAAAACACCAGGGACTTGGTGTTCCCGATCTTTTGTTTAATTCAAAAAAGACTTGATGCCTGGACATTGTCCTGTTGCCTGCTTAGGACCAGTTACTGCATCCGTCTAATCAGGGGCATGATTTCATGAACAAATTAGGGGTCAGAAGTCTGCACTGTGGGGCAAACCAACACCCAGCCATGACTTTCCCCAAATTGGCCAGTTAATGGCTGGGAGGTTGGTTCACGAATCACTGATGGGTGTTCAGCAATTTCTCTAAACTGGATGGCCACTACATTGAAGGAGTTATATAAGTACATGTTGCTGCTGTCCATGAGTAGTGTTTAAATAATGGTTGATAACTTGAGTTAGCCATGACTACTTGATCATTATTTTATTGTTTTATTGTAAAATCTCAATCTGACCTAATTGGACTCTCCTAATTTTGGTTTAACTGTATCTTTTAACTGAATCAAGATGAATAGTACTTGCTGTTGTTTTCTCCATGTGAAGTTAGTAGCACCTCAGCTTTACCATAGACGCAGTGGATCTAGGCCGAGAGAATCTGGGTTTTGCTGTGTTAGGTAAAATATTTGGCATTTGGCTGTGGTATCATCCAGATGTTCAAGAGGCCATCATTTCCACAGTTAAATCATGATACAACATTCAAACTATCTAAAATATTTCTTCTGTTTGTTTTTATTTTTATTGTAATTGAAACCCCAGTTGTTTTTACTGTCACTAAAATAACTTTTCAAAGTTGGCAAGTGTGCATTCTTCAGAGGCAACAAAACAACTTGAGGCCAAATAAGGTTCATAAAATAAATTCAGTTTTGTCATGGCATTTGAGCAACAAGCAACCAAATAAGCACAGATCAGAACACTCCATTGCTTCTACGAGAGCTCTCATTTAAAAGGATAATACTTATTGTCATTTATTTCAGACCCATCTAAAAATTGAAGATATAGGACATGACACTAAGTATCATGTATAATGGGGTGACATCAATATTGGAGCACTTCGCAGCACAACATTAGTACACCCTTTGTATGATTTTTTTCTAAATACTATGGGTATATAACTAAGTATGATTGTTTTTGGGGAAACCAGGTGTTATGTATTGTGTTGCATGTGCTTTCTTCTCCCTTGTCTTGGAAAGCTGTTGGACTTGGGCAGTTGTGCTAGTTTTGATTTCCCAACTAAAAAGGCTGCTTACTGCTTTGTGTTTCCATTAACAAGTAGTGCTTACATCAACCATTCATGTCTTTTGTTAGCTAGAAATATAAAGAAACATTAAAGTAGGCTGAACCAATGAACACGACAAGGTGGCCAATGTACATATTTGCAATTAGCATATAAAGGGTGTGTTTCCATCTCCCAACTCCCATGGTGGCCCTTGTCATTTGGTATGCTTTCTAATATTGATCCACATAATATATTGTCTGCATTAATGTAAATCAAGTGCTTCCATAGCTGGCAGCACCTTGTGAGTTTGGTTTATACACAGAAATAGAATCCATACACTGCAGAAAGAGGCCATTCGGCCCATCGTGTCTGCACCAACTTTTCGAAAGAGCAACCCACCCAGGCCCTCCCCTCCGCCCTATCCCTGCAACCCCACGCATTTAACATGGCCAATCTACATATCCCCAGACGCCAACAGATAATTTGTTATGGCCAATCCACCTAACCTGCATATCTTTGGACTGTGGAGGGAAACTGGAGCGCGCAGAGGAAACCCCTGCAGACACAGGAGAATGTGCAAACTCCACACACACACACCAGGCCGGAATTGAACCCAGATCTCTGGCACTGTGAGGCAGCAGTGCTAACCACTGTGCCACTCTGTGGTTTCTGTTTAAGGTTATAAAAACTGTAAAAAAAAAAATGGAAATGTCCATCCAAAGCTACTGTATAAAATATCCATTCAAAACATGCCACAGTTTGCACAAATTGACCTCTCCTTCATGAACCCATTTTCATTCACAATGATGAGGTCCGTATGATTCAGGACAAAATTGCTGAATGGAAAAAAGCCAAGAAAGACAAGAACTTCCATTTAGGGGGTCACTGAAGAATGTAGCTACTCATAACCTGTTGAACACACACTAACTTCAGCTCATGGTGCTAAGGAGCGACTAATATTCATTGATGCTGGGGACTTGGAGCCAGTGACTCATTGGCATAGATAGATGTCAAAAGACATCTATCTAATGTCATCTAATCACACCTAATGTTATTTCCCAAATTTAACAGTGTAAAAATTCTCTTACACGGGAACTCTTTTAATAAAGAGATCAGCTCATCGGGGAATGGTTTCCTGGTGTTTGATGGCACTTGGGCGTTATCAGGCTACATATTCACAGGACTAATCCAAATATAATGTAAAACCAAACATAAACATCCCTCTGATTAGAGTTGAAGTTCAAACCTTTTGGAAAATGTTAGATCGAACCTCCTTAAATAAGAATCTGCTTAAGAGCATCTATCCGTTTCCATGACCCCCTGGCACATAGGAGAAGGAGCAGCATTCTGAGCTTCCTAAGGACTAATTTGTTGTTTGTGTCAGCTATTTCACTTCATGAGATCTGATTCCATCTCGATTTATGTACAAAAATAATTAATATCTTTTTCCAAAATAGACAAAGTACAATGCCCGATTAACTCATTCTGCATAATGGCAAACAAAATAGTCCACAGTCCCTTTTTGCCTTCTGTCACTGTCCTTCACTGATGGTCACCTTTCTAAGCTGTTGAAGCAAACAGCAGTTCACATCTTAGGCTCACAAGTGAGATTGTAGCTCTTGGTATTTTTATTCCTAGAATAGCATTAATCACACCTAATGTCATTTCCCAAAATAGTTGCAGCAGCAGCAGCTACGGTGACTGTAGTTTGATGGGAGGGATCATAGAATCATAGAAACCCTACAGTGCAAAAGGAGACCATTCGGCCCATCGAGTCTGCACCGACCACAATCCCACCCAGGCCCTACCCCCACATATTTACCCGCTAATCCCTCTAACCTACGCATCTCAGGACTCTAAGGGGCAATTTTTAACCTGGCCAATCAACCTAACCCGCACATCTTGGGACTGTGGGAGGAAACCGGAGCACCCGGAGGAAACCCACGCAGACATGAGGAGAATGTGCAAACTCCACAGTGACCCAGGCCGGGAATCAAACCGGGGACCCTGAAGCAGCAGTGCTAACCACTGTGCCGCCCCAGAAATAGGAAGACAGAGAAAAAAAAAAGAGGACAAGAGTGAGAAATAGGAACAGAGAAAGGGCAGGAGTGAGAAATAGGAAGAGAGAGAGATGACAAGAGAGAAATAGGAACAGAGAGAGAGAGAACAGGAGTAAGAAATAGGAAGACAGAGAGAAAGAGGACAAGAGTGAGAAATAGGGAAAGAGAAAGGACAGGATTAAGAAATAAGGAGAGAGAAGACAAGAGTGAGAAATATGAACAGGGAGGGATGGAGGGGTGGATGGTTGCATGTCCGGGCTCAGATGATTTGAGATTGGCGTTGTTTGTGTAAAGTGATCACCACTGGGAACCACACTACTGAGAGAGCAGGGCTTGCCAAAGGCTGCACTCCGGGCGCTGAAGCCACAGCCCTTTCCCCTCAGCACTCACTCCGTGGGAGGGGGACAGGAGTTGGGTGAAGGTGGTGGGGGGGCCCGGATATTTTGTTAGCTAAGATATTTTATTAGTTAAGAAGCGGCATCAGAATCTGAAGGCAATTTTGGGAATCGAGTTAAACCTGCATCAATAATTTGTAACAATAGTCCTTGGTCTGTGCCCCACTTGTTTCTGACTTATTCTTTCCATTGTTAAAAGACTTTCATTGTTAGGTTAAGCCTGGGATGGGAGTGATGACTTTGCAACCAGTGAGGAATTGATTATTTCTGTAGCCATCAGATCAATTAATCCTCACATATGCCTCCAGTTACTTTGTGAGTTGAATAGCAAAAGGAAAAAGTTAAAAGATTTTGTCTGATGTACGGAGAGAGAGAAGGAAATTAAGTTTCTGCCATGTTAGAGTTAGAGAAATGCAGAAATAAAGCTATAAAAGGAAAGTGGATGTGGATAGAAAGAGAAGTTGAGGCGTGGAGATAGATTGAGAGCCCAAGAAAACAAATGACAAAGAGAATTAAATATTTGCAGAGAAACAGAAAAATAGAATGAGGGAGAGAATAGTGATGCAAGAAGAATAGGAATATAGATTTGTGAAACAGTAGGAAACAAGCAAAGACAGGAAGAAAGAAGACAATTTTATTTTCTTTTTCTTGCCTGATTGAGTAATGTTGAGGTCTTGTAAGAGAACACCCCAGTCAGTTAATGAATCATCATAAAGTTTTTAAGTCTCTGGTCAATGGTGACTCCCAGGATGTTGGTCCTTTAGAGGATGAGATGGGAGATGTAATAACTGGAAATGAAAAAATGGCTCCGGCATTGAACAGGTATTTTATAGAATCATCGAAACCCTACAGTGCAGAAAGAGGCCATCTGGCCCATCGAGTCTGCACCAACCACAATTCCACCCAGGCCCTACCCCCATCTCCCTACACATTTACCTTCTAATCCCTCTAACCTACGCATCTCAGGACACTATGGGGCAATTAGTTAGCATGGCCAATCAACCTAACCCGCACATCTTTGGACTGTGGGAGGAAACCGGAGCACCCGGAGGAAACCCACGCAGGCATAAGGAGAATGTGCAAACTTCACACAGACAGTGACCCAAGCCGGGAATCGAACCCAGGTCCCTGGAGCTGTGAAGCAGCAGTGCTAACCACTGTGCTACCGTGCCACAGTGCTAACCACTGTGCTACCTATGTAGGTCTTCACAGTGGAAGACACAAATAACATGCCAAAAATTGATGACAGGAAGGCTATGTATGACAGGTGAGGACCTAGAAACTATCATTATCACAAAAGAGTGTTGGGCAAGCTAATGGGGCTAAAGGTAGACAAGTCTCCTAGCCCTGATGGAATGCATCCCAGGGTACTAAAAGAGATGGTGGGGGAAATAGCAAATGCACTGGTGGTAATTTACCAAAATTCACTGGACTCTGAGGTGGTTCCCGCAGATTGGAAAACAGCAAATGTGACGCAACTGTTTTAAAAAAGAAGGTAGACAAAAGATGGTTAACTATAGGCCAGTTAGCTTAACTCCTGTAGTAGAGAAAATGCTTGAATCTATCATCAAGGAAGAAATAGCGAGATATCTGGATATAAATTGTCCCATTGGTAAGATGCAGCATGGGTTCATGAAGGGCAGGTCATGTTTGACTAATTTGGTGGAATTCTTTGAGAACATTACAGCTGCAATGGACAATTGGGAACCTGTGGATGTGGTGTATCTGGATTTCCAGAAGGCATTTGACAAGGTGCTGCACCAAAGACTGCTACATAAGATAAAGGTGCACAGTGTTACGGGTAATGTATTAGCATGGATAGAGGATTGGTTAACTAACAGAAAGCAAAGAGTGGGGGTAAATGGGTGTTTTTCTGGTTGGCGATCAGTGACTAGTGGTGTGCCTCAGAGATCAGTGTTGGGACTGCAATTGTTTACGATTTACATAGATGATTTGGAGTTAGGGACCAAATGTAGTGCGTCAAAATTCGCAGATGACACTAAGATGAGTGTCAGAGCAAAGTGTGCAGAGGACGCTGAAAGTCTGCAAAGGTATATAGATAGTCTAAGTGAGTGGGCAAGGGTCTGGCAGATGGAGTACAATGTTGGTAAATGTGAGGTCATCCATTTTGGTAGGAATAACAGCAAAATGGACTATTATTTAAATGGTAAATAATTGCAGCATGCTGCTGTGCAGAGGGACCTGGGTGTCCTTGTGCAGGCATCTCAAGGAGTTGGTTTGCAGGTGCAGCAGGTAATTAAGAAGGCAAATGGAATTTTGTCCTTCATTGCTAGAGGGATGGAGTTTAAAAACCGCGAGGTTATGTTGCAACTGTACAAGGTGCTGGTGAGGCCACACCCGGAGTACTGTGTACAGTTTTGGTCTCCTTACTTGAGAAAGGATATACTGGCACTGGAGGAGATTCACTCGGTTGATTCCAGAATTGAGAGGGTTGGCTTATGAGGAGAGACTGAGTAGACTGGAGCTGTACTCATTGGAATTCAGAAGAATGAGGGAAGATCTTATAGGAACATATAAGATTATGAAGGGAATAGATGAGGTAGAAGCAGGGAAGTTGTTTCCACTAGCAGGTGAAACTAGAACTAGGGGCATGCCCTCAAAATAAGGGGAAGCAGATTTAGGACTGAGTTGAGGAGGAACTTCTTCACACAAAGGGTTGTGAATCTGGGGAATTCCCTATCCAGGAGTTGAGGCTACCTCATTGAATGTTTTTAAGGCAAGGATAGATAAATTTTTGAACAATAAAGGAATTAAGGGCTATGGTGAGTGGGCGGGTAAGTGAAGCTGAGTCCACGATTGAATGGCGGAGCAGGCTCAAGGGGCCAGATGGCCGACTCCTGCTCCTATTCTTATGTTCTTATGTTGATGGTTTAGGGTTCTTCGATGATAATGCTGTTGGATGTCGGTGGAAGCTCATCAGCCTCTCTTGTTGGAAATAAGTATTGCCTGGAACTTGAGTGGTAGAAGTGTCACTTGCCGCTTACCAGTCTGGAATGCTGCCCAAGTCTTGCTTCATGTGGTTGCAAACTGCTTATTCGTCAGAATAATATCAAATGGAATATAACATTAAGAAGAAAGAAAATTACAGGACAGGAACAGGCCCTTCAACCCTCCAAGCCTGCACCGACCATTCTACCCCAATGAATTAAAACCCCCTACCCTTCCGGGGACCATATCCCTCCATTCCCATCCTATTCATGTTTTTGTCAAGACGCCCCTTAAAAGTCACTACCGTATTTGCTTCCACTACCTCCCCCAGCAGCGAGTTCCAGGCACCCATAACCCTCTGTGTAAAAGATTTGCCTTGTACATCTCCTCGTACATCTCCATTGTGCAATCATTGGCAAACGCCCTCACTTTTGACCCTACCATGTAAGAAAGATTCTTGATGAAGTGACTGCAGATGGTTAGGCCTGACACAGTGCACTGAGGAGCTCTCAAAGAACAAAGAACAATACAGCACAGGAACAGGCCCTTCGGCCCTCCAAGCCCACGCCGCTCCCTGGTCCAAACTAGACCATTCTTTTGTATCCCTCCATTCCCACTCCGTATGGCTGTCTAGATAAGTCTTAAACGTTCCCAGTGTGTCCGCCTCCACCACCTTGCCTGGCAGCGCATTCCAGGCCCCCACCACCCTCTGTGTAAAATATGTCCGTCTGATATCTGTGTTAAACCTCCCCCCCTTCACCTTGAACCTATGACCCCTTGTGAAGGTCACCACCGACCTGGGGAAAAGCTTCCCACCGTTCACCCTATCTATGCCTTTCATAATTTTATACACCTCTATTAAGTCTCCCCTCATCCTCCGTCTTTCCAGGGAGAACAACCCCAGTTTACCCAATCTCTCCTCATAACTAAGCCCCTCCATACCAGGTAACATCCTGGTAAACCTCCTCTGTACTCTCTCCAAAGCCTCCACGTCCTTCTGGTAGTGTGGCGACCAGAACTGGACGCAGTATTCCAGATGCGGCCGAACCAACGTTCTATACATCTGCAACATCAGACCCCAACTTTTATACTCTATGCCCCGTCCTATAAAGGCAAGCATGCCATATGCCTTCTTCACCACCTTCTCCACCTGTGACGTCACTTTCAAGGATCTGTGGACTTGCACACCCAGGTCCCTCTGCGTATCTACACCCTTTATGGTTCTGCCATTTATCATATAGCTCCTCCCTACATTATTTCTACCAAAATGCATCACTTCGCATTTATCTGGATTGAACTCCATCTGCCATTTCTTTGCCCAAATTTCCAGTCTATCTATATCCTTCTGTAGCTTCTGACAATGCTCCTCACTATCTGCAAGTCCTGCCAATTTTGTGTCGTCCGCAAACTTACTGATCACCCCAGTTACATCTTCTTCCAGATCATTTATATAAATCACAAACAGCAGAGGTCCCAATACAAAGCCCTGCGGAACACCACTAGTCACAGGCCTCCAGCCGGAAAAAGACCCTTCCACTACCACCCTCTGTCTTCTGTGACCAAGCCAGTTCTCCACCCATCGAGCCACCTCCCCCTTTATCCCATGAGATCCAACCTTTTTCACCAGCCTACCATGAGGGACTTTGTCAAACGCTTTACTAAAGTCGATATAGACGACATCCATGGCCCTTCCCTCGTCAACTATTTTGGTCACTTCTTCAAAAAACTCCACCAGGTTAGTGAGGCATGACCTCCCTCTCACAAAACCATGCTGACTATCATTAATGAGTTTATTCCTTTCTAAATGCGCATACATCCTATCTCTAAGGATCTTCTCCAACAACTTCCCCACCACGGACGTCAAGCTCACCGACCTATAATTACCCGGGTTATCCTTCCTACCCTTCTTAAATAACGGGACCACATTAGCTATCCTCCAATACTCTGGGACCTCACCTGCGTCCAGTGACGAGACAAAGATTTGCGTCAGAGGCCCAGCGATTTCATCTCTCGTCTCCCTGAGCAGCCTTGGATAGATTCCATCAGGCCCTGGGGATTTGTCAGTCTTTAAATTGTCTAACAAACCTAACACTTCCTCCTTTGTAATGGAGATTTTCTCCAACGGTTCAACACTCCCCTCCGAGACACTCCCAGTCAACACATCCCTCTCCTTTGTGAATAGCGACGCAAAGTATTCATTTAGGATCTCCCCTACTTCTTTGGGCTCCAAGCTTAATTCCCCACTTTTGTCCCTGAGAGGTCCGATTTTTTCCCTGACAACCCTTTTGTTCCTAACGTATGAATAAAATGCCTTGGGATTCTCCTTAAACCTGTCTGCCAAGAACAGTAACAATTCTCGTAACAATTCCTGGGGCTAAGATGATTGGCCTACAACTAATATAAATATCTGACCGTGCTAGACATGCTTCATCCCGATTTAAATTGTCTCCAGTATTATTAGGGATCCTGGATGCCACGCTCAGTCCCATGTTGCCTTGGTGTCCAGGACAGTCACTCTCATCTTGCCTCTGGAATTCATCACTTTTGCCCATGTTTGGAACAAGGCTGTGATGGGGTCAGGGGCTGAGTGGTCCTGCAAGGACACAAATTGATTTGAGAATATTTGCTGCTTGATAGCACTATTGACAAGACCATTCCTGGCACATGACTGACGATTGAGAGAGGACCAATGGGCCTGGACCTTGGCCTGTAATTGCCTGGATTGAATTTGTCCTGCTTGTAGTGAACAGACATATCTGGGCAACTTTTCACATTGTTGAGTGAATGCCAGTATTGTAGCTGTACTGGAATACAAGTCTTGTAGTCTTCAGAACTAAAGCTGGGTTGTTTTCAGGGCCTTTGCTATGGGAGTAGGAAGAAGGGTGGCAGTATTGATAAACGAGAATATTACAGTCCTGGAAAGTGAGAATATCCTGGAGTGATCAGGAATATAACCTATTTTGTTGAGGTTAAGCAATGGAGATTCAGTCATGTTATAAGGTGCATTCTTTAGGCCAACAACAGATAGAGAAGCAACTTTACAGGGAAAGCTTTACAGGGAAATTACAGAGAGGTTAAGAATTATGGAGTAGTGATAAAGGGGATCCAAACATAGACTGGATAACAACAGGTCACCGACACTTGCAATACAAGGATATCTACAGGCAACACTTAAAGTTGAGTGGTATCAAGAATCAAATGCATAGAAAGTCGTTACTGCTGACAGGAGTGCCTGGAAAGCAGCAGTCAGGAAGGGGGTGAGAAACGCAGAGCAGAAAATAAATAACCAGTGGCAGAAAAGAACACCCGCTGGAAGGAAAAAAAGATTGTTTAATACAGAAGTGACATATACTCTGGGTGCAGTACATAAGAACATAAGAAATAGGAGCAGGAGTAGGCCATCTAGCCCCTCGAGCCTGCCCCGCCATTCAATAAGATCATGGCTGATCTGACGTGGATCAGTACCACTTACCCGCCTGATCCCCATAACCCTTAATTCCCTTACCGCTCAGGAATCCATCCATCCGCGCTTTAAACATATTCAGCGAGGTAGCCTCCACCACCTCAGTGGGCAGAGAATTCCAGAGATTCACCACCCTCTGGGAGAAGAAGTTCCTCCTCAACTCTGTCTTAAACCGACCCCCCTTTATTTTGAGGCTGTGTCCTCTAGTTTTAACTTCCTTACTAAGTGGAAAGAATCTCTCCGCCTCCACCCTGTCCAGCCCCCGCATTATCTTATAAGTCTCCATAAGATCCCCCCTCATCCTTCTAAACTCCAACGAGTACAAACCCAATCTCCTCAGCCTCTCCTCATAATCCAAACCCCTCATCTCCGGTATCAACCTGGTGAACCTTCTCTGCACTCCCTCCAATGCCAATATATCCTTCCTCATATAAGGGGACCAATACTGCACACAGTATTCCAGCTGCGGCCTCACCAATGCCCTGTACAGGTGCATCAAGACATCCCTGCTTTTATATTCTATCCCCCTCGCAATATAGGCCAACATCCCATTTGCCTTCTTGATCACCTGTTGTACCTGCAGACTGGGCTTTTGCGTCTCATGCACAAGGACCCCCAGGTCCCTTTGCACGGTAGCATGTTTTAATTTGTTTCCATTGAGATAGTAATCCCATTTGTTATTATTTCCTCCAAAGTGTATAACCTCGCATTTCTCAACGTTATACTCCATTTGCCATATCCTCGCCCACTCACTCAGCCTGTCCAAATCTCTCTGCAGATCTTCTCCGTCCTCCACACGATTCACTTTTCCACTTATCTTTGTGTCGTCTGCAAACTTCGTTACCCTACACTCCGTCCCCTCCTCCAGATCATCTATATAAATGGTAAACAGTTGCGGCCCGAGTACCGATCCCTGCGGCACGCCACTAGTTACCTTCCTCCAACCGGAAAAACACCCATTTATTCCGACTCTTTGCTTCCTGTCGGATAGCCAGTCCCCAATCCACTTTAACACACTACCCCCAACTCCGTGTGCCCTAATCTTCTTCAGCAGCCTTTTATGGGGCACCTTATCAAACGCCTTTTGGAAATCCAAAAACACCGCATCCACCGGTTCTCCTCCATCAACCGCCCTAGTCACATCTTCATAAAAATCCAACATGTTCGTCAAGCACGACTTTCCCCTCATGAATCCATGCTGCGTCTGATTGATCGAACCATTTCTATCCAGATGCCCTGCTATCTCCTCATTAATAATGGATTCCAACATTTTCCCTACTACAGACGTTAAGCTGACCGGCCTATAGTTACCCGCCTTTTGTCTCCTTCCTTTTTTAAACAGCGGCGTAACATTAGCCGTTTTCCAATCAACCGGCACTACCCCAGAATGCAACGAGTTTTGATAAATAATCACTAACGCATCCACTATTACCTCTGACATTTCTTTCAATACCCTGGGATGCATTCCATCCGGACCCGGGGACTTGTCCACCTTCAGTCCCATTAGTCTACCCAGCACTGCCTCTCTGGTAACATTAATTGTATTAAGTATTTCTCCTGCTGCCAACCCTCTATCGTTAATATTTGGCAAACTATTTGTGTCCTCCACCGTGAAGACCGACACAAAAAACTTATTTAAAGACTCAGCCATATCCTCATTTCCCACTATTAACTCCCCCCTCTCGTCCTCCAAGGGTCCAACATTCACTCTAGCCACTCTATTCCTTTTTATATATTTATAAAAACTTTTACTATCATTTTGTATATTAATTGCTAGCCTAGCTTCATAGTCTATCCTTCCTTTCTTTATCGCTTTCTTAGTCTCTCTTTGTTGTTTCTTAAATTTTTCCCAATCACTTGTTTCTCCACTATTTTTGGCCACTCTGTACGCAGCTGTTTTTATTTTAATACTCTCCTTTATTTCCTTCGTTATCCACGGCTGGTTCTCCCTTTTCTTACAATCCTTGTTTTTTGCTGGAATATATTTTTGCTGAGAACTGAAAAGGATCTCCTTAAAAACCCTCCACTGTTCCTCAGCTATCCTACCTGCCAGCCTGCTCTCCCAGTCTACCTTAGCCAATTCATCCCTCATCCTATCATATTTCCCTCTGTTCAAACAGAGGACACTGGTTTGAGACCAAACTTTCTCCTCTTCCATCTGAATCAGAAATTCGACCATATTGTGGTCACTAGACCCAAGAGGGTCCTTCACAATAAGATCCTTAATTCTACCTACCTCGTTACACAATACCAGATCCAAAATAGCTCGTTCCCTCGTCGGTTCCGTAACATGCTGTTCAAGGAAACTATCCCGACAGCATTCTAAGAACTCTTCCTCCATTCCACCCTTACCGACTTGAGTCTGCCAGTCAATGTGCATGTTGAAGTCCCCCATGATTATTGCCGTTCCGTTTTTACACGCATCCCTTATCTGCTTGTTTATAGCCCTCCCTACCTCAACATTATTATTTGGGGGCCTATATACCACACCTACTAGCGTCTTTCTCCCTCTACTATTCCTCATCTCTACCCATAACGATTCCACGTTTTGTTCCTCAGAGCCTATGTCATCCCTCAGTACTACTCTGATATTATCTCTTATTAATAGCACGACCCCACCACCTTTTCCTTCCTGTCTATTCTTCCTAAACGCCTGATACCCCTGGATATTCATCTCCCAGTCCTGGTCACCTTTCAGCCACGTTTCTGTAATGGCCACTAGATCGTACCCACTTGTGCTGATTTGCACCATCAACTCATTCACCTTGTTCCGAATGCTTCGTGCATTCAGGCAAAGTGTCCTTATTCCAGCTTTTATCTGGACCCGCTTTGATGAGTCGCGAACACCCTCTCCCTCTACTCCCTTATCTAAATTACCGCCTTCATTCACTTGCACCCTCTCCTCTACCATTAATTTTGTAATTCCCCTTACCCCTGCATCCTCCCCCCCATCAATTAGTTCCTTGATCCTAGTCAACTCTTCTAGCTCCCCTCCCCCCAACCTATCTAGTTTAAATTCTCCCCAGTAGCCTTAGCCAACCTACCGGCCAGGATATTGGTCCCCGTGTGATTCAAGTTCCACCCGTTTTTTGTATACAGATCACCCCTGCCCCTAAAGAGGTCCCAATGGTCCAGGAACCTGAATCCCTGCCCCCTGCACCACTCCCTCAGCCACACATTCATCCTCCACCTCACTCCATTCCTGCCCTCACCTTCCCGTGGCACAGGCAGTAATCCTGAGATTACTACCTTTGCTTTCCTCTTTCTCAGCTGTCTCCCTAATTCCCTGTACTCCCTTTTCATGACCCCTTCTCCCTTCCTACCCACATCAGCGGTACCAATATGTACCGCTACCTCAGGCTCCTCTCCCTCCCACCTCAGGATTTCCGGGACGCAACTAGCGACATCCTGGATCCCGGCCCCAGGGAGGCAGACTACCATGCGAGAATCCCGCCTACCTCCGCAGAAACGCCTGTCTGTCCCCTTCACCATCGAGTCCCCGATTAATACCGCCTTCCTCCTCTTTTCCTTAGCCCTCTGAGTTACAGGGCTGGACTCCACTGCGGAGACACGGCCACTGCTGCTTCCCCCAGGCGGGCTGTCCCCCCCAGCAGTACTCAAGCAGGAGTACTTGTTGTGCAGGGGCAAATCCACCGGGGTGCTCTCAACCACCCTAGCCTTACCCTTCCTGGCCGTCACCCACTTGGCCTCCTCCCATGGCCCTGGTGTGACCACCTGATGATAGCTCTTGTCTATCACCTCCTCATTCTCCCTCATCAGCCTAAGATCCTCGAGCTGTAGTTCCAGCTCCCTAACACGGTCCCTCAGGAACCGCAGCTCGACACACCCCTCACAGATGTGGATGTCCGGGAGGCAAGATGCCTCCAGGACCTCCCACATCCTACACTGGGAACAACACACTGGTTTCACACTCATACTGGACACTTTATGTCAAGTAAGACAGTGAAAAGTTAATAAGAGTGTAAGGAAACAAAAACTCACCCCTGCTCGTCCAAGCCCTGTGAGCCAAAGCCCTGACAGCTCACTCAACTTCCCACTCACTCTGCTGCCCGCTACGATGCTGCCCGCTGTATACTTTGGTGCACTTTTAAACCCTCCAAAAACTTCCCCTGGCTTCTCCTGGCCTGACTTCCGGTTTTGAAAAAAACCTCCGATTTTAAACCCAAAATTAACTGAAAAAATAAATAATTAATTACAGTCAGAAAACCCACTCTCTTACCCTCAGCCTGCTCCTGGGAACAATGAAGCTGAACCTCCAAGGTAAGCCCTTTTTAAACCCTCCAAAAACTTCCCCTGGCCACTAAACGACATAGGGTCAGACGATGTGGAGTCTGTGTGGGTAGAGTTGAGGAACCACAAAGGCAAAAAAACCATAATGGGAGTTATGTACAGGCCTCCTGACAGTGGTCAGGACCAGGGGCACAAAATGCACCACGAAATAGAAAGGGCATGTCAGAAAGGCAAGGTCACAGTGATCATGGGGGATTTCAATATGCAGGTGGACTGGGTAAATAATGTTGCCAGTGGACCCAAAGAAAGGGAATTCATTGAATGTTTACAGGATGGCTTTTTGGAACAGCTTGTGATGGAGCCCACGAGGGAACAGGCTATTCTGGACTTAGTGTTATGTAATGAGCCAGACGTGATAAAAGATCTTAAAGTAAGGGAACACTTAGGAAGCAGTGATCATAATATGGTAGAATTCAGTCTGCAATTTGAAAGAAGGAAGGCAGAATCAGATGTGAAGGTTCTACAGTTAAATAAAGGTAATTACAGGCGCATGAGGGAGGAACTGACAAAAATCGACTGGAAGCAGAGCCTAATGGGAAAGACAGTAGAACAGCAATGGCAGGAGTTTCTGGGAGTAATTGAGGACACAGTGCAGAGGTTCATCCCAAACAAAAGAAAGGTTATCAGAGGGGGGATTAGGCAGCCATGGCTGACAAAGGAAGTCAGGGAATGCATCAAGGCAAAAGAGAGAGCCTATAATGTGGCAAAGAGTAGTGGGAAGTCAGAAGATTGGGAAGGCTATAAAAACAAACAGAGGATAACAAAGAGAGAAATAAGGAAGGAGAGGATCAAATATGAAGGTAGGCTAGCCAGTAACATTAGGAATGATAGTAAAAGTTTCTTTAAATACATTAAAAACAAACGGGAGGCAAAAGTAGACATTGGGCCGCTCCAAAATGACGCTGGTAATCTAGTGATGGGAGACAAGGAAATAGCTGAGGAACTTAATAAGTACTTTGCGTCAGTCTTCACAGTAGAAGACATGAGTAATATCCCAACAATTCAGGAAAGTCAGGGGGCAGAGTTGAATATGGTTGCCATCACAAAGGAGAAAGTGCTAGAGAAACTAAAAGGTCTGAAAATTGATAAATCTCCGGGCCCAGATGGGCTACATCCTAGAGTTCTAAAGGAGATAGCTGAAGAAATAGTGGAGGCGTTAGTTATGATCTTTCAAAAGTCACTGGAGTCAGGGAAAGTCCCAGAGGATTGGAAAATCGCTGTTGTAACCCCACTGTTCAAGAAGGGAACAAGAAAAAAGATGGAAAATTATAGGCCAATTAGCCTAACCTCAGTTGTTGGCAAAATTCTAGAATCCATCGTTAAGGATGAGATTTCTAAATTCTTGGAAGTGCAGGGTCGGATTAAGACAAGTCAGCATGGATTTAGTAAGGGGAGGTCGTGCCTGACAAACCTGTTAGAGTTCTTTGAAGAGATAACAAATAGGTTAGACCAAGGAGAGCCAATGGATGTTATCTATCTTGACTTCCAAAAGGCCTTTGACAAGGTGCCTCACGGGAGACTGCTGAGTAAAATAAGGGCCCATGGTATTCGAGGCAAGGTACTAACATGGATTGACGATTGGCTGTCAGACAGAAGGCAGAGAGTTGGGATAAAAGGTTCTTTCTCAGAATGGCAACCGGTGACAAGTGGTGTCCCGCAGGGTTCAGTGTTGGGGCCACAGCTGTTCTCTTTATATATTAACGATCTAGATGACGGGACTGGGAGCATTCTGGCCAAGTTTGCCGATGATACAAAGATAGGTGGAGGGGCAGGTAGTATTGAGGAGGTGGGGAGGCTGCAGAAAGATTTAGACAGTTTAGGAGAGTGGTCCAAGAAGTGGCTGATGAAATTCAACGTGGGCAAGTGCGAGGTCGTACACTTTGGAAAAAAGAATAGAGGCATGGACTATTTTCTAAACGGTGACAAAATTCATAATGCTAAAGTGCAAAGGGACTTGGGAGTCCTAGTCCAGGATTCTCTAAAGGTAAACTTGCAGGTTGAGTCCGTAATTAAGAAAGCAAATGTAATGTTGTCATTTATCTCAAGAGGCTTGGAATACAAAAGCAGGGATGTACTTCTGAGGCTTTATAAAGCACTGGTTAGGCCCCATTTGGAGTACTGTGAGCAATTTTGGGCCCCACACCTCAGGAAGGACATACTGGCACTGGAGCGGGTCCAGCGGAGATTCACACGGATGATCCCAGGAATGGTAGGCCTGACATACGATGAACGTCTGAGGATCGTGGGATTATATTCATTGGAGTTTAGGAGGTTGAGGGGAGATCTGATAGAAACTTACAAGATAATGAACGGCTTAGATAGGATGGACGTAGGGAAGTTGTTTCCATTAACAGGGGAGACTAGGACGCGGGGGCACAGCCTTAGAATAAAAGGGAGTCACTTTAGAACAGAGATGAGGAGAAATTTCTTCAGCCAGAGAGTGGTGGGTCTGTGGAATTCATTGCCACAGAGGGCTGTGGAGGCCGAGACGTTGAGCGTCTTCAAGACAGAAATTGATAAATTCTTGATTTCTCGAGGAATTAAGGGCTATGGGGAGAGAGCGGGTAAATGGAGTTGAAATCAACCATGATTGAATGGTGGAGTGGACTCGATGGGCCGAATGGCCTTACTTCCGCTCCTATGTCTTATGGTCTTATGGCCTCTCCTGGCCTGACTTCCGGTTTTGAAAAAAACCTCCGATTTTAAACCCAAAATTAACTGAAAAAATAAATAATTAATTACAGTCAGAAAACCCACTCTCTTACCCTCAGCCTGCTCCTGGGAACAATGAACATTGGCGCCTGAGACAGATGGATGTCAATAATAGTGCAAAGTGCAGAGAGCAAGTGTTTCCTGTGTTTAATGGAGAATTGTCTTGATCAGTATGTTTCTGGCTCAGTGAGGTAGGAGGCATCGCTTGGATCTATTTCTGGTGAATGAGGTGAATCAAGAAGATTAAATATCAAAAGGGGAACATTTAGAGAACAATGATCATAGTATCATAAGGTTTAGATTAGCTGTGGAGCGAGCAGGAGCAAGGAGCCATTAGGAGTGAAAATACTTAATTGTAGCAGGGCCAGTTTCAGTAAGTTAACACAGATCTGATCGGGGTAAACCGGAATCAAAGTTTGGCAAGCAAAATTCTTAACTTTTTCTTCTGTGGGATGTTTGCATCGCTGGCAAGGCTAACATTTGTTGCCCAACTCCACCTCTTGATAAGGTGTTGCTGAGCTGCCTTCTTGGAAAAGGCCTTTAAAGACAAGATGGTTCCAGTAGAGTTGAAATACATTCCCATGAGGGGCAATGGTAGAGCAGTTAACCCCAGAGATTCCTGGATAATGAAAGGGAGGGGAAGCAGAAAAGGATGCGTGTGATGAATTTCCGAATCATGATACAAGAAAGAGCTACACTAATATAGAAAATTTAGTGAGGATAACTGAATGAAAGAATTATAAGAGGCAAAGAGGGAATGTATGAAGAGACTGGCAGCTAACATCAAAGAGAATTCAAAAGTCTCCCAAAGCCCTATGAATAGTTAAGAAGTGGAATGGGACTGATTAGGGACCAAAATATTGAGCTGTGATGGAGATAGAGGGTTGACTAAGGGACTAAATGAATACTTTGCATCTGTCTTTACCAAGGAAGAAGATGCTGCCAATGTCAGAATAAAAGAGGAAGTATTTGAGATACTGGACAGGCTAAAAATGAGATATGAGAAACACCTCTCGTACTTAAAGTTGATAAGTCACCAGGGCCAAACGCGAGGCATCTAAGGATGCTGCTGGAAGGAAGGATGGGAATTATGAACCGACTGGCCATAATTCTCTTTAGCTACAGGAGTAATAAAGCATTGCAAATGTTATACACTTGTTTAACAGAATAAATTTGGCAACTTGGAGGCCAATCAATTTAATCTTGGTGGTGGGAAAGCTTTTAGAAACATTAATCTGAGACAAAGTTAACAATCACTTGGACTGTTAAAATTAACTTGCTTGAGTTTTTGATGAGGTAACAAAGAAGGGTTGATAATGCAGTTGGTATGTTGAATATAGACTTTTGAAAAGGCATTTGATAAAGCACCACGTAACAAGCTCATCAGCAAAGTTAAAGCCTTTAGAAAAGGGGCAGTGGCATTATGGATACAGAATTGGCTGAATGACAGGAAACTGAGCTGAACAGGTTTATAAGGACTGGAGAAAAATATACAATGACGTTACCCAGGGTAATTACTGGGAGCATTGCTTTCCAGGATATACATATCGACTAATACTTGGATATGGAGGGCACAATTTCAAAATTTGCGGATAACAAAAAACCTGGAAGTATTGGGAGGAGGGTAGTGATAGACTTCAAAAGAAAATAGATATGCAACTGGCTTGGGCGAAAATATGGCAGATGAAGTTTAATACAGAGGCGTGTGAAGTGATATATTCTGGTAGCAGGAGAGACTATCAAACCAATTGGTTTAAATCTGAAGGGTTCTGGAGCAGAGGGACCTGGGAATATATGCACGCAAATCATTGAAGATGGCAAGGCAGGTTGAGAAAGTAATGGAAAAGGCATACAGGAATCCTGGATTTTAGGCATAGGGTACCAAAATGAGTCTTTTTATAAAACACACTGGTTTGGCACAGCCAAAGTGTTGTGTCCAATTTTGGGTATTGCATTTTTGGAAGAGTGCTGAAAGGATTTGCAAGAATGGTTCCAGGCCTGAGGTACTACAATTATTTGATAGATTGGAAATCTGAATTTGTTCTCCCTTGAGAAGAGAAGGTTGAGGGGAAATGGTGGTTGATGGAGGTATACAAAATCATGAGGCATCCATACAGAGTAGATAGAGAGAATTGATTTCCTTTGGCAGAATGCTTGAGAGCCAGAGGATACAGATTTAAGATGATTGGCAAAAGACCCAAAAGCGATGCGAGGAGACTTGTTTTTATGTTAAATTTGGTCCTTGCATCTCTGTCGCAGATGTATTGACAGTTGCCTGATAGGAGAGAACTTGAATACTGATGAAAGGAGAGTAATGTCTCCAAAGCTTTTGGTCTTGCACTTACAGGCCAGATGCAAGAATGGCAAATTTCAAATGACTCACCCAACTGGTTCACAGACTCCATGTTGCAACTGAGGAATGAAGTAGTACACACAATCCCATGTGTTAGTTGCAAACCTGATTATTGAAAGGCAGCTATTATAACAAGGTCTCCACCTTTGCTGATGCACACCTTGGCTACTCCAGGATTAAAACATAATATTTTTAGTATTATTATAGTAGTAGTATTATAAGTGGAATTATAGAAAACTACATTTCCCTGTTCAGTGTTGTCCTGTCAGGAGAGTGACACCAAGGAGCCTTTTGGTATGGTAAGCATTTTTAAGTCTTCTGTTTTCTCCTCATCCTAATGTATGACACTCATTTTAGCATCATAGAATCACTGCAGTGCAGAAGGAGGCCATTCGGCCCATTAAGTCTGCACCAATTCTCTGACAGGATATCTTTCCCAGACCCATCCCCTGCCATATCCCTGTAACCTCACGCATTTACTCCACTAATCCCTCTAACCTACACATCTTTGGACACTAAGAGGCAATTTAGCACACCTAACCTGCACATGTTTGGAATGTGGGAAGAAACCAGAGCACCCAGAGGAAGCCCACGCAGACACACGAGGGACGTGCAAACTGCACACAGTTACCCAAGGCCAGATTTGAACCCGGGTCCCTGGCACTATGAGGCAGCAATGCTAACCACTGTGCTGGCCCCAGTAATGATAAAATATTGAGTAAACACAGTCAATGAAGGGTATAGATAGGGTGAACAGTGTGAAGCTTTTTCCCAGGTCGGAGGTGACGATCACGAGGGGTCACGGGCTCAAGGTGAGAGGGACGAGGTATAACTCGGATATCAGAGGGACGTTTTTTTACACAGAGAGTGGTGGGGGCCTGGAATGCGCTGCCAAATAGGGTGGCGGAGGCAGACTCACTGGCATCGTTTAGCACTTACCTGGATAGTCACATGAGCAGTCTGGGAATGGAGGGATACAAACGAATGGTCGAGTTGGACCAATGAGCGGCACAGGCTTAGAGGGCCGAAGGGCCTGTTTCCTGTGCTGTACTGTTCTTTGTTCTTTGTTCAAGATTCAAATCAAGGACCTATTGGCTGCAAGTGCAGCATTCAAATCACTGAGCTGCTCCAGTTCACCATTGGATGAATTAACAAGACAGGGTGAATGACTGCAATCCTTCAAACCCCATTGCAGCTCTGCAGAATTACTAATTCTTTTCAACCTCGTTGTAAAACCTTTAAACTAGCCATGGCCATATTTAAAGTAACTGAAGCCACTGCACCACAATTCATAGAACATAGAACATTACAGCGCAGTACAGGCCCTTCGGCCCTCGATGTTGCGCCGACCAATGGTACCAATCTAAAGCCCCACTAATCTACACTATTCCAATATCATCCATATGTTTATCCAATAACCACTTGAACGCTCTCAACGTTGACGAGTCAACCACTGCTGCAGGCAGGGCATTCCACGCCCTTACTACTCTCTGAGTAAAGAACCTACCTCTAACATCTGTCCTATGTCTCTCACCCCTCAATTTAAAGCTATGTCCCCTCGTGCTAGCCAACACCATCCGAGGAAAAAGGCTCTCACTATCCACCCTATCTAATCCTCTGATCATCTTGTATGCCTCTATTAAGTCACCTCTTAACCTTCTTCTCTCTAACAAAAACAACCTCAAGCCCCTCAGCCTTTCCTCATACGATTTTCCCACCATACCAGGCAACATCCTGGTAAATCTCCTCTGCACCCTTTCCAACACTTCCACATCTTTCCTATAATACGGCGACCAGAACTGTACGCAATACTCCAAATGCGGCCGCACCAGAGTTTTGTACAGTTGCAGCATGACCTCCTGGCTCCGAAACTCAATTCCTCTACCAATAAAAGCTAACACACCGTACGCCTTCTTAACAACCCTATCAACCTGGGTGCCAACTTTCAGGGATCTATGCACATGGACACCCAGATCCCTCTGTTCATCCACACTACCAAGTATCTTACCATTAGCCCAGTACTCTGTATTCCTGTTACTCCTTCCAAAGTGAATCACCTCACACTTTTCCGCATTAAACTCCATTTGCCACCTCTCAGCCCAGCTCTGCAGCTTATCTATGTCCCTCTGTAACCTGCCACTTCCCTCCGCACTGTCTACAACTCCACCGACTTTAGTGTCATCCGCAAATTTACTAATCCATCCTTCCACACCCTCATCCAGGTTATTAATAAAAATGACAAACAGCAGTGGCTCCAAAACAGATCCTTGCGGTACATCACTCGTAACTGAACTCCAGGATGAATATTTCCCATCAACCACCACCCTTTGTTTTCTTCCAGCTAGCCAATTCCTGATCCAAACCACTAAATCACCCTCAATCCCGTGTGTCCGTATTTTCTGCAAAAGCTTACCATGGGGAACCTTATCAAACGTTTTGCTGAAATCCATATACACCACATCAACCGCTTTACCCTCATCCACCTCTTTGGTCACCTTCTCATATTCAATCAATATTTCAATGTTTTTTTCAAATGGCTTTCCTCCTTGTCAGAAAATATAGACAGTGCCTTATTTTGTATAAATTGAAACTGCTATTGCTTTCATGACAGGGTTTATTTGGAAATTAAAATTTGCAGAAGCCTTTGTGTTACTGGATATTTAGTGTTTCGATTGAAAAGAAGTTGGTATTAAAAAAAAGCACAGTTTAAGCCATTTAGTGTAACGAGAAATCAAATCTTAAGTTAATCATTTTGCACATTACTATGAAATCTAACCAAACCTACCTCATGTACTCACTTAAAAATGTTACAACTAAATTGCTTCGATCTCCTTCATTTGTATCAAATAATTACCCTTGAAAATCTATCCTACATACAAAAATAGTAGCTGATAATGGATTCTGCCTGAATGTAGGCTAAGCAAAATAGTTATTTCAGCATTGGCATCATCCATCAGTTTCAGAAAAAAAGAATTAGTGCATTTTGATGATAAAATGGCTCTAATTTCAAACCTTAACTGAATTTATCCTTTTTTGTACCATGGTACATCTGGATCATACTAATCCATCCATCTGAAAATTACCATGTAAACAAAGTCTTCAACAATTTGTGGGCCAAATTAGACTGATCGTGCAAGTAGGTTTTTGGCATGTTGTCTACCCATATCTGAGAACTTGCCTGGAAAGGTACCATGGTCTCTCCTGCAAAGGATCAATTATACTATATCCTGTCACCACTTGGTTAACTAGCCTTCACTCAGCATGATAAATACTCTCTGGATAACTCAGAAATCTACAATTAAAGGTGAAAAAGCTTTTCATCTGTATATAGGTTGTTGTTTGTTCCTGTGCTGATGGCACATGAAAAACAACAGCAGATCATCATCATTGACTTCCAGTGACCAGTTTAGGCAGGGGCTGCATTTTCCATGTGTGGCGTTCAAATTAATTCCAATTCTGGGGATTCCACCTTCCAACCCCTCACCCAAGGTGTCTCTCTTTTGAAAAGCAATGCTTAATTGTAAATGGCCTAATTGGCCAGGAGGTGTGAACTTGGTGCCCAGTCAGCATCTATCTCTCCTAATTGATGCTGACAGACCTGCTGAGTTTTGCCAGTGTCCCTTTGTTCTTGAAAAGCCTGTTGTGGACTGCTGCTGCCTGACCGAATCAAGCTGGAAGTTCCTCTGAAAACCAGGTCAAATGAGGCAGAAAGCGAGGGCTTGGTAGAAGTTGGCAGAGAGGCTGCAAGGGATCCACTGTGAAGTAGAGATGAGGGTATCAAAGAGGGGTGGGGAGCAAGGCAGTGAGGAGTTGAGAGAGGGGTGGGTTTTGGCCAGGAGCCAGGAAAAGGGTTGGTGAGTGGTCAGAAGTGTAGTAAGTAGGTAACCAGGGTTAGGACGATGGAGGTAGGGGGCAGTGAGAGCCTAGAGGGGATCAATGGATAGGAGGCAGCGAGGGGTCAGGATTTTAAAAATTCACTCGTGGAATGTGGACTTCACTGGCTAGGCCAGCATTTATTGCCCACCCCTAATTAACCTTGAGCAGGTGGTAGTGAGCTGCCTTCTCGAACCATTGCAGTCCATATGATGTAAGTACACCTACTGTGTTGGGGAAGGAGTTCTAGGATTTTGCCCGGCGATGAGGAAGGAACAACAATTTATTTCCAAGTCAGCATGATGCATGGATCCCTTGCAACCCCTCTGGCAACCTCTTCTGAGGTCTCACTTTATGCCTCATTTGACTTCCTGGTTTCCCAAGGGAACTGCTTGCTTGATTTGGCAAGCTAGCAGCAGTCCCCAACATGTTTTTGCCTGTCTTTGCTGCTGGTGCAGAGCAGGCTCCTCAAGGTGCTTAGAGTCTCTAATTGGGCACCGAACAGCTAAAGGCAGTGAATATGACCCAAGGCTGTCGGCCCTGATAACGTCAAGCAGTGCTATTGAAGACTTGTGCTCCAAAACTAACTGTACCAGAAGCCAAGCCATTCCAGTTCAGCCCCAATACTGACATCTACCCAGGAATGTGGAAAATTGCCCAGTATGTCCTGTCCTCAAAAAGCAGGGCAAGGCATTGTCTAATCTGGATAATTACTGTTTCACCAGTACACTTGTGATCATGAGCAAAGTGATGGAAGATTTATTTGACTCCTCTATGAAGTGGCATTTACACTGCTCCTTGATGTTCAGTTTGGGTACAGCGAGGGCCACCCAGCTCCTGATTAAATTACAATCTTGGTCCAAACGTGGACAAAAGAGCTGAACTCATGAGGTGAGGGTGTCTGCCTTTGACTTCAAAGCAGCATTTGACTGAGTTTGGCATCAAAATGAGCCTTTGCAAAACAGAAGTCAATGTGACACTTGCGATCCTAGAATCAGAATTTATGTCACACTATTTGTAACTCCCACAGTTGCGTGGACCTGCAGAGTTTCACCGGCTGTCTTGTCTGGAGACAATACACATCTTTTTAGCCTGTCTTGATGCTCTCCCCACTCCCATTGTTTTGTTTCTTAAAGACTGGATTAGTTGTAAGTATTCGCATTCCAACCATCATTCATGTAAATTGAGTCTGTGTCTTATAAGTTCTATTTGTGAACAGAATTCCCACTCACCTGAAGAAGGGGCTCAGAGCCTCGAAAGCTTGTGTGGCTTTTGCTACCAAATAAACCTGTTGGACTTTAACCTGGTGTTGTTAAACTTCTTACTACACTTGTTGTAGTCATACTTAGCACTAATGTAGCCCATGCCTATGTGCAGCAAGATCTGTACAATGTTCAAGCTTGAGCTGATAATTGGCTTGTAACAATCACATCACACAATTGCCAGGCAATGATCATCGCCAACAAGAGAGAATCAAAGCATCTCTCCATGACATTCAATGGCATTATCATTGCTAAATTCCCACAATTGACATGCTGACAGTTACCATTGACCAGAAACTGAATTGGATCAGCCATGTAAATATTGTGGCTACAGAAGCAGGTCAGAGGCTGGGAATTCTGTACTGCTAACTTACCACCTGTCTCTGCAAAATCTGCCCACCATCTGCAAGGTACAAGTTAGGAATGAAGTGATATACTCTCCACCTGCCAGGATGAGCGTAGCTCCAACAGCAGTCAAGAAGCTCGACCCCTCCACCACTGGTGTACAGTCAGAAATAGGGTTGTGGCTGTGTTTTGGACTCAGGAGAGTCACACATCAAGTTGCCCAAGATTCAGTGCTAGGAGCACTGCTGCTTTTCATACATTTCAATGACTACAAGTTTGTTGATACTGGACTCATTTTTGAAATTTGCAGGTGAAAAGTATAAATGTAGTAGACAGTGAGAAAGATAGTAATAGATTTAAAAAGAACATAGAGAGACGAGTGTAATAGGTCAATGAATTTTAATGTAGTAAAATGTGAGGTGATATATTTTGGTAGGAAGAATGAGGAGAAGCAATGCGAGCTAAATGGTACAAATATAGTTGGGATGCAACAACAGACTTGGAAGGTGACAGGATAGATTAACAATGCAGTCAGTAGAGCAAATGAGCTTCCTGGACCTTATGAATAGATGCAAAGAGTACAAAGGCCAAGAAGTTATGCTGAATGTATACAAAATACTAATCCTGCTTCAGCTGGTGCATCGTGTCAAATTCTGGGCAGCACATTTTAGGAAGGACTTGACAACTTTGGCGAGGATACAGAAAAGCTGTACCAGAAGGGCTTTAAGGTGAGAGTTAAAATTATGTGGGTTGACTGGAGAAGCTGTGGTTGTTCTCCTTAGAGCTGAGAAAGCAAAGATGAAATTTGATGCAGGTGCTTTAAATCATGAGGGGTTTAGTTGGAGTACATAATGAACAATTCTTCTCAGTGGCTGAAGGGTCAGTAACCAGAGTAGACAGACTTCAGGTGATTGGCAAAAGGAGCACAGGCAACATTAGGACAAGTACTTTCTATGCTCTGAATGGTTATGATTTGGAAGTCATGATGTGGAGATGCCGGCTGGGGTAAGCACAGTAAGAAGTCTCACAACACCAGGTTAAAGTCCAACAGGTTTATTTGGTATTTGCTACCAAATAAACCTGTTGGACTTTAACCTGGTGTTGTGAGACTTCTTACTATGATTTGGAATGCAGTCTTGACTGGGTGGGGGACACGGTTTCAATTGTAGCAGTCAAAAGAGAATTAGGTAAATTTGTTAAGCGAGTGAGAGTAACTAGATTGCCCTTCAAAAGAACCAGTGAAGACTTGATGGTCTGAATGGCCTCCTGTGCTGCACTAATTTCTGATCTGCCATTCCTACCTGCTCTCTTACCACCACCACCACCCCCATCCCCTGATTTTTCATTGCATGAATGGGACTGAGTCAGATGAACAATAATTTGCCATAAAATGTTTGCAATTAAGTAGCCTCTGTGAAGCTTCTGTACAGTAATTGGCATTCCTGTAATTGTTTCTAACCACATTAAAGTCTTTTAGAAACTTGGACATTCTCTTTAATCAGCACCCAGAATGCTGAGAGTTGTGTTTCTTGGTTAAATTATTTTGTGACTACTTTCCTGGCTCATTAAAAAAGAAAAAAATGTATTTTTTTAATTTATTGATCCTTTTATATAGTGCTGTAACATCTCAACATTATTATTGTAATCAGAAAATGTACTTAACAAGATTAAACAAGTTTTTTCGAGATACAGGATTTTCCACATGCAACGGATATTGAATTAGGAAACGGGGTAGGCCATTTATCGTCAAACACATTCCTCTATTCAGTTAGTTCATGGCTGATCTGTATCTCGCATCTATTTACCGTTGATTTATATTGTTAAAGAGAATTTTGAACATCAAGTAATTAACAGACAAAAGTATGTCACAAGATTTCATGTTTTTAAACAAAAACAAAATTTATAAAAGAAAACTTTATCTAAAGTTATATCAGAAATTTTTTTATAAAGAAAGCAAGTACTGAAAATGTAACCCTATGACCATAATTTAACATTTGCAAATCAGGACTGCTACTGTCCCTCATACATTTAAAATCCAGCCTGATGACGTTGAGTCACGAACCTGACTCCAATCTGATGTGAAAAAATGGGAAGGAAGGTGGTTACATCCTCTGTGGGGTGCCCTGTATGCATCAGGGGTATCCTTTCTCCAAGATTTTTCCCAGGGTGGAAATGGCTGCTACGAAAGGGGTGTAGGTACAGGGGAAATGTTAGGGGGAAGTTTTTCACACAGAGGGTGGTGGGCGAGTGGATTCGGCTGCCGTCAGTGGTGGTGGAGGCAAACTCAATAGGGTCTTTTAAGAGACTCCTGGATGAGTACATGGGACTTAATAGGATGGAGGGTCATAGGTAGGCCTAAAAGGTAGGGATATGTTCGGCACAACTTGTGGGGCCGAAGGGCCTGTTTTGTGCTGTAGTTTTTCTATGTTTCTTTCTATGATACCCTTTCCCCTTGTGCCTCCTGTCTGGCCTCCAAAACTTGATCCCCCACTCCACCCCCAACCAATTCTCCTCTCCCGTCCAATTCCCCTCTCCACCTCCCCAGTTTCCCTGGTGGTGGGGTGGGTGAGCCATGCAAAATACCAGCCCAGGTAACCCTCTGAGGGATAAATATTGGCCAAGACATGGTGAGAACTCCTCTGCTCTCCTTCAAAAAGTGCCACAGGAAGAGACGTTGGTTTATCTCTTTCAAAAGGTGACACCTTCAACAGTGTAACATTTCTTCAGTGCTGCACTGAATTCTCAGTTGAGTTATGTCCTCAGGTCTCTAGAGTGGGACTTGAACCCACGAGCTTCTGATTCCGAGGGGAGGGGAAAAGTGCTATCCCTGAACTGAGGCTAACACGGTGCGTTGCAAGCCAGCATTCATATTTTTTTTAAAAGGTGGAAGACGCAAGAAAAATCTGGATCCACAACTACATTTTGTATTTTCAGATTAGGTTTGTTTAGAAAACTGCAGATTAATTTGAACAGCTCCACCCTAACAAATTATTTCACTTTTTTCCAATCTGCAGCAACTTTGACAAGCTATTCAGAAAATGTGGAACGTACTAAGTATAGCGGGGAAAGTAGTAAGGAATCATGCTCCAGGACAAACGTTAAGCCATGGCATGCTCAAAAGTCTGCCTTGGATTCCTGCCTGTATCGAGTGGATGAAAATATATCTGGCTCTACGTTCAGCTTGAATAAATTCCCAGAGAGAAACCTGGAGACCGTCTCATCTCAGTCTGTCCACTCCATCCCTCTCTACCTGATGCCTCGACCAAATTCTGTAGCAGGTAAGAATATAGATCTGGTGTTAGTAATAATTCATGCAGAAAATACAAGTCGTGGCTTTTATTCATTTATTGTGACTATATTTGTACTGTGTCTGCTCAATGCTGAAAATCCAGGAATCTAAGTATGATTTTATAAGGTTGTCCTCCTGGCACAGAATCTTTCCTTCCAGAATCTAGGATTAGTATTTAATGGAGGTGACGGGATTCTTGTCCGCCAGCTGGAGAGCCAGAGAAAGCCCTCTTTTAGGTAAGGCATGTCATAATAAGCGCCCTTAACTGGATAATTAGAGGTCAGCAGCTCTATTGAATGACAGTGCCACCAGAAAGGTAGTGGCTTCAGGGATACAACCACTCACGGCCTAGCATTGTCATTGAATTCTCAGGGCACAGGTAGGAAATGGCAGGAGAGCGGTTGGCAGCAAGAGCAGGGGATGGATCTCAGCAAGGACCCCCTGCCTTTGAACGAGGGTAGCCTGCAGGAGTCTGCAAGGAACCCCACATAAGTTCGGTTCCTATGCTCCGAGTATGACAAGCGCCCGCCTACTGCTGGGTTAATTATCAGTGAATTAATGTCCAGATGGCAGCGCTGGTAGGCTGTCGACGGGCCTTCTCGTCACTGATTTAATCGGGATGGAAGCAGGAGTGTGGCAGGACCCACACAACCGCCATCTCCCATGCTTGATTAAATGCCTCCCCATCACCAAACCACCATGGGGGAGGACATCAAATTTCACTCCAGCTGTGTGTAATTCCACTTGTAAAATTGTCCCATGGTCTCGTATTCAAAGTCCACTACATTGGAAAACAGAACACTGAAAGGCATGGATAGAGTGGATGTGGGGATGATGTATCCATTTATAGGAGAGACTAGGACCTGAGGGCATAACCTCAGAGTAAAGGAATGGCTCTTTAGTACTGAAATGAGGAAGAATTTCTTCAGCCAGAGGGTAGTGAATCTATGGAATTCATTGCCACAGAAGGCTGTGGAGGCCAAGTCATTGAGTGTATTTAAGACAGAGACAGATAGATTTTGATTGGTAAAGGGTTCAAGGGTTACGGGGAAAAAGCAGGAGAATGGGGTTGAGAAACCTATCAGCCATGATTGAATGGCTGAGCATACTCGATGGGCTGAATGGCCTAATTTTGCTCCTCTTTTCCCTTTTTCCAAATTTATTATACATTTTCCTTTTTTTTTTAAAAGGCTATTCGGCAATCACCAAACTGTTGGTCTGAAAATGATAGAGCCAGTTGACATAGGTAGAGCTCTGCTTCTAATGGTCTGTATATTGAGTACCAGAAGATGCAAAAGTGTGGCCTGGAGTGATCTACCCTGTATGTAGAGATGTGTCCCTTTTGTGGAGCTCTTTTTAACGTCTGATTGAGATTGAGAGCTGCATGTGTAGCATCATATAATGAGATTCCAGATTCTACTGCAAAGTGCGAGGTTATTCACTTTGGAAGAAATTATAGCAAATTGGATTATTATCTAAATGGAAAGAAATTACAACATGCTGCTGTGCAGAGAAACCTGGGGGTCCTTGTGCATGAGATGCAAAAACCCAGTCTGCAGGTGCAACAAGTGATCAAGAAGGCAAATGGGATGTTGGCCTATATCGCAAGGGGGATAGAATATAAAAGCAGAGATGTCTTGCTGCATCTGTACAGGGCATTGGTGAGGCCACAGCTGGAATACTGTGTGCAGTATTGGTCCCCTTATTTGCGGAAGGATATATTGGCCTTGGAGGGAGTGCAGAGAAGGTTCACCAGGTTGATACCAGAGATGAGGGGTGTTGATTATCAGGAGAGACTGAGCAGATTGGGTTTGTTCTCGTTGGAATTTAGAAGGCTGAGGGGGGGATCTTATAGAGACCTATAAGCTAATGAAGGGGCTGGATAGGGTAGAGGTGGAGAGATTCTTTCCACTTAGAAAGGAAGCTAGAGGGCACAGCCTCAAAATACAGGGGGGTCAGTTTAGGACAGATTTGAGGAGGAACTTCTTCTCTCAGAGGGTGGTGAATCTCTGGAATTCTCTGCCCACTGAAGTGGTGGAGGCTACCTCGTTGAATATGTTTAAATCACGGATAGCTGGATTCCTGATCGGTAAGGGATTTAGGGGTTATAGGGATCAGGCGGGCAAGTGGAACTGACCCACTTAAGATCAGCCATGATCTTATTGAATGGTGGGGCAGGCTCGAGGGGCTAGATGGCCTACTCCTGCTCCTAGTTCTTATCTTATGTACTATACCATCATTTTGTTTTATCACATTCCAGTTTTTTATTCATTCATCAGATGTAGACATCGCTGGCTGGGCCAGCATTTATTGCCCAGTGCTAATTACCCTTGAAAAGGTGAGAGTGAGTTGCCACCTTAAACTGCTGCAGTCTATTTAGTGTAGGTTAGGAAGCTATTAGGGAAGGAGTTCCAGGATTTTGACGCAGCCATACTCAAAGAACAGAGATATATTTCTAAATCAAGATGATGAGTGACTTGGAGGGCAATTTCCAGGTGGTGGTGTTCCCACAAGTCTCTTGCCTTGCCCTTCTAGATGGTAGAGGTCACGGGTTTGGAATGTGCTAAGGAGCCTTGGTAAGTTCCTGCAGTGCACCTTGTAGATGGTACACATTGCTGCCACTGTGCATCTGTGGTGGAGAGATTGATTGTTTGTGGAAGGCATGCTAATCAAGTGGGCTGCTTTGTCCTGGTTGGCGTTGAGCTTCTTTGAATGTTGTTGGAGCTGCACTCATCCAGGCAAGGGGAGAGTATTCCATCCGATTCCTGACTTGTATCTTGTAGCTAGTGGACAGACTGTGGAATAGGGAGATGAGTACTCATCGAAGGATTCCTCGCTTCTGACCTAGTTACTGACCTTTGGTGTATTATATATAAATAAAATGGTGCCAATTCCACACTCCAACCTCATCATCCAATTTAAAAAATATATGTATTTTGTGAATATGCTTACAATAACAGCTAGCAATTTAACACTTTAAATCAGTAGATTTCTGATGTCTTGAAAACTGAGCTGAGTTAGGACTTAGCAGCTTTGACAGCTGCCTGTTACCTTATTTTGCTGTATGCAGTGAATGATTATTTCAATGTCAAAAGCATAAAACTTTCATACATATGATCAAAGATGAATATGTGTTGACTGGATGATGACGTACTTTAAGATTTGTCTATTTAAAGAGTGTTGTAAAACAAATTATTGATTGGAATGTAATTTTAGAACTATGTGGTTTGTGGGTATAAAATGTTGCCTTTTGCAGTTACTTGAGATGCTAAATAAGTTACAGTAAAACTATTGGATAGGTATTCATTATGAATGCTTAATGTAATTTTCTATGTATTTATAATAGGAACTCAATTCCCACACCATTGATTAGGTTCCATTGTTTCATATTCATGTATAATTTGGATTTTACTGGAACCCTGTCATTTTAGGTACAGTGTTGCGCTTTACGACGTGGTGCCTGACAACACAGTTGCAGACCTTTCAAATATACCTCTTTGAACATTGAAGTTAGTTAGACATTAATAGAAATAACAAACTTTGATTAATACATAATATCTAAAAAGCTTATGATATATATGCAAAATATAATAACTTTCGTCAGCATTTGAG
Organism: Mustelus asterias; assembly: GCF_964213995.1. Taxonomy (NCBI): domain Eukaryota; kingdom Metazoa; phylum Chordata; class Chondrichthyes; order Carcharhiniformes; family Triakidae; genus Mustelus; species Mustelus asterias. Next base: position 66,902,157 of record NC_135811.1, on the reverse strand, counting down.
TTATAAATTCTTTTTGCTAACCTCAGTAATTGCTTGCTCCAAATGACCGATATTATTAGTTGACACACCATCAAAATTACAAAAACAAAACTTCAACTTTCAGCTATTTCGTTTATTTTTAATTAAAAAATCAATTGTTTCTCCTAAAATTACAGATTTTTTCCCCTCCTTTCTAGTCTCCAAACTTGCTTACCATTTTCTTTCCGAAGTGGTTAATGTTGAAGAGGAAACTTTTTTTCTCCTTAATTGCTGGTGCTTGCGTTCCAGTTGAAAGATATTAATCAAAGTACTAGAATGCCAAATATTGCTCTTTGAATAAAACAATCCACCAGCTAGATTGGCTTTAGAATGTCACCTGAAACCTTCTCGAGGTTACACAGCAAAAACGGCCTGAAAGTAAAGTTTACTTTGAGTAGTCTGTTAGAAAACGTATAGTAAGAAGTTTAACAATACCAGGTTAAAGTCCAACAGGTTTATTTGGTAGCAAAAGCCACAAATTGTGGCTTTTGCTACCAAATAAACCTGTTGGACTTTAACCTGGTGTTGTTAAACTTCTTACTGTGTTTACCCCAGTCCAACGCCGGCATCTCCATATCAGAAAAAGTATATACAGATTGTAAACCTTCAAGCAATGGGAGATTTTCCAAAAATAGGTCATTCCCACTGTCTTAATATGCAAAAACTCATGCAACAAAGCTTAATTTTTGACATTTCGAACAGTAGCAATGTATATTTTTGAGATTGAAATTGAGTATATGGAGTTAATGGACTGTGGGGTCAGTCTGCCCACAGCACATTGAAGAGAGGGAAGGAAATGAGGTGTTCAGCTAATCTTTAAAACAGAATTTGTGCAGAGCACCACTGGTCTCAGAACATTTGTTGGAAAACTGTAGTTGGAAGCATATGAGTGAAGTATAACTTTGTTTTGGGTGTAGCTAGCCTTACCATTAAGTCTAGATATAATTGTTTTCAGATGAGGGCTGTATCGAAAATCCTTTTGAAACCTTATAGATGCAAGAATTGAATATTTTCTTTGTAACATTACTCCCCAAGTTTCTATAATTTATAGAATAGATGTGTTTGCATTCCACCATAATGAACAAAGATGTTAAAAATATGTGGAAAAAGTTAGATTAAGTTGTATATAAAGTAATGAGTTGCCAAAACACTGGAAATTCGTGGATATGAGAAGAAAAAAAATATTTTGTGCAAGACAACCTGGCATGCAACTTGAATATTTGCAAATATATATACTCTCCAAATTTTTCTTGACAAGAATATAAACAATTGTACACTAAGTCTGTGCAGGCACGCTAACTCTTAGCATGCCATTGGATCAATGTGTTGCATCATAAGTTGAGTATGGCTTTCCAATCATGATTTTCCAGGTTGCATGTTCCTTATCTTATTCAAAGCAACATAAAATAAGCAAATATTTCCTCCACAAGGAGGGATGATTGGAGGATGATTTAAACAAGATATTCTGATGGACTTGTTTGTAGTTGAGCGGTAACTGAACTCGAGGAAAGGAAAGCTTGTATCAATTTTTTGTGGTTAGGTATATATGGCACAAGAAAACCCATGAAGATAAATTATATTTATGTTTTAATGCTGTATTTTCAATTCATTTTTTTGAACGGAGGTTAAGTACTTGAGGCTCTGAAATGCAACATAGCACCTTTAATTTTTGAGCAAGTGGAAAAGATTAGACCTTAATGGAAAATGGATTACAATTTTGCCGACATAGGTGCCAAATTACAGAAAAGTCTTGTCAAAGTACTTTCAAACTTGGTTTATTCTTCAAGCTCAATTGTAAATTGGTTTTGTCTTCTGCTGATTGAATGCCTAGGACATGTGGTCTGATGAGGGTCAGCAGTTTTTTTTTCTAATTTTTAAGTATTTTGACCATGAATTAATTATAGGTTACCTAATACAATATAAAAATGTTCTTAAAAATTGTTCTCCTATATTTTGGTCATCAAAGTCACAATTGCAAGGAGGTGCATAACAACAACAGGAGAATGAGATTACCTCAGATATTGCCCCAGTCAGCCTGGGATCTGCTCATTCCAGCTGAGATGATAGACACTGCAACTTGCAGTCTTAATTCTGTTGTTCTCATGATGCCACATATTGAACCTTGATCATGCTGTTCTTTGCAAGAAATTGTATCTCACAACAAGTACTCTACTAAAATATATACAAATATTAATTCCTCAAAGCTGTTTAGATATCACTAGTGTTTTGCAGTTTACTATTTCCTGAAGAGATTAAAGCCCTGTAGTTTGTCATACGTCTGGACCACACAGCAACTGTTGCTGAAATATTTTCCTATGCTTCCACCAATATTGAATTCAGCCAATGGTATAAAGGAAGCTACTAGCATTTACTGTTAATATGGTGACATTGGCAAAAAAATGAGTTTAATGCGAGTAAATAAATGTCAGACAACACATTTTAGTTAAAACAAAAAGACTTGGGAAAAATCTGGGTTTTGTGGAACAGCAGTGTGATTTGGGACTTCAATCCGCATTTAAAAGCAACATTTCAAATGGATAAGATGATGAAAAAAATGGATTATTGGGCTTTATGGCAAGGGGTATAGAAAATAAAGCCAGGATGGAATGGTGAATTTATATAAAAGTTTAGTCGAATTACAATTGGAGTGCAGTTTTAGGCTCACTACATGTCGGAAGAATGTTGAGACAAAATGTACAGTGTATAAGCAAATACAAAGGGCAATTTGAAACATTAGGGCTGTATTTATTAAAATAGAGGAGATTAAGGCATTTTAAATTATATAGAGATGGAAAAAGGGTTGATGAGTCTAGAGCAAAAAAATATAGTTATAAATCAAATGTAAGAGATTTTAAACAAAGGGCATGTTTGTTTTAAGGGACTGAAATGCATTCCTGGGATTGGAGGGACCAAGTCAATATTTAGAAATGTTATCAAATGGTTCTGAGAGGAATTGAGGGATTTGAAAACATGGCAGGTATATAGGATTAGGTGTAGGTCAGAGGGTCAACGTAACCACAGATTGGTTAGGCTAAACTTCCTGTATCTGTATTTAATTGTTATATAATCCTGTTGGCATCATTGTACAATGACCACTTGCTATAACATTTACTGGCAATTTTTAATTGACTGTAAAACAACTATGATTGGGCAATTAGAGTCACAGAGGTTAACAGCATAGAAACAGGCCTTTCGGCCCAACTTGTCCATGCTACCCTTTTTTTTAAACCCCTAAGCTAATCCCAATTGCCCGCATTTGACCCATATCCCTCTATACCCACCTTACCCATGTAACTGTCTCAATGCTTTTTAAAAGACAATATTGTACCCATTTCTACTATTACCTCTGGCAGCTTGTTCCAGATTCTCACCACCCTCTGTGTAATAAAATTGCCCCTCTGGACACTTTTGTATTTCTCCCCTCTCATCTTAAACCTATGCCCTCTAGTTTTAGACTCCCCTACCTTTGGGAAAAGATATTGACTATCTAGCTGATCTGTGCCACTCATTATTTTATAGACCTCTATAAGATCACCCCTCAGCCTCCTACGCTCCAGAGGAAAAACGTCCCGGTCAATCCAGCCTCTCCTTATAACTCAAATCATCAAGTCCCGGTAGCATCCTAGTAAATCTTTTCTGCGCTCTTTCTAGTTTAATAATATCCTTTCTATAATAGGGTGATCAGAACTGTACCCAGTATTCCAAGTGTGACCTTATCAATGTCTTGTACAACTTCAACAAGACATCCTAACTCCTGTATTCAATGTTCTGACCAATGAAACCAAGAATGCTGAATGCCTTCTTCACCATTCTGTCCACCTGTGACTCCACTTTCAAGGAGCCATGAACATGTACCCCTAGATCTCTTTGTTCTGTAACTCTCCCCAGTGCCCTACCATTAACTGAGTAAGTCCTGCCCTGGTTCAATCTACCAAAATGCATCACCTCGCATTTATCTAAATTAAACTCCACCTGCCATTCGTCAGCCCACTGGCCCAATTGATCAAGATCCCTTTGCAATCGGAGATAACTTTCTTCACTGTCCACTATGCCACCAATCTTGGTGTCATCTGAAAACTTACTAACCATGCCTCCTATATTCTCATCCAAATCATTAATATAAATAACAAATAACAGATAATTGACAAATAATTGTGATGCTACTTAACTATTGTTCTTCCCACTTATGCTAGCAATTTTAGATTTTGGTTTCACAAGATGTAGTCCTGTTGTTGTACCGCTATTTTTCTTGGTTTACGTTTAATCTGACCGCTAGCTAATGCATTACAATTAGCTGTTTTGTGAATGACGGTTAAATTTCTTTCAGAGGAACAGGCAGATTTGTTGTTCAAATAAGATAGGATCTTCTAGTTCACGTGGATGCATGTTGAAAGCACCATAGAAGAGCAAATTCATTCCTTTGTAATCTGTAATTCACATGGTATGTTCCATGCAATATTTTCTGGAACATCAGAAATAGCGCTCAACCTGGGCTTTTGAAGTGATAGTTATCTAATTGTGTGCTCACATGGCCTCGTGAATGAGCAGGGCTCCAATAGTTCATGATCTTACCTTGACCCTAAAGTTACAGATTTAAAGGGGGTGAAATTGGGTTTAGAAGGGTGCCCTCCTTAGCATTCCAAAATGGCATCCACAGCATGGGGATATAGTTCCAAGTGAGAATGATGTGTGGCTTGGAGTGGATCTTGCAGTGGTGTTCTTATGTGTCTACTATCTTTTGTCATTTTGGGTGGCAGTGGTCACTGGCTTGAAAGATGCTGTTGAAGGAACCTTGCTGAATTGAATCATACAATCCTGTGCAGAAGGAGGCCATTTGGCCCATCGAGTCTGCACCGACCGCAATCCCACCCAGGCCCTATCCCTGTAACCCTATGTATTTACCCTAGCTAGTCCCCCTGACACTAATGGGCAATTTAGCATGGCCAATCCATCTAACCTGCACATTTCTGGACTGTGGGAGGAATCCGGAGCACCCAGAGGAAACCCACGCTGACACGGGGAGAACGTGCAGACTGCGCACAGAGAGTGACCCAAGCGAACCCAGGTCCCTGGCGCTGTGAGGCAGCAGTGCTAACTACTGTGCCACCCCTAATTGCTGTAATGCATCTTCTGTATGGTGTACACTGCTGCCAATGTGTATCAGTGGTAGAGGAAATGAATATTTAAAGTGATGGATAAGTAGCTAATCAAACAGACTGCTTTGTCATAAATGGTGTTGAGTTTCTTAGGTATTGTTGAAGCTACTCTCAGCTTTTCAGTATTGTACTTATCGTCAATCGTTTTATCCCTCTGGTGGCCATGGCTCTTCCCATAATGGCAAGGACCATCTCCTCCATTGGCTTTGACGTGCCGGTGTACCTCACTGCTTCTGTCCAGTTTCTGCTGCATCTTCTGTTGTGTCAGTGAGTATTGTGTAGTCTTTTTGGATGGTTGAATAGCTGTGGAGTAATAGGAGTGAGGCTTATAACAATGCTAAATGTGTAAATGTGAAGGGAAGTACATGAATATTAGATATGCGTTCTAATTAATAGAGACTGGTAAGTGATGAGGCTATGGTGAATTGAGCCCTGGCTGAGACCTGTGGTGGAGTTGGAAGAAACTGGCATTTGAAGATTCATTCATTGACCTTGCCAACTCGTGAGGTCATTAAACAACTTGTGGCACTGAATCCAATTCCTTGGGGTTAAACGGCTGGCATTGACCTCTGTGAGTATATATTACTATTGCTTGCTCATCGGATGTCTGGAGGGCATCCTGTCCTCTTGCAGATACAGGACATTTCTCTGCTTTTCCACCCCTCCACCAAAACCTCCAGTGCAGCAGCGGAAAACCTTGGTACCCTCTCTCCCATGGCCAGCCATCGTTATTTTTGCACAGCTCTATTCCAGTAATCTCACAGCCTACAGCAGCCACAGTGCACCTTCCCTTTAAGTGGTGCTAGGAAGTCATGAAATTAGGCTCCCTGCTGATAGATGCAGCCACTGAACAGCAAGCACAGTTAGTACTAACTGCATGCAGAAATCAATATAATGAAGAGGCAACACAAAGATCAGTGTGTTAACATTATTATACTGATGTCCATTTTTAGGGATTCCTTACATGTGCCTCAACAATTTTTTTAAAGTTGGATATGAAAAGCTATATTAACACGACTACTTCAAGACTCTGAAACAGCCAAGTATCGGCAACATGCTTGACATGTTTAACACTTTACAAACTGTTCAACTTAATAAATGTTTTATTGTTTTGGCATATTTATATATTTCCCATACTATTTCCTATAAAACTACTTCAGGAAATAAAACAGCAGATCCCAGAGGTTGTATGACAGCTTTTAATTTATATAGCAAAGGAAAAACCTGACAGTTTACAATGTTGCAATGATTTTGCTCAGAGGGCCAGTTAACTCGGTTGATTGGATGGATAGCATGTGGATTAGGTTAGTGTCAACAGCACAGTGTTCAATATCTGTAGTGGCTGAGGTAGACTCTTGGTGTGCCTCCTTGCCTTACGCATAGTAATAGAAAATCATACCATTGGTTCAGGACCAAAGACCTTCCAATGGTCAAAGAATTCGAAGAAGAAGAATTTTGCTTGTGATGTACAGTAATGTCTTCATTGGGTTTAATGCTCTTGTCAATACTGGTCTCACTACCAGGGCCACTATTCATAACTCAATAAGTGAAATTCCATTTTTTTTTAAAGCTGAGACTCTGGTGCCATTCCTCTGGCTGATTGTATTGATTGGCAGAGTGAGCTCACGGGACTGTATGGTCTACTCCTGCTCCTATTTCTAATGTCTGTTTTTCCAATGGAAGTTCAAACCAGTGCCCTTGGGCCATAATTTACCTCTGTTCAGGCTCCAAGCTGTAAAAGGTTCATTTCAGATCACTTTCTAATGCCAAGGTTCGACTTGATTTGTATCAGTTGTTTATATCTGGATTATCCCACTCGCCCACTTTAACAGTGAAGCAGTAGTAAATGGGAAACAGCTGTTGTCTGATGAATTGCATTCCTGCTGTACAAGTCTGTGTAGTCATCCGCCACAGTCCTTTTCTGAGTTTTTTTCACTCTGTTGCGGGGAAGGGGAGGGAAATTATCTGTGTTCATCTCTTGGTTTAATACATGTTAAGTGATACATTCTTTGTCTATAATTGTGTTGCAGTTTTTGTTTTAGATTTGTCTTCCTGCTTGGACCATCCAATTCTATTATTTTCCTCTTCAAGGCAGTTGCCTACATTATGAAGTTGTAAGTTAGTGCTGTTACGTTTGACTCATTGCCAATTTGTTCCGTCTTCTGTTCAACGTAAGGATAACAATTATAGAAAAGGATTGGTGAAACAATAATGATTTCTTTGTTTGAAGATAAGACTATATGCAGATAGATTTACTAGGAGGCTAAGTATAGTGCACCTGATCTCTACCCTGTTGTTTGCTGACTGCCTACAAGTCATGGGGTTAGTATATCTTATCTTGTCGAGGTATGTAATGCTTGACAGTAATTTAAGATACACTCCTTAAAGGTGCATGCGCACCATATCACAACAACCCTTTTTTTCCTAATTAAATGTTTACTCTTAAAGAATCAAGCTATTTACATGACAGCAGAACAAAATAGCATTGTGTCTGAATATACTTTAACACAAATTCGTCCCCGAAGCATATCAATGGTTTGCTTACCCAACCAGACCTAGTTATGTTGATCTTTGCTGGAGGCCATTGTACATTTTCAGAATTCTAGTTGATGGTGCTATGTTTGTATTGCATCTTAGATAGGATTATTCAATGTTTTTAGTTGTGGCACTGTTCTGATTTGGAATCTGTTTCATCTCACTGTCATGCCATTTGATTGTACTTGATATGATCTTGATTCTGGGATCTTCTGAGGATTTCTGCTGGATTCCATGTGCCATCAGTTGGGTGTTGTGCTCGAGCTTTTTGTCCAATGATCAAGTTGGGTAGTTAGTTACCTTCATGCCAGTCATGGGTGTCTTTCATCTTCCCTTTTTTTTTCAAGTAGTACATCACATGTCAGTATAAACGAGTGATGACTGCAGAGGTTTGTCTGCACTTGTCTGCCAAATAGCAATTCTGCATTGTTCCACAGTGTGATGAAGTGTGCGTGTTCAGAATTGTGCTGCTGCAGGTTGATGATCTGCATTGCAAAGTCAGATGATCTTCTCCCAGTATAAGTACAGGGTTTCCGATGCTGCTCTTTATATGGACCTTGTCATTGTCTTGATGTTGCCATGCTATTAAGACCTGCGAGCACTGGACCCCTCGTGGCCACAACATAAAATATCTGGGGTGACCAGGGTGAATATTTGTAGCAAAACTCTGGTGTAATAGAACCCAGGGATGGAATCTTTTAAGTAATTGTATGCAGTGAGTTTGGCAAATGTGGTCAAATTACCGCTTGCTGATTCCATATATTTCAGTGTGCAAAGTTGAACAATGTTTTCAGCTGCACTGGTATCCAGTTTTGAATTTGGGTTATGCTGACCCTGCAGCTATGGACATATAATCTGGATGGTGGTAGCGGCTTCTGTTGTAACCACTGTAAGCACTATTTGATGTTCACTGTGCTGAATGTCTGCTCACTTTGTATGTCAATATTCTGTTATCCACATCGTCTGACCGTATAGCTTGGCGGGACATTCTGTGGCTCTTTCCATTGTTTGGTTCGTGCTGTTGGTTGTTGAAAATACTGTAGCCTCTGTGTATGGTTTCTCATGAGGTTGAACCACTTGTTTTGACCTTGTATTCTGCATTGTTTTTGCCAGTGTCCTCTGGGTGCTGCATGCATTGTATACAGCGTTGAAAGCTGGGCAATTGCGAAGCTTGTCTGCGTGGGCTTTGTGCCAAAGGTGAACAAATTCTGCTTTGTATTAGTGCTTCCATGTTGTAATCTTTGGGTTGGTGCAAGAGGTCTTTTTGGCATACTTCCATTGGTGTAGATACTATTACAAACTTGATTCTTCTGTCAGCCAGCTCTGCTGCTGTGAAGTCATAATCATGCCCCTTGTCTTATTGACTTACGAATTGGTCAATGGTCTCTTCAGTTGTCATCCAAAAGGCATGAATTCCAGATGGTGTATTCTGAAGTTGAACTCCACTCACAATAGATCTTTGAGTGTTGACCATATTTTGTTTGGATTTTTAAGATGGTTGTCTGACAGATCTGATGTGTTCAGTCTGTGAAGGTCTTCAGTGCCAATAGCAATTTTAATTTTAATGTCTTGTTTGTCTGGTTTGGAAAAATTGAGGTTCAGATACCACAGCTTGACATCAGCCATGATCTTATTGAATGGCGGAGCAAGTTCGAGGGGCCAGATGGCCTACTTCTAACTCCTGCTACTAGTTCTTATGTTCTTATGTCAGAACAAAGCAAATTCAGATAGGAGATTCCTTACTCTGCAGTTGAATGTTGAAAATTTTGTGGTCATCTTTTAACTTTTTGCCTGGTTTTTGATGCTGTTTTGAGCCTTTGATAGCTGTGCACATTTCAGATCTCGAGGTCTTTAACTCAGAGATGCACATGACCTTTAAAGGCCACTCCCTTAGCTGGTCATAGGTTATAGCTTGACTGCAATAGTAGTGCTGTTGAGCTTCTGATTTCTTTTTCTGCTTTTAGCTCTAAGCAGTGCCAACTAAGCAGTGAGCAAGGAATCTCCTATCTGAATTTGCTTTGTTCTGACATAAGAACATAAGAACTAGTAGCAGGAGTTAGAAGTAGGCCATCTGGCCCCTCGAGCCTGCTCCGCCATTCAATAAGATCATGGCTGATGTCAAGCTGTGGTATCTGAACCTCAATTTTTCCAAACCAGACAAACAAGACATTAAAATTAAAATTGCTATTGGCACTGAAGACCTCCACAGACTGAACACATCAGATCTGTCAGACAACCATCTTAAAAATCCAACCCAAAGATTACAACATGGAAGAACCTCCAACTAGGTTGGACATTGGCTGCAGGACTGCCTCAGTGAAAGAAAATGGTGAAAAAAGACTTTTTACAGTCGTCTTTTAGCTGTTAGGAACTCGAACTGGATAGATTATTCTTGATGTGGAGATGCCGGCGTTGGACTGGGGTAAACACAGTAAGAAGTTTAACAACACCAGGTTAAAGTCCAACAGGTTTATTTGGTAGCAAAAGCCACACAAGCTTTCGGAGCTGCAAGCCCCTTCTTCAGGTGAGTGGGAATTCTGTTCACAAACAGAGCATATAAAGACACAAACTCAATTTACATGAATAATGGTTGGAATGCGAATACTTACAACTAATCAAGTCTTTAAGAAACAAAACAACATGAGTGGAGAGAGCATCAAGACAGGCTAAAAAGATGTGTATTGTCTCCAGACAAGACAGCCAGTGAAACTCTGGGGGGGTTACAAATAGTGGGACATGAACCCAATATCCCGGTTGAGGCCGTCCTCGTGTGTGCGGAACTTGGCTATCAGTTTCTGCTCAGCGACTCTGCGCCGTCGTGTGTCGCGAAGGCCGCCTTGGAGAACGCTTAGCCGAATATCAGAGGCCGAATGCCCATGACCGCTGAAGTGCTCCCCAACAGGAAGAGAACAGTCTCGCCAGGCAAGTTCTCTTTTTAGCCTGCCTTGATGCTCTCTCCACTCATGTTGTTTTGTTTCTTAAAGACTTGATTAGTTGTAAGTATTCGCATTCCAACCATTATTCATGTAAATTGAGTTTGTGTCTTTATATGCTCTGTTTGTGAACAGAATTCCCACTCACCTGAAGAAGGGGCTTGCAGCTCTGAAAGCTTGTGTGGCTTTTGCTACCAAATAAACCTGTTGGACTTTAACCTGGTGTTGTTAAACTTCTTACTAGATTATTCTTCCCAGACCAGCTGCAGTATTGTTTCAGCAGTAATGAATTCTCCTGTCTGTGGAGTTCTACTTCAAGTGAGACAACCTATAGTTCTGTTTTTTAATTTATTTCCAAGCTTAAGCTTTGCAGAATTCAGGCTTTCACTAATTAAGGTCTCCCAGGTTTGAACAACTTACCAGGATCTAATATCTGCTGCCTAGAGTGAGGTGTGACCCCAGATCAAAGGTATGGTATGTGTAGAATCTCTACAAAGTTGCAGAATCCTTGCAAAACGTAAGGTTTTCACACTAGCTCTTTCCATCCACTGTGTGTGGAGGATTCAGACTTGTATATTTTGCAGTCAAATCTTCCAAAACTGTGATCCACTGCTGGCACCATGTTACGTTCTTCTGTTCAATGTAAGCTTATCAATCATACACAGAGAATAGTGAAATAACAATCTTTATTTGAAGATGAGCCTTTATGCAGATAGATTTGTTCTGAGGCTAGGTATTGCACACCTCATCTCTGCCCTGCTGCTTGACGACTGCCTACAAGTTATGGATTAATGCATTACATCCTGTTGCAGTTTGATTGATTGAAGGTAGTTTAAGATATACAACAAATGGTGTATCATGTCATATTACAACAGGATTCATCAGCTTTAGGCCTTTCCATGCTATATATTATTCGCCATCCAAAATCCTTTTTACCCACTCTAATCTGGAGTCACCTGCATATTTTTCTCAATGATTTATGTATGCCCTAGATAAAATGGACAAAATTGGGGATACTGAGGGGGGAGTTCACCGGCTGTTCACGCCGGTGGGTTTCCCTAGTCCTGTTGGCAGCACACCCTCTCCCATTGACAGCAACAGGACCAGAGGATTTTACCCCTCGTGAACAGCGCACCACCTCCCATCATCGTAAAATACGCAATTAGATGCCGGCAAATTTCCCCCACTGTGTTTGAATTGATATATGTGAAATTATATTGAGTTCCTTTATAGACTTGGACATTTTTAAATTATACAGTAAGAGTGGTACTGTTCAGACATTCTATTTGCACTTTGGGAAGCATGAAACTTGTTTGTGTTTAACTTTGACAGCCTGACATGGAAGTAATTGAGATCAGCTTGCAATGCTGCTGAATCTCTCTCAAACATTTCTGTAGTTTTGTAGGCAAAACTAAGTATATATACAGTACCTGAAATGTCATTTGGGGAAGTCTTGGACTGTTTCTGCATTACTCTTGTGGGATGTTGCAGCCAACCTCCCAATCGTTTGAGGAAGGGTAATGCAGGTGGAATTGTAACCAGAGCTGGCACAGGATGTCTGGCAACTAATTGGGTGCATCAGGAAACATAGGGAATGTAAGAAGGTGAAACTACCATGAAAGATGATCTCTTAAATTTCGGTACCTAGATGAAAGGACAAGAATGATAAGAAACCACTCAGGTGGAAAAGATTGAAGGAGATAGTGAGCTATCTCAAAGTGGTGATTAGGAAACACCACTGTCACTTTTAAAAGCCTGAACATTGAAAGAGGAAGAGAAAACTTGAGGAATTCCATGATCTCCATTGTTTTGAGTTACCCAATTGGAAGAGTTTAGAGTAAGAAACATTTTGATCTCGGGTGGGGGCAGCTGTTGAAGAGCTGCATTTGTGTGTCAGCCTTCCATCTTGTAAGATGATGGTTTATGTGTAACTCTGTGTTGCACATTGCCTCCTTTGGCTCAGGAGCCCTAATCTTGCTGCAGCAAAAGACAGTGGGCTGGGAAAGTGCACAATTTGTTATTTGCATTTCTGCTTGCCCTTTCCAATTCCCTTCAAAACACTCAGCCTCCAGAGATCATGACCACCGTGAATGTGGCTGAGCCAGCACACATGTCATTGGCTTATCAATGAGTGTATACTGATGGAATTAGCACAGTCCAGAATCTTTAAGTTTGTGACCTTGTCCTGCCAAGAGATGCCAACTATATCTTTGAGACAACAACGTTGGAAACTGTTCAGCCTTTTCTCCTGTCTGGTATGTATTGTGGAGATCTGTCCACTACTGAGGGTACCGGCCTGGTAGGCTCACAGTTTGGCGTAGGCTTTAGTATATTGTAATTGAGCACTGAAGAGACCTATCCAACTCTCCTTCTCCTCATCAATGTCCAGTGAAATATGTTGGAAAATGAAAAACATATTGGATGAGGACAGTTTATATAGAAGCTCCAGCACAGAAACAAATTATTTTGTTGAATTGGTTTATGCCACTGTTTATATTCATGTGAGTGTGATCTATGGTGTTACACTCACCTCTCAGTCAGAAGGTTTGAGCTCAAATCCCACTCCAAGACATGAGCTCAAAGCTTTAGGCTAATACTATGGGATAGTGCTGAGGGAGTGCTGCACCAATAGAAGGTGCTATTGTCTGGATGAGCTGTTAAACCGAGGCCCTGTCTGCCCCTTCATGTGGATGTAAAAGATGCCATGGTACCATTTTAAAGAAGACTGGGTGTATTTTTCCTGGTGTCCTTACCGATATTTATCCCTGAGTCAACTTCATGAAAACAGATTACCTTGTCATCATTACATTGCTATTTATGGGAGATTGCTGTGTGCGTTAGCTTCCCAGTTTCCTTTGTGATACCTATGACCACACTTTAAAAGTATGTCATTGGATGTCAAGTGTTTGGGATATCTGGTGGTTGTGAAAGGTGCTATATCATAGAAATCATAGAAAGATTTCTATGATAAATAAATACAATTTCTATGATATATAAATACAAGATTTTCTCTTCTTCCCATGAGCCTGCTCCCACTGTAAATATCTCTTTGCATGTTAATCCTATATCCCTAACCTTCCTGTTCACTCGTGTATCTATCAAGCCTCTCCTTAAATGCATCAGTTACCTTTTTCAGTCACTCCTTGTGGTAGTGAGTTTCATATTCTCTCCACACTGTCCAAAGACCTTAAAGAGCAATTCACCTTCTCATTTGCCTCCACTTTCCTTACTCTTTCCACATGTACATTTTAAATATTTGTAAAAGCTGTCATAGGTTGTGCTTCCATCATTCTGTGTTTAAAAAGAAATTCTCGAATCAGTTCCTTTTGTCCTTTTGGTTACTAATTCACGAACTAGTTTTTCCTAACTTAGCAAAAACCCTCATACTTTTTAACACTTTTCTTAAAATTGTTCAACAATATTCTAAGCATATATGGTTAGCATTATTTCAGGCACCTGTTGGTCATACTGAGGGCCCCATAGGCTCTGTTTTACATCCTTGTCTACTTCAAGATTTTGTATCTGAATCCTTAAGTGTCACCGTATCTGTATTTATGAAATTAATTATGTTGCACACATCTCCTCACTCTTTATCTTCCTCCCAAAATTTGTGCATTAAATATTTTCTGACATGCATGTGCTCAATCAACTATCCTATGTTGTATTGAAGTTGAACAACATCTGTTTTGCATTATCAGGAATTTTTAATATTGTTTCTGATAACCCTAATCCAGACCATTTATACATTTAAGGTTAATCTCTGGAAATGGCAGGAGAACTTGCGATGTGCCAGTTAGATCCCATATTACATTTTCTACGTTAACATCGTGCATTACTGATTTGGAAATTTGAAGTAACATTTCAACTACATAACTAAGTGCAAATTGGAAAGCGAAGGCAAGAGAGAAGGTGTAGTGGCATGGAAGTTAGTCATAGTGTTTCTTCATGTTTTTCTGCTGTTACGTAAGCAACTAATGAGACTCACTTGCTAGCTGTGACACATGGAACCAGATCCGGATGTTTCATCGTTGCATACACATGGAACCATCAGAATTAACACTCAATATTCAACCCTCGGTCACCTTCTAATTAGAATCCTCAATTTTAAGTATTGATGCGAAGGAATATGTCATTCTGTTTAAAAATAAAAATCCTTTGAATGAAATAAGATGTGTCATTATTTCACAATATCTGTTTAATCAAAGCCTCAACATATTCAGTGTAATATTATCATTCTCAGCTTCAAATGCTGAGGAACCTTGCGTGTGGTTCAAATTGCAGTCAAACAAGTGCTGTGTTTGTGATAAGCCACTGGATTTTATCAGTGTATTTCTGAAATTAATTTTTTTGCTTTTCCACAGTTCTGATCAACCTTGTGATTTGAGATCAAACACTGTTGTTTTCATGCAGTTGGCAATATTCACCATATTTGTTCAGCTGTTTAAAGATCTGTGTTTGATAGGTAATTGCAGTGACACTGCATTACAGATGGCTTCCATGTGCCCAATGTTTTTCACATTTCAAACGAATGGTTTTATAAATTGAAGGTGACGGTGAAATTCAGCCGAAGGTACTGTGATGAGTGAGATGAGCATTTTTTGAACAGCACCACTTTGCTATCTCAAATATATTAAAACCGCTGGTGGAGAGAAGAACCATCTTTAAACAAGAATATAAAAAAACTTTTTTTTTAAATGAAATAAATTGCTTCTACAAATAATTGAAAAAACTGGCTCAAAGTTTTAAAGCTATTGGCATTTCATGTATTATATTATTTAACAAGGCTAACCTCCATGTTTTATTAGTTTCTAATGTTAAACTGCATTATGACAAATTGGAGAAACTTCATACTTTTTTGGCATTGATTCCTGATGTAATTAAAACTTGGCTTTTGTTTTTCAACATTGACTGCTGCTGGCTTGTATCACACTGCATACTGTGTGGAAGTGAATGACAGTGGGTTATGGGTCAGGACCTCCCAGTGCTGGGGTCAAATGGGTATCCTGAGCCAAGACCGTGTGGGGAAACAATCACGTGACAGTGGTTTTCCCCGAATTGACCAATTAGTTCCAGAGGGCGTACTCACCATTCAATTAAGGCCAACGTATGGGCTCTCAAAGCTGGAGGATGGCCTACCATCCTGGAGGAGGAGTCCCTTCCCAGCCTCTGACCAGGCAGGCAGAACGACCTTGAAGTTTCCCTAGAACATCTTCCCTCTCTCTTCCCAATCCCCCCCACCCCCGGTCTGCCGCTGAAAGGCTACCTCCAGCTGGTCTAGTTCCTGACATTGCTGGGGACCCCCTGAGCCAACAGTAAAATTCAAGCTGGTCTCTGGCCATTTTGGGCCATTTAGTCACATTGATTAACCGACACTTGCAGGCAGACAGCCTTTGCACTCCAATCCTGCCTGCAAAAATGGTAAGAAGTCTCACAACACCAGGTTAAAGTCCAACAGGTTTATTTGGTACCACAAGCTTTCGGAGCATTGCTCCTTCAGGTGAGTGAAGAGTTTTGTTCACAACAGGGCACACATAGATACAGACTCAATTTACAAGATAATGGTTGGAATGCGAGTCTTTACAGGTAATCAAGTCTTTACAGGTGTAGACAATGCGAGTGGAGAGAGGGTTAAGCACCGGTTAAAGAGGTGTGAATTGTCTCAAGCCAGGACAGTTAGTGAGATTTTGCGAGCCCAGGCAAGTCATGGGGGTTACAGATAGTGTGACATGAACCCAAGATGCCAGTTGAGGCCGTACTCGTGTGCAGAACTTGGCTATCTGTTTTCGCTCGGCACAGCGGACAGAGTACCCTTCGTCGTCCAGTACTTCCCCGGAGGGGAGAAGCAATGACATCTTCTCCGGAGTCTTCAACATGTCATTGATGAAGACGAACATCTCGCCAAGGTCACCCCCACATCCCCGCTACTTGCCTTCAAACAACTGCACAACCTCAAACAGACCATTGTCCGCAGCAAACTACCCAGTCTTCAGGAGAACAGTGACCACGACACCACCCAACCCTGCCACAGCAACCTCTGCAAGACGTGCCGGATCATCGACACGGATGCCATCATCCACGTGAGAATACCATCCACCAGGTACACGGTACATACTCTTGCGACTCAGCCAACGTTGTCTACCTGATACGCTGCAGGAAAGGATGTCCCGAGACATGGTACATTGGCGAGACCATGCAGATGTTACGACAACGGATAAATGAACGCTGCTCGACAATCACCAGGCAGGAATGTTCTCTTCCTGTCGGGGAACACTTCAGCAGTCAAGGGCATTCAGCCTCTGATCTTTGGGTAAGCGTTCTCCAAGGTGGCCTTCACGACACATGACAATGCAGAATTGCCAAGCTGAGCAAAAACTGATAGCCAAGTTCTGCACACATGAGGACGGCCTCAACCGGGATCTTGGGTTCATGTCACACTATCTGTAACCCCCATGACTTGCCTGGGCTTGCAAAATCTCTCTAACTATCTTGGCTTGAGACAATTCACACTTCTTCAACCTGTGCTTAACCGTCTCTCCACTCACATCATCTGAACCTATAAAGAGTTGATTACCTGTAAAGACTCGCATTTCAACCATTATCTTGTAAATTGAGTCTGTGTCTATGTATGCCCTGTTTGTGAACACAACTCTTCACTCACCTGAAGAAGAAGCAACGCTCCGAAAGGTTGTGCTACCAAATAAACCTGTTGGACTTTAACCTGGTGTTGTGAGACTTCTTACTGTGTTTACCCCAGTCCAACTCCGGCATCTCCACATCATCTGCAAAAATGGCCCAGGGCAGGATAATGCTGGTAAATTAGCTCACTGGTCTCTCAAATTTTCAAGCCCACCTACCTGAATACTTGCCCCCATATGTGGACAAACATTCTGTCCCATGTGTCATACCAGGAGAAGTGTACAGCAGGTCAGGATTATTGTGAAGCAGGCCGGGAGGAATATGCAGTGGGTCAGGATCACTGAGGTATTATATCAATGCTTTGCATCAGTCTTTATGCGAAAGAAGATACTGCCAAGGCCACGGTGATAGAGGGAGTAGTTCAGATACTTGAAAGGATTGAAACTGTAGATATTAGATAGTTTGTCTAAGCATAAAGGACCAGATGAGATGCATCCAAGGATAATGAAGGAAGTGAGTGTAAAAATTGCAGAGACACTAACCCATAATTTTCTTTTCTTTCTTAGACTCAGGGGTACCAGAGCACTAGAGAATTGGAACTTGCACCCTGATTCAAAAATGAATGTAAAGATAAGCCAGCAACTATGATTTGATCTTGGTGGTGGGAGGTTTTTAGAAATGGTAATTCTGGACAAAATTAATAAATCACTTGGACAGATCCAGGTTAATTAAGGAAAAACAGCATGATTTGTGAGAATCAAATCTTGCTTAACTAACTTGAGATTTTTAATCCAGAAACTGAGAGAGTGTTTGAGGGGAATGCTGTTGATGGGCTTTCAAAAGGCAGCTGACAACGTGCTGTACAACAGAAGTGTGAGCAAAGTTAGAGCTCATGGAATAAAAGGGACATTGAACTTGACTGCACAATGAGAAACAAAGTTGGATGGTTGTTTTTAAACTGGAGGTAGGTTGATAGTGGAGATCCCCAGGGATTGGTGTTAGAACCTATGCTCATCCTGATCTATATTATTGACCAAGATTTTAGTGTACAGGGCAGACTTTCAAAATTTGAGAATGATTGAAAACTTGAAGTAATGTGAACAATGAAAAAGATGGTATAGAATTTTGAAAGGACGTAGGTTGGTAGAATAAGTGACATAGAACATAGAAAGCCACAGCACAAACAGGCCCTTCGGCCCACAAGTTGCGCTGATCATATCCCTACCTCTAGGCCTATCTATAGCCCTCAATCCCATTAAATCCCATGTACTCATCCAGAAGTCTCTTAAAAGACCCCAACGAGTTTGCCTCCACCACCACCGACGTCAGCCGATTCCACTCACCCACCACCCTCTGAGTGAAAAACTTACCCCTGACATCTCCTCTGTACCTACCCCCCAGCACCTTAAACCTGTGTCCTCTCGTAGCAACCATTTCAGCCCTTGGAAATAGCCTCTGAGAGTCTACCCAATCCAGACCTCTCAACATCTTGTAAACCTCTATCAGGTCACCTCTCATCCTTCGTCTCTCCAGGGAGAAGAGACCAAGCTCCCTCAACCTATCCTCATAAGGCATGCCCCCCAATCCAGGCAACATCCTTGTAAATCTCCTCTGCACCCTTTCAATGGCTTCAACATCTTTCCTGTAATGAGGTGACCAGAACTGCGCGCAGTACTCCAAGTGGGGTCTAACCAGGGTCCTATAAAGCTGCAGCATTATCTCCCGACTCCTAAACTCAATCCCTCGATTAATGAAGGCTAGTACGCCATACGCCTTCTTGACCGCATCCTCCACCTGCGAGGCCGATTTAAGAGTCCTATGGACCCGGACCCCAAGGTCCTTCTGATCCTCTACACTGCTAAGAATGGTACCCTTCATATTATACTGCTGCTTCATCCCATTGGATCTGCCAAAATGGATCACTACACACTTATCCGGGTTGAAGTCCATCTGCCACTTCTCCGCCCAGTCTTGCATTCTATCTATGTCTCGCTGCAACTTCTGACATCCCTCCAAACTATCCACAACACCACCTACCTTGGTGTCGTCAGCAAACTTACCAACCCATCCCTCCACTTCCTCATCCAGGTCATTTATGAAAATGACAAACAGCAAGGGTCCCAGAACAGATCCCTGGGACACTCCACTGGTCACTGACCTCCATGCAGAGAAAGACCCCTCCACAGCCACTCTCTGCCTTCTGCAGGCAAGCCAGTTCTGGATCCACAAGGCAACAGCCCCTTGGATCCCATGCCCTCTCACTTTCTCAAGAAGTTTTGCATGGGGGACCTTATCGAACGCCTTGCTGAAGTCCATATAGACCACATCCACCGCTCTTCCTTCGTCAATGTGTTTGGTCACATTTTCAAAGAACTCAACCAGGCTCGTAAGGCACGACCTGCCCTTGACAAAGCCGTGCTGACTACTTTTGATCATACTAAACTTCTCTAGATGATCATAAATCCTGTCTCTCAGGATCCTCTCCATCAACATGTGGCAGATGAAATGCAATGCAAAGAAATGTGAAGTGATTGAGTTTGGTAGGAATGTGGAGAGCCAATATAACAAAAAACATTTAAGTGAGTGCAAGAGCAGTGGGACCTGGGTGTATATAAGTCATATAACACACTGGTGGATTCACTGGAGTATTGCGTCCAGTTTCAGGTACCACACTTCAGGTAGAATGTGAAGGCAATAGAGAGAATGCAGAATAAATTCATGAGAAGGAACTTCAGTAATGTAGATAGATGGAGAAGTTGGCACTGTTCTCCTAGGAGAAGAGAAGGCTGAGAGGAGCTTTGATGGAGGATTTCAAAATCACAAAGGGTCTGGAGAAACTTTCCATTGGTGGAAAGATCAAGAACCGGAAGGTAATTGGTAAAAGAAGCAATGGTGACATGAGGAAAAACGTTTCACACTTGAGTAGTTAGGATCTGGAATGCACTGCCTGAGAGTATGGCCTCTTTCTGCGCTAATCATTCTGTGAATCTATGAAACGTGTGTGAACAAATGTATCATATCGTCTAAACATTACTGGGACTGGAATTTCCTGGCTGGGGGGATATGTGTTGGGAGAAATCATGGAAAGAGACATCTTGCTTTTTTGTGAAATCACATCATCCATGTGACTAACTTTGGTATAAACGGCCCTACAGCGTCAGTTTTTGGGTGCAAATGTTACATGTACATTTGTGCTTTTGTATAGTTTCTGCATTTTTTTTTAAGTGTTCACTTTTTCTGTAGCTAGCTCTGACATGGTCAAAAAATATTTTTTGCAATTCTTTTTCTATCCTGTTCATTTAAGCATAGAATCATTGAATCATTAAAGCCTGGTAGGAGGCCATTCAGCCTGCAAGAGCAAGTTAATTAGTCCCACTCCCTGCCCTTTGTCCATGACTGCAATTTCTTCCTCTTCAGGTGCTTACCCAATTTCCTTTTGAAAGCCAAAATCCCATCTGAAAATATTGGTAAGCGATATTCTGAGAGGCATGGACAGAGTGGATAGTCAGAAGCTTTTTCCCAGGGTGGAAGAGTCAATTACTAGGGGATATAGGTTTAAGGTGCGAGGGGCAAGATTTAAAGGAGATGTACGAGGCAGATTTTTTACAGAGAGTAGTGGGTGCCTGGAACCCGTTGCTGGGGGAGGTAGTGGAAGCGGATACGGTCGTGACTTTTAAGGGGCGTCTTGACAAGTACATGAATAGGATGGGAATAGAGGGATATGGTCCTTGGAAGGTTAGGGGGTTTTAGTTCAGTCGGGCAGCATGGTCGGTGCAGGCTTGGAGGGCCGAAGGGCCTGTTCCTGTGCTGTAATTTTCTTCATTCTTTGTTCTTTGATAGAAAGGCCAGAGACACTCCATGGCCGATTAGCAACAAATTATTAAAGGTTAATATTCAGAACATTGTGGATTATCTGGTTTACATATCAGTTCAGTGCAGCAGACTTGCCTGTTTTCAGATATCTAAAATACAATAGCCAACAACCACAGTAAATGAAGCCAACAATCACAGTAAATCTGCAGTGTGTCTTTGTATATGTTCACTTATCCTTTTACTGAGCTGTTTGGCCATTTATTATTTAAGCTTTGAGTAAATTGTTTATGTTTGTCCCTTCAAAGTCAATGACACTCACTTGAGAGCATGTGATATAACCACGGTGGAAGTAAGTTTTTAAGTGTGTTTTTGGAAAATGATTGTGTTTGTTAAAAATGTCCTGGATATTGGTCAGATAATAGATCATAAAAACTGAGAAACTGAACTCAAAATAAATGATCGAGAGAAAATCTCGAAATGTAACAATGACATCTGCTTAACTTAAAGCCTCTCCGTGTGTTTTACCATGATTCATGGTCACAGTCGGTTCTTTTGTTGCTTGGAATCAAACACAATGGGACATTCTCTCTTCCACCTCCTTCCACTGGGAAAAAGATACAAAAGTCTGAGGTCACGTCCCAACCAACTCGAGAACAGCTTCTTCCCTGCTGCTGTCAGACTTTTGAATGGGTTTACCTTGCATTAAGTTGATCTTTCTCTGCACCCGAGCTATGACTGTAACATGACATTCTCGTTTCCTTCTCTATGAATGGTATGCTTTGTCTGTGTAGCGCACAAGAAACAATACTTTTCACTGTATACCAATACACATGACAATAATAAATCAAATTAAACAACTTCAGCTGCTATGATGTCAGTCTGAGCTTTTTGGCTTACGTCTGACACAACTGCCTCCAAACAATTTAAAATTTCCCTGGCAAGAAAGTAACAAGGACATTTTGCAGCCTCCACTCAAACATTGCAGAGCACGGTTGTCCCTTTACCAAGCTTCTCTAACACCTGATTCTGACTCCAACCATGGTTGCTTTCATAGCAAACAATGATCAGTGTGCTTGTAGAGACTGAGATGAACATCTTTGCTCCTGATCATTCAGTCACGCTGAGTTATATTGAGCCTTTTAAGACTGCCACAGACTGATGACAGTTAGTTTCATGGCCTCAACTTCAGATTCGGCTTTTGTGATATTCAGGTCAGTGCTTATGCTTCAATCACGTTCCAGTGCACTCAAGTTGACACCAGTTAGAGGCCAAGTTTGGAGCTGACTGGCACCAACTCTTGCACTTCTGATGCTTTGCATTTATCCTGACTAAAGATTAGCTGTTGTTCAGTGCTGACTATATTCTAAGAAGAAAGATTGAGTTAACTACAGTTCACAGGGAATCCTTCTATAAGGAAAGGAAATGTTTATTTGCACTCTATTGAAGAGATTTAAGAAACTCTCGGTCTCAGTCAATGCTCACTTCATCGTCACAGGCCCATCCCTAGATTTTTCTTGGAGTACCCTTTGCTGCATCAAAGATGTCACAAATTCTCACTTCGGTGTACTACTACTTGTAGTACTGTGCAGAAGCAGAGGAATGTGGGACTTAGGTCGAGGAGTATGCCTTTTGGGTCTGCTCCACCATTTAAGAAAATCATGGCTGATCTGACTGAGGTCTCAGCTCCACTTCACTGTCTGCTCCATAACCCTGACTCCCTTGTCTATCAAAAATCTCTCTAACTCTGCTTTGAATAAATTCAATGGCCCAGACTCTGTTGTTTTCTCGGGAAGAGAGTTCCACATCAGAAATTTCCCTCATTTCCATCTTGAAAGGGGAGGGGGGGGAACGTCTCTTTATTCTTAAACCCTGCCTGGTTCTTATCTGCCCCACAATTACCAACATTCTCCCAGTATCTACCCTATCAAGTCCCCTCAGGATCTTACATGTTTCAATGAGATTATCTCTGTTACTGCTTTTAATTACAAATTTATGATTTAAATTTAAACTCCTCCAGCTGCCATGGCGAGATTTGAACCTGTGTCCCCAGAGCATTCATCTCAGCCTCTGAGTTAGTGGTTTAATGACATTAGCATTATACCACCACTTCCCTCTAACACTAATAATACTGAACCACATCTATGTCCCTGTACTGGCATCATCTGGCACAATTTTCTTTTTTGTTTCTGGTAAGTTGAGATATGGACTCCCAACGACAGAAGAACTTTCAGGGATATAATTTGGGCTTTCAGATATTTTATTAACGGAACACCATTCGTTCTTGAATAGGGCCTGCTCATCAGATCCAATCCCATTCATCCAACAATGACTATCCCTATCCCTATCCAGTCACACCAAACCACCATAATTTTAATGTTGTCTGGTTTTATATAATCATCAGAGGGAACTAATGATAGAGTCATAGAGGTTTACAGCATGGAAACAGGCCCTTCGGCCCAACTTGTCCATGCCACTTTTTTTTTAAACCCCTAAGCTAATCCCAATTGCCCGCATTTGGCCCATATCCCTCTATACCCATTGTACCCATGTAACTGTCTAAATGCTTTTTAAAGGACAAAATTGTACCCGCCTCTACAACTACCTCTGGCAGCTTGTTCCAGACACTCACCACCCTCTGTGAAAAAATTGCCCCTCTGGACACTTTTGTATCTCTCCCCTCTCACCTTAAAGGTACCTATCAAGGACACCCAGTATTTGTTCCTTGAAGGTAGTTTTAGACTCTCCCTACCTTTGGGAAAAGATATTGACTATCTAGCTGATCTAGATTCATCTGTTCCTGTCCCTGAGCTGAAATCAAACTCATTGCCCCATCTCCACTCTGAGCTCAGCTCTGTCTCCCTCCTCACTCTGGCTGGATTCCCCAAGGACCTTTTCCATCAATTTACCAACCACCGAAGTAAGACTAACCGGTCTATAATTACCAGGGTCATTTCTATTCCCTTTCTTAAACAGAGGAACAACATTCGCCATTCTCCAGTCCTCTGGCACTATCCCCGTGGACAGCAAGGACCCAAAGATCAAAGCCAAAGGCTCTGCAATCTCATCCCTTGCCTCCCAAAGAATCCTAAGATATATTTCATCAGGCCCAGGTGACTTAGCGACCTTCAGTTTATTCAAAACTGCCAGGACATCCTCCCTCCGAACATCTATTTCCTCCAGCCTATTTGCCTATAACACCTTCTCTTCCTCAAAAACATGGCCCCTCTCCTTGGTGAACACTGAAGAAAAGTATTCATTCATCACCTTGCCTATCTCTACTGACTCCATACACAAGTTCCCACTACTGTCCTTGACTGGCCCTAACCTCACCCTGGTCATTCTTTTATTCCTCACATAAGAGTAAAAAGCCTTGGGGTTTTCCTTGATCCGACCCGCCAAGGACTTCTCATGTCCCCTCCTAGCTCTCCTAAGCCCCTTTTTCAGCTCATTCCTTGCTAACTTGTAACCCTCAATCGAGCCATCTGAACCTTGTTTCCTCATTCCTACATAAGTTTCCCTCTTCCTTTTCACAAGACATTCCACCTCTTTCGTGAACCATGGTTCCCTCACTCGACCATTTCCTCCCTGCCTCAACCGTATCCAAAACATAGTTTAATGGTCATTTTCAGTTGACTATTCCCAAGAATTAATTCCCAAGTCAGTAAATTAAAATTCTCATCAGAAATGTAGGTGGCACAGTGGTTAGCACTGCTGCCTCACAGCTCCAGGGACCTGGGTTTGATTCCCAGCTTGGGTCACTGTCCATCTGGAGTCTGCCCGATCTGATGATGCAAGTAGGCTCAGAGACAAAGAAGGTTCAGCTGGAGAAATCTAAAGAATGGCTGAGCATTCTACACAAGAAAGATAACTGCTGCCCTCAGACTGAAAATGTAAAAGGTTATGAAAGGTCTGTTGTCATAGACAATGATCAAGATGTTCCAGCAGGAAAGTATTTGCAATTATCAATGCTAACCAGAAAGTCTGAGCGGCATTGTTTCATCTTAAATCTTAGTGCATTCAGCATGTTGCTTCACAGAGAACAGTTCAAATTGACATCACTACCTCAGATAAACCAAGCAGAGGCTGGCTGGTTACACTATATTTCCACCTGGCATGAAATGAGTCTGGTTCAATTTTCAGAGTCACAGCTGATAATGTAAAATGCTCTGTATTAGTATTTCCTCACTTGCAGGGTCTGAGGTTCTGCAAACTCTTGCTGTAAATCTGGAGGCTTGTTGTGTACATGAGGGCGGCACGGTAGCACAGTGGTTAGCACTGCTGCTTCACAGCTCCAGGGACCTGGGTTCGATTCCGGGCTTGGGTCACTGTCTGTGTGGAGTTTGCACATTCTCTCTGTGTCTGTGTGGGTTTCCTCCGGGTGCTCCGGTTTCCTCCCACAGTCCAAAGATGTGCGGGTTAGGCTGATTGGCCATGCTAAAATTGCCCCTTAGTGTCGTGAGATGTGTAGGTTAGAGGGATTCGTGGGTAAATGTGTAGGGATATAGGGGTAGGGCCTGGGTGGGATTGTGGTCAGTGCAGACTCGACGGGCCAAATGGCCTCTTTCTGCACTGTAGGGTTTCTATGATTCTATGATATCTATTTACTCCTAGGTGACTGGTTTGTGAGAGATGCTTGTTGAGAAATTGTTTTTGACAGTTGTCGCTACAATGCAAAATCCAGGGATTTAGCTTTACAGTAAACTATGAGAAGTATCATCTCGGAGGCAAAACAGCGGGTCAAGTTCAGATAAACTATCATAGAAACATAGAATCATAGAAACTATTGTGTGCCCAGGAAAGCCAACTTGCTGCAATGATCTCTAGCTTGCAGTCCTTCAGAGAGTTATTTCTCCTCTTTATAAGGAATTATATACATCAATGAAATAGAGTGTTCATGACCTTTGCATTCTTTGTCCAGCAGCACATACTTTTTCCAAGCAGAATACGCATCTCTTTTTAAGATTTCTACAGTTGAACTTGCTTTGTTAGCGATCTCCCCAGACTTCTCAATGACTCCAGCTGGTAGAACTGAACCCAGGCTCCGATTTGTAGATGGTAGTCACAGGAGAGTGCTCTCAAAGGGGCTCAATTACCATCTCCTAAACTAACACTGGTAATTAAAGACACACCTTCAGAAGAATGAAAGTAGGGGAGTGAGCTTTGAGCCTATTCAGTGTTGGAACATGAAATCATTTGCCACAGGAAGCACTTGATGAGGCCATTGGCATTTTAAAAGGAAAATTGGAGCACAAGAAATTACCAAATCTAAGGAGAGAGCAGGATAGTGAGATAGAAACATGGGAGTAGGACACCGGCCCGGTGACTCTGCTCCACTATGCAAGCAGATCATGGCTGATCATTTACCGCAACTCTACTTTCCCTTAATGTCATTCACCTCCCGAAATTTATCAATTTCTGTCTTGAACATGCTCAATGATTAAGCTGCCACAGCCCTCTGTGGTAGAGAAAACCAAAGATTCGCCACTCTGACTGAAGAAATTCCTCATTGTTTCTGTCTTAAATGAGATACCCTTGTTTTGAGACTGTGACCCCCTAGTTCTAGGCTCACCAGCCAGGGGGAACATCCTATCTACTTCACGCTCTGTAAGAATTTTGTAAGTTTCAATTAGATCACCTCACATTCTTTGAAAACTGTAGACAATGTAGACCTAGTTGCCTCAAACGCTCTCCATGAAACAATCGTGCCATTCCAGGAAATAGTCTGGTGAAATCCAATGCACTCCCTCTAAAGTTATTGGTCCAGCTAATACCTACCCCAAAAGGGCAAATGGTAGCTGCCAGTTCTGCAAACCTCTAAAATTCTGATGACAGTTTTAAAATTTGAGGCTTTACCCACTCAAACAGGGAGGGTCGAAGGGATCTAATAAAGATTTTTTTAATTATGTAAAGCTTTGAAGCAGTGAATAGTGGAATATCATTGGCACTGATTGACAAATCAGTAACAAGTTGGTATAGTTTTAGAATTATCAGTAAGAAGCAAGTAAGAAGGCTATGAGAAAAAGGAATATTTTATCACAGCTATTGAGATTGAACCTATGAAATAGATTTGAATACTTGTTAGAGAAGGAAGAATATAAAAGGACGTAGGCAAGGAGCAAAAAAATGGGATGAGCGTATAGTTGCATTCAGAGCTATGATAGGTTGAAAATGCAGTCATTTCTATTCTCTCAATATATGGAATTGAGATGACATCAGGAGTCCTTTGGTGATATTTTTAACTGCTGATCTCTGGGACCATGGTGTTCTACAATGCCCGTCTAATCTCACTACTCATTTTTGTCAGGCTGCTTTCTGCACTCGTTTAAGATTCCAGTTGTTGACCTAGATTGTTGACCATCGAAAATAACGATGAATGATTACTTTTAAGTGGAGCAAGTTTGTACAGCAGTGCTTTGCTAAGAACAGTAGTACCCTTGCCTGCAGGATTATTTAAGGAATTGTTGCCCTAGCTGGGGACAGTGAAACCATTGTTTCTTGGGCATGTCTAAAATTAGTTTAGATTAGTTACATATATAAAGTAACTGTGGAGTAGTCCATAAATTTAGCAAGCATTATTCTTTTGCTATGATACCTGTGGAAACATGGCAAGTTTCTTTGGTCTCCTTCTCTGCAAAGGCATCTCTTGTCAACTTAACATTTAGTTACTCACATGTAGTCAGTGTAGAACATGAGATGTAGAAGAAAAATGATTTGCTGTGTAAAATCATCTTCAAATAAGTATTCTGCATTCCCCATACTACTCTTCACCATTGTTTTAAGGATGCCTAAAATATATCTTCTAGAAAATGCCAAAGCATAAAGTTGACTATTAATATAGGGCAGGGTTTACCTTCCATGGGAGCAGGGATGATCACGTTATGTCAAATGCCATAATACAATATGGTCAAATGTCTGAAAGGAATTAAAGGAAGAAATAAAATATTTGTCCTGATTCCAATTTTATCTTACATATGATCATTGGTATCACAGAAGACTGTGGCCTGCCTTTCCACAAGGGAAAAATATTATTTTTAGAGGGTTGGTCTTCAATGTGGACTTCATGGACCTCATTCCACATGACAATTTCAATACTGTATCTTGAATTTAGCAGTATGAACAGTCCCAGTTCAAATCTTGTCTTTTTAAAAATTAGTTCAACAGTAAATGCTCATCATTCTTGAATATTATGTGATTAACCTTTCTGTGAACCCAGTTAATGGAGGGTAAAATTTCAAACCCATAGCCCACATAATGCAAAATTGTGTTATGCTTGAAAGTTTGGATGTATATAGTTTATCTTTTATAAATAATGTCACCACTCTCTTCTCTGTTACTTACAAGTGACAATTCCCTTCAGTGGGAAAAAATATTCCATGAGCCCTGTCACAGCTACTTGGTGGGACATTTATTTATTATAAAGGAGATTGCAGTACCTAGATGTGTTTCTAATAGTCCAGGCCACACATTCACAGTTTTTATGAAAAAATAGATCCAATTGAATAATGTCTCAAAAGCAGTAATGAAAATCCTATAATCCCATCCATGCAATAAAAAGTGAATTTAATTCAGCCACCATAAACCCATGGCGCTTATTATGAGTGGAAGAATTGTGAAACACAGTTCTAAAGAGACCAGTTTCAAAATCCCTGGAATTACATGCAATAAAAATAGAATTTGACTGTCAGGACCATGGCTGAGAAATATTGCTGCATTGCTATGGAGCCATGGTAATAACCATCTCATTTTTCAATAACAGCCCTATATAGCAAATCATGGAGATTGAGGGGCTGTATTTAACAAGATCCACTAACATAAATGAGCGCAGAGGCAGCATAAAATGATAAAAACTGTGTTAAATGATTGCTATATTATTGCAAAACAGCAGCGAATGAGCCTTCCCTGCCCATTTTACAGTCTTGTCACAGTAATAGTGATAATATCATACTTCCATGAGTTAATCTGTGCTCACAGTTTACCTTCCTTAATCCCTAGGATTTTTGAATTGACATATATATCATTTAGCACTCTCAAACCCCAGCCTTTCTAGCCTTCCCTCTGCATCCAGACACACTTACTAATTTTCTACCTCCCATTTCCAACATTTCCTTTCTCTCTCTCCTGACCCTTCTCTCAGGTACCCACTCCCCTGCCAAGTTAGTTTAAGCACCTTTTACCACTGACAAACCCCTGGTGAAGATGTTGGTCCGGGCCCTGTTGCTTTCCTAGTAGGCAGCACCAATGCCACCAGAATTCTACACCATCTCTTCAGTCATGTATTCACCCTGTCTTCCTATTTCCATAACGATTGCCAGTGGCACCATGAATAATCCAGGGATTAATATCTTTGAGGCTCTACTTCTTAATCTCCCTCATTTATACTGTCCTCGTAGAAACCATAGCTTTTAAAGGAAAGAAATCCAAGAAAACCTACAGAAAGAAACATGGAGAAGATTTCACTTTTAAAGCTTAAATATTTATTTAAAGCTGAAATATTTACGGCTGGTTAAAAGCTGGAGGACAATATTTAATGTTATGCAACAGATGTTGATGACAGAAGTTATTTGGGATGGCATTTTCTCTTGTGGTATATTAAGTACACTAATTTATTTCTGTAAATTGAAGGGTTAAAGGTGGCACAGTGGTTAGCACTGCTGCCTCAGTGCCAGCGATCTGGGTTCAATTCTGGCCTCGGGTGACTGTGTGGAATTTGCACATTCTCACAGCATCTGTGTGGGTTTCCTCTGAGCACTCTGGTTTCCTCCCACAGTCCAAAGATGTGCAGGTTGGGTTGATTGGCCATGCTAAATTGCCCTTTCGTATCAGGGGGATTAGTATGGGTTATGGGGATAGGGCCTGGGTGAGATTGATGTCGGTGCAGGCTTGATGTCTCAAATGGCCTCTTTCTGCACTGTAGGGACTCTATGACTCTATGATTCTATGAAATAGAAGGCTTTTGAAAGATTTATCTTTTGCAGATGAATATTTGAGCTCACATTATTTTACTCGTTTTAATTAATGGCCTTAAGTGCACACATTTTTCTTGTGACGTCTTTGTATTTATGAAAGCAATATTTTGTCATATTTTCATTTTTGATATTTCGTTCACTTTGAAAGACTGCACCATTTAATACGATTGCTCCTTTTCAGCTATTTATTTGCCTTGCTGATTTATTTTCTGCACCTTTGTAGCACAGTATTTACTTAGAGTGACTGGTGAAAAAAATACTTTGCTTGTCTGGATGGAGGTGGAAGATCAGTAGCTGTTGTATCTGTGGGCTGTTGTGGCATGTGCAAATGAGGAGCTAGAAGCCTGGACGTGGGTGCTTAGGAAGAATGGAGTGAGATAGGTGGGAGTGCTTGGGATTGGGATGAAATAAGAGTTGATGTGAATTGGCATTGGAATGAGAGGAAGACACCTGGAGGACTGAGGTTGACTTCTGACTGAAGCAGTGTTGAATGCCAGATTCTAACAGTTGTTAAGAAAGTTATGGCTTCAAAATCTATTCCAGAAGAGTACATAGGGTGGTATTTCTGGCCTCCCCATGGCGTGTTTCTTCGCGGTGGGAGGCAGATTGCCATTGGCCAGTGGCATGATCTTGTGGTCCCGCAGCTATCGATGGGATTTCCCAGTGATTCCACCCTACACCACAGGGAAACAAGGAAGATTCCACCAGGTGGAGAGCCAGAAGGTCCCGTCCAATGTCTAGGTTGACATTCTAGTGGAATACTGAGAGAATGCTGCATTGTTGACTATATTGCTGTTGGAAATCCTTCGCACTATTTTGAAGAACAGTGCAAAAGAAAACCTAATGGGTGCATGTTCTGGCCCCGCCAACCACGTGAGTCATTGCGGGTGGGACTGAAAATTTGATAAACTATTTAAAAGTCTGTTGACTTTGGGTGGGATTTTCCAGTCTCAGGGTGAGCGCAACCAGAAAATCCTGCCTGAAGTGTGTATTCATCTTATAACTGTCGGTGCGGATTTTGCCATGCAGGCACAACATTGGCTACTAGCATGCCTAAATAACAATAATTATGCTTTAATTCATCCAAAAACCTTTGAGACATTTCTAAGATATCTTATCAGGTGAATATAAATATATTCAATATAATTTAAAATAAAGAGTCATGAAAAATTGCCAACAGTAGATGGATACAATTATAAGCAATGCTATTGCAGTAGGATGAAATTTAAAGGTTTCCATGAAATTGTGGTAAAATGGTAGCATTTGGTATTACATACAAATCTATCAGTTGCATTTAGTAGTTTTGGTTGCATTGGAACTATGTGAGAGAATGGAACTAGAGACAGCAAATATTTGCAATACAGCAAATAGTGTAATTGTGTGTTTCGGTGGGATCAAACTGCAGCATGGCTGAATCTACTAACAGCTGAAGTTCAATATGGCTCCCTTTTACCTCCTAAAGCTCTGGGCTGAAGGGCCACGTAGAACACTGGAATAAACACACAAGATAATAAGACAATGTGTTGGAATGTAGTGCATGCTGTGTTTGACAGTACGTGAGAGTGGAAATTATTACAGTCACTGGGGCTTTAAGTTTTTGAAATCAGTCAGTGCTGTAAAGCAGGATTAGAAAACACAGTTGACAATAATGCAGCACACAGTAACTATGTACTTAGACACCCTGAAGTCAAGTGTACTGTGTGTTCTGGTGCATTACCACCAACAAAGCTCTTCGCTGTTTAAAAATTCAAGGTAAACTATCTAATATAACAGGTGTGTGCTCTACTTTATCATCAACGCAAATACAGGTAATTTAAGGAAAAATAAAATGGGGCAGTTAACAAACTGATCATTGACACTGAAGGTGGTATTATTGGATCGCTGTTTTATAATGTGCTTTCACTTTTGCAACATTAGTTTTGGGTGTCTAAAAGTTGTGACGCAGCCATTAGATTGACAGGACTTCACCCCCACAGAAGAAATTGTGTTGTGTGTTTACAGCAGCCTTAACACCGTCTTCAAGAATCTTAGTTCCTGGAGTAACCAGATGTGAACGCTCCATTTCCAGGTATCATACTGGCTATTCAGTGTTTGTTCCTTCAGTGATACCAAGTACTTCACAACCTATTGCGATGTCATTTTTATGGGTTCATCGTATTTAATTGTGGCATAGCTGTTCAGCACCATCTATTTTTTTTTCTAAGGGGTAAGGGGATGACAAAATTATTTTTATTCTGCCAACTGTGAGTTGGATGTGACACATTGTTTCTTTTGCATTTGGGAAATAAATAGTTGACTACATGCAAGAATGAGAGTAAACGTGATCTCATTGGGGTAATTGCCACTTGAGCTTGGGGTAACGGATAAATGCATTGAACAGTTGACTTGCTTTGGGCTGGATGAGTATATGCTTTGGTTTTCTTAAAATGAATACTTGAAAAGATTCAAGGGTGATGATCAGTGTGGATGTGGTGAACTTTAAAGCATTGTATACGAACAGCTGTCTTGCAGGCCTGGGGACGTGTCAACCATCAGTTTAGCTGCACGTAAATGGCTGCAGTGAGTTACATATTCCAACAGGGAGGAATGTCTGACGGGGAGTCTATTTTATTCAGAAGACTGTTGCTTTTCCTGGCAATAAATTAATTTACCTTAAGATTTCCTGAGTATTTGTGAAAGGCTTTTTCCATGTTGGTTACAAGATATGTGCTCATGATCTTTCTCTATACCCCAGCTATGACTGTAACACTATATTCTGCACTCTCTCATTTCCTTCTCTATGAATGGTATGTTTTGTCTGTATAGCGCGCAAGCAACAATACTTTTCACTGTATGTTAATACATGTGACAACAATAAATCAAATCAGATCAAATCATGGGTCCTGGGGATTCCCCTTTGTGAATATTTTTTCTTTACATGGGCATCACTGTCAAGGCCAGCATTTGTTGCCTATCCCTAATTGCCCTTGCGCAGGTTTGCTAGACCACTTCACAGAGTAGTTAAGAGTCAACCACATCGTGGTGGGTCTGGAGTCACATATAGGCTAGACCAGGTAAGGTTTTCCTCTATTAAAGGACATTAGTGAACTAGATGGATTTTTATGATGGTTGATGATTGATAATTTCATAGTTACCATTACTTAGATTAGCTTTCAAATCAGGTTTATTAATTGGATTTACATTTCGTCAGTTGCCAGGGTGTGATTTGAAACTATGTTCCCTGGGTCTCTGGATTACTAGCCCAGTGACATTACCACGATACCACCATCTCCTTGAAGAAGCAAGAAGAAAAACGTATATTTCTGTAACACTTCATAATCTCTTTGAACACTTTCCGTACAATTCACTTGTTTTTGGGATGAATCAATTTTGTGATTGTCACTTGGGGAAATGTGATAACCAATTTATACAAAGCACGATCCAACAGTCAACAATGTAATGATTGACTAGTTAACCTGATTGAGAGAGGAAAGCTGTCCAGGATTCCAGGACATTGTGATGCTCTGTTTTGAACAGGATCTTTAAAAGCAAGACAAACTGGTTTGAAGTTGTACCTTTGCATTGTTTACTCTGCAGCAGTTTCAGGATACTCCACATAATTAAAATCCTCAGATCGTTGACATGAAGTCTCCACCCTGTGAAGGAAAGAAAGATTTCATTAGTTGTCAGCTTTACACTTTCCCTGCTATGGAAATGTGGACCCACCACACAAGTTTTCCTTCTCTGAAAAGCTCTATTACTCTAATGACATTTTGTTTCGGTTTCACAGGTTAGGAATTGAAAAACTTTGTATTAAAACAGTGTCTGGGAATTCCCAGAAGTTACAGCCGGTCTAGGCTTTCACTGTAATATTTTTAAAGCTGCATCATGTATCATCACAAATATTTCGGCTAAACGTATCCAAAGGTTTTCCCATGTGGCATTTCAGTGAAGAGACAAATAACTCAAATTATTTCAATTATTAAAGACACATTCTTTGTTGGTGGAACAATGCAAATTCAATAAGAACTTTCTGGACGTTGATTACAGCTGTCATTATTAGAGAGAAAAATGAATTCTGTTGCTCAATTATTAGCTTTTAGCCAAGTTTTGAGTATTCATCCTAACCAGGTTGGGAGCGTATTGTATGTGTTGGTTACACTCCTCGCATTCCTGGAACAGCTGTTACAGTAATTTGATGCTGCACACTCAATATGACCATGCAGACAATGGTTAGCATAGTTTTATTTTTTGGGGGGAAAAAATTTCCAATATCTTTTCAGTGCAGAAGATGGCCATTCAGCCTATCGAGTCTGCACTGGCTATCTGAAAGAGCATTCTATCTAGCCTTAGGGCTTACAAAACCTGCTTCAGCACTTCAAAATAGGGTATGGGAGGAAACACAATTTTCTTGTCCTCACAACACCTGACCTTGGAAGTGGCTCATGTTTATTTTGCACAAAAGGTTCTGACTTGCAAAAAGACCGCACAAAAATGGCATGTGGGTAGGAAGATGGGAAAAGTTGTTTAATATTTGAAATTGTTTTAAAATTGACAGCAATTAAAATCAGTTCAGTGTTTCACAACCCAATTTGAATCCCTGGTGTTTGTTTATTTAGTCACCACCATGTGAATCTGTAGTTATAACTGTGGATTTCTTAATTCTATTAAAGTCTTTTGCTGCCAGTGACCCTTTTCTCCTTTTCCAACATCTTTCCCCAATGCGTTAATCTTTCCCGTTTCTACTCATACCTGGTTCTGATGAAATGTAGTAAGAAGTGTCTCAACACCAGGTTGAAGTCCAACAGGTTTATTTGGTAGCAAAAGCAACTAGCTTTCAGAGCGCTGCTCCTTCGTCAGGTAAGTGGGAGTTCTATTCACAAACAGGGCATATAAAGACACACACTCAATTTACAAAATAATGATTGGAATGCGAGTCTTTACGGGCAATCAAGTCTTAAAGGTACAGACAATGTGAGTGGAGAGAGCGTTAAGCACAGGTTAAAGAGATGTGTATTGTCTCCAGACAGGACAGTTAGTGAGATTTTGCAAGCCCAGGCAAGTCGTGGGGATTACAGATAGTGTGACATGAACCCAAGATCCCGGTTGAGGCCGTCCTCATGTGTGTGGAAATTGGCTATCAGTCTCTGCTCAGCGACTCTGCGCTGTCATGTGTCATGAAGGCCGCCTTGGAGAACGCTTACCTGAAGATCAGAGGCCGAATGCCCGTGACCGCTGAAGTGTTCCCCAACAGGAAGAGAACACTCTTGCCTGGTGATTGTCGAGTGGTGTTTATTCATCCGTTGTCGTAACGTCTGCATGGTCTCCCCAATGTATCATGCCTCGGGACATCCTTTCCTGCAGCGTATCAGGTAGACAACGTTGGCCGAGTTGCAAGAGTATGTACCGTGTACCTGGTGGATGGTGTTCTCACGTGAGATGATGGCATCCGTGTCGATGATCCAGCACGTCTTGCAGAGGATGCTGTGGCAATGTTGTGTGGTGTCGTGGTCACTGTTCTCCTGAAGGCTGGGTAGTTGGCTGCGGACAATGGTCTGTTTGAGGTTGTGCGGTTGTTTGAAGGCAAGAAATGGGGGTGTGGGGATGGCCTTGGCGAGATGTTCGTCTTCATCAACGACATGTTGAAGGCTCCGGAGAAGATGTCATAGCTTCTCCGCTCCGGGGAAGTACTGGACGACGAAGGGTACTCTGTCCACCATGTCCCGTGTTTGTCTTCTGAGGAGGTCGGTGCGGTTTTTTGGCTGTGGTGCGTCGGAACAGTTGATCGATGAGTCGAGCGCCATATCCTGTTCTTATGAGGGCATCTTTCAGCGTCTGGAGGTGTCTGTTGCGATCCTCCTCATCTGAGCAGATCCTGTGTATACGGAGGGCTTGTCCGTAGAGGATGGCTTCTTTAACGTGTTTAGGGTGGAAGCTCGAGAAGTGGAGC
Source organism: Mustelus asterias (assembly GCF_964213995.1). Taxonomy (NCBI): domain Eukaryota; kingdom Metazoa; phylum Chordata; class Chondrichthyes; order Carcharhiniformes; family Triakidae; genus Mustelus; species Mustelus asterias. Next base: position 66,866,171 of record NC_135811.1, on the reverse strand, counting down.
ATCATGACGTTATCCGTGGGCTTGTGGTACAGTGAAGTGCTGAGGTGACCGTCTTTAATGGAGATGCAACCGATTCCGGAGAGTCGTCCATGGTGAGTGTGATGGTGGGATGGAACTTGTTGATGTCATCATATAGTTGTTTCAGTGATTGTTCACCATGAGTCCAAAGGAAGAAAATGTCATCGATGTATCTGGTGTATTGCATCGGTTGAAGGGCCTGTACGGTGAAGAAGTCTTGTTCGAACATTTGCATGAAGATGTTGGCATATTGAGGTACGAATTTGGTCCCCATGGCTGTTCCGTGGATGAAGAACTGGTTGTTGAAGGTGAAGACATTGTGGTCCAGGATGAAAAGCGGATGAGTTGTAAAATTGCATCTGGAAACTGGCAGTTGTCGGCGTTGAGTACTGAGGCAGTTACAGCAATGCCATCGGCGTGGGGGATGCTGGTGTAGAGTGCCGAGACATCCATTGTGACGAGGAGCGCTCCTGGTTCAACTGCTCCATGTGCTGAGTTTCTATAGGAAGTCCGTAGTGTCGCGACAAAAGCTGGGGGTTCTTTGTATGATGGGTTTCAGGATGCCCTCGACGTAGCCGGAGAGGTTCTTGCACAGGGTCCCATTGCCCGATACGATGGGACGGCCGGGTGTGTTTGCCTTGTGTATCTTCGGGAGGCAGTAGAGATCTCCAATGTGGGGAGTACGTGGGATGAGAGCACGGAGGGTGCTCTGAAGGTCCGGATCAAAGGTCTTAATCAGTCTGTTGAGTTGACGGGTGTGTTCTTTGGTCGGATCTGCGGGTAACTGTCTGTAGTGTTCCCCGTTGTTCAGTTGTCGGTACACTTCTTTGCAGTAATCCGTTCTGTTCAGTATGACGATGTCTGCTGGTTTGATGACAATGTTGCGGTTGGTCTTGAGAGCACGGATGGCGTTGCGTTGTGCTTGACCGTTCCGACGCGCCACAGCGAAAGAACTGCACCGACCTCCTCAGAAGACAAACACAGGACACGGTGGACAGAGTATCCTTCGTCGTCCAGTACTTCCCCGGAGCGGAGAAGCTATGGCATCTTCTCCGGAGCCTTCAACATGTCGTTGATGAAGACGAACATTTCGCCAAGGCCATCCCCACACCCCCACTTCTTGCCTTCCAACAACTGCACAACCTCAAACAGACCATTGTCCACAGCAAACTACCCAGCCTTCAGGAGAACAGTGACCACAACACCACACAACCCTGCCACAGCAACCTCTGCAAGACGTGCTGGATCATCGACTCGGATGCCATCATCTCACATGAGAACACCATCCACCAGGTACACGGTACATACTCATGCAACTCGGCCAACGTTGTCTACCTGATACGCTGCAGGAAAGGATGTCCCGAGGCATGGTACATTGGGGAGACCATGCAGACGCTACGACAACGGATGAATAAACACTGCTCGACAATCACCAGGCAAGAGTGTTCTCTTCCTGTTGGGGAACACTTCAGCGGTCACGGGCATTCGGCCGGGTAAGCGTTCTCCAAGGCGGCCTTCACGACACACGACGGCGCAGAGTCACTGAGCAGACACTGATAGCCAAGTTCCGCACACATGAGGACGGCCTCAGCCGGGATCTTGGATTCATGTCACACTATCTGTAACGACTTGCCTGGAGTTGCAAAATCTCACTAACTGTCCTGTCTGGAGACAATACACATCTCTTTAACCTGTGCTTAACGCTCTCTTCACTCACATTGTCTGTACCTTTCAGACTTGATTACCTGTAAAGACTCGCATTCCAATCATTATTTTGTAAATTGAGTGTGTGTCTTTATATGCTCTGTTTGTGAACAGAACTCCCACTCACCTGACGAAGGAGCAGCGCTCCGAAAGCTAGTGGCTTTTGCTACCAAATAAACCTGTTGGACTTTAACCTGGTGTTGTGAGACTACTTACTGTGTTTACCCCAGTCCAACGCCGGCATCTCCACATCTGATGAAATGTCACAGAGCTGAAGCATTAACTGTTTTTCTCTTTCTATAGATGCTGTCTGACTTGCTGAGTATTTCCATCATTTATCTCTGATTTGTCGCACTTATTACACTGGTGAAGATTACATGGTTATGATGTTTTTGGACTACCTTTTGATTTGTAAAAGTGTTATAGCTTGGGACTATATCTTTAAATTTAGGGTAAATGAGAAGGACCATGTACCCGTCTGTAAAAACTGGTTGGAACCAAATGGGAAGATTTAAATTGTGTTACAGAAAGGGAGTTGATCTTTATTTACATTTTAGGACAATCGCCGCTGTTCCTTTGTCCACAATCAAAAACCTTCAAGTTAAACCATAAAAATGTTAGGGCGGCATGGTGGCACAGTGGTTAGCAGTGCTGCCTCACAGCTCCAGGGACCTGGGTTCAATTCCCGGTTTGGGTGACTGTCTATGTGGAGTTTGCATATTCTCCCCATGTCTGCGTGGGTTTCCTCCGGGTGCTCCGGTTTCCTCCCACAGTCCAAAGATGTGCAGGTTAGGTTGATTGGCCATGCTAAATTTCCCCTTAGTCTCCTGGGATGTGTATGTTAGAAGGTTTAGCAGGGTAAATATGTGGGGTTTCGGGAACAGGGCCTGGTGCAGACTCGATGGGCCAAATGGCCTCCTCCTGCACAGTAGGATTCTATGATTTCTTAATGGTATCAAGATTGTAAATAGTTGTGCCGAAACCTAGCCTTTGTTTCTAAGGTGAAAGATTGTTGTGACCAGAAATAATTAATTAATATTACTACTTGGAGATGAGATAAGGATTTTTCCATTGTCATGGAGAAGGGAATTGCAGAAACCATTTTTGGGATCAATTTCCAGGCTTTCCTATAAAGCCAGGAATATTGCAGATAGCGACAGTTGCAGTTTAGGTCTTGTATAGTTTGCAGCTCCCTGAGAGTTAAGCGAGCAAAAGATATAAATATTAGCCAGGTTTGCACCCTAAGCAGAGAAAATACTAACTTTATTGTTCATGACGTGGAATGCATTTGGGAACTTGTGCTCAGTTTGAAGACCGTATTCTTGAAGGAAAAAGAGACTGGAAGATTTGCCTACCTTGGAACCTGAGAAAATCTAAAGTGACCTTCATTGTGGAAGGCAGATCCTGGAAACAGAGTGGAAGGAAGCAGTCTGTATCTGTTCAAAGCCAGAATAAGGAGCAGAGGCTATTAGAAACTCAGGGTGTTTGTTTTTTGTTATATCACTAAGTACAAAGGCAGTGAAGCCAAGGCTTGAGCTGCGGAGTACACACTTGATTTCTTACAAGGAAGTTGGAGGGTCACTTAGCAAAAGCTAATGGATGAATCCCCATGAAATCTTATACTTCAGAGAGGAGCTGAAACACTGAGGAGAAATTAAAGTGAATTCTGAGAGCTATGGCACACCTTGGTGTGATCTGAGGTCCCTATCTGCTTCAAGAAGACAACCATCATCCCGGTACCTAACAAAAACCAAGCAGCGTACCTTAATGACTATTGGTCGGTGGCTCTGACATCCATCATTATGAAATGCTTCGAAAGGCTCGTCGTGGCATGAATCAATTCCAGCTTGCCAGACTACCTGGATCCACTATAGTTTGCCTATCACCGCAACAGGTCCACAGCAGACGCCATCTCCCTGGCCCTGCACTCAACCCCTGGAACACCTAGATACCTATGTCAGACTCCTATTTATTGACTACAGCTCAACCTTCAACACCATTATTCCCACGAAACTCATACCCAAACTCCGTGCTCTGGGCCTCGGCACCTCTCTCTGCGACTGGAACCTGAACTTCCTAACTCGCAGACCGCAATCAGTAAGGATAGCCAACAACACCCACTCCATGATCACCCTCAACACTGGTGCCCCACAAGGCTGTGTTCTCAGCCCCCTACTTTACTGCTTATACACCTATGACTATGTGGTTAAATTCCCCTCCAATTCGATTTTTAAGTTTGCTGAAGATACCACAGCACTGGATCGGATCTCAAACAATGACGAGACAGAGTACAGGAATGAGATAGAGAATCTGGTGAACTGGTGCGGCAACATTAATCACTCCCTCAATGTCAACAAAAGGAAGGAGATTGTCATCGATTTCAGGAAGCGTAAAGGAAAACATGCCCGTCTACATCAATGGGGACGAAGTCGAAGGGGTCGAGAGCTTCAAATTCTTAGGTGTCCAGATCACCAACAACCTGTCCTGGTCCCCCATGCCGACACTATAGTTAAGAAAGCCCACCAATGCCTCTACTTTCTCAGAAGATGAAGGAAATTTGGCATGTCAACTACGACTCTCTCCAACTTTTACAGATGCACCATAGAAAGCATTCTTTCTGATTGCATCACAGCTTGGTATGGGTCCTGCTCTGCCCAAGACTGCAAGGAACTACAAAAGGTCATCAATGTAGCCCAATCCATCACGCAAACCAGCCTTCCATCCATTGACTCTGTCTGTACTTCCCGCTGCCTCGGCAAAACAGCTAGCATAATTAAGGACCCCAAGCACCCTGGACATTCTCTCTTCCACCTTCTTCTGTTGGGAAAAAGATACAAAAGTCTGAGGTCATGTACCAACCGACGTCAAGAACAGCTTCTTCCCTGCTGCCGTCAGACTTTTGAATGGACTTACCTTGCATTAAGTTGATCTTTATCTACACCCTAGCTATGACTGTAACACTACATTGTGCACTCTCTCGTTTCCTTCTGTATGAACGGTATGCTTTGTCTGCATAGCACGCAAGAAACAATACTTTTCACTATGTTAATACATGTGACAATAATAAATCAAATCGGATTATCTTTATTTAAAAATGTGGAATCTTGTGGTGTCGTTCTTCCACGAATTTTCAAGTTTCTCTTTAAATGTTAACAGCCTCAATAGGGATCGTAACACACAGCTCACCTGCCATCTATTGCTGCATGAGCAGACGTTTCTTCCAATGAAATTTTGGGAAGGCCCAAGCCACTTCCTTCAATCCTTGCTACAAGCGCTACTACCGAGTGACTAACTCCATCCATCTGCCTGGTCAAACCAGCCTCCCATCCATTGATTCTGTCTACAGTCCCTGCTGCCTCGGCAAAGCAGAGAATGCTTAATATGCTAAGGCTAATGTTTGGTATGTTTGGCTAATATGTTGAAACATGTGACAATAATAAATCAAATCAAATCATTATCTGAGACAGAACCAGACCCTTAGTAACCTTGGCATCCTACTTGATCCTAAAATGAACTTCTAACCCTATACCCGTTCATCTGCACTTCCACCTCAGCTCATCTGTTGTTGAAACTCTCACTTGTGCCATTCTTGTCTCCAAACTTGCCTATTTGAATGCTCGCGGCAGCTATCCAGTTTTCCACCTTCCAAAAACTTGAACTCATGCAAACTTCTGCTGGGCGTCTCCTAACTTGCACCAAACCTTGTGATCCCTGTGATGGTTGGTCGATGAAGGCTCTGGGTCCAGCAATTTTCATTTTGAAAATCTCATCCTTGTTATCCAATCCATCCAGGGCCTTGCCCCTCCTTATCACCTCCTCCAACCTCCAACGTCTCTACCCACCTCAAATTCTGACTCTTGTACATACTAATTTCCCCACCATTCATGGCCATGCCATCAGGTGCCTAATTTCTCATTTCTGGAATTCCTTACTTAAACTTTTTTACCTCCTTTCAGACTGTCCTTACAACCAAATTCTTTGACCAAGCTTTCAATTACCTCTCCTAGAATTTCAATGTGTGACATAATGCTAATTTTCTTTGTTAATGCTCTAGTCAAAAGCTTTGGGATGTTTCACTATATTAACAGCAACACTGTTTCATGCACTATGGTCGGCATGGAGCAGTTGGGCTGAAGGGCCTGTTTCCGTGCTAGAACAAAGAACAAAGAACAGTACAGCACAGGAAACAGGCCCTTCGGCCCTCCAAGCCTGTGCCGCTCCTTGGTCCAACTAGACCAATCGTTTGCATCCCTCCATTCCCAGGCTGCTCATGTGACTATCCAGGTAAGTCTTAAACGATGTCAGCGTGCCTGCCTCCACCACCCTACTTGGCAGCGCATTCCAGGCCCCCACCACCCTCTGTGTAAAAACCGTCCCTCTGATATCTGAGTTATACTTCGCCCCTCTCACCTTGAGCCCGTGACCCCTCGTGATCGTCACCTCCGACCTGGGAAAAAGCTTCCCACTGTTCACCCTATCTATACCCTTCATAATCTTGTATACCTCTATTAGATCTCCTCTCATTCTCCATCTTTCCAAGGAGAACAACCCCAGTCTACCCAATCTCTCCTCATAGCTAAGACCCTCCATACCAGACAACATCCTGGTAAACCTTCTCTGCACTCTCTCTAACGCCTCCACGTCCTTCTGGTAGTGCGGCGACCAGAACTGGACGCAGTACTCCAAATGTGGCCTAACCAGCGTTCTATACAGCTGCATCATCAGACTCCAGCTTTTATACTCTATACCCCGTCCTATAAAGGCAAGCATACCATATGTCTTCTTCACCACCTTCTCCACCTGTGTTGCCACCTTCAAGGATTTGTGGACTTGCACACCTAGGTCCCTCTGTGTTTCTGTACTCCTGATGACTCTGCCATTTATTGTATAACTCCTCCCTACATTATTTCTTCCAAAATGCATCACTTCGCATTTATCCGGATTAAACTCCATCTGCCACCTCTCCGCCCAATTTTCCAGCCTATCTATATCCTGCTGTATTGCCCGACAATGCTCTTCGCTATCCGCAAGTCCAGCCATCTTCATGTCAACCGCAAACTTGCTGATTACACCAGTTACACCTTCTTCCAAATCATTTATATATATCACAAATAGCAGAGATCCCAGTACAGAGCCCTGCGGAACACCACTGGTCACAGACCTCCAGCCGGAAAAAGACCCTTCGACTGCTACCCTCTGTCTCCTGTGGCCAAGCCAGTTCTCTACCCATCTAGCCACCTCTCCTTGTATCCCATGAGCCTTAACCTTCTTAACCAACCTGCCATGAGGGACTTTGTCAAATGCCTTACTGAAATCCATATAGACGACACCCACGGCCCTTCCTTCATCAACCTTTTTTGTCACTTCCTCAAAAAACTCCACCAAATTTGTAAGGCACGACCTCCCTCTTACAAAACCATGCTGTCTGTCACTAATGAGATTGTTCCGTTCTAAATGCACATACATCCTGTCTCTAAGAATCCTCTCCAGCAAGTTCCCTACCACGGACGTCAAGCTCACTGGCCTATAATTTCCTGGGTTATCCCTGCTACCCTTCTTAAACAACGGGACCACATTCGCTATCCTCCAATCCTCAGGGACCTCACCCGTGTCCAAAGAAGCGACAAAGATTTCTGTTAGAGGCCCAGCAATTTCATCTCTCTGTATTACTCTATGATGTTGCCCTCGAACATTTGCTGGAGCAGTTCTCACGGAAGAATACCCAAAGAAAATTGCACTTTTCATTTATAAAACAAGTAGTACTTTGAGGTTCCTCAAATTTCCTTCCCTATTATCTAACAATCGCATTTATGTATTTTGAGGATCTGTAAATTCCAAGTGCTTATCTTTTCCTTTTATCTTGCATGTGGGCTGCTCAAGACAATTTCTAACTCTTAGAATTGCTGGGTGTTGAAGGAAATTCTGTTTTTTAACTCTATAATAAATGAACAATATGTGAATCCATTGCAACTTTTTAATTCCAGCACGTATAGGACTTTTGAAAGGTTGGACTCTTAGTCAGCAACATAAAACTTTGTGGTGTATCATAGTCCATGATGTTATGGCCATCTTTTATGACTATTCACTAATAAAGTGTTCAGCATATTTGGGCTCCAAAGGAATTATTCTTTTAGCTGTCTTATTTACAGATCTTATCTCATTTACAGATTACTCAAGTGTCGATATGCACTGTTATTTCTATGCCATTTTTCCCTAATTCATTTCCACAAGCCAGCCATGTGTGCACTACTTCATGGTGGCAGCTTGGGTTTGTCACAGTAAAATAAGACCAGAATTGAAATGACTTCATTATACATTGACATTAGAATGTCATATTTTAAGAAGAACATATAATTTTTCAAGGAAATTGGTTTTTAACTTGAAGCTTAATGAATTTCAATTCCTACTTGAGTTGTTCATTCAAATGTGCTTTTGGATTCCCTAATGTAGGAAAAACCTGTGTGCAGTTAAACCATGCATGTGGTTTAAATAGGAATAATAGTTTTTTTAAGGAGAGGGAAATACTTTCAATTTAAACTAATCCATCTGCCAAAAGTGTTTTTGTTAAAAGTTAAAAATAACACTTGCCTGGTAAAACTATTATTCCAGTGGTAGTCTTGAGGGAAGGCCGAGAAGACCAAGACAAGCTGATTGGATTAGTGGCCACATGCATTGAATTTATTTTAAGATTAGTGTTGAGAAAGGCAATAGAAACCAATTCCAATGCTCTTTTTCTCACTGAAGTTACATGGGAGAAAAGTATATCTTAAAAAGAGATAACTTCCCCTTTCTGGACTTAAGCACTGGATCAGGCAGCCCTTCCTCATGGACTCTCAGAATTATTACAGCACAGAAGGAAGCCATTCAGCCCATTATGTCTGCACCAACCTTCCGAAGAGCAATTTACCTGGTGCTATTCTCCAGTCCTCTCCCCATAACCCGGCAACATTCTTTCTTTTCAGATAAGGCTGAAGTATTCACAACAATCTTTAGCCAGAAGTGCCGAGTGGATGATCCATCTCTGACTCCTCCCATGGTCCCCAGCATCTCAGATGCCAGTTTCCAGCCAATTCGATTCGCTCTATGTGGTATCAAGAAACAGTTGGAAGCACTGTATACTGCAAAGGCAATGGGCACCGTTAACATTCCGGCAATAGTACTGAAGACTTGTGCTCCAGAACTTGCCTCTCCCCTAGCCAAGCTCTTCCAGTACAGTTACAATACTGCCTTCTACCCAACAATGTGAAAAAATACCCAGGTATATCCTGTACACAAAAAGCAGGACAAATCCAACCGGCCAATGACCACCCAATCAGTCTACTCTTGATCATCAGTCAAGAGATGGAAGGGGTCATTAACAGTGCTATCAAGCAGCATATGCTCAATAATAGCCTGCTTAGTGACACCCAGTTTGGGTTTCACCAGGGTTACTCAGCTCTTGACCTCATTCCAGCCTTGGTTCAAATATGGACAAAAGAGCTGAATTCCAGAGGTGAGGCGAGAGTGACAGCCTTTGACATCAAGGCTGCATTCGACCGAGTGTGGCATCAAGGAGCCCTAGCAAAACTGGAATGAATGGGGGCAAACTCTCCACTGGCACGTAGGAAGATGGCTGTGGTTGTGGAGGGTCAGTCATCTCAACTCCAGGACATCTCTGCAGGAGTCCCTCAGGGTAGTGTCCTAGGCCCAACAATCTTCAACTGTTTCATCAATGACCTTCCCTCCGTCATAAGGTCAGAAGTGAGGATGTTCGCCAATGATTGTACAATGTTCAGCACCATTTGCAACTCTTCAGATACTGAAGCAGTCCATGTTCAAATGCAACAAGATCTGGACAATATCCAGGCTTGGGCTGACAAATGGCAAGTAACATTCGCGCCTCTCAAATGCCAGGCAATGACCATTAGAATGACTGATTAGAAGAGCAATGCAGCTTAATATGAATGTGTTTATTTTGTGTGAGAAACTCCACTCAAGCTAGCAAAGAAGTTAGTTTGCAATCTTATTCAGTTATAAAATGAAGTAGCCCACCCACTCACGCCTTCTCTGATCACTTTTAGTGTTCTTCTGTATCTGTAACATGTGATCATTTACGGCCAGTCATAACTCTTTCCTGCAACACTATCAACAAGGTTACGCAAAAAGAGTATTTAGATACTTTTGAAAAGTCCAGCTTATTATTTAGCAAATAACTCTCACACTCAAATGCTTTCCAACTTTTAATTCTTAGGCTATATTTGAATCATGTTTTTACGCCTATGTAAGAAACCTGCAACAAGGTCAAGAGACCTGCAACAAGGTCAAGATCACCTACCAAATGACACCTCATAGTTTTGGTACTTGCTTTGTTGGGTGTGCAGCAGTGTTTGGTGAACAATGGTATAAAGCTCTCATGCAAATCACTGCTGATATTAGAATCATAGAATCATAGAAACCCTACAGTGCAGAAGGAGGCCATTCGGCCCATCGAGTCTGCACCGACCACAATCCCACCCAGGCCCTACCCCCACATATTTACCCGCTAATCCCTCTAACCTACGCATCCCAGGACTCTAAGGGGCAATTTATAACCTGGCCAATCAACCTAAGCTGCACATCTTTGGACTGTGGGAGGAAACCGGAGCACCCGGAGGAAACCCACGCAGACACGAGGAGAATGTGCAAACTCCACACAGACAGTGACCCGAGCCGGGAATCGAACCCGGGACCCTGGAGCTGTGAAGCAGCAGTGCTAACCACTGTGCTACCGTGCCGCCTCCAGGGTAGGAAGAAAAATCAAGGTTTAAAAGTCTAGCTGGTTAATCAGGCTAGTTTGGCTCAAAGATGATGGCCGGGATTCTCCGATCTCATTCCCCTGCCACCACTACCAGAGAATGGAGAATTTGATGCTCAGTCAAAACTCCATTCACTGCAGCAGGACCGGAGCCTCCCAGCCAATGTCACTTCTAAAGAAGAACAGATCAGTTCCGCAGCTTGATTGCTTGAATTGATAATGCAATCAGACAAGACTGGATGCTAGTTGTGATATATTGGAACTAAGTAATAGGATGAAAAACATCCTAAAGTTGAGCATATTTTAAGAGCGGATAACACATTTTTAAAAAAATGTTCTGGATGTACTTAGTTCCCATCCTTGGATGACCCTAGGAATGTAAAATTAATTATTTTTAGTGATGCTTCCCATGTTAATCTTCCTGATGTGTTTTCAAGTGCAGCTGGTTTCATCATATTTCTGGTGGGTGAAAATTGGAAATGTTGCCCTTTATTCTGGGGCTAACGGGCAATGTTTTACTTTGAAAGTAAATCTAATACCTGAGTAAAGGTTGATTTCTGATGATCTTCACCAATTCGCTGTCAGAAGTTTAACATTTTTCTGTGATGAGGGTTTCAACAGCAGCAGTTGAGCTGAGGCTGGATGAAGTTGGACAATGTTACAGAGATGGAAATGGGCAGTCTTAAAGGAGGAGATGTGTGGATGAAAGTTCACTTCAGGGCAAACATTAACACCAAGATTCCAAAATGTCTGGTTCAGCTGCAAACAGTTGCCAGGGAGAGGGATGGAATCAATGGCTAAAGTATGGATTATGCAAGGGGGTCAAAGACAATGGCTTTGTTTTTCCTAATATTTAATTGTTTATCTTTTTGAATTGAAGATTTTTTTCTCACCACGTACTGAATGTCGGGCAATCACTGATAATTTAGGCTCAGTGGAAGAGTCAAGAAAAGTAACGCTGAATATCATCAGCGTACTTGAAAAAACTGACCCTCTTTTTTCAAATAATGTTGCTGAGTGTAACAGTTAGACAAGGAATAGGAAGGGACTAAAGATAGCTCCTGGGGGGCACCAATGAAAATGGTCCTGTGGTGGGGAGAAAAACCACTGTGGATGATTCTCTGACTTTGGAAAGATAGTTAAGAGTCGGTTGATACGTGTCCTCAGATTTTTGTATCTTTTTACTGATGTTTTCCCGATGATAAGGGGGTAGCTGGAGGAGGCTTCAAACTGTTACATTAAGAGTTGATGACTCATTCTATTTTGCCTTGGGTTTTTAAGTTTAGGCTAAAATGAAGGGGGTCATGTGACTATTCCAAATTCTATCTGACAATATGCCTGGCTAAGTCGAGGGACCTGCTGACCCAGATGTAAAGCTCTCACACCTGGGAACAAAAGGCAAGGGTAGCTGTGCTAACAGCAAGTAGACTAGCTGGCTCCAAGCTTTTGGACAGAAGAAAACAGACAAAGAAAAAGAACAACTGTTGATGTGGTTAGCAGAGATAAGAGGCTGCACGTTTTAGGAAAGCTACTGAAGTTGGATGCAGGAGGGAGATAGCCTCTAGTCAAAGAGATGCATTCTGCAGCCATCTAAAGAATCCAGGAGATTCATCCTGGCATGGCCAGAGGAGAAGAAGAATCATTGATGCTGGTTGTCGTGAATTTTGGAAAAACTGTAAAAACTGAGAAAAGTGCCTGAGGGTGATTCAACGTCACCGTTTGATGAAATAGGAAAACGTGAACCCATTAAAAGCTGGAAGTAACTATGGACTGTTTGCTATAAGGACTGTATTTCCAAGAGGTATATGATGTGTTAACTATAAAAAGTAAAGATTCCTTTCTGTAGTTTAAAGTTACCTGCAGAAGTAGTGTTCAGTCTTCAGTGTTTCAGTCATTTGTTACAGTAAAAGTTTTAAAATGTAAAATCTTGTTATGTGAATCTTTATCAGTTCTTAACTGAAAACTTGAATTTCTTTAAAGGTCAATCTCTACCAAGATTGTAACAAAACATTGATGGCCAAATCCTCAACTGTTAGGTTTTGGTGAAGAAGGATTGCAGGTTTTTGTGGCACACTTCAGTTGACGTAGAATTCCACATCCCCAGCTTTCGTGATGCTTTTTTAATATTTGCATTATATTTTATGAAATAATTTTTGTATATGTTTGTTTATTTGTATATTAAGGTGCTTATCCATTCATGTTTTATGAGTGTAAACTCATGCATATTTTATGAAGTCATTGTATTTTTTGATTGCACGGTGTTGCCAGCTCAAATCTTTTCAGGTTTCTTAGCATGACTGCATTTACACTGGTAATAATGTGCATCAGGGTGATGAGGCAGCTTGTTTTTTCTTGGGCTTTGGGAATTACTTAGGCAAGAGAATGGGAGGGTGTCCTTACTGGTGTCATCAGTTCAGATTGATGCCCCATGAATCGTGAATGGCAAGCTGTGCTGGTGGAGGGGCATTTTCTGTTGGAACAATCCCAACCTTATTAGTGCTTCAGTTCCAGGTGGAGGTCAAAGATTACTCATTCTAGTTGGCATATATTCATGGTCTTTTAATCCTGGCTTTTGACTAGTTATTTCTATGGTGCATTTCTGTATATTATGCATTATTATACCCAATTTAAAATTTAAAAAGCATGCGATAGCTTTGTAATAATGTAAAACACTATGCAATGAAATTGACCGAGCAAAGAATACTACGATGTGCACTGACTTATGGAAGATGGCTTTGGCCCACTTGCAAATGCCCTGAAGGAAATTATCTGTCAGTCCTGCTGATCGTGAGAGTGGTTTTGGGATCATTGCCTCTGGGAACTTGATTAATACTGTCAAAACACATTTCACATAAAAGACGTTAACCGACAACAGTGAAAGTGGAGTTTATTTCCAATTTTCAGAGCTACATTTAAACCCATATTGCAGGTCAGGTACTCGGCATAATGGAGAGAAATTCTGATTTAATAATGTTGTTTCATGCAGTGTTATTAGGAACAGCTGCATCAGGAGATCACTTACAAAATCTTCCTCGGGCTTTGATTATTGATGGTCAAGTTGACCTTTATACACTAGAATTTCTTAGAAGAGACATATTCTTGTGATAGCTTGGGTAATACGGTGTGCTTACTATTCAAGTTGTTATTGAAAGGAAAATTCTAAACACAATAGTCTTCTCTGAGGGGTTTTGACAAGCACAAGAATTGAGAATTTTAAAAATTTGTTCTCAGGATTTGGGCACATTATTTATGTATGCATGTATGACACAAGTAGGCTTACATTAACACTACAATGAAGTTACTGTGAAAATCCCCTAGTTGTCACACTCCAGTGCCTGTTCAGGTACAGAGGGAGAATTTAGCATGGCCAATGCACCTAACCAGCACGTCTTTCAGACAGTGAGAAGAAAGTGGAGCACCCGGAGGAAACCCACGCAAACACAGGGAGAACGTGCAGACTCCGCACAGACAGTGACCCAATTCGGGAATCAAACCCGGGTCCCTGGTGCTGTGAGGCAGCAGTGCTAACCACTGTGCCACCACACATGTGGCAAGCCCACATATTTATTGCCCCACCCCAATCACACAAGAAGTTGCTGGTGGATCCTTTCTTCGAACTCCTGGTGTATTTTTGATGATGGAACTAGTGCAGTGGTGTTTGTTACAGATTCTGGATATTCACCCAGAAGTGCCAGTGAAGGACCTGCCTAAATGAATATGGTCTGTGACTTGAATGGGGATTTGAAGATGACCATATTCTCATGTCATTGGGGCTGTGCTGGTAGTTGAGGTCAGAAGGGAAGGCGGCGCTGCAGTACATCCACAGCATATTGTATATACTGCAGTCAGAATCTGCTGGTACTAGATCACCACTAATCAAGTGAACTGCTGTTCAATCTAACTGTGTTCCTTGGCATTTAAACGAAGCAAAAACAACTTGCATTTGTATAGCACACAATCTAGGCTATTGCCTGAGTACTGTGCCCCAGAAATGCTCCATTGATGGAGATACCATGTTCATTTCTTAGAAGCATCTCAAGGTACTTTACACCCAACAAATTACTTGAACTTGCAATGATTGTTAAAGTGAGAAAGCATCCATAGCCAGTTTGCATGCAAAATTCCACAAGCAGCAAATCTGTTTTTTTTGGTACTAGTTCAGACAGTAATGTTGAACAATGTAATTTAATATCCTCCTGAACAAGTGTATTGTACTCATGAGAGGACCTCCAACAATGTAGCACTCCCTTAGTACAGTACCAGAAGTAAATTTGAATCATGCTCATACCACAAAGTGGGCGTTGAACCTACAGGGTTCTGGCCACAGATTGAGCTAACCTGACATGTTTAAGATCATTGGCACTTTGAATGATCAATTCCTCTTAATTTCATTATATCTTATTTGAACCATATTAGAGCTGTGCCAGTGAAAAGGGCAATATAATTAGCATCGTAAGAACTATTAATCGGTGGCAGTGGCTGCCCCTTGACTCAAGGATGATGTCTTCTCGGGGTCGCAGGTTGCTGCTATTTGTCTTCATTTAATTTAACAGGCTTATTCTCAACCCGTATATCTTTGGGCTCATGGACCAGGACATTTCATGAGCTAATGCAGAATTTATTTCCGTTTCTTTCCTTCTCTGTCCTGCTCTGCCTCATCATTCTGACTCAAAGTGAGATGCAGCTTAATTGGCAAGTTATCACCATTCTGAATGATTGGTAGCAAGCTCCTCTCAGTCATAAGCGTTGATGCTGCTGTGTTCCAAGGAGAGCTTCAAGACATGTTTTTTCTTTGTCCTCCTCTGGAACGTTCACCTGAAACTGGCAGTTTTTGGCCATGCTGACACAGTGTTCAGATCATGGGTTAATTTTGCAGGAATTTTGCCTGTTCGTTAGTGGAGCTGGTTTTAAGAAGGACATTAGCGTTGATTTAATGGTTGCATTGAACCTGGAGAATGCAGCACAGGTATTGCTGATGGTATTTCCCTCGCAGTCATTTACTGATGCACAGTCCAGGTCTCACTGTAGTACAGGAATGTGGTGACAACAACTGCTCTGTACTCCACGACTTTTATTGACTTGTGGAGGTCTTTGTTGTCAAACAGTTGTTGCTGTAGTTTGTGGAAGGCTGAGCTGGAGCAACTGATTTGCTGGAGGATCTTTTGTCAAAGGCCTTTTGAGAGAAGTGGCTGCCAGAGTATGAGAAGTTTGTTTTAAATGTATTCTTTAACACAATGTGGGTGTCACTGGTTAGGCCAGCATTTTTTTCCATCCCCGATTCCCCTTGAGAAGGTGGTGGTGAGCCACCTTCTTGAACTGCTGCAATCCACCTCATGTAGGTACACCCACAGAACTATTAGGCACGAAGTTCCAGGGTTTTGACTGAGCGATAATGAAAGTATCTCCAAGTCAGGATGGTGTATGGCTTGGAGGTGAACTTGAAGGTGATGTATTCCCACGTATCTGCTGCCCTTGTCCTTCTAGGTCACAAGGAACCTTAGTGAGTTGGTGAAATGCATCTTTTAGATGGTATACATTGCCGCTACTGTGCATCAGCGGTGGAGGGATTGATTGTTTAAGCTGGTGGATATGCTCAACGTATTCCAGATTTATATCAATATTTTAGTCATCAAGAAATCTAATAGTAAATTCAGAACATGGTGGCACAGTGGTTAGCAGTGCTGCCTCACAGCGCCAGGGATCCGGATTCGATTCCCGGCTTGGGTCACTGTGTGGGGTTTGCACATTCTCCCCGTGTCTACGTGGGTTTCCTCCGGGTGCTCCAGTTTCCTCCCACAGTCCAAAGATGTGCGGGTTCGGTGGATTGGCCATGCTAAATTGCCCCTCAGTCAGGGGGACTAGCTAGGATAAATGCATTGGTTTGTGGGAATAGGGCCTGGGTGTGATTGTGGTCGGTGCAAACTCGATGGGCCGAATGGCCTCTTTCTGCACTGTAGGATTCTATGAGAACAAACAATATTTTTACCAAGAAAATGGTGATAATGTGGGACTGGCTACCAAAGGGAGTGTTTAAGGCAAATAGCATTGGTACATTTAAGGGGAGTCTAGATAATCATGTGACCATAGAATCATAGTCTACAGCACAAACGAGGCCACATGGCTCCTCATGTCTGCACTGGCCGACAAACAAGCCTAATCCCAAACCCAGCCGAATCCCACTTTCCAGAATTTGGGCTGTAGCCCTGCACGTTCCAGCACTTGATGTGCGTATCGAGACTCCTTTTAAATGAGTTGAGGGTATATGTCTCTACTACCCTTTCAGGCAGTGAGTTCCAGACTTCCCACAACCCTTTGGGTGAAAAACATTTTCTTCATATCCACTCTAATCCTTCTACCAATTACTTTGAGTCTATGTCCCGTAGTCACTGACCTCTCTGCTAAAGTAAAGAGACCATTCTCATCCATGGGATTCAGGCTCTGCACAGTTTTGTACATCTCAGTCAAATCTCCCCTCAGGCTGCTCTGTTCCAAAGAGAACAACCCTAGTCCTGGCATCATCCTTGTAAATCATCTCTGTACCCTCTCTAAAACAACTACATCCTTTCTGTAATAAGGTAATCAGAACTTCCTGCAATATAGTGCGCATAGTACTCAAGTTGTGGCTTTACTAGTGTTTCGTATAGTTGCAGCATAACCTCCCTATTCTTATATTCTCTGTCTCAGCTAATAAATGAAAGGATTCTGTATGCCTTCTTAGCCATCTTATCAACCTGTCCTGCTACCTTCAGGGATCTGTGGTCATTTGCTGCAAGGGGGCGCTTGCTTCCTCTACATCTGTGTGATGAAGGGAGTAGAGGATTTTACTGATAGTTATGTGAGTAGACTCCAGTTTCAATGAAGAGTCAATGACTTAAATGACCTGTTCCTTTGGTATATATTCTATGTAATTTTATATAACTGCTTGATTTCCTGATCTTTCTGTGGGATGCACTAAGAAAGAGTGAGGTATTTCCAAAAGCATGGCATTAATGGAACTCAACAATATTCTGTGACATAGGGAATGTTCTGTTACATAAAATTATATGGAGATTACAACATGGAAAACAGGACATGTGATGCAAACAATCATTCATTTTAATACTTATCCCCAGGTTTGCAGAGAGCCGGAACAGTCACAGCCAAATGGCCTCCCTCGGTACTGTACTTATTTTATGATTTTTTAATGGCATAGTCTCACTCTCATGTTCCTACTTTAATTCCACATAATTTGTTCAACTCCTGCCTTCCACCTGACCATAGATCATAGATTTTATTGTTCCCATCACCATCCTGGAATCATGAGTGGTACGAACAAGATGCTGCTGTCAATCCAAAAATACATTTTGCCATAAATGAATAATGTGTTATATGAATTTCAGTGCCAGTGTGATGCTAGGTATGTTTTCCTTCCATCAAAAAAAGATTGGCAGGTTGTATCAAACAACACATCCGTTTTGCTCTTTGCAATGGGCAAAGTATAGACAGTACACAACCAGCCCGTTCTTGCAAAATGCAAAACACAGCTTCCAATATAAAATGTGATTCCGCAAATGGACAAAATTTGCTAAATAATCCTCAGTGTGCTAAAATTTACACTGACAACCAATTTAAGATTGTCAGTCGGGCTTGCAGTGTGACGCATTTGCGTATACTGGAAGCTACATAATGCACAGGACACTGTTCTTGTAGAACAGAAAGAACAGGTACACACATTGTGGCTGTTTCAGCTAAACAAAATAAGTGATAGCCATTTACTGATTGATTACATAGGGCAGTGCCTTAACCAATCAGAGTCAAACTGCCGGGTTTAAATTTCAAACAATGCTTGGCAGTTAACAGTCAGTCACCATAAACTGGTGCATTCTCCATGCAAATCCTTTACCGATCAGAGTCGACTTGCCAATCAATCAGCACCCTACTTTCATACAGTCTAAAGTTGTTGTTCACATCATTGGTGGATTGATTTGTGAAAGACGAAAAGCTTCAAGTCTTTTCTCAGCAATACTCAAATACACCCTCCCAGGCAGCGCATTCCAGACCATCACCGCCCTCTGGATAAAAAGGTTTATCCTCAAATCCCCCCTAAACCTCCCACCCCTCACTTTTAACTTGTGTCCCCTCGTAACTGACCCTTCAACTAAGGGGATCAGCTGCTCCCTATCCACCCTGTTCATGTCCCTCGTAATCTTGAACACCTCAATCAGGTTGCCCCTCAGCTGCTCCAACAAAAACAATCCAAGCCTATCCAACCTCTATTCATAACTTAAATACTCCATCCCAGGCAGCACCCTGGTAAATCTCCTCTGCACACCCCCTCCAGTGCGTTCACATCCTTTCTATAATGTGGTGACCAGAACTGCACACAGTACTCAGCTATGGCCTCACCACAGTTCTACACAATTCCACCATGACTTTTCTGCTTTTGTGGTCTATACCCCGATTGATAAAGGCGAGTGTGTCATATGCCTTTTTCACCACCCTATTAACCTGCCTTTCCGCCTTCAGAGATCTATGGACAAACACGCCAAGGTCCCTTTGTTGTTCGGAACTTCCCAGTGTCAGACCTTTCATAATATACTTCCTTGTCAAATTACTCCTTCCAAAGTGCATCACCTCACACTTTTCAGGGTTAAATTCCATCTGCCACTTATCGCCCATTTCACCATCTCGTCTATATCTTCCTTCAACCAAAGACACTCAACCTCACTGTTAGTCACCTTGCCAGTCTTTGTGTCATCGGCAAACTTAGTGATCCTACCCCCCACATTGTCATCTATGTCATTTATATAAACGAACAATAGGGGGCCCAGCATGGATCCATGTGGTACACCACTGATCACTGGCCTCCAGTCACTAAAGCAGCTGTCTGTCACCACTCTCTCCTACCACTAAGCCAATTATGATTCCACCTTGTCAGATCACTCTGTATCTCATGTGCATCAGCCGCCTTAATAAGTACCCAATGTGGGACGTTGTCAAAGGCTTTGCTGAAATCCATGTAAATAAACTACATCAACCACACTACCCTCATCCATCGATAGTCACAGGTGAGGTGCCTGAAGATTGGAGGGTGGCAAATGTTGTGCCTTTGTTTAAGAAGGGCTGCAGGGAAAAGCCTAGGAACTACAGGCCGGTGAGCCTCACATCTGTAGTGGGTAAGTTGTTAGAAGGTATTTTGAGAGACAAGAGCTACAGACATTTAGCGACACAAAGACTGATTAAGGACAGTCAGCATGGCTTTGTAAACGGAAAATCACATCTCACAAATTTGATTGAGTTTTTTGAAGGGGTAACCAAGAAGGTAGACGAGGGCAGTGCAGTTGATGTTGTCTACATGGACTTTAGCAAGGCCGTTGACAAGGTACTACATGGTAGGTTGTTGCATCAGGTTAAATCTCACGGGATCCAGGGTGAGGTAGCCAAATGGATACAAAATTGGCTTGACGACAGAAGACAAAGTGGTTGTAGAAAGTTGTTTTTCAAACTGGAGGCCTGTGACCAGCGGTGTGCCTCAGAGATCGGTGCTGGGTCCATTGTTATTTGTTATTTATTTTAATGATTTGGATGAGAATTTAGGAGGCATGGTTAGTAAGTTTGTAGATTGCACCAAGATTGGTGGCATAGTGGGGCAGTGAAGAAGGTTATTTAGGAATGCAATGGGATCTTGTTCAATTGGGCCAGTGGGCTGACGAATGGCAGATGGAGTTTAACTTGGATAAATGCGAGATGATGCATTTTCGTTGATCAAACTAGGGCAGGACTTACTCAGTTAATGGAAGGGCGTAGGGGAGAGTTACAGAACAAAGAAATCTATAGGTACAGATTCATAGCTCCTTGAAAGTGGAGTCACAGGTGGACAGAGTGGTGAATAAGGCATTCGGCAAACTTGGTTTCATTGGTCAGAACATTGTATACAGGAGTTGGGACATCTTGTTGAAGTTGTACAAGACATTGATAAGGCCACACTTGGAATACTGTGTACAGTTCTGGTCACCCTATTATAGAAAGGATATTATTAAACAAGAAAGAGTGCAGAAAATATTTATTAGGACGCTACTGGGACTTGATGGTTGGAGTTATAAGGAGAGGCTGGATAGACTGGGACTTTGTTCCCTGGAGCATAGAAGGCTAAGGGGTGATCTTATAGAGGTCTATAAAATAATGAGGGGCATAGATCAGCTAGGTAGTCAATATCTTTTCCCAAATGTAGGGGAGTGTAAAACTAGAGGGCATAGGTTTAAGGTGAGAGGGAAGAGATAAAAAAGTGTCCAGAGGGGCAATTTTTTCACACAAAGGGTGGTGAGTGTCTGGAACAAGCTGCCAGAGGTGGGAGTAGAGGCGGGTACAATTTAGTCTTTGAGAAAGCGTTTAGACAGCTACATGGTAAGATGGGTATAGAGGGATAGGGGCCAAACAGGGGCAATTGGGACAAGCTTAGGGGCTTAAAAAAAAGGGGACGGCATGGACAAATTGGGCCGTAGGGCTTGTTTCCATGCTGTAAACCTCTATGATTCTATGACACACACTTCGTTACATGCTCAAAAAATTCAATCAAATTTGTTAGGCTTGACCTCCCACTGACAAAACTATGCTGACTACCCCGATCAAACCTTGCCTCTCCAAATGGAGATAGATTCTCTCCTTCAGAATCTTCTCTAGCAGTTTCCCAACCACAGGCATGAGACTTACTGATCTGTAGTTCCCTGGCTTGTCTCTGCAACCTTTCTTAAATAGTGGGACCACATTAACTGTTCTCCAGTCCTCTGGCACCTCCCCGATAAGAAGTTTAACAACACCAGGTTAAAGTCCAACAGGTTTATTTGGTAGGAAAAGCCACAGAAGCTTTCAGAGCCCCAGGCCCCTTCTTCAGATGAGTGGGAATTCTGTTCACAAACAGGGCATATAAAGACACAAACTCAATTTACATGAATAATGGTTGGAATGCGAATACTTACAACTAATCAAGTCTTTAAGATATAAACAATGTGAGTGGAGAGAGCATCAAGACAGGCTAAAGAGATGTGTATTGTCTCCAGACAGTGAGACTCTGCAGGTCCAGGCAGGTTGTGGGGGTTACAAATAGTGTGACATGAACCCAATATCCCGGTTGAGGCCATCCTCGTGTGCGGAACTTGGCTCTCAGTTTCTGCTCAGCGACTCTGCGCCGTCGTGTGTCGTGAAGGCCGCCTTGGAGAACGCTTACCCGAATATCAGAGGCCGAATGCCCGTGACCGCTGAAGTGCTCCCCAACAGGAAGAGAACAGTCTTGCCTGGTGATTGTCAAGCGGTGTTCATTCATCCGTTGTCGCAGCGTCTGCATGGTTTCCCCAATGTACCATGCCTCGGGACATCCTTTCCTGCAACGTATCAGGTAGACAACGTTGGCCAAGTTGCAAGAGTATGTACCATGTACCTGGTGGATGGTGTTCTCACGTGAGATGATGGCATCTGTGTCGATGATCCGGCACGTCTTGCAGAGGTTGCTGTGGCAGGGTTGTGTGGTGTCATGGTCACTGAATTAAAAATTTGGGTCAGAGCCCCTGCAATTTCCTCCCTTGCCTCCCACAACAACCTGGGACATAATTCATCCGGACCTGGAGATTTGTCCACTTTTAAGCCCTCCAATACCTTGTCACTCCTGATGATTTTCTCGAGAGCCTCACAGATTCTCTTCCCGAGTTCCATACTACCGCCTCATTCTCATGGATGAAGACAGATGGCAAACTGAAATTTTCATGGTACAGGGCATACCCTGCCCCAACTGTGATAAGCATTGCCCTCAGAACAGCATGTTTGTCATATGGTAAGCACCATATGACAAAGAAGTGGAATCACTTCGCAAAATGTTGCAGATTAAAACCACAGCTTCTTTTCTTTGACAAGGTCGACATTGCAGCTGGTCAATCCTCCAATGTGAGGAGCATCAGCAAAGTGAATGAACTGAAGCTCAACAGAGCACCCAATACACTGGCCTCCAATAACGCTCTACAGTGAGAGTATCACAGAAAAGGATGAGATTCTTCATCATCCTGACCATGATTTGCAACAACGCAAAATTGAAGGTAAAGATTGAGTGTACCATATTGCCCAGCTGAATGTACCATATTGCCCAGCTGAATGCTACAGGAATATAAGAACATAAGAACTAGGAGCAGGAGTAGGCCATCTGGCCCCTCGAGCCTGCTCCGTCATTCAATAAGATCGTGGTTGATCTTTTCATGGACTCAGCTCCACTTACCCGCCCGTTCACCATAACCCTTAATTTCTTTACTGTTCAAAAATGTATCTATCCTTGCCTTAAAAACATTCAATGAGGTAGCCTCAACTGCTTCACTGGGCAGGGAATTCCACAGATTCACAACCCTTTGGGTGAAGAAGTTCCTCCTCAACTGAGTCCTAAATCTGCTCCCCCTTATTTTGAGTTTCATCTGCCAGTGGAAATAACTTCCCTGCTTCTATCTTATCTATTCCCTTCATAATATTATGTTTCTACAAGCTCTCCCCTCATTCTTCTGAATTCGAATGAGTGTAGTCCCAGTCTACTCAGTCTCTCCTCGGAAGCCAACCCTCTCAACTCCGGAATCAACCTAGTGAATCTCCTCTGCACCCCCTCCAGTGCCAGTATATCCTTTCTCAAATAAGGAGACCAAAACTGTACACAGTACTCCAGGCGTGGCCTCACCAGCACCTTATACAGCTGCAACATAACCTTGCTGTTTTTAAACTCCATCCTTCTAGCAATGAAGGACAAAATTCAATTTGCCTTCTTAATTACCTGCTGCACCTGCAAACCAACCTTTTGTGATTCGTTAAGGATCCCCAGGACCCTCTGCACAGCAGAATGCTGCAATATTTTACCATTTAAATGATAGTCCATTTTGCTGTTATTCTGACCAAAATGGATGACCTCACATTTACCAACATTGTACTCCATCTGCCAGACCCTCGCCCACTCACTTGGACTAACTATATCCCTTTACAGACTTTGTGTCCTCTGCATACTGAGCTCTGCCACTCATCTTCATGTCATCTACAAATTTTGACACACTACACTTGGTCCCCAACTCCAAATCATCTATCTATGTTAATCGTAAACAACTAGACACATAGGCAGCACTGGACCCTAATGTCCAGCTGAACCTCGTGACCTATAGCAGACAAGCCATCTGCACAGAAGGTATAGCCACTCTCCGTTGCACACAAGATAGTTTCAAGTTTCATGTAGT
The DNA here is from genome assembly GCF_964213995.1 of Mustelus asterias. NCBI lineage: Eukaryota > Metazoa > Chordata > Chondrichthyes > Carcharhiniformes > Triakidae > Mustelus > Mustelus asterias. The sequence continues at coordinate 66,842,450 of NC_135811.1, read as the reverse complement.
TGACCAGAATGTAAGGCCACTGCTAGGTTTTCGGAACAGCATCACACTGGGGCTTGTCAACTTGGTCCAGAGATGAATGCTATGGAATCCCTGGCTCCAAAAATGAGTGAGTACTGTTGTGGTGGACTTCTGCAGGATCCATTCTCTTTTTTAGAATAGACATAGGCACAACTGATTTGAAGTACAGCTTCTTTATTGAGCATCATTTAAAATTAGCATTTACAGAAAGCGAATTACTTAGAAGAGAGAGAGAAATAGAGAAAGCAGCAGAAGTCAGTATTGTGCTGGTCGAGTAACTTGAAGCATAGACTGGATTGAACTGACTAAACATCGATCTGTGTCTACAGTATAACTAAATACTTAAGTGTTATGAAATTACCAGGTACAAACTGTGTCTAGCACGGTAACACAGTGGTTAGCACTGCTGCTTCACAGCTCCAGCGACCCGGGTTCGATTCCCGGCTTGGGTCACTGTCTGTGTGGAGTTTGCACATTCTCCTCGTGTCTGCGTGGGTTTCCTCCGGGTGCTCCGGTTTCCTCCCACAGTCCAAAGATGTGCATGTTAGGTTGATTGGCCGTGCTAAAATTGCCCCTTAGTGTCCTGAGATGCGTAGGTTAGAGGGATTAGTGGGTAAACATGTCGGGATATGGGGGTAGGGCCCGGGTGGGATTGTGGTCGGTGCAGACTCGATGGGCCGAATGGCCTCCTTCTGCACTGTAGGGTTTCTATGATTTCTATGATAAACAATTGGCAGCTGTGACCGTGAAAGCTTCTGTTTATGAAAAGAACCATTTCTGCTTAATATTGCATTTTCAAATGTAGTCAATTGTCTCAGCTCAAAACCCAGATTTCTCAGCTGAGTTTTAAAATGTGGTCAAGTTAGCTTAACTTAGCTTTAAAGCATAGCATAGTTCGTGACACAGGCAGAAATACCTTTAAAAAAGCCTTTTAACGAAAGGAAACTATAGAGAGAATTCCACAGCTTCTTCCAACTAACCGAAGGAGACCAGGGACAATAGTTACAATAGTTTATTCATGATTCAATTGAGGGAACTGCCTCAGAGAAACCTCTGGAGGAGTACCCTCTGATACAGTTCTAACAAAATTCTAACACAGCAATCTGGTTGCAGAGTATTTAAACACTGACCAGTCTACTGACTCCAAGCAGTCCAGTAGGGGTTCATTCGATTCCTCAGACCAATATTGCATAATTTCCTTTGATTGATTCTCCTGCTTCAGTTTTTGCTTGTAAGCCGGGAGCAGGAGCACAGCCCTGTGGTCTTATTTGCCAAAGTGTGGGCGGGCGATAGAGCGGTAGGCATGTTCAAGTTTGCTGACGACACCACCGTAGTGGGTCGGATCTCCAACAATGATGAGACGGAGTACAGGAATGAGATAAAGAATCTGGTGAACTGGTGCGCCGACAATAATCTCTCTCTCAATATCAACAAAACAAAGGAGATTGTCATCGACTTCAGGAAGCATAGAGGAGAACATGCCCCTGTCTACATCAACGGGACGCAGTAGAAAGGGTCGAAAGCTTCAGGTTTTTAGGTGTCCAGATCACCAACAACATGTCCTGGTCCCCCCATGCTGACACTATAGTTAAGAAAGCCCACCAACGCCTCAACTTTCTCAGAAGACTAAGGAAATTTGGCATGTCAGCTACAACTCTCTCCAACTTTTACAAATGTACCATAGAAAGCATTCTTTCTAGTTGTATCACAGCTTGGTATGGCTCCTGCTCTGCCCAAGATCGCAGGAGGTTGTGAATGTAGCCCAATCCATCACGCAAACCAGCCTTCCATCCATTGACTCTGTCTGTACTTCCCGCTGCCTCGGCAAAGAAGCACCCTGGACATTCTCTCTTCCACCTTCTTCTGTTGGGAAAAAGATACAAAAGTCTGAGGTCACATACCAACTGACTCAAGAACAGCTTCTTTCCTGCTGCTGTCAGACTTTTGAATGGACCTACCTTGCATTAAGTTGATCTTTCTCTACACCCAGCTATGACTGTGACACTACATTCTGCACTCTCTCGTTTCCTTCTTTATGAATGCTATGTTTTGTCTGTATTGCGTGCAAGAAACAATACTTTTCATTGTGTACTAATACATGCGACAATAAATTAAATCAAATCAGGGGCAGCGTTCAAATACAACTCTCAGCTCTGAGTCACCGATACAGACTGTTTACACAGTTATTCAACATACAGAGCATTGTTCTAAAATTCAGATCTTGTCTACACAGGTTTATTATTAAACCCTCACCAAAAAGCTTGTTTAAAATCTATGTAGAAAATGCTAACAATCTTGCCGGCAAGTTCTGCTGATGTCAGGACCTTGAGGTATAAACATTTGACTAGCATATGATTTTACTGTAATGCAGGGGTGTTCAAATCTATTTTCCTTTTTTCCAAATCCATTAATTCACTCTTAGTACAAAAACATCTTCATCTGCATCATCACTGGTAAGCTACAAGTAATGTACCAGATGAGACGAGATGACTCGATATTACCAACCGTTTGTGCTCCAAGAAGAGTACTAGTCACCTTAAAGCAAAAAGTAGTCAATGAGCTGCATTGAATGACAACGCTGGGTATCATAACACCTAGCGGTGTGCCCATAGAATGGGTTTCAGCAATGGTGGCCACAGTAAAGAAGCATGGTCAGGATCTGCATTGACCCAGTTCACTTGAACAAGCTGCTACTCAGACTTCTTCATCCTATGAAGACAGTGGAACAGGTGAAAGCTGACATGCCCAAAGCCAAAGTTTTCAGCATCCAGGATGTGAAATGCGGATTCTGGCTGATCCCACTAGATGAAGAACTTTCGAAACTTACAACCTTCATGTCTCTGATAGGCAGATATTGTTTTCTTTGTTTGCCCTATGGGATCTCCACTGACGGCGAGGTCTTCGCTGCATGAAGCAACTCTTTACAGGACAACTCTACAACCCATTGTTGATTACATCCTGGTCTGGAGTCATACTTTCAAAAACAAGATGCATGCCTTTGTCTCATCCTTGGCAAAATCAAAGCCATACAGCTGAAGCTTAACCCTGCTAAATGCAGATTCAGGGTCGACCACATTCCCCATGTGGGTCACTTACCCACAGCCTCTGGCATAAAGCCAGATCCATACAAGATAACAGCTCTTTGATAGAAAGTCATCTCCGTGGACAAGTACACTTTACAGTGTTTCCGTGTGATGACAAATTATCTTTCTACGTTCATTCCGTGTCATAGTGAGGTCACTGGACCTCTTTGTTAGTTCCTGCACCAAGAATGGTGTTGGCAAGAGCAACACACAGCAGTCTTCAACAAATTCAAACAGGCGCACACAGCCCTACTGTCATTACAATACTTTGACCTTCGAGCACCGTACTCCTATCAGCAGATGCCTCCCAGCCCAGACTTGGCACAGTCTGCATCCAAAATGACAGACCAATAGCCTTTGCATCAAGTGCCCTAACTGTCACTGAGATTCGTTCTGCTCAAATTGAAAAGGAATTCCACACTTTAGTCTTTGCCTGTCAGAAATTTCATGATTTCATCTATGGTCGTCCTGCAACTGTTGAAACTGATCATCAGCCACTCCTATTTTAAAACAGCCTTTTCACACTGTATCTCTGTGCCTGCAGCACATGATGCTAAAGCTACAAGGCTACAATCTCGGCATTGTCTACAAATGTGGTAAGGAGCTATACATGGCTGATAACCCTTTCCAGATCCTTCCTGCCCACTACAGACCAGGCAGCTCGCGAGGAAGACATGAGGTGCTGTCCTCTCTTAGAATCCAAGAACTCAAAGCAGACATCACCTGCAGGCTACTGCACAAGATCAGCATGAGGGCCTGGCCTGAATCCACTAGGGACATTTTTTGCCATCAAAGATAAACCATATAGGTCAGACCGATGCTACATAGCCAGTGATTCATTATCCCTTCTTCTCTTCAGCAGTACTACACCCAGCAACTACAGTAGGGGCATCCTGGATTCCTGGATTGGAAGCAACTAGATACAGGGTCAAGGAATCACTGTACTGGCCCTCCATGTATGCTGACCATGGAGACAAAAATTTCCACCGTGCACCATGCAATGCACTCGAGCTGCATCAAACAAAAGAACCGCTGCATCTGCATGAGATCCTGAAGCTCCAATGGTCATTAACTGTGGCTGACATTTACAAATGGAATGGTAAATGACATTTGGTCTTAGTCAACTTGAATTCCGAATGGTTTGAACTCTACTACCTGCAAAACATTATGAATAACTCAGTAATCATCAAGCTCGAGACACTTCACCACACATACCATCTATCATGACACACAGTGCTCACCAATTTGTCACCATTGAATTTAGGAACTTTGCACACGAATGGGATTTGAGCATATGACGAGGAGCCCCCTATATCCACAGTCCACAGGTTTGGAGGAATGGGCAGTGCAATCAGCTGAGCAGCTTCTAGAGAAGTGTGCCTTAGATCTCTCAGATTACTATGCTGCACTCCTCAGCCTGTGAAACGTGCCAAGACAGGACCTGCCCTCATCAGTACAGAGACTATTCTCTCGGCACAACAGGACCACATTTCCTGCTGCCAAAGCTCTTTTTCAGCTCAAACTCAAAGCCAATGTGAATGATGTCCTCATGGAAAGACAATTAAGAGGGAAACTGCAGTATGATTACAAAGCCCACAGGCACAGCCAAACTGTTGATTGGTAACCTCGAAGGGTACCTTTGTTACCAACCTTTGGGAACCCAGCATTTCTACATGCAGTATTTTGTTTTTGTACAAAACCAATGTTACCTATTACAGGTACCAAAACCAGTACCAGCAGAAGCCACAGTACCCCAGCAATTCAGCTACAACACAGTGGAAATGGAGGCCCCTCCAGAGGCCTACGCAACAAACCTGCATCCAGTGGGCACAATGATGAAGCACCCCAAGTCATCCACACTGAGGGCAGCAGCCTGAGAACACTTAGAGCACAAGCAATTGGCACAGTCACACACGCAAGGTGTATGACCAAACTAAACAAGGTTCCAGGACTACACAGTCTACAACTGGCCTTCATCTTTCTCCTTCAGGCAACAAAACGGTGATGGTGACCTGATGGGTGAAGTACAAGCTGCAGCAGCTTAATCTGTGTTACACCCTAAATATATACTTATGTATGGTTAGCCTATTGAATCCATGTTCTAAAATGTTTGCACACAATTAATGTTCGCACATACTGTTCCATCTCAGTACCACAGGTTGTCTCAACTTCAGTGGGGAAGATGTCAACCAAGTGGAAACTATTCTTTGTTTATCGGTCTTTGGTTGCCCATCTTTGGGAACCCAGCACTTCTACATGCAGTGGTTTACTTTTGTTTTAGTATCTAACCTGCTCTCTGTACCAGTCAGTCACTGATTCTGATATTTCGTTCCACAGCTATGCAACCCTCTGTGTAACACTGATAGCCAGGTTTCGCACACATGAGGACGGCCTCAACCGGGATCTTGGGTTCATGTCACACTATCTGTAACTCCCACAACTTGCCTGGACTTGCAAAGTCTCACGGGCTGTCCTGCCTGGAGACAATACACATCTCTTTAACCTGTGCTAATGCTCTCTCCACTCACATTGCCTGTACCTTTAAAACTTGATTAGCTGTAAAGACTTGCATTCCAGTCATTATTTATTATTCTGTAAATTGAGTTTGTGTCTTTATATGCCCTGTTTGCTGTGTCTGAGCAGATCTCCCACTCATCTGACGAAGGAACAGCGCTCCGAAAGCGAGTGGCATTTGCTACCAAATAAACCTGTTGGACTTTAACTTGGTGTTGTTAGACTCCTTACTGTGTTTACCCCAGTCCAACGCCAGCATTTCCACATCATGACCTCCCCTGTAGGCAGTGAGGATACAAAGATTTCCCTCAAGGCCCCAGCAATTTCCTCCCTTGCCTCTCTCAGTATTCTGGGATATATCCCATCAGGCCCCGGGGACTTGTCTACCTTAATGTTTCTCAAGAACCCCAATAACACCTTTTTGATCTCAACATGACTCAAACTATCTACACACATTTCCCAGACTCATCATCATCATCATCATAGTTAAAATAATGTTAAATGTCTCTCATCATTTTAGTTACCCCCGCATTGCTAATACCATTTGCACAGTGGAGGCGGTGGCTTGGTGGTAATGTCACCAGACTAGTAACCCAGAGACCCACGCAACTCAGGGACAGTAGTTCAAATCCCACCATGGCAACCGGTGGAATTTAAGTTCATTTAATAAATCCAGAATATAAAGCTAGTCTCAGAAATGATGACTATGAAAGTATTATCAATTGTTATAAAAACCCATCTGGTTCAATAATGTCCTTTGGGGAAGAAAATTTGCCGTCCATACTCAATCTGGCCTGCATGTGACTCCAGACCCACAGCAATGTGGATGACCATTAGCTGCCCTCTGAAATAGCCCAGCAAACCATTCAATTCAAGGGCAATTAGGGATGAGAAACAAATGCTGACCTTGTCCGGTGACACCTACATTCCATGAAAGAATAAAGAACTAAATACATTGCCAATCTGAATAGTGTCATAAAGTTAAAGCTCATCATAGCAATGAAACATATGAGAATCTGCAGACGACAAGTTGACCACTCCACCTGAGAATGTATTTTCAAAAGCTTATTACTTCCCCAAAAAGGGAGATAATTTTAATCCAATTCACCCAAGGGGAAAACTGACTTCAGTTGAATGTAAGATGGGTGGCCAATTCAATCAGGACAGTTCGCTGCCATGTGGGTTGGCTTAAAATGGCCCTCATGTATTTTCAATGTGGTGTTGTGAGAAACATCACTAACCCTGAGTTAATTTTGAGTAGTTTTATGAAGAAATGAAAAATCACAACTTGTGTCCTGTACTGTAATTTAGATGTAACTCCATTCATGTTAACTGAAGATGCAGGATTAGTTATGGTGAGGCAGATTGCCTGATATTACAAGGTGAAGTCAGTCATGACATTGTGAACCCGAGACTGAGCAAACATAGCCAGGTTTGAACATAGAACAGTACAGCACAGTACAGGCCCTTCGGCCCACGATGTTGTGCCGAACCATTTCCGAAACCAAGATCAAGTTATCCCACTCCCTATCATTCTAGTGTGCTCCATGTGCCTATCCAATAACCGCTTGAATGTTCCTAAAGTGTCCGACTCCACTATCACAGCAGGCAGTCCATTCCACACCCCAACCACTCACTGAGTAAAGAACCTACCTCGGACATCCCTCCTATATCTTCCACCACGAACCTTATAGTTATGCCCCCTAGTAACAGCTACATCTACCCGAGGAAATAGTCTCTGAACGTCCACTCTATCTATCCCCCTCATCATCTTATAAACCTCTATTAAGTCGCCTCTCAACCTCCTCCGCTCTAAAGAGAAAAGCCCTAGCTCCCTCAACCTTTCTTCGTAAGATCTACCCTCCAAACCAGGCAGCATCCTGGTAAATCTCCTTTGCACTCTTTCCAGTGTTTCCGCATCCTTCTTATAGTGAGGTGTCCAGAACTGCACACAATATTCCAAATGTGGTCTCACCAAGGTCCTGTACAGTTGCAGCATAACCCCATGGCTCTTAAACTCAAACCCCCTAGCGTTAATAAACGCTAACACACTATAGGCCTTCTTCACGGCCCCAATCCACTTGAGTGGCAACCTTCAGAGGTCTGTGGATATGAACCCCAAGATCTCTCTGTTCCTCCACATTCCTCAGAACCCTACCTTTGACCCTGTAATCCGCATTCAAATTTGTCCTACCAAAATGAATCACCTCGCACTTATCAGGGTTAAACTCCATCTGCCATTTTTCGGCCCAGCTCTGCATCCTATCTATGTCTCTTTGCAGCCTACAACAGCCCTCCACCTCATCCACTACTCCACCAATCTTGGTGTCATCAGCAAATTTACTGACCCACCCTTCAGCCCCCTCCTCAAGTCATTTATAAAAATCACAAATAGCAGAGGATCCAGCACTGATCCTTGTGGTACACCGCTGGTAACTGGTCTCCAGTCTGAAAATTTTCCATCCACCACCACCCTCCGTCTTCTATGAGTTACAGTAAGAAGTTTAACAACACCAGGTTAAAGTCCAACAGGTTTATTTGATAGCAAAAGCCACAAGTTTTCGGAGCCTTAAGCTCCTGCAGGTCTATGAGATAGCCAGTTACTTATCCAATCGGCCATGTTTCCGTCTGTCTCACACCTCCTTACTTTCTTCATGAGCCGACCATGTTTGCGCTCGGTTTGGAATGCTTTTTGAACAGCTTGATATAATGGCTTACAGATGGTTGGCTAAACAATTTCCTCTGGGATAAGAAAAACCTTCCTTTTCATTTTTTTCTCTGTTCAGCATTAATATGGAACAAATTAGTATAAACTTAATTTTGAAATAAAAGGCAAAAAAAGGATTTAAAGGAAAATCATGGCTACAATTTCAGAAACTTTTCCACAACCTATATTTCACTATTTCTGGTGGTAATGTATATTGCATTGAAGGTAATAGAATCATAGAAGAATCATAGAAACCTTACAGTGCAGAAAGAGGCCATTTGGCCCATCGAGTCCGCACCGACCACAATCCCACCCAGGCCCCAGCCTCGTATCTCTACATATTTACCCGCTAATCCCTCTAACCAACACATCTCAGGACTCTAAGGGGCAATTTTTAGCATGGCCAATCAACCTAACCCGCGCATCTTTGGACTGTGGGAGGAAACCGGAGCACCCGGAGGAAACCCACGCAGACACGTGGAGAATGTGTAAACTCCACACAGACAGTGACCCAAGCTGGGAATCGAACCCAGGTCCCTGGAGCTGTGAAGCAGCAGTGCTAACCATTGTGCCATCGTGCCGCCCACAAATGTAATATAATGTTAGAATTTTTATTTTGTTTGCTGATTGCCAACCAATCTTCCCAAAAGAAACAAAACATAGCCAAGTATATTGGTTCGTGGAAATAAGATTGATTGTGAAAACAGCAAATGCAAAAAATGCTTACTAGCTGGTCAGTGACTCGAAAAGACTGTTTCATGTTCCTGGTGAGGTGAACATTTTTACATAAAAGATTAAAACTCTTTTTTTTGCTTTTCCAAATACTGACTGATCTGGTTTATAGTTCCCATTTTAAAAAAATTTCAGATATCCAGCTGATCTTTCCTTTCTTGTCTTTGAAGTTGACTCTCAGCTTTTGACATGACCAGTTCTGTAGCTAGAAAATAGACTGTAAAGTACAAGTAATGAGTCAGAAGATACCTGGGTTGAAAAGGCACATCACTAATCTTCAGTTTCGTGCTAGATATATTGTGCAATGAGTATCATGTATTCAGAGATTCTGTGTGGTCAAATGATTTGCAAGGTTGGTTGGAAATTAATCTTTTGGGCTCTGTCAACTTGAGTCAATAATTGAGAGGAAAATAACACTTGCAGATTGATTGTTATTCAATGAAGCCTGCATTTGATCTTGTTGTTCTTTTAAAGTTTATGGTTCTCAGCATGTTGTAGGCTAAGAGTGGATATACCACGTTAAGTAGGGCAACCAAAAGACTATATCCCGTATTAGTTGGTAGCAGAAATCAGAGTTTGGGGATTCAAGACCACTCTGGGACTGGAACACAAGAATCTAGGCTGATGCACCAATGCAGTATTGATGAAGTGCTTTACTGTCTAAGGTGCTGTCTTTCAGACATTAAACTAAAGCTTTTGCCGGCCTCTCAGGTAGGCTTAAAGATCCCACGGCACTATTTTGAAGAAGAGCCCTCATGTCCTGGCAAATAATTGTCCCTTGATCACCATCACTGAATCAGATTTTCTGGTCATTATTCCAATACTTTTCACTGTATACTAATACATCTTACTGTGTTTACCCCAGTCCAACGCCGGCATCTCCACATCATGACTACTAATACATGTGACAGTAATAAATCAAATTAAGCATTGCTGCTTGTGGGAGTTTGTGCAAAGTGGCTACCACCTGGAAATGGCTTTGGGATCTCTGGTGGTTATGAAAGATGCTGTATTTATGCAAACCTTTCTTTTGTTAAATCACACTGTTGGATCCCTTTGCTTCAAATAAGTAACAATGTGATTGTTTTCCCTTGTACCCCATAAATGAAGCCCATTATACCTAGATCATTGTTGATCTAATTCTTGAGCGAACTGCTAAGAGGTAGATGAGAATAGTACATGTTGAGTGAAAGGTTACTACTGTGAATGAAAGGGCAGAGAAGAACAATGAATCTTGTGCATTTCTCCTGTCAGTATCGAAAATTTACCATGTAGGAAATTGATCAGATCTACATTCTATAGTGTATTACAATTGGCATCAATTTTCCCATCCTTCGTGATTTTCATTTCACACCTTGCATGCATTGCTGCCTGTGGAGTTAACAGGTGGTGAAGTTTCAGGAGCTGTAATTAACAGTGATTAGGTAGTTGCTAGCAATGTTATAGACTTTGTTATAGTACACCTGGCATTCATTCAAAACAAATGATCATGAACAAGTCAAGGGAATAGTAATGGACAAAGCAGTTACCTATTGTGCTATGTCCCACAGCTGCAGAAAATTAGCATCCATCAGTCTCTGAAGGCTGGATTTTTCAATATTCCCAATTTGACAAACCTACTGCGGTGTAAAGGGCCCCATTGCACCCTGTTACAGTCTGGAAAATTAGGGGTGGGATCAAATTGAGTCCAGTGGTGCCAGAAACAGGTCGTAGGGTGGGCAAGTTCAGAGGCAGGCTGGTTAGAATGTCTACTTTAATTCTCTGAGACTTGATCTAAGTTGTTTTAAAAGCAATTGGACCTTCAAGCCCTCATCCTTCATACCCTTTGCCCCCTCATGCCACTTCATGTCTACTTCATGTGGAGATGAAAAAAATTCAACAATCTAATTGAGCTCTCACCCATACAAGTTGATACTTAAAAAAAAACTCATTCAAAGATTTTAAATCTCAAGTGTTCAACCTGTTACAGCAACAAAGTTCTATTCCATAACCACATCAAAGACACCTAACCCTTTAACAGCCTCTTAAACTGCCTATCAAAACGTGAACCTCCCATCACCTCCCCTGTCTGCTGAGGTTAAGTGCTTTTGTAGCTTTTGAAACTCAGCCAAACATTTATGATATCCTCAACTACAATAACAGCCTTGGGAAATATCAGAAAACAACTCTATTGAACTTGCATGAACAGCTGGTAATGGTTTTTTCTAACCTATACCAGATAGTCTGTCAATCAGAATAGTCCAGCAAGAGTATTTTTACTCTTAACTGACAGCAGCAGCTGGTTTTTCCATGTTTAAGGGGCTGAGGACTTAAAACCCCAGATTGTAACACATAATAAGAACATAAGAAATAGGAGCAGGTGTAGGCCATCTAGCCCCTCGAGCCTGCCCCGCCATTCAATAAGATCATGGCTGATCTGATAGTGGTTTAGTTCCACTTACCTGCCTGCTCCCCATAACCCTTAATTCCCTTATTGATCAGAAATCTATCTACCTGTGACTTAAACATATTTAACGAGGTAGCTTCCACCGCTTCAATGGGCAGAGAATTCCAGAGATTCACCACCCTCTGAGAGAAGAAGTTCCCCCTCAACTCTGTCCTAAACTGACTCCCCCTTATTTTGAGGCTGTGTCCTCTAGTTCTTGTTTCCTTTCTAAGTGGAAAGAATCTCTCTGCCTCTACCCTGTCGAGCCCCTTCATTATCTTATATGTCTCTATAAGATCTCCCCTCAGCCTTCTAAACTCCAACGAGTACAGGCCCAATCTACTCAATCTCTCCTCATAAGCTAACCCCCTCATCTCCGGTATCAACCTGGTGAACCTTCTCTGTACTCCCTCCATGGCCAATACATCCTTCCGCAAATATGGGGACCAAAATTGCACACACTACTCTAGTTGCAGCCTCACCAGTACCTTGTACAATTGCAGCAAGACCTCCCTGCTTTTATACTCCATCCTTCTCGCGATAAAGGCCAACATTCCATTTTGCCTTCTTGATCACCTGCTGCACCTGCAAACTGAGTTTTTGCGATTCATGCACAAGGACCCCCAGGTCCCTCTGCACAGTAGCATGTTGTAATTTTTCACCATTTAACCATTTAAATAGTAGTCCAACAGAGTTTATCTGCATTTATGTCTGCTCCATAAATTCATAACTCCAACATTGTAGGTTAAGGTTATTGAAACAACGAAAATGGAGTCTGTTTGAACTAACTAATTTTAAATGGCGCTGCTGAGTTTGGGTTTCCCATTTGTGTACTTGCCCCACCCCCCCGTTCTTGTTCCCCCCCTTCTCCTGGTAAAAGTAGCATCTGTCAGAAGTGGAGTGGAGCTTCCACATCTGGGTTCTGCCCACTATTTTTAAAGGTCTCTGGAGCCAGCCCAACTCCACAAAAATCTGCCCCATAACATTAACAACTTCATCCAAGCCTCATGCACTTTGTTATTTTCTGCCCTATTTTGAGACATTGAGAGGTGAAGTTGTGAGCACTAGATTAGGGATTATTTAAATCTTGCAACTGAATCAGAGTATATCCCACCTATGATAATGTGCTACCAGAAATATTTAGATCACATGATATAAATTACAGGGGGTCTTGTGGCACAGTGGATGGCATCGCTGCCTCTGAGCCAGAAGCTCCAAGTTCGGGTCCTGTTCCAATACTTGACAGCCATGGAAAATGCATCTCAATGTGGCCAAACAGATTGATTATCAACCTGTAAATCCTTCAATATGCCTGATGGAAATTGTTGGTGTGCACTGCCAGTTGGCTTATTTTGTGGTACCATGCATGTGGGTTAACTTAAAGGGACCAACTTGTGCGCAACCTGTGCAGCTTAGCAGGAAGAATAAATTCAAAGAACAAAGAATAGTACAGCACAGGGACAGACCCTTCGGCTCTCCGAGCCTGCGCCGATCATGATACCTGTCTAAACTAAAAGTTTATGCACTTACGGAGTCCATATCCTTCCATTCCCATCCTATTCATGTATTCGTCTAGATGTCCCTTAAATATCGTACCTGCTCTCACCCCCTCCCCGGGCAGCTCGTCTCAGACATCTGCCACCATCTGTGTAAAAACACGACTTGCACATCTCCTCTAAACTTTTCCCCATGCACCTTAAATCTATGTCCCCTAGTACTGGTCTTTTCTACCCTCGGAAAGAGCATCTGACTATCCACTCTGTCTATGCCATTCAATCTTGTAAACCTCTATCAGGTCGCCCCCTTAACTTCCGTCATTTCAGTGAGAACAAACCAAGTTTATCCAACCTCTCCTCATAGCTAATACCCTCCAGACCAGCAGCTTCCTCTTCTGTACCCTCTTCAAAGCATCCACATCCTTCTGGTTGTGTGGCGACCAAAATTATACACAATATTCCAAATGAACTCAGGTTCTGTACAGCTGCAGCATGACCTGCCAATTTTTATACTCAATGCCCCGACCGATGAAGGCAAGCATGCTGTATGCTTTCTTGACTACCTTATCCGCCTGCGTTGCCACTTTGTGATCGGTGGACATGTACACCCAGATCCCTCTGCCTGTCAATACTCCTAAGGGTTCTACCATTTGCTGTATAATTCCTACATGCATTGGACCTTCCAAAATGCATTATCTCTCATTTGTCTGGATTAAACTCCATCTGCCATTTCTCCGCCCAAGTCTCCAACCAATCTATACCTTGCTGTATTCTGTGACAATCCTCTTCACTATTCGCAACTCCACAAATTTTTGTGTCGTCTGCGAACTTACTAATCAGACCAGCTACATTTTCCTCCAAATCATTTATATATACTACGAACAACAAAGATCACAGAACTGGTCCCTGTGGAACACCCCTAGTCATAACCTTCCATTCAGAAAAGCACTCCTCTACTGCTGTCCTCTGTGGCCATGCCCAAGCCAGTTCTGAATCCATGTTGCCAGCTTCCTTCTGATCCCATGTGACTTCACCTTTCATAGCAGTCTACCATGAGTACTGAAGTCCATGTATACAGCATCCACTGCCCTTCCCTCATCTATCATCGTTGTCACTTCCTCCCTTCACAAAACCATGCTGTCTATCACTAATAAGTCCATTTGTTTCCAAATGTGAACAAATTCCTCCAATTTTTCCACACCTCTGCCACACTTTTTTTCAGTCACCTATCCAAATATCTCCTTTTGTGGCTCGGTGTCAATTTTTGTTTGATAATGTCCCTGTGAAGCAACTTGAGATGTTCTACTACTTTAGAGGCGTTTTGTAAATGCCAAGCTGTTACTATGTACATGAGATGTATAAATGTAGTGACATTAACCTGCTTTTCTAAAGAATGTTTTTCCTGCTGCACTGTAGAACATAGAACATAGAACATAGAACATTACAGCGCAGAACAGGCCCTTCGGCCCACGATGTTGCACCGACCAGTTAAAAAAAAAAAAAACTGTGACCCTCCAACCTAAACCAATTTCTTTTCGTCCATGAACCTATCTACGGATCTCTTAAACGCCCCCAAACTAGGCGCATTTACTACTGATGCTGGCAGGGCATTCCAATCCCTCACCACCCTCTGGGTAAAGAACCTACCCCTGACATCGGTTCTATAACTACCCCCCCTCAATTTAAAGCCATGCCCCCTCGTGCTGGATTTCTCCATCAGAGGAAAAAGGCTATCACTATCCACCCTATCTAAACCTCTAATCATCTTATATGTTTCAATAAGATCCCCTCTTAGCCGCCGCCTTTCCAGCGAAAACAATCTCAAATCCCTCAGCCTCTCCTCATAGGATCTCCCCTCCATACCAGGCAACATCCTGGTAAACCTCCTCTGCACCCTCTCCAAAGCCTCCACATCCTTCCTGTAATGTGGGGACCAGAACTGCACACAGTACTCCAAGTGCGGCCGCACCAGAGTTGTGTACAGTTGCAACATAACGCTACGACTCCTAAATTCAATCCCCCTACCAATAAACGCCAAGACACCATATGCCTTCTTAACAACCTTATCTACTTGATTCCCAACTTTCAGGGATCTATGCACACATACACCTAGATCCCTCTGCTCCTCCACACTATTCAAAGTCCTCCCGTTAGCCCTATACTCAACACATCTGTTATTCCTACCAAAGTGAATTACCTCACACTTCTCCGCATTAAACTCCATCCGCCACCTCTCGGCCCAACTTTGCAACCTGTCTAAGTCTTCCTGCAGACTACGACACCCTTCCTCACTGTCTACCACACCACCGACTTTGGTGTCATCAGCAAATTTGCTAATCCACCCAACTATACCCTCATCCAGATCATTAATAAATATTACAAACAGCAGTGGCCCCAAAACAGATCCCTGAGGTACACCACTTGTAACCGCACTCCATGATGAATATTTACTATCAACCACCACCCTCTGTTTCCTATCCGCTAGCCAATTCCTGATCCAATTTCCTAGATCACCCCCAATCCCATACATCTGCATTTTCTGCAGAAGCCTACCATGGTGAACCTTATCAAACGCCTTACTAAAATCCATATATACCACGTCCACTGCCTTGCCCCCATCCACCTCCTTGGTCACTTTCTCAAAAAACTCAATAAGGTTAGTAAGGCACGACCTACCTGCCACAAAACCATGCTGACTATCACCTATCAATTCATTACTCTCCAAATAACTATAAATCCTATCCCTTATAATTTTTTCCAACATCTTGCCGACAACAGAAGTGAGACTCACCGGTCTATAATTCCCGGGGAAGTCTCTGTTCCCCTTCTTAAACAATGGGACAACATTCGCTAACCTCCAATCTTCTGGTACTATACCAGAGGCCACCGACGACCTGAAGATCAGAGCCAGAGGCTCTGCAATCACTTCTCTTGCCTCCCAGAGAATCCTTGGATAAATCCCATCCGGACCAGGGGATTTATCTATTTTCAGACCCTCCAGAATATCCTGCACATCCTCCTTATCAACTGTAATACTGTCTATTCTACTCCCTTGCAACCCAGTGTCCTCCTCAGCTATATTCATGTCCCCTTGCGTGAACACCGAAGAGAAATATTGGTTCAATGCTTCACCAATCTCCTCCGGTTCCACACATAACTTCCCTCTGCCATCTATAACTGGCCCTAAACTTGCCCTAACCAACCTTCTGTTCTTGACATACCTATAGAACGCCTTAGGATTCTCTTTAACCCTATCCGCCAAAGTCTTCTCATGTCCCCTTTTAGCCCTTCTAAGCTCGCTCTTCAACTCCCTCTTAGCCAATCTAAAGCTTTCTAGTGCACTACCCGAGTGCTCACGTCTCATCCGAACATAAGCCTCCTTTTTCTTTTTAACCAACAAAGAAACTTTTTTGGTGCACCACGGTTCCCTAGCCCTACCAATTCCTCCTTGCCTGACAGGGACATACCTATCACAGACTCGCAGTAGCTGCTCCTTGAAAAAACTCCACATGTCGGACGTTCCCAGTCCCTGTAATCTCCTAGTCCAACCTATGTTTCCTAATTCTCTCCTAATAGCCTCATAATTACCCTTCCCCCAGCTAAAACCACTGGCCCGAGGTTCATGCCTATCCCTTTCCATCACTAAGGTGAACGTAACCGAATTGTGGTCACTATCACCAAAATGCACACCAACTTCCAAGTCTAGCACCTGGTCTGGCTCATTTCCCAGCACCAGATCCAATATAGCCTCACCTCTAGTTGGCCTGTCTACATACTGAGTCAAAAAACCTTCCTGCACGCTTTGAACAAAAACTGACCCCTCTAACGAGCTAGAGCTATAACAATTCCAGTCAATATTAGTCAAGTTAAAATCCCCCATAACAATTGCCCTATTACTATCACTCCTAAGCAGGATTGACTCCGCAATCCTTTCCTCAACCTCTCTAGAACTTTTAGGAGGTCTATAAAAGACTCCCAACAGGGTGACCTCTCCTCTCCTATTTCTAATCTCCGCCCATACTACCTCAACAGATAAGTCCTCATCAAACCTCCTCTCTGACACTGTGATACAATCTCTGACCAATAATGCTACCCCTCCCCCTCTTCTACCTCCTTCCCTACTTCGACTAAAACATTTGAACCCCGGGACCTGCAGCATCCATTCCTGCCCCTGCTCTATCCATGTCTCTGAAATAGCCACAACATCGAAGTCCCAGGTACTGATCCACGCTGCAAGTTCACCCACTTTATTGCGAATACTCCTGGCATTGAAGTATACACATTTCAAACCCTGCTCCACCCCACCTCTGCAATGCCGTGCATTGCAGTCCCCATCCATGCATCCCTCACTTTCAGCCCCACTACTCAGGATCCCTCCCCCCCCCCCGAATCAGTTTAAACCTCCCTGCATGGCCTTAGCAAATTTACCCCCCAGGATATTGGTCCCCTTCTGATTAAGGTGTAGACCATCCTTCTCATAGAGGTCACAC
Organism: Mustelus asterias; assembly: GCF_964213995.1. Lineage (NCBI taxonomy): Eukaryota > Metazoa > Chordata > Chondrichthyes > Carcharhiniformes > Triakidae > Mustelus > Mustelus asterias. Next base: position 66,824,985 of record NC_135811.1, on the reverse strand, counting down.
CTTCCCCAGTACGAGCCCCAATTGCTTAAGTACCTGAACCCCTCCCTCCTGCACCATCCCCTCAGCCATGAATTCAAACCTTCCCTCTCCCTATTCCTCTCTAAACTATCCCGTGGTACAGGCAAGAGTCCAGAGATAACCACTCTGTCAGTCTTGGCCTTTAGTTTCCACCCCAACTCCATAAATCCATGCCTAATATCCCCTTCCCCTATCCTCCCTATGTCGTGTGTCCCCACATGTACAATAACTTGTGGTTTATCTCCCTCCCCCCTAAGAGTCCTGAATACCCTGTCAGACACATCCCGGACCCCAGCCCCTGGTAGGCAACACACCAACCCTGAGTCCCTACCTTTAGTTCCGACCCTCCTATCTGTCCCCTTAATTGTGGAGTCCCCAATCACAAGGCCCAGTCTTTTACAGCCCCTAACCACCTGAGCTTTCTCACTCGGCTCACCCCCAGAGATCTGCTCTCTATGCTCAGTTGATTCCTCCTCAACTGTAGCCTCCAGCACCGAAAACCTATTATGGAGGGGAACCGCCCCAGGGGATTGTCTTCCCGATTGCTTCTTACCCCTCCTCCTGGCATTGACCCAAGCCTCATTTCTAGGAGTTACTATTTCTCTATAACTCCTATCAACTTCCACCTCCGCCTCCCGAATTATGCGGAGTTCCTCTACCTCCCCCTCCAGCTCCTTTACACGCTCCTCCAGAAGCTGCAATCTAATGCACTTCTTACAACTAAAATCTCCTGAAACACTACTGGATTTCCTCACCACATACATCCCACAGGAGATGCAGCATACTGCCTGAACTGCCATCCCTGAAGCCATTACCAGCAAGAAAAAAAAAAACAACTTCCCCACACTTCCCCAACTGTCACACTCCACTGCAGCCCGAGCAGCACTCCCTCACTGAGACACCAACTGTCACACTCTACTGCAGCCCGAGCAGCACTCCCACACTGAGACACCAACTGTCACACTCTACTGCAGCCCGAGCAGCACTCCCACACTGAGACACCAACTGTCACACTCTACTGCAGCCCGAGCAGCACTCCCACAGTGAGACACCAACTGTCACTCTCCACTGCAGCCCGAGCAGCACTCCCTCACTGAGACACCAACTGTCACACTCTACTGCAGCCCGAGCAGCACTCCCTCACTGAGACACCAACTGTCACTCTCCACTGCAGCCCGAGCAACACTCCCACACTGAGACAGCAACTGTCACACTCTACTGCAGCCCGAGCAGCACTCCCACACTGAGACACCAACTGTCACACTCTACTGCAGCCCGAGCAACACTCCCACAGTGAGACACCAACTGTCACACTCTACTGCAGCCCGAGGGCTATCTGTGTAATCACAGGACACATGGTAGCTATTAGTTTGCTCCATGCAGTTACAGTTCTAACATCACAGCAAAAATGTACAGCTGCTGTCTCACCATCAAGGTCATCAGTGTTGCCAGGCATTATTGTGCTTTTGGCACCTATCATTGCTTATTGTGGGAGACCATCTAATGGTTTGATGAAAGACATCCCCTCCAGCCACTGCAGTTAGCAATCCTCTCGATCCTATTCATTATGTGGTTGGCATTTCTTCCTCTCATCTCCAGCTGCCTTAAGAATCTCCACATTAGTGCAGTTGGTGCTACACATCATGCATCGCACTATTCCTCCCAGGTCTGTACTTTGCTATTAATGATGCATATTGTTTCATCTCTCTTTTACATACCCTTTCTAACCTGGTGTAACACAGAACTATTAATTCCACCTGTTCTTAGACTTTGCCCTCTTTGACTATTTGTATTTGACTATCACTTAGAACATTTTGTTTCCAAGTATCAGTTTCAAATCTTTGGTGTCAATGAACAATCCACCTTCCTGATTCGTATCATGCCCTGCCTTTCCTTCAGAATTACTTTATAGAACCTTAGTGAGGCCGCACTTGGAATATTGTGTTCAATTCTGGTCGCCACACTACCAGAAGGATGTGGAGGCTTTGGAGAGGGTACAGAAAAGATTTACTAGGATGTTGCCTGGTATGGAGGGCATTAGCTATGAGGAGAGGTTGGAGAAACTTGGTTTGTTCTCACTGGAGCGACGGAGGTTGAGGGGAGACCTGATAGAAGTCTACATGATTATGAGAGGCATGGACAGAGTGGACAGTCAGAAGCTTTTTCCCAGGGTGGAAGAGTCAATTAATAGGGGGCATAGGTTTAAGGTGCGATGGGCAAGTTTAAAAGAGATGTACGAGATTTTTTACAGAGAGTAGTGGGTGCCTGGAACTCGTTGTCGGGGGAGGTAGTGGAAGTGGATACGGTAATGACTTTTAAGGGGCGTGTTGACAAGTACATGAATGAGATGGGAATAGAGAGATATGGTCCCCGGAAGAGTAGGGGGTTTTAGTTAAGTCAGGCAGCATGGTCGGTGCAGGCTTGAAGGGCCAAAAGGCCTGTTCCTGGGCTGTAATTTTCTTTGTTCTTTGTCGAACACTGGGAAGTTCCAAAGAACAAAGGGACCTTGGTGTGTTTGTCCATAGATTGCTGAAGGCGAAAAGGCAGGTTAATAGGGTGGTGAAAAGGGCATTTGGCACACTCGCCTTTATCAATCGGGGTATAGATTACAAAGCAGAGAGGTCATGATGGAGTTGTATAGAACTTTGGTGAGGCCACAGCTGGAGTACTTTGTGCAGTTCTGATCACCACATTATAGGAAGGATGTGAACGCACTGGAGGGGGTGCAGAGGAGATTTGCCAGGATGTTGCCTGGGATGAAACATTTAAGTTATAAAGAGAGGTTGGATTGGCTTGGGTTGTTTTCTCTGGAGCAGAGAAGACTGAGGGGGTGACCTGATTGAGATGTTCAAGATTATGAGGGGCATGGATAGGGAGCAGCTTCTCCTCTTAGTTGAAGGATCAGTTACAAGGGGACACAAGTTAAGAGTGAGGGGTAGGAGGTATATGGGGGATTTGACGAAAAACTTTTTTACCCAGAGGGTGGTGACGGTCTGGAATGCACTGCTACGGAGGATGGTGGAGCCGGGATGCCTCACATCCTTTAAAAAGTACCTGGATGAGTACTTGGCACGCCTTAACATTCAAGGCTATGAGCAAGTGCTGGCAAGTGGGATGAGGTGGGCAGGTCAGGGCCTTTCATGCGTCGGTGCAGACTTGATGGGCCGAAGGGCCTCTTCTGTACTGTAGTATTCTATGATTAATTCAATGGGGAAATTCAGTTTATGGCTGAAGTGTTTCTGGATATTTCCAGCCATTACCTCAAACACACCGTCACCCTTTTCTCCTTCTGAAGATCCAATTCACAGATGATTCCTGATCACAATAGTCATGACATCAAACCAAACTGGAAACAGCACATAGTGTACTTTCTGGGAAACAGATCTTGTCCTTAAGCTGTTCTTCTACCTCCAAACAGTGCTTGGATCTGCTTTCATCTTCTTCTGTGGATAGGTTTCATGCAGTCTTCAAATTTTTCACAGAGTGCTCAGACATTATTCATCTAAAACATTTATTGCAACATGACATTGTGGATCGCGACAGTAGTTATGAATGATATGACATAGATGTGGATGGAACTCATTTCTGGTGGAGGTGGGAAAGTTGGGACAGCACGGTGGCACAGTGGTTAGCACTGCTGCCTCACTGCATCAGGGATCCGGGTTCAATTCCTGTCTGCAAAGAGTCTGCATGTTCTCCTTGTGTCTGCATGGGTTTCGTGCTCGGTTTCCTCCCACAAAGTCCAAAGATATGAGGGTTAGGTGGTTTGGCCTTGTTAAAATTGCCCCTTAGTGTCAGGGGGATTAGCTGAGTCGATATGTGGGGTTACGGGGATAGGGCCATAGTGGAATTGTTGTTGGTGAAGGCTCAGTGGGCTAAATGGCCTCCTTCTGTACAGTAAGAAATCTCAGAACACCAGGTTAAAGTCCAACAGATTTATTTGATAGCAGAAGCTTTCTGAGTTTCGCTCCTTCAGGTGAGTGAGGAGTTGTGTTCACAAGCAGGACACAAACTCAATTTACAAGATAATGGTTGGAATGTGAGTCTTTACAGGTAATCAAGTCTTAAAGATACAGACAATGTGAGTGAAGAGAGGGCCAAGCACAGATTAAAGAGGTGTGTATTGTCTCCAGCCAGGACAGTTAGTGAGATTTTGCAAGCCCAGGCAAGTCGTGGGGGTGAGAGATAGTGTGACATGAACCCAAGATCCCGGTTGATGCCGTCCTCGTGTGCGGAACTTGGCTATCAGTTTCTGCTCAGAAATTCTGAGTTGTTGTGTGTCGTGAAGGCCGCCTTGGAGAATGCTTACCTGAAGATCAAAGGCTGAATGCTCGTGACTGCTGAAGTGTTCCCCAACTGGAAGGGAACACTCTTGCCTCGTGATTGTCGAGTGGTATTCATTCATCCATTGTCATAGCCTCTGCATGTTCTCCCCAATGTACCATGCCTCGGGACACCCTTTCCTGCAGCATATCAGGTAGATAGCGTTGGCCGAGTCGCAAGAGTATGTACTGTGTACCTGGTGGATTGTGTTCTCACGTGAGATGATGGCATCCGTGCCGATGATCCAGCACATCTTGCAGAGGTTGCTGCGGCAGGGTTGCCAAGACTTGCCTGGGCTTAAACTCTCACTAACTGTCCTGACTGGAGACAATACACATCTCTTTAGCCTGTGCTTGGCCCTCTCTCCACTCGCATTGTCTGTGCCTTTAAGACCTGATTACCTGTAAAGATTTGCATTCCAACCATTATCTTGTAAATTGAGTTTGTGTCTATGTATGCCCTGTTTGTGAACACAACTCTTCACTCACCTGAAGAAGGAGCGAGACTCTGAAAGCTTGTGCTGCCAAATAACCTGTTGGACTTTAACCTGGTGCTGTGAGACTTCTTACTGTGCTTACCCCAGCCCACTGCTTACATCTCCACATCATCGCTCCTTCTGTATTCCGGGGTCCTATAAACAGTAAGAGTTTTAACAACACCAGGTTAAAATCCAACAGGTTTATTTGGTAGCAAATCCTATTTGGGATCCTATAAATGCAGTGTACTGCAGATGCTAAAAATCTGAAATAAAAACAGAAAATGTTGGAAATAATCAGGTGGTCAGGCTACACCTGTGGAGAGAGAAACAGGGTGAACGTTTCAGGCCAATGGCCTTTCATAGGAACATTGAGAAGTTAGAAATGTAATAGGTATGCAGTAAGGAGTACACAGGACAAAAACAAAGGTAGATCTGTGATAGGGTAGAAGACACAAGAGTTTGCATCACAAAAGAGTCAGTCTTACAAGGCTTTTAAATATGCATAGTCCCTGGGCTCTTCTGCTCTTGAGCTGACCTTACTGACCAGCTGAGATCCAGAATGGTGGCCAGTTATAGCATCTCTACCTCCACCTTGGATGAAATCAGCAAACTCAGCACAGATAGGGAAGCACATATAGCTCAAATGATGTTGCGTTGTACATTGGTCAGTGAAGTATCTATAATGTTAGCATCCTATTTCTTCTGGATTATACACCTGATACTGTCACCAGCGATCAATCACTCTCTTAGAAATGTTTCTCATGCTTATTCCCACATCCCAGACAAAATGGTCCCTATTTTTACCTCAGCATCAGCTCATTTCCTTTCTGATGAAATTGTAGTTTCTTGTACAAAGTGTCTAAGTGCAAGGAACTGAAGGAACAGCCAAGTGCTGTTCTTTATAAATCTGTTTGGCATGAAGCACTGCTTCAAGCAGCTGAATAAAATACCGTTTTGAGTACAAGGAAACAGAACTGCACATTCAATGGAAGTAGGTTGCCGATTGTTTTTAAACGAGGAAAAGCATGACACAAAAGGATTATAAGAACGTGAGCACCAGCAGCAGGAGTTAGCCATACAGTCTATTGTGGCTATTCCACCATTCAATTAAGATTATAGCTGAACTTCTACCTCAACTCCAATCATGCTTGATTTTTGATTCATGTGTCCAAAGATCTATCAGTCTCAGTCTTGAATATCCAGAGTGAATAATTTCTTCCTCATCTCAGTCCAATGTGACTGATCCCATATTGTTCTAGACTCTCCAGCTGTGAGGAAACAACCGAGATTCTTTCACGGCGTGTGGGCATTACTGGTGGGGAAAGCATTTATGCTCATCTCTATTTGCCCATGAGAATGTGGTGAACAGGCTTCTTGAAGTGCTGCAGGTCATGTGGTGTAGGCACACCCACTGAGCTGTTTGGAAAGGTGTTCCAGGATTTTGACCCAGTGACAGAAAAGGGACAGCAATATAGTTTCATGGCAGGATGGTGTGGAGGCAAACTTGGACATGACAGTGTTCCCTTGTATCTGCTGCCCTTGTTCTTTGAGGTGCTTCATGGCTTTTGAAAGTGCTGCTTTGTTCTGAATGGTGTCAAGCTTAGAACCATAGAAAATTACAGCTCAGAAACAGGCCTTTTGGCCCTTCTTGTCTGTGCCGAACCATTTTATGCCTAGTCCCACTGACCTGCACTTGGACCATATCCCTCCACACCCCTCTCATCCATGAACCCATCCAAGTTTTTCTTAAATGTTAAAAGTGACCCCGCATTTACCACTTTATCCGGCAGCTCATTCCACACTCCCACCACTCTCTGCGTGAAGAAGCCCCCCCTAATATTCCCTTTAAACTTTTCTCCTTTCACCCTTAACCCATGCCCTCTGGTTTTTTTCTCCCCTAGCCTCAGCGGAAAAAGCCTGCTTGCATTCACTCTATCTATACCCATCAAAATCTTATCTATCAAATCTTCCTCAATCTTCTACGCTCCAGGGAATAAAGTCCCAACCTATTCAATCTCTCTCTGTAACTCAGCTTCTCAAGTCCCGGCAACATCCTTGTGAACCTTCTCTGCACTCTTTCAATCTTATTTACATCCTTCCTGTAACTAGGTGACCAAAACTGTACACAATACTCCAAATTCGGCCTCACCAATGCCTTATATAACCTTACCATAACACTCCAACTTTTATACTCGATACTCCGATTTATAAAGGCCAATGTACCAAAGGCACTCTTTACGACCCTATCCACCTGTGACGTCACATTTAGGGAATTCTGTACCTGTATTCCCAGGTCCCTCTGTTCAACTGCACTCTTCAGAGTCCTACCATTTACCCTGTATGTTCTACTTTGGTTTGTCCTTCCAAAGTGCAATATCGCACACTTGTCTGCATTAAATTCCATTTGCCATTTTTCAGCCCATTTTTCTAGCAGGTCCAAATCCCTCTGCAAGCTTTGAAAACCTTCCTCACTGTCCACGACACCTCCAATCTTTGTATCATCAGCAAACTTGCTGATCCAATTTACCACATTATCATCCAGATCATTGATATAGATGACAAACAAGAATGGACCCAACACCGATCCCTGCGGCACACCACTAGTCACAGGCCTCCACTCAGAGAAGCAATCCTCCACAACCACTCTCTGGCTTCTTCCATTGAGCCAGTGTCTAATCCAATTTACTACCTCCCCATGTATACCTAGCGACTGAACCTTCCTAACTAACCTCCCATGAGGGACCTTGTCAAAGGCCTTGCTGAAATCCAGGTAGACAACATCCACCGCCTTCCCTTCGTCCACTTTCCTGGTAACCTCCTCGAAAAACTCTAATAGATTGGTCAAACATGACCTACCACGCACAAAGCCATGTTGACTCTCCCTAATATGTCCCTGTCTATCCAAATATTTGTAGATCCTATCCCTTATCACACCTTCCAATAACTTGCCCACCACCGACGTCAAACTTACTGGCCGATAATTTCCCGGATTTCTTTTGGAACCTTTTTTAAACAACGGAACAACATGAGCCACCCTCCAATCATCCGGTACCTCCCCCGTGAATACTGACATTTTAAATATGTCTGCCAGGGCCCCTGCAAGTTCAACACTAGCTTCCCTCAAGGTCCGTGGGAATACCCTGTCCGGTCCTGGGGATTTATCCACTCTGATTTGCCTCAAGACAGCGAGCACCTCCTCCCCTTTAACCTGTAAAGGTTCCATGACCTCCCTACCTGTTTGCCCTATTTCCGTAGACTCCATGCCCGTTTCCTCAGTAAATACGGATGCAAAAAAACCATTTAGTATCTCCCCCATCTCTTTTGGTTCCATACACAGTCTACCACTCTGGTCTTCAAGAGGACCAATTTTATCCCTCGCTATCCTTTTGCTCCTAACATACCTATAGAAGCTCTTTGGATTTTCCTTCACTCTGTCTGCCAAAGCAACCTCATGTCTTCTTTTAGCCCTCCTGATTTCCCTCTTAAGTAGCTTCTTGCACTTTTTATACTCCTCGAGCATCTGATGTGTTCCTTGCTGCCTGTACATTTCATACAACTCTCTCTTCCTCTTAATCAGTGTTACAATCTCCCTCGAGAACCAAGGTTCCTTATTCCTATTTACTTTGCCTTTAATCCTGACAGGAACATACAAACTCTGCACTCTCAAAATTTCTCCTTTGAAGGCCTCCCACTTTCCATTTACATCCTTACCAGACAACAGCCTGTGCCAATCCACACTTCCCAGATCCCTTCTCATTTCATCAAATTTGGCCTTTTTCCAGTTCAGAACTTCAACCCGAGGACCAGATCTATCCTTATCCACGATCAGGTTGAAACTAATGGCATTATGATCACTGGATCCAAAGTGTTCCCTCACACTCACATCCATCACCTGCCCTAACTCATTTCCCAATAGGAGATCATAGAATAGAATCATAGAATCCCTACAGTGCAGAAGGAGGCCATTCGGCCCATCGAGTCTGCACCGACCACAATCCCACCCAGGCCCTACCCCCACATATTTTACCCGCTAATCCCTCTAACCTACGCATCTCAGGACTCTAAGGGGCAATTTTTTTTTAACCTGGCCAATCAACCTAACCCGCACATCTTTGGACCAATATCGCATCCTCTCTAGTTGGCACCTCTATATATTGATGTAGAAAATTCTCCTGAACACATTTTACGAACTCTACCCCGTCTAAACCTTTAACAGTATGCGAGTCCCAATCTATATGTGGAAAATTAAAATCCCCTACTATCACAACTTTGTGTTTCTTGCAGTTGTCAGCTATCTCTCCGCTGATTTGCTCCTCCAATTCTCGCTGACTATTGGGCGGTCTCTCATACAAGCTCATTAATGTGGTCATACCTTTCCTGTTTCTCAGCTCCACCCATAGGGCCTCTGTAGACAAGCTCCCTAATCTATCCTGCCTGAGTACCGCTGTAACATTTTCCCTGACCAACAATGCCACCCCCCCACCTTTTATCCCTCTGCCTCTATCCCGCCTGAAACATTGGAACCCTGGAACATTGAACTGCCAGTCCTGCCCCTCCTATAGCCAAGTTTCACTAATGGCCAATATGTCATATTTCCATGTGTCTATCCACGCCTTCAGCTCATCTGCCTTCCCCACAATACTCCTGGCATTGAAATAGACACACCTCAAAAGGTTATTTCCACCACACTCCCGGTTTACCACCGGGATATTGGGTTCATGTCACACTATTTGTAACCCCCACAGTTGCCTGGACCTGCAGAGTTTCACTGGCTGTCTTGTCTGGAGACAATACACATCTTTTTAGCCTGTCTTGATGCTCTCTCCACTCACGTTGTTTTGTTTCTTAAAGATTTGATTAGTTGTAAGTATTCGCATTCCAACCATTATTCATGTAAATTGAGTCTGTGTCTTAATATGCCCTGTTTGTGAACAAAATTCCCACTCACCTGAAGAAGGGGCTTGCAGCTCTGAAAGCTTGTGTGGCTTTTGCTACCAAATAAACCTGTTGGACTTTAACCTGGTGTTGTTAAACTTCTTACTGTGTTTACCCCAGTCCAACGCCAGCATCTCCACATCATGGTATATGCCAGACCATGATATGCAAACTCTGGTGCGGCCGCACTTGGAGTATTGCGTATAGTTCTGGTCGCCGCATTATAGGAAGGATGTGGAAGTGTTGGAAAGGGTGCAGAGGAGATTTACCAGGATGTTGCCTGGTATGGTGGGAAAATCGTATGAGGAAAGGCTGAGGGGCTTGAGGTTGTTTTCGTTAGAGAGAAGAAGGTTAACAGGTGACTTAATAGAGGCATACAAGATGATCAGAGGATCAGACAGGGTGGATAGTGAGAGCCTTTTTCCTCTGATGGTGACGGCTAATACTAGGGGACATAGCTTTAAATTGAGGGGTGATAGATATAGGACAGATGTTAGAGGTAGGTTCTTTACTCAGAGAGTAGTAAGGGCGTGGAATGCCCTGCCTGCAATAGTAGTGGACTCGTCAACATTAAGAGCATTCAAATAGTTATTGGATCAACATATGGATGATATTGGAATAGTGTAGGTTAGATGGGCTTTAGATTGGTTTCACTGGTCGGCGCAACATCGAGGGCCGAAGGGCCTGTACTGCGCTGTAATGTTCTATGTTCTATGATGTTGTTTGAGGGACAAACATTAGCCAAGATAGAGACCCCTTTCTTTAAATAATGTCATATGATCTTTTACCATATGACCTTAATGTCTCTTCTGAAGGTGCCAACTACAAAGAATTAGCTTTGGTGCTCATATCTGATGATTGCCTTAAGTGTTGTAAATTATATTAAGCAGATAATAATAAAAGCCAAGCAAACAAAAACTCCAAAGAAATGGTACTATTAGAGAAACATTTTCTCTGCCAGTACATTTGATGTGTTTTTTTTTACATTTTATGCTGAGTCTGAGATGATTTTTTTAGCAAGTGCTCTATTTACAGATGGGCAGAGATATGTGATGGAGTTTTACCTTCCTGCTGAATGTTGCATCATCAGCTAAACACTCAAAATCAGACAATAGATTGATGCTCCAAGTGCTTGTAGGTAAGAATCATAGATTTTATGCAAGCCACAAGAAATTAAACATCTGAAAATATAGTGCCTCATCTTAGAACATAGAACATAGAAAAACTACAGCACAAAACAGGCCCTTCGGCCCCACAAGTTGTGCCGAACATATCCCTACCTTTTAGGCCTACCTATAACCCTCCATCCTATTAAGTCCCATGTACTCATCCAGGAGTCTCTTAAAGTTTGCCTCCACCACCACTGACGGCAGCCGATTCCACTCGCCAACCCTCTGTGTGAAAAACTTCCCCCTAACATTTCCCCGTATCTACCCCCCAGCACCATAAACCTGTGTCCTCTCGTAGCAGCCATTTCCACCCTGGGAAAAAGCCTCTGAGAATCCACCCGATCTATGCCTCTCAACATCTTATATACCTCTATTAGGTCTCCTCTCATCCTACGTCTCTCCAAGGAGAAAAGACCGAGCTCCCTCAGCCTATCCTCATAAGGCATGCCACTCAATCCAGGCAACATCCTTGTAAATCTCCTCTGCACCCTTTCAATCTTTTCCACATCCTTCCTGTAATGAGGCGACCAGAACTGAGCACAGTACTCCAAGTGGGGTCTGACGAGGGTCTTATAAAGCTGCATCATTATCCCCGGACTCCTAAACTCAATCCCTCGATTGATAAAGGCCAGCACACCATACGCCTTCTTAACCACCTCCTCCACCTGCGGGGCCGATTTTAGAGTCCTATGGACCCGGACCCCAAGGTCCTTCTGATCCTCTACTGTACTAAGAGTCTTTCCCTTAATATTGTACTCCTTCATCCCATTTGACCTGCCAAAATGGACCACTATGCATTTATCTGGGTTGAAGTCCATCTGCCACTTGTCCGCCCAGTCTTGCATCCTATCTATGTCCCTCTGTAACTTCTGACATCCCTCCAGACTATCCACAACCCCACCAATCTTCGTGTCGTCGGCAAACTTACCAACCCATCCCTCCACTTCCTCATCCAGGTCATTTATGAAAATGAAAAACAGCAAGGGTCCCAGAACAGATCCCTGGGGCACACCACTGGTGACCGACCTGCATTTAGAAAAAGACCCATCTATACCCACTCTCTGCCTGCTTTGGGCAAGCCAGTTCTGGATCCACAGGGCAGCTGCCCCTTGGATCCCATGCCCTCTCACTTTTTCTAGGAGCCTTGCATGGGGGACCTTATCGAACGCCTTGCTAAAATCCATATAAACCACATCTACCGCTTTCCCTTCGTCAATGTGTTTAGTCACATTTTCGAAGAACTCCACGAGGCTCGTAAGGCACGATCTGCCTTTGACAAAGCCATGCTGAGTATTCTTGAGCATACTAAACCTCTCTAAATGCTCTTAAATCTTGTCCTTCAGGATCTTCTCCATTAGCTTGCCAACCACTGAGGTTAGAAATCATAGAAATCATAGAAACCCTACAGTGCAGAAGGAGGCCATTCGGCCCATCGAGTCTGCACCGACCACAATCCCACCCAGGCCCTACCTGCTAATCCCTTTTTTTTTTACCCGCTAATCCCTCTAACCTACGCATCCCAGGACTCTAAGGGGCAATTTTTAACCTGGCCAATCAACCTAACCCGCACATCTTTGGACTGTGGGAGGAAACCGGAGCACCCGGAGGAAACCCACGCAGACACGAGGAGAATGTGCAAACTCCACACAGACAGTGACCCGAGCCGGGAATCGAACCCGGGACCCTGGAGCTGTGAAGCAGCAGTGCTAACCACTGTGCTACCGTGCCGCACTGGTCGGTAATTTCCTGGGCTATCCCTATTCCCCTTCTTGAAAATAGGAACCACATCCGCAATCCTCTGGCACCTCTCCCGTCTCCATCGACGACGCAAAGATCATCGCCAGAGGCTCTACAATTTCTTCCCTCGCCTCCCACAGTAACCTGGGGTACATCCCATCCCGACCCAGCGACTTATCTATCTTGATGCCATTCAAAGATTCCAGCACAACCTCTTTGTTAAAGTCCACATACTCCATCTTTTCAGTCCACCGCAAGGCCGCCGTACATCCACCCATGTCCTTCTCCTCTGTGAAAACCGAGGCGAAATACTGCCATTTCTACTGGTTCCATACAGATTTTCCCGCCTTCACCTTTTATAGGCCCTGTTCCTTCACGTCTCATCCTTTTACTCTTCACATATTTATAGAACGCCTTGGGGTTTTCCTTAATCCTACCTGCCAAGGCCTTCTCGTGACCCCTTCTGGCTCTCCTAATTTCCTCCTTTAGTCCCTTTCTACAAGCTGTATCATCTAGATCCCTATCTTCCCCAAGCTCTCTGAAACTTTTGTACGCTTTCCTTTTCTTCTCGAATAGGTCCCGCACAGCTTTCGTGCACCACGGTTCCTTTAACCTACCAACTCCTCCCTGTCTGCTTGGAACATTGTCCTGTAGAACCCTGGACAGACATTCCTTGAAAAACTGCCACCTCTCTTCAGTACATTTCCCCAAGAATACCTCCTTCCAATTTGCTCCTCTAATTTGCTGCCTTATGTCTTCATATTTCCCCATACTCCATATAAACGCTTTCCTAGCTTGCCTGGTCTTCTCTTTTTCCAATGCAAGCATAAAGAAGATAGAGTTATGATCGCTATCCCCAAGATGCTCTCCCACTGGTCTGACACTGTCCGGGTTCATTGGTCAGTATCAGATCAAGTACAGCCTCTTCTCTTGTAGGCTTGTCCACATGCTGTGTCAGGAAACCCTCCTGAACACACCTAACGAACTCCTCCCCATCCAATCCCCTTACCCTAGGGATATTCCAATCTATGTTTGGGAAATTAAAGTCTCCCATCACAACAACTCTGCTATTATTGCAACTCTCCAGGATCTGTTTCCCTATCTGCTCCTCCAACTCCCTGTTACTATTGGGCGGCCTATAGAAAACTCCCAGCAAAGTGATCGACCCCTTCCCACTCCGAACTTCCACCCACAGAGACTCTGTAGACAATCCCTCCACAGCATACACCTTCTCTACAGCTGTGACACTATCCCTGATCAGCAGTGCCACTCCACCCCCTCTCTTGCCTCCCTCCCTGTCGTCCTTGAAACATCTGAATCCCGGCACCTGGAGTATCCAGTCCTGTCCCTGAGACATCCAAGTCTCCGTAATGGCCACCACATCACACTTCCAGGCATCGATCCACGCTCTGGCTCATCCCCTTTATTCACTATACTCCTGGCATTAAAGTAAACACATCTCAATCCTTTAGCTGGAATAGTAGTTGGTGAGTCAGCTCGGCAGAGGGAGAAACAGTAGTTGCTTTCTGCTCCTGATTATTGTCCAGTGTTTGGAAGTATGTACAGAGATCTTGAGTGAAGACAGGTCAGGCTTTGCTTTCAGCTACATTCATGGATTGCTTCACTCAACTCTTTATGGTTACCCATGAAAAATACCACTAGAATAAGATAGAGGCCATCTGCAACAGAAGGGAAGAAAACGCATTTAGTTTTCTATTTTAAGACGAGTTCCTTTAATATGTAAATAGTTGTTGCTTGGTAAGATCTGGGTTCAATATTGCACTGACTAGCGTTTGTAGATGCGTAACTTTCAGATGACTTTCAGCTACGCTGCATCTTGTTTCAAAGCTCAGTGAGGGAAATCGATTGTATTGAATCACATCACACCATCTATATTTATATATAGAATCAGAATTTTACAGCATGGAAGCTGATCATTTGGCTCAACGTACTGTGCCAGATCTCTGAAATAATTATCCTCTTGGTACCATTTCCCTGCCTTCTTCCCATTACTCTTGATTTTTGTTTCAAATATTTATCCACTTTCCTTTTCAGCACCATTGCAGTTTCCTTTTAAACCTTTGTTTCAGGTGGTTCATCATGTTCATGAAAAAAATGTCTAACCTTTCTTTTAGTGTTGATCTTAGACTCTGTAGTGACCATAACACTGAAATAATTCCTCCTATTTACCTTATCAAAGCTGTCAGTTAATAATTAAAAAGTGTTCCCTTCCTAATACCCATTCTCTATCATGGTACTTGGGAACGCTAGCATTGTGGCTGTATTATTAGCTAGTAATCCAGAGGCTTGGATTTATGCTGCCAAGACATGAGTCAAATTCCACCATGTCAATTGGGGTATTTAAATACAGTTAGTTTAGTAAACCTGGGATTTGAAAAACGTTGCTATGAAAATTGCCAAATTCTTGTAAAACCCACCTGGTTAACTAATGTTTTTCAGGAAAGGAAATCTAACACTCTTTCTTACCTGGTCAGTTCTTCATGTGATTAGAGACCCACAGCAATGTGGTTGACCCTTAACTACCCTCTGAAATAGCCTAGCAAGCCACTCAGTTGGTTACTGAAAACTACAAAAGGAATAATACTGGAATGGCCACCAGCGTTGACTTAATTGGTTGTGATCTGGTTGTGATTTCAGCTCAACTTCACGATGGTAATGCCATTGAATGTCAAAAGGAGATGTTTAGATTCTCTCTTGATGGAGATGGTGATTGCATTGGAAGTGACAAAGGGATGTCCAGTGCAGTCAATCCTGCAAAGCTCTGTTCACTAACATTTAGGGTCTTGTGCCAGAATTGGGTGAGCTGACCCTTGAACAAGCAATGCCTGACAGTTATACTCACCAAATCATGCCTTTCAGCAAAGTCACACACTCCTCCATCATCACCACAGTGCATAACCTGCCCTACAGCAGGACTGACCCACCAGAGATGGCAGTGCAGTGGTGTATAATTGGGAGCGAGTGGCCCTGGGAATCCTCAACATTAACCTTTCACTCCATGAAGTGTCATAGTATAATGCCAAATTTAGGCAAAAACAAGCCTCCTGTTGGTTATTTAAAATGTGTCTGGATTTGCACACCCCCTCCTGTGTGCGCATGTTTGTATGTGTGTGTCTGAGCAATCATTCCAAAATGAAATCATGCATCAAACCATTGAAAAATTTACTGTGTTTGCAACGCTAAAAAGTTAGCTTACTTTTTAAAAAATGCAGCATATGTTAAAGCAAGTGTTTCCACCATCTTCAATGAAGAAACAACTTCTAAATGTCAGCAGTATTTTCATTTTCAAACCACTTTGTGTATATAATCAAAAGACATAGTAAATAGCAAGTAAAAGATTTAATTTATACTGAGCTTTCATAAGAAATCTAAAATAAAATCCTCTAAAGCTGTACTTGTGCAGTTTTACGATGCTGTGAAGCTTTCAATTAACTTACAGTCTGCATTCCTAAATGTGTTCTATATCTCTTGAGTTTTGACAACTGTTAAAAAACAAATATCAAAATGTCTCTGGACAGCAAATTATTATTGGAAAAAGTTTTTATTTTTCTATGCCCGTAAAAGAGCTTTTTTTAAGAAAAGGAGTTCAGTCTCACTTGATCTGCTTCTGAGAAAACCTGTAGTCTCCCCAGAAAGGAGCCCACAACCTGCAGAGCTGTTTGGTTTGCCCAGAGTCACATTCTCAGCTGCTGCTCTATTTTTGGGTGTGAGTGAGTGATTGTGCTGGGGGGTCTCTCAATCAAACATTTCCGATGCAATTCCAAGCACCTTTTAGCCTAGCATGGCTTGAATATTTTTTATCTTCAGAAAAAAAACTGTGTTTCAAGTTGTCTTTTGATTCGTTCGATTTTTAACTGTAGCCTATGCTCAGGACATCATTTTCTTTCCAGCTACAAGTTCTGCCCATCTGGAGGACCTCGCTTATCTGGATGAACAGCGACACACACCATTGCGGACATCTCTGAGGATGCCACGGCAGCATGTGGCAGGAGGTCGCACCCCACAGGACCTGCGAGGTAAGCAGCAGGACATATTATGCTATGTTGCATGGCCTTTTGTTAATCAGGCCTTTTTCTCTGTTTGACAGCCTCTAGACTATACAGCCTCCAGACTATACAGCCTCCAGACTATACAGCCTCCAGACTATACAGCCTCCAGACTATACAGCCTCCAGACTATACAGCCTCCAGACTATACAGCCTCCAGACTATACAGCCTCCAGACTATACAGCCTCCAGACTATACAGCCTCCAGACTATACAGCCTCCAGACTATACAGCCTCTATGCTATGCAGAATCTACTACTGTCTGCACTGCTGCACATAAGTGGCTGGGAAGTGCTGTGTACAGCTTCTTATTGTCATTTTTATTCTGACAGAATAACTTGAAATGTCAACACTTCAAAGCAAGTGCATTTGTGACCTGACCCTTGCAGGAGGATGTTGATATTTGAAAGTACCCACTTTGAATACCTGATTTTATTTTTGAAGAATTATAGGTGAGACCAGATGATGAGTGATGCCATATTGTTTTTTTTTGGAACTGACTGGTCCAAAGGGTGAGAAAGAGTTAACTAGTGAGATTAAACTCCTTACAAAGAACAAAGAAAATTACAGCCCAGGAACAGGCCCTTCGGCCCTCCAAGCCTGCACCGACTATGCTGCCTGACTGAACTAAAACCCCCTACCCTTCCGGGGACCATATCCCTCTATTCCCATCCTATTCATGTATTTGTCAAGACGCCCCTTAAAAGTCATTACCGTATCCGCTTCCACTACCTCCCCCGGCAACGAGTTCCAGGCACCCACCACTCTCTGTGTAAAAAATCTGCCTCGTACATCTCCTTTAAACCTTGCCCCTCTCACCTTAAACCTATGCCCCCAAGTCATTGACTCTTCCACCCTGGGATAAAGCTTCTGACTATCCACTCTGTCCATGTCTCTCATAATCTTGTAGACTTCTATCAGGTCGCCCCTCAACCTCCGTCGCTCCAGTGAGAACAAACCAAGTTTCTCCAACCTCTCCTCATAGCTAATGCCCTCCATACCAGGCAACATCTTGGTAAATCTTTTCTGTACCCTCTTCAAAGCCTCCACATCCTTCTGGTAGTGTGGCGACCAGAATTGAACACAATATTCCAAGTGCGACCTAACTAAGATTCTATAAAGCTGCAACATCACTTGCCAATTTTTAAACTCAATGCCCCAGCCGACGAAGGAAATTACATTGGGAAGGAAGTACTTTCAGCTATTTAATTAAAAGCAACTTTTGCAGCTCCTCTGTGTTTCTTCTTCAGAGGAGTTAATTTTCAAAAGAATTGCATTTCTTCATCCGCTGAATGGACTACTTCCTAAGTGCTGGGCAATCATTCGACTTATAGAATCATAAAATCCCAAAAGTGCAGAAGGAGGCCATTTGGCCCATCGACCCACACATCTTTGGACTTGCTGTGAGGTTCTGCTATTATTACTGATTGCCAAATAGTGAGCAAGAGCATCCTGTGCTGACCTGTCTATCAACAATGTTTGATATTTTTACCCCTTAACTTTGTGGAGAAGCAGCACTCCTTGGGGAAGAGGATGTGCACTTCCATACTATTTCACTGGATTGCTATGGGTAACTTTCTGCAGAGGTAACTTGTAATTAAGACTGATAAAAAATGTCCACAAAATAGATTTGGCAGGTCAAATCATAGGGACAGAAGGAGACCAGTCAGCCCCTCCAATCTGTTCCACTTTGTAGTTTTATTCCACCAATCTTTCTGTCGTTGGTAGAACAAACTTTGAATGGATCTCTCTTCTTTAGATTTTGTACCCTCTACACTGAACTCCATGTTTCTATTACTGTCCAAACCTTGGAAGCTGTGCTTCTGTGGAGTGTTTGAGAAAGAAATCAGGAAGCAATGAGGTGAAAAGAGGAGAGGCACAGATGCTTCTCTTTAGTTTTAAGACTGCAGTGATCTTCCATCCAGTAAGTTTAGGGGTCACCTAAATTGATCCAGAATAAAATAAGTGCACTCAAACTCAAATCTCAGTAGTTCTTGAATCAAACTGTTATGTTAAGAATAACTCATAACCCTTGAGTGCTGACCATTGCGCTTTGACTGTATATTTTTATATTCTGGTAAAAGAATACACTGCAAGGTTATTTTAAGGTTATCAAAGAATAATGACAATGTTAATTTTTAGGTCATTTTAGAATTAAACAACTTAGTTTATCTTTCCTCAAGAACTGAGCCAAAATCAGAATATCCAGTTTTTAAATTAATTTTAATGTTAATGCAGTTAGACTGAAAAGCTAAAGAATGCAGAAAGTATGACCTTTTCAGAAAATACTTTTGTGAGATCATTCAAATTTCAATATAAATGACCTGGATGAGGAAGTGGAGGGATGGGTTGGTAAGTTTGCTGACGACACCAAGGTAGGTGGTGTTGTGGATAGTTTGGAGGGATGTCAGAAGTTGCAGCGAGACATAGATAGAATGCAAGACTGGGCGGAGAAGTGGCAGATGGACTTCAACCCGGATAAGTGTGTAGTGATCCATTTTGGCAGATCCAATGGGATGGAGCAGCAGTATAAAATGAAGGGTACCATTCTTAGCAGTGTAGAGGATCAGAAGGACCTTGGGGTCCGGGTCCATAGGACTCTTAAATCGGCCTCGCAGGTGGAGGATGCGGTCAAGAAGGCGTATGGCGTACTAGCCTTCATTAATCGAGGGATTGAGTTTAGGAGTCGGGAGATAATGCTGCAGCTTTATAGGACCCTGGTTAGACCCCACTTGGAGTACTGCGCGCAGTTCTGGTCACCTCATTACAGGAAAGATGTTGAAGCCATTGAAAGGGTGCAGAGGAGATTTACAAGGATGTTGCCTGGATTGGGGGGCATGCCTTATGAGGATAGGTTGAGGGAGCTTGGTCTCTTCTCCCTGGAGAGACGAAGGATGAGAGGTGACCTGATAGAGGTTTACAAGATGTTGAGGGGTCTGGATAGGGTGGACTCTCAGAGGCTATTTCCAAGGGCTGAAATGGTTGCTACGAGAGGACACAGGTTTAAGGTGCTGGGGGGTAGGTACAGGGGGGATGTCAGGGGTAAGTTTTTCACTCAGAGGGTGGTGGGTGAGTGGAATCGGCTGACGTCGGTGGTGGTGGAGGCAAACTCGTTGGGGTCTTTTAAGAGACTTCTGGATGAGTACATGGGATTTAATGGGATTGAGGGCTATAGATAGGCCTAGAGGTGGGGATGTGATCGGCGCAACTTGTGGGCCGAAGGGCCTGTTTGTGCTGTGACTTTCTATGTTCTATGTTCTATTAACATCCGCCATTTGGCTCCTTGTTCCTCTGCTAGTACGAGCTTTACGTTGGAGTTATCAGTTTAATCTTCTTTCCCTGTACCAATCATCATAGAAATCATAGAAACCCTACAGTGCAGAAGGAGGCCATTCGGCCCATCGAGTCTGCACCGACCACAATCCCACCCAGGCCCTATCCCCACATATTTTACCCGCTAATCCCTCTAACCTACACATCCCAGGACTCTAAGGGGCAATTTTTTTTTTTTAACCTGGCCAATCAACCTAACCCGCACATCTTTGGACTGTGGGAGGAAACCGGAGCACCTGGAGGAAACCCACGCAGACACGAGGAGAATGTGCAAACTCCACACAGACAGTGACCCGAGCCGGGAATCGAACCCGGGACCCTGGAGCTGTGAAGCAGCAGTGCCACTGTGCTACCGTGCCGCCCTTCAATATTTTATTCTGTTTGGATGTTTATCTAATTCCCTCTTAAATGTCATGATTTAAGAGAGAATATATCTCATTTTCTCCAAATCTTTTGGGTGAAAAATTTTCTTCCAACCACTGTATGTATTTGGCACCAATTCTGAGTTTCTGCTTTCTTCTTACCAATTTACTGATATTCAAATCCTTTCAAAACGTCACTTTAAAAATCCTGCCCTTGCTTCCTTGTTCCAGTGGATCCAGCGCTAGTTTGTCAAGTATCTCATCTTCACTATACAGGAATACTGTGTCAAAATAGTAGATGTGTTCCTGGAAACCACTACTTAAATTGAAACTACTTAAATTGAAGCAAGATTTCCCTTTTTAATGCATATATCAGAAGATCCTTTTCCATCCCCAGTACATAACACAAACATTTCATTTTATTTACTGATGTCCTTTAGGGAAGGAAATCTGCCATCCTTACCTGCTCTGGCCTAAATGTGATTCCAGACCGACAGCAATGTGGTTGATTCTTAACCGCCTTCTGAAATGGCCTAGCAAGCCACTCAATTCAAGGGCAATTAGGGATGGGCAACAAATTTTGGATTTGGAAGCAACGTCCACAACCTGTGAAAGAATACATTTTTAAAACAGCTCATGTATCAACCAAAAATAAACAAAATACAATATAATGCGTAAAAAAATATTCACTATCAATGAGGTGAATAAGTGTTACAGGGAGAGTTTTCTAAAGGCTCACATTTTGATACCTGTACATCTTGAACAGATCAGTGAATTGCAGGTTTGAAGAGTCTGCGAAAGGATTGTTGCACCTTCTGCTTTTGTTTTTTCTTGGAACAACCCTCTATATCCCCTCATCTGTTGTATAATTAAAATAAGCCTGTGTTAAATCTTTCCCATTATCTCAATATGCCTTTTGTAACGGATGCCCAATACTGCACACACTATTTTAACTACTCACTGTGTGCCTCTGTGTGTCAAAGTTTTGTTTAAATCAGTAATTTGAAAACTAGACCATCAAACTGTATGTGACCAATATTAAATTGTGCACTATTCCAAGCTGCATTTCCTAGTCCAATCCTCACCTTGGAATTTATCACAGAAAGGGTTCAGGGAATCAAATCTCCAGAAAGGCCCACTCATAGTGGCACCATGGTTCATGGAAATGGACAGGTATAATATCCAATCCACACAAGAAAATGGTGGATGTAGCAGAAGTCCTGTATCCAAGGGTGCTCTGGGAACTGATTGGTCAGAATTAGTTTCAACCTTGGCAAGTGGATTTCAATGGCTTGTGCTCTCTGGCTTCAGGATCTTTTCCAAATTATTGCAATAGCAGAGCTGTTTGCAGTGAAGGTATAGAAGCAGAATCATACAAATTATGCATATTCTGCCCATTATTACTGTTCTTTCATTCAGAGAATTGAAAGTACTAGCTAGCACAAGTACACAACTTGAGAGGAACAAAAATGCCATTTACAAACAGAACCATTTAAAAATATCTACTTGTAATGAATACACTCACATTCTATTCATCCAAATTATAAACAGACAATTAAACCAATAATTCTGACATTTTATACCTCAGGGCTTTCAGCATCATAATTTTATTTACTCACACTTACAATACACGTATAAATTTGGTGGCTCTGTAAACTTGGGCTTGGTTGTGGGCTAAGTGCTGGTAAATAGGTGGGAGGTCAGGTGTTTCACACGTGTCGGTGCAGACTCGATAGGCTGAAGGGCTTCCTCGGCACTGTATGATTCTATAATTTATTACATTTATTGAGATACAAGTATTAGTTGTTGACAATTCAATAAAGATTGCACTGGAGTTCATTATCGGATGCTGGTAGATTGGCGTTTCAGGGCTGCAGCCTGTTGTGAGGTCCACCTATTGGGCTTATGATGGATATTTACATTTCTTGATCAAACTTTGAGTTAGAACACTTCATGTCTAGTGGACTATGGGACTGTTGTTTGGGAAAGAGAACATAAGAGCTAGGAGCAGGAGTCGGCCATCTGGCCCCTCGAGCCTGCTCCGCCATTCAGTAAGACCATGGCTGATCTTTTTGTGGACTCAGCTCCACTTACCCGCCCGCTCACCATAACCCTTAATTCCTTTACTGTTCAAAAATGTATCTATCCTTGCCTTAAAAACATTCAAAGAGGTAGCCCCAAATGCTTCACTGGGCAGGGAATTCCACAGATTCACAACCCTTTGGGTGAAGAAGTTCCTCCTCAACTCAGTCCAAAATCTGTTCCCCCTTATTTTGAGGCCATGCACCCTAGTTCTAGTTTCACCCGCCAGTGGAAACAACTTCCCTGCTTCTATCTTATCTATTCCCTTCATAATAGAACCATAGAAAATTACAGCTCAGAAACAGGCCTTTTGGCCCTTCTTGTCTGTGCCGAACCATTTTTTGCCTAGTCCCACTGACCTGCACTTGGACCATATCCCTCCACACCCCTCTCATCCATGAACCCATCCAAGTTTTTCTTAAATGTTAAAAGTGACCCCGCATTTACCACTTTATCCGGCAGCTCATTCCACACTCCCACCACTCTCTGCGTGAAGAAGCCCCCCCTAATATTCCCTTTAAACTTTTCTCCTTTCACCCTTAACCCATGCCCTCTGGTTTTTTTCTCCCCTAGCCTCAGCGGAAAAAGCCTGCTTGCATTCACTCTATCTATACCCATCAAAATCTTATACACCTCTATCAAATCTCCCTCAATCTTCTACGCTCCAGGGAATAAAGTCCCAACCTATTCAATCTCTCTCTGTAACTCAGCTTCTCAAGTCCCGGCAACATCCTTGTGAACCTTCTCTGCACTCTTTCAATCTTATTTACATCCTTCCTGTAACTTGGTGACCAAAACTGTACACAATACTCCAAATTCGGCCTCACCAATGCCTTATATAACCTTACCATAACACTCCAACTTTTATACTCGATACTCCGATTTATAAAGGCCAATGTACCAAAGGCACTCTTTACGACCCTATCCACCTGTTTCTATAAGATCTCCCCTCATTCTTCTGAATTCCAATGAGTATAGCCCCAGTCTACTCGGTCTCTCCTCATAAGCCAACCCTCTCAACTCCGGAATCAACCGAGTAAATCTCCTCTGCACCCCCTCCAGTGCCAGTATATCCTTTCTCAAGTAAGGAGACCAAAACTGTACACAGTACTCTAGGTGTGGCCTCACCAGCACCTTATACAGCTGCAACATAACCCCGCTGTTTTTAAACTCCATCCCTCTAGCAATGAAGGACAAAATTCCATTTGCCTTCTTAATTACCTGCTGCACCTACAAACCAACTTTATCTGATTAATTAAGGGCACCCAGGTCCCTCTGCACAGCAGCATGCTGCAAATTTTTACCATTTAAATAATAGTCCATTTTGTTGTTGTTCCTACCAAAATGGATGACCTCACAATAATGAATGACCATTACTGTACTCCAACTGCCAGACCCTTGCCCACTCACTTAGATTATCTATATCCCTTTGCAGACTTTGTGTCCTCTGCACACTTTGCTCTGCCACTCATCTTAGTGTCATCTGCGACTTTTGACACACTACACTTGGTCCCCAACTCCAAATCATCTATGTAAATCGTAAACAATTGCGGTCCCAACACTGATCCCTGAGGCACACCACTCGTCACTGATCGCCAACCAGAAAAACACCCATTTAGCCCCCACTCTTTGCTTTCTGTTAGTTAACCAATCCTCTATCCATGCTAATACCGTGCACCTTTATCTTATGCAGCAGCCTTTGGTGCGGCACATTATCAAATGCCTTCTGGAAATCCAGATACACCACATCCACAGGTTCCCCATTGTCCACTGCGCATTCACAAATAACATTCACATTGTCCTACATTAGACATGCTTTACGTCATTCAATATGGAGCAGTATTGGCAAGTATCTAAGAGATTTAACACCTTGACACCCTTGCCTTTACTATATTGAGTTACATTCTGGTGGTCAATTAAGAGAAAGATTGAGGGAGATTTTTCCCCTCCTTATTTCATTGTTTCATTCCCCATCCACTCTAGTCTCCTCCAACTCTGGTCCGCTCAACTGACTGGGTCCATCTATAAACTTCTGAGAGCCAATTCTTCCTCATACTAACCCCAAATTAGCTAGAACCAGTGAAATTGCTCAAACCAAGATGAGTAAGTTGAAGTAATTAAGTAGCATTACAACAAATTGCACAAACTCATAAAAGTGGAAGTTGAGCAGAGATTTTCCTCAGTTTCTAGTTCACCAGCAGATTTTGTATCCCCTCTATGCAGGGAGTGCTATTTACTGCATTTTGGAAGCTGAAAGGTTGGAAAAGGTTATCATGGTGCTGTTTTATATATATATATACTACTAGGGGTGAATGAAAACATGTTCCTGAGCTCTGAGTCATATCATTCTCATCATTGTGCAGTGATCTGTGGGATTACAGTAGATACAGTGTCAAGAGCTTACAGTGGAACAGATTGATTTTTTTTCAAAGTAGACTTGACTTTCATTCCAACACAAATTTGTATTTTTTAAAGTAATGCTAGTCTTCTTTTGTCATCCTTGTGCATTGGTTGAGATGGGAGGAGAAAGAAATTCGAGCACTCATGGCTGCAGATTCACTATTGCCGATTTTAAACTTAGTCCCAGGACGAATTTCACCTTGTGTCTTAGAGATTTAAATAATTTGCACTATTCTTTTCCAACAGTCAATACCATGCTGGTAAACTTACGAATTGATTTCAAAATTGTTTCATTTTTTTAAAAATTGAAGTAAAATTAAATGAAAGACTCCGTCCCTTCTCTTCTCCCGATCTGTCACCCATGCAGGCAATTGGGACTAACTTAGTGGTAAAAACTGGATGGCATGGACAACCCAAAGGGCCTGTTTCCATGCTGTAAACCTCTTATGACTCTGTCTATGCCTCCAGTCTCTCTTTCCCCTCAGCTTAATAACATTTTCTGGAATTTATACAGACTCAACTCAAACCAAAAGTTACAACAGATGGATAATTGCAACAGTGGCTTTTTCATGTACTGACCCTCACTGAAAACCTCTATCCTCGATCGCAGTTGGGATTCTCCGATGCCACTGAAAGTGATGGAGTTCTCCGTTCTCACTTGCAGTGGGACGGCTACAGATGAGATCGGAAAATCCCACCCTCTATTTTTTAAACATAAAATATATTTTTTAACCTGAATAAAGCTTTCAAAACAAATCTGATTACTTCACAGCAGAGAATGCCAAGATCTAAAGAAAAGATATTTGATTGGTTTAACCGACTGATGTTGACAGAGCCTGGGCGATGAGGTACGCTGTACCTACCCAGACAACGCAATATCGGTTCTGCTCATAGATTCATAGACCTGGGGGAAAAAGTCAGGTTGAAGCCCAGACATTTGAGAGAATCTGAGACCTTCAAATACAAACAACAAACATCTAATTAAGCAACACAAAAGTCATTTCAATGGATAAAATTCTTATTTTAATTCTTGAGTTTTGTAAACCACATCTTTGCATATTGGAACTCCTAGTTATGAAGAAAAAAACAAAGATTTGAAAAAAAGCAAGCACTTTAACCAATTTTGAAGGAACGTCGAGGCCAAAGGGTATAGATAGGGTGAACAGTGGGAAGCTTTTTCCCAGGTCGGAGGTGACGATCACGAGGGGCCACGGGCTCAAGGTGAGAGGGGCGAGGTATAACTCAGATATCAGAGGGACGTTTTTTACACAGAGAGTGGTGGGGGCCTGGAATGCGCTGCCAAGTAGGGTGGTGGAGGCAGACATGCTGGCATCGTTTAAGACTTACCTGGATAGTCACATGAGCAGTCTGGGAATGGAGGGATACAAACGAATGGTCTAGTTGGACCAATGAGCGGCACAGGCTTGGAGGGCCGAAGGGCCTGTTTCCTGTGCTGTACTGTTCTTTGTTCTTTTGTTCTTGTTCAAAGGTTGAGACAATGGTAAATGTGAACATAGGAATAATGATGGGGTAAAAGTTGACACGCAGTGTGACAAAAATGACAAGAAGCGTGAGCAGAACCAAGACTTTATATAGTGTGATTAAAATTAACAGATTGTAAGGATGCAGAATTAAAGATTTTATGTTTGCAGAACAGTCTCAACATAAGCCATACCAATTAATTGCTTCAAACCCTGGAACTTGTTTGCTGCAGTGCACTCCGGTTGCTGTATTTGATTGTCCTGCAGTGCCAAACTTTCGAATTACATTTTTCATTACTACCCCCTTTCTCAGTTGAGCTAATAATTCCCTTAAATCAAGGAGGGCATCTGCAAAATCTTTGTGCTCTTTTTAATTTTATCATAACTTAAACAAATGTTGACGATAAAGCTAACCTGGGTGTTATGCACCAGTGTGTTGAACCCAAATCATTCTGTTATCCCTGCATAATGCTCCACGTATACTATCTTGACTGCTGCAACACTGAGGCGATACACTGATTTCACTGTGTTTGAATGGATTTTAGAATGTTGCTTTGTCTCTTCATTTAATGATGTTTTTGAGGCCTCATATTTTGATTAAAATTGCACGGCAAGTCGTTGAAGATGCAGTGCCAAGAATAGAACGACAAAGGAGCCTGCAGTTTGTCATCTCAAGCGTCCGTTGCAGCTGACTTTGCACCTGCTTAATTCCACAGTGCACAATGTCACATAACATGCTGGTTCTCTGACAGGAAAGGAAAATTAGAATAAGGCTCTAATGTTTGCTACCCATGTGCTGAATGAAATGTAACTGTTCAGCATCAGAGCTCTGAGCCATGCTTGAAGTCTGATGCCTGTTTATTATTGCTCTTATGCTTGTGATTGTTGCTAACATTTTACATCACTTTCTGGCTTTTCTCTGATTTTTGCTTTAGCCTCCACTAATGCCCATGCTTGGCACACTCATTCACGTAAGTTATGATTCTTGTTAATACAATCTTTAACTGTTCCCTGACTGAATTTCACTTGAAGGCAGCATAACCTACAACTGCTCAATAATTGATTGCTCTCCTTGTGTATGGGTGCAAGCTAAAGAAAGATATTTTTGTGCATGTTTAGAATGTCCAGATTCCCTTCCCAGCAGATATCAACAATTTTGTTCTTTGCTTCTCACTGTTGATTCTTGCTTTGTTTAAAACCAAAAACCTTGGGCAAAGTTCCAATGTTACTGTTGCACATTCTTATAGTTCAAACCTATCTAATATCGATTTCTACTTCAAACAAAAGCCTAGGTTTTCAGATTGGCTTAACCCATTGATTTTGGTACATTAAAATCGGACTGATTGAAAACTCTCAGCTGAAGTGTTTTGAAAGCAGATTAAAATTGGATATTCAAAGGTTTTAGGTAGAATGCTCCATTAATTTGAGCAGTAACTAAAAAGGATTTTATAATACAGCGTCTCCCACTTAACATGGTGATGAGGAGGAATTTCTTCTCGGAGAGCAGTGGAGGCTGGGTCATTGAATATATTCAAGGCTGAGTTAGAGAGATTTTAGATTGACAAGGGAATTGAGGATTATGGGGGACAGACAGGAAAGTGGTGTTAAAGCCACAATCAAATCAGCCATGATCTTACAGAATTGAAGGAGTAGGCTCAATGGGGAAATTAACCTACTCGTCCTATTTCTTATGATCTTATTAAAGCCGACACCAAACTGAGATTGGTGAATTACGCTCCATGTGTCTTCCACATTGAATAGTTGCAATAACAATTTATCATGAACCTGAGGCAAAGAGGGAGTTACATTTCATTTTTTAAAATTATTTTTTGAACTTATGATTCTGCAAAGCCCATAAGTTTTAAAAATAAATTCTAACCTTCTGTGACTGAAAGGATCACGCAACAAGATTGCATGTTCTGAGTTTTGCTGTAACAAACAAACTAAATGTAACATCAATTAAATACTATTTCAGTAGTCAACTGGGAGAAAAGCTTCCCCATTCAATTTTTAAAACAACTGAAAATTCCTTGCCACAGTTCTACTTTACTCTGTGCCTCTGTCTTTTCCATTCCAAGTAAGAGTTTTAACAACATCAGGTTAAAGTCCAACAGGTTTATTTGGTAGCAAATGCCATTAGCTTTCGGAGCGCTGCTCCTTCGTCAGATGGAATGGAAATCAGATGGAGCAGATATCCACTCCATCTGACGAAGGAGCAGCGCTCCGAAAGCTAATGGCATTTGCTACCAAATAAACCTGTTGGACTTTAACCTGGTGTTGTTTACCACCGTCCAATGCAGGCATCTCCACTTCATGTTTTCCATTCCAAGCAAGGAATCTCCTAATCCCCAAAATGACTTTCACGGTGAGGGATAGGTTGGAGATTCTTCCCTCTAGTCAAAGCTAAATGAACTTTCAAGCCTTGTTTAAATTCTCACAAATTTGATCTCTTCAATCTGAATATGAGCTGCCACTTTCACTTTGCATGCTGAACCACAGAGCCTTTCTCTGTCTGTCTGTCTCTCTCGTTCTCTGTCTGTCTGTCTCTCGCGTTCGCCCCCCCGCCTCTCGCGTTCGCCCCCCCGCCTCTCGCTTTCGCCTCTCGCGTTCGCCCCCCCGCCTCTCGCTTTCGCCTCTCGCGTTCGCCCCCCGCCTCTCGCGTTCGCCTCTCGCGTTTGCCTCTCGCGTTCGCCTCTCGCGTTCGCCTCTCGCGTTCGCCTCTCGCGTTCGCTCTCGCGTTCGCCTCTCGCGTTCGCCTCTCGCGTTCGCTCTCGCGTTCGCCCCCCCCGCTTCTCGCTTTCGCCTCTCGCGTTCGCCCCCCGCCTCTCGCGTTCGCCTCTCGCGTTTGCCTCTCGCGTTTGCCTCTCGCGTTCGCCTCTCGCGTTCGCCTCTCGCGTTCGCCCCCCGCCTCTCGCGTTCGCCTCTCGCGTTCGCCCCCCCGCCTCTCGCGTTCGCCCCCCCGCCTCTCGCGTTCGCCCCCCGCCTCTCGCGTTCGCCTCTCGCGTTCGCCCCCGCCTCTCGCGTTCGCCTCTCGCGTTCGCTCTCGCGTTCGCCCCCCGCCTCTCGCGTTCGCCTCTCGCGTTCGCCTCTCGCGTTCGCCTCTCGCGTTCGCCCCCCGCCTCTCGCGTTCGCCCCCCGCCTCTCGTGTTCGCCTCTCGCGTTCGCCTCTCGCGTTCGCCCCCCGCCTCTCGCGTTCGCCTCTCGCGTTCGCCTCTCGCGTTCGTCCCCCGCCTCTCGCGTTCGCCCCCCGCCTCTCGCGTTCGCCCCCCGCCTCTCGCGTTCGCCCCCCGCCTCTCGCGTTCGCCCCCCGCCTCTCGCGTTCGCCCCCCGCCTCTCGCGTTCGCCTCTCGCGTTCGCCCCCCCGCGTTCGCCCCCCGCCTCTCGCGTTCGCCCCCCGCGTTCGCCCCCCGCCTCTCGCGTTCGCCTCTCGCGTTCGCCCCCCGCCTCTCGCGTTCGCCTCTCGCGTTCGCCCCCCGCCTCTCGCGTTCGCCCCCCGCCTCTCGCGTTCGCCTCTCGCGTTCGCCCCCCACCTCTCGCGTTCGCCTCTCGCGTTCGCCCCCCAGATGCCAAGTTGGGTGGGAGGCTGAACTGTGACTAGGATGCAGAGATCCTTCAGGTTGGGTGGTGGGCAAATCAATGGCAGGTGCAGTATAATTTGGATTGTGAGGTTATTCACTTTGGAAGAAGAAACAAGAAGGCAGATTACTACCTGAATGGCTGTAAATTGGGAGCGGGGAGTGTGCATTGGGACCTGGGTGTCCTTGTGCGCTAGTCGCTGAAGGTAAGCATGCAGATGCAGCAGGTGGTAAAGAAAGCAAATGGGATGTTGGTCTTCATTGCGAGTCTTTCAATATTGTGCAATGCTGAATAACACTTTATCCGAGGGTTAATCTGTTCTCCTGTGAAAATCATTCTGCTTTCACAATGCTTTTCTTTCAAAGTTGTCAGAAGTAACAACTTGGCAAAGACGTTATTTAATGGTTGCATACATTTTCCAATCATAGCTCTGTGGCCACTAACTTAAATAAACATGCATACAATTCAGGCATTATACATGATTAATTGAAAAAAGGCAACACAATTTTTACTCGCCTTTTATATTCTTTCCACCTCCAATCCATGGTTTATGCTTCCACTCTTCAAGTGTAATTTAGGAAAGCTTCCAAAATGCGGCTGTCTCAGTGAAATTTCCAGTTCTGAAATCCCCACTTCTACAATAACCAATCCCTGTGGCACCCCACTAGTTACTGCCTACCAATTTGAAAAGAACCCATTAATTCCTACTCTTTGTTTCCTCTCTGCCAACCAGCTTTCTATCCATCTCAATCTTCCCCCAATCCCATGTGCTTTAATCTTGCACAATCATCTCTTATGCGGGACTTTGTCAAGTGCTTTCTGAAAGTCTGAATATACCACATTGACTGGCTCCCCCTTGTCAACTCTATTAGTTACTTCAAAGAATTCCAACAGATTTGTGAAGCATGATTTCCCCTTCATAAATCCATGCTGACTCTGTCTGATCCTGCCACTGCTATCTAAATGCTCTGCTATAAAGTCCTTGGTTAACTAACAGAAAGCAAAGAGTGGGGGTAAATGGGTGTTTTTCTGGTTGGCGATCAGTGCCTATCAACTTCTATAATGGCAGCATTGAGGAATTCCTGACATGCCCCTTTTCTGCACCACTGAAAACAGCTGGAGACAAAAATCAAGGTGGGACTTTTGTGCCTCAGCAGTCATTTTTAAGAACCCAACTCCATTTTGTCCCATTTTGGGACCACAAAATCCCAGTCACTATATCATCAGGAGACAAAAATCCTTTGGGTCAAAGCAGTGATTTGAACAAATTTAACATCTGACTAAGTGTTCATAATGAACTTTATCCAATTCTGTAATTTATCTGAGAATGAAGCTTCTGGGTGATGTTTGGCAATGGGACACTAGCCCATGACAAAAAAAGATGTTTAATAGGGCAAAGAGATTATGGAGTTAACCACTTGTGATGAAGTTGAAAATTTGATAAGGTATTGGGGATAAACATCTTTAACTGGAGAATGATTAGCCTGGGAAGCTTGTTGCAATAGGAAATAATTGAGACAGATAACTTAGATGCATTTAAGATGAAGCTAGATAATTACATGAGGGAGAAATATAAGGTTATACTGCTGCTGCTTTTTATGGCAAAAGGGAAAAAAGGAAATCCGATATCAATATCTAAGCCCAATATCCAGGTCATTGTTCACTAACGTGTTTCAGGATCTGATTAGATGCTTCATAGTTTGGATATTTTAATCGTCCATCTAAGTCATGCTGATAGCAAAATTGAGCAGCCTGTTCCTGAGTTGTAATTTTCTTGTAACCTGTTCATGGAAATGAACGTTTTCTTTTGGGAAATTGTAGAGGAATATTCTGCAACTGTTAATATCAATCTGGTATTGAGCTGATTGATGATCAGGCTAATTAATCACATTACTTTTCATTTAGAAAGGAAGCATGAACATTTGCATCAGTAATAGAATCATTAATCCATGCAGGATGTTATTTTCTTGACAAATTCAGACTGCTGTAACATGCAAAAAAATTATTTTAAGATTAAAACAAAACCTTCTGGATTCTCTGGTGAAAAGATGAAAAATTATTTGAAGAGGAAATTTGCACTACAGGTTTCAAGTTGAAAGCATAAAATGATCAGCTATCAGTGGAATATATTATGGCAGCTGGAATGCAGAGTAATATAATGTGAATTTGATTCTCAGACATTCTAAAATTTTAGGAATGTTTTTTGGGAGGAAGAGGATTAGCAACTGAGGAATGTCTGTAATGGGAATTCGAACGCATCAAGTACTCCACAGGTCAGGTTATTTCAGCGTTGGATGTGCAGTCTCTCACTAATGTGGTTGCAATTGGTTTTGGCAATATTTGAGCTTCTCCACAGACAATTGAGACTTCTTGCAGATTGTAAAGGAGAGTTGGTTGGGGAAGTTTGCAGCAACGTTTACAAAATGTCATTTTGGAATGATTGCATGCAGAACTGAAGTTGATTTTTACTGATTAAAGCGCTTTACTTGCAATTTGTATGGCAATTGTAGTACTGGGCAACATTGTGATAACGCTATTAAAATCATTGTGGACGAAGGCAAAAAAAACAAAATACCAATGGAAGTCTGAAATAAAAACAGAAAATGCTAGAAATACATAGCAGGTCAAGAACTATCTGGGAGAGATGTTTCAGGTCAAAAGTGGACAAAATTAGAGATGGAAGTGTTTAAGCAAGTTGACAGGCAGAAGAAGGACATGAGAGAAGCAAAAGAGGTATTGATTAGTTGGAAGGCAGGAGTGATTAAATGATAAAAGGAATGATGCTGCAGGGTAATAGGGGATGGAAATGTGGCAGTTAAAGAAAAGATGGGTCTCTGGGGAGGTGAAAATGGAAACAAAAGAACCATTACTACTGCTGTGGAAAAAATGGTAACAGTGCTAATAACCTCTGATTGTTGAATACATTGTTGAGTCTGGAAGGCTGAAACGTGTCTAATTGACAGATCAGGTGGTGCTCCTTGGCTCCTGTTGAGTATAATTGGAGGAGTGTAAGAGGTCAAGGACTGCGAGATCATTGTATGTGTGTAGGTGGGGGGTGGGGGTGGTGGGGGGGGTGCAGGGGCAGAGCGAATTAAGTTGACAGAGGTTCATAAGCTTGGGGTCATGCTTGCAGACTGAGCAGAGGTATTCAGCAAAGTGATCATCCAATCTTCAATTTCTTCTACCTTTTCTATCTGAGGTCAATGGACCTTTGCATGGTCCGTGTCCTGCCCGCTACGATGTCCGCGGTGGGTAGGACAGGAAAATTCCGCCCTAAGTTTTTGGTCAATTTTTCTTTTTAAAATTATTGTGCAGTTTTTGTGTTGTGATTGAAATATTGAGTCTAACTACATCCATTTTATTGTTTCCACAGTACGCTTTGCACCATACAGACCTCCAGACATCTCCTTGAAGCCACTTCTCTTTGAAGTACCCAGCATCACCACTGACTCGGTATTCATTGGGCGGGACTGGCTCTTCCATGAAATAGATACACAGCTAAAATGTGGTAATCCCAGTGTGAACAGAGGAGTGGTGATCATAGCCAATATTGGATTTGGGAAAACAGCCATCATCTCAAGACTGGTTGCACTAAGCTGTCATGGTTCTCGAATGAGGCAGATTGCATCTGATAGTCCACATGCATCACCAAAGCGTATGTACTTATTCATAAAATGTAGTCTTTCTTTTTATGCATGTGTGCGTGGGAGTTGGAGAGAGAGATTAATTTGCGTTCTGCTCAGGAACCCATCTATATTTTTACCCACCTCTTCACTTTTCCCTCTTCTTCAGCCACTTCCTCTCATTCAGTCTTACTCTGATTTTATTCTTCTTCCATGTAAGTGTTCTACTCAGATAAAAACATCTATTCATAAACTAGTGAATGACTAAATCAATTTGAAAGAATGCCTGTTTTCTCTACACTATAGGAAGTTTTTTACTACACTAGATATTTGATTCATACAGACACATTTTGAAATAACTGAAATTTAAAAGAAGAGCATTCAGCTGAACTGTGAAGTTTTATTCTTCCTGGATGAGTAGGAGTTGATTCAAAAAAACTGGAAGCAAGTGAGCACTTTGCAATGAAAGATCTGAAGGGTGGTAAGTTTCTGTGATGTGGCATATCGAAGCATCCATGTGCTGTGCTACAGAGCAGTAGAATGCAGAGTGTACCGTGATTCCACACTTCAGTCATATTGTGAGAAGAATGTGCCGTACAAGGAAGGGAAGCTGAATTGGAGATTGGATCCAAGGCTATACCAACCAAAAAGAGATGTAAAATACACAACTAATATAGATAGAAAGAAACAGGCATTGTTCCATTCATCAAAATGTATGGAAGCTGTCTCTACTATAATTATGTTGAGTCCTTATTTTAAAATATTTCAATCTTATGTAGTTAGTTTTCAATTCCGAACTTTAATATATTTAAAACAGAATTCATAGCAATAATTAGCATTTATGTTTTATGGCATGGCACATCACTCCAAAAAACTGATAGCACTTCCAGTAAATATAGAGGATATTTCCGTTTTCTCATTTAGTTCCATAAATGTAGGAAACGCATGTGATCTGGTCTTTTACATATGTGTGGAGGTTGTAAATGAGCAGCTGAGGGTTTCAGCAGATGTGCCCTTGATTTAGAATAAACAATAAAGGAAATTTGCGCATATTGATTCATCCATGTAAAACAAGCTTAGATCAGATATGTGTGAATTGCTTTGAGATCATGACATAACGTTGCTTTTGTGAGCTTCTCCGCTTGTCAGCACTTGCTTCAGATCCACTCCAACTGCAGGCCTGTGGTTAGTAGTTACAGGCACTTAGGTTACAGGCAGGACTCTTGGAAGAACAGAATGTTGCAGCCAAAATCAAGTGTCTTTCACATAACATTCAGATAAAAGACATTCAGTGAGGGAGAAATGGATGCTAATTGAGAAGAAAGAAAAGGGCCAGGAGGTCTGATTGCAAAATAGCTCCCTCCGTCATAAGAAATGGCAATATCAACATCCTGGGGTTATCATTGACCAGAAACTGAACTCGACTAGTCATATAAATCCTGTGGCTGCAAGAG
Source organism: Mustelus asterias (assembly GCF_964213995.1). Lineage (NCBI taxonomy): Eukaryota > Metazoa > Chordata > Chondrichthyes > Carcharhiniformes > Triakidae > Mustelus > Mustelus asterias. The sequence continues at coordinate 66,789,947 of NC_135811.1, read as the reverse complement.
CAGGTCAAAGGCTAGGAAAGCAGGGAGGTCATGCTGCAACTGTACAGGGTACTGGTGAGGCCGCACCTAGAGTACTGTGTACAATTTTGGTCCCCTTATTTAAGAAACGATATATTAGCTTTGGAGGGGGTAGAGAGAAGGTTCACCAGGTTGATTCCAGAGATGAGGGGGTTAGCTTATGAGGAGAGATTGCGTAGACTGGGCCTGTACTCATTGGAGTTTAGAAGGTTGAGGGGAGATCTTATAGAGACATATAAGATAATGAAGGGGCTAGACAGGGTAGAAGCAGCGAGGTTATTTCCATTTACAATGGAAACAAGAATTAGGGGGCATAGCCTCAAAATACAGGGGAGTCAATTTAGAACAGAGTTGAGGAGGAACTTCTTCTCCCAGAGGGTGGTGAATCTTTGGAATTCTCTGCCCAATGAAGCAGTAGAGGCTACCTCGTTAAATGTGTTTTAAGTCACAGATATATAGATTTTTAACCATTAAGGGAATTAAGGGTTATGGGGAACGGGCGGGTAAGTGGAACTGAACCCACTATCAGATCAGCCACGATCTTATTGAATGGCGGAGCAGGCTTGAGGGGCTAGATGGCCTACTCCTGCTCCTATTTCTTATCTTATCCTGTGGCAAGTAACTTGCCTACTGACTATCCAGCACCTATAAAGCACAAGTCAGGATTTGTCTGGATGGGTACAGCTCCAACAACACTCAAGAAGTTTGACACCATCTAGGACAAAGAAGCCCACTTGATTGGTATCCCTTCCGCAAACATTCAATCCCACCATCACCAACTAACAGGAGCAGCAGTGTGTACCATCTGTAAGATGCACTGCAGGAACTCACACAGTCTCCTTAGCACCTTTCAAACCCATGACCACTACCATCTAGAAGGACAAGAGTACACCTCAGGGACTGCAGCGACTTAAGAAGGCAACTCACCATCACCTTCTCAGGTTAACAAGGGATCGGCAATAAATGCTGGTCAGCCAGTGAAGCCCATATCCCAAAATAGAATTTTTTTAAAAAGTATATCAGCAAGATCTGGACAGCATTCAGGTTTGGGCTGATAAGTAGCAAGGCAATAAACATTTTCAACAAAAGAGAACCTAACCATCTCAGTTTGAAACTCAATTTGATTACCATTGCTGAATCCAATTATCAACATCCTGGGGGTTACCATTGACCAGAAATTGAATTTGACCAGCCATGTAAATACATGGCTACAAGGACCGATCAGAAGCTGGGAATTCTGCAATAAGCAATTCATCTGTTGACTTCACAAAATCTCTCCCATTTACACAGCACGGATTAGGAGTGTGATGGAATACTCTCCAATTGCTTGGGTGAGTGAAGCTCCAACAACACTCAAGATGCTCAACAACATTCAGGACAAAACAGATCACTTGAAACATTTGTTTCCTCCACAACTGATACACCATGGTTGCAATATGTATTATCTAGAAGATACACTCCAAAAACTCACCAAGGCTCATTCAACTCACCTTTCAAACCCACAATTTCTACTAGTAGAAGTACAAGTGAACATCAGCATCTGTAAGTTTTGCTCCCAAGTCACACATCATCCTGACATGGAAATATATATCTGTTCCTCTACTGTTGGTAGAAGTCCTGGAATTCCCTCCCTAACTGCACTTTTGGTGCACCAACATCACACAGACTGTAACACTTCAAGAAAGCAACTCATTATCACCTTCAGGGCAATTAAGGATGGGCAATAAGTGCTGGTCTTGTCAGTGATGCAAAACACCTGTTCTTGAATGTTTTCTTACAAAGAGTGTTTGGGGGGGGTTTGGCGGGGAGAGACAATTTTCTTTTGAGGAAAAGAAATGAGAATCTATGAGCAATTCTTTAAGATGAAGGAGAGAGCAGCAAGTCGTGTTAAGTAAATGGGGGTGAGAAGACAGGTTATCATCATGAGAGGGAATGCAGTGAGTACCAACTCAAGGTGAAAAAGGGAAATAGACATTGAAAGGTTGGAAAGTTAAATGTACTTCAATCATCCCCATAAATAGGTAAATAAATAGATGTGGCAGAGTGATTTTTGCGGATAGTCTGTTTCAACTGCCAGAATTACAAATTCCTTTTCTTTATTAAGATAACAAAAATTTATCAATGGTGAGGATTTAAGATGAACTAAAATGCTTTATTTTCAATGAGAAAGGTGAAAGATTTCGAGAAAATGTCAGCAACCTCTCTTGGAGCTGTAGCATCAATTTTGCACCTTCGATATTTGTGTTTCCATGTTTTTTTCCCTCTAAAAGAGCTGAATTATGTTAGAGACACAGTCTATTTCTGATAATTCTAAGTTGTTTTTGCAATAAAAATACCAATTACCAAATAATTTCAATTAGATAGCGTAAAACATACAGCAAATAGGGAATTTAAATGCAAAAAAATTGAATTATCTGATAATTAAATTAAGGAAATTTGAGTTAAATGAACTGGACTGTACTCGCAGATAAAGTTACAAAATCCAGAGTAATTTTGTCATTGCATAGGTTTACAATTAAGGCCATTCTTGAGTTTTTGACTATTTTGGGTCATGTCAGCAGTTGTGAAATGCTTGGTCATCTTTTACTAGCTATTTATATCTGAATTTTGTTGATGAATGTGGCAGTTTGGGAGGAGCGGAAGGGGTTAATGCATCACAGATAATTCATGTTTAACAAAATAATTTATAAGTCAGCGCAAATCTTGGGAGATGAACGGCAGTTGAACGAAAATAAAAAACAGCTGTTGGTAAAATACTTCTCTATTGCGCATTTCATAAATTAGAAACTTTCTGACATTCTTGAAAACAAAGCAGGCCTTCAAGTTGTTTTCATTAGCAGATCAGTGGATGTCGTGCAGTAAATTTAGAAGGAACGAGGATAATCATATCTTCTCTCGAGATAAAAACAGCCACTAATTTCTAACAGAGACTGAACAACAGTAAAGTTGTTTGTATTTGCCTTCGTTGTTTTCCCTGATTTCTTTCAGTTTACCTGTTTGTTCAGTGATCAAAGGAATTGCATAGATACACAACTATACATTAATAAAATACTACTAGATTTATTAATGGATAGATGGTGCAGGGGATCATTCTGGTGGCACAGTGTGCTAGCATAGCAATTAATGTTCTCACCCGTCAGGTCAGGTTTCTTTTAAATAAAGGACCAATTTTCCGATTTATATCTCCTAAAATGGAAGTGCTGAAGTTTTTTTTAATCAAGAAAGGGAAAATCAGAAGTCTAGTAATATCTTAAGTTCACCTTTAAGTGTGAGCTTTAGTAACAATGCATTAGAATACAGAATCCAAGACACCCCACCTCAGTCTCAACCAGAACTGTCTGAAGAGATAAAAGCACAACTTATATTTCAGGAACATCAGAAAACAAAGCGTGGCATAGCACCACTTACAAGGGGATTATAATAAAGGGGATAATTCAAATGAAAAGCTTAGTCAAAGGGATGGGTTTTTAGGAGTAATTTAAAGGAGGAAACCGAGGGAGGGGAGTAGGGAGAGCTCAGGCCGAGGCAACTTCGTGCACAGCTGGCAATTGTGGAACAATTAAAATGAGGATGCCAGAATTAGAGAAGCACAGAATTCTCAGAGGGTTGTGGGGTTAAGGAAATTACAAAGATAGGGAGAAGCAAAGCCATGGAGGGATTTGGAGATGAGGATGAGAAAATAAACAACGTCTTGTTTTTAGATTGAGTGACAATGTAGGTCAGCAAGCAGAGGAATGATTGGACAATGAGAGTTATTGTGAATTAAGACATGAACAGCAGAGTTTTGGATGATCCCAATTTATGGAGGGCAGAATCTGGGAAATCAGCCAGGAGTATATTGGAATAGTCAAGCATCTTGAGATAACGAAGACATGAGTGAGTGTTTCAGCAGCAGATGAGCTGAGGCAAGAATGAAGTCAGGTGATGTTACAAAGGTGGAAATAGGTGTTGATAGAAAATTGAGAACAGAAGTTAATCCCGGGGTCCAATATGACATCAAGTTTGTGACAGACTGACTTAGTCGCAGACTCTTACCAAGGACAGAGATGGAGTTGGAAGTTAGGGAAACAGGGGCTGAAAAAAATGGCTTCAAGTTTAACAATATTTAATTAAAGGAAATTTCTGCCCATCCGGAATTGGATGTCAGATAAGCAGTCTGATAATTTAGCAACATTGAAGGTGTCCAGAAGGTGGAGGTGCCGAGGTAGAGCTGGGTGTCATCTGTGTACATGTGCTAACTAACACTCTGCTTTTGAATGGTGTTGACGAAGGGCAGCATGCAAATGAGGAAGAAGAGGTGCCAAGGATAGCTCCTTGGGGACACTAGAGGCAATGATACATGAGCAGGAAGAGAAGCCATTCCAACTGATTCCCAGGCTATGAACAGATGGAAAAGAATGGAACAAGATGAGAGAAGTCCCACCCAGCTGGACAATAATGAAGAGTTGTAGGAAGAGATTTGTGTGGTCAACCATGTCAAAGGCAGCAGACAGGTTGAGAAGGAAAGGAAGGGAAAGTTTACCTTTGATACAGGATGCCATTTGTGACTTTGTAAGGAGTGTGGTGATTGACAAATCAGAGAGGACAACTTAAGATAAAACACCACTGAACATCAAGCCATTATCTCCAACACCATCACCGACCTCATTTCCTCCGAATGCCTTCCCCCCACAGCTTCCAACCTCATAGTCTCCCAACCCTTGACAGCCAGCTTCTATCTACTTCCCAAAATCCACAAAAAGGGCTGTCCTGGTAGGCCCATTTTGTCTTCATGCTCCTGCCCCACTGAACTTATTTTCTCTTATCTTAACTCCACCCTCACTCTTCTGGTCCATTCCCTCCCCACCTACATCTGGGATTCCTCTGATGCCCTGCGTCATATTGACAGTTTCCAGTTCGTAGGCCCTAACTGCCTCCTATTCACCATAGATGTGCAATCTCTCTACACCTCCATCCCACACCAGGACGGCCTGAGAGCTCTTTACTTCTTTCTTGAAAAGAGGCCTGAACAATTCCCATCCACCACCACTCTCCTCCACCTGGCTGCACTTGTTCTATTTCTCAACAGTTTCTCCTTTAACTTATCCCACTTTCACCAAATCAAAGGAGTAGCAATGGGTACCTGCATGGGTTCTAACATAGAAACATAGAAACCCTACAGTGCAGAAGGAGGCCATTCGGCCCATCGAGTCTGCACCGACCACAATCCCACCCAGGCCCTACCCCCACATATTTACCCGCTAATCCCTCTAACCTACGCATCTCAGAATTCTAAGGGGCAATTTTTAACCTGGCCAATCAACCTAACCCGCACATCTTTGGACTGTGGGAGGAAACCGGAGCACCCGGAGGAAACCCACGCAGACACGAGGAGAACGTGCAAACTCCACACAGACAGTGACCCGAGCCGGGAATCGAACCTGGGACCCTGGAGCTGTGAAGCAGCAGTGCTAACCACTGTGCTACCGTGCCGCCCTACTGTGCTACCGTGCCACCCTACTGTGCTACCGTGCCGCCCTCTAGCTACGCTTATCTTTTTATGGGGTATGTGGAACATTCCTTGTTCCAGGCCTACCCAGGTCCCCTCCCACAACTCCTTTACCGGTACATCGATGACTGTTTTGGTGCCGCTTCATGCTCTTGTCCAGATCTCTCATAATTCATCAACTTCACTTCCAGTTTCCACTCCTCCATCACCTTTACCTGGTCCATCTTAGTCCCTTCCTTTCCCTTCCTTGACCTTTCTGTCCATTTCCAGCAATAGACCATCTGCCAATATCCATTACAAGCCCACTGACTCCCACAGTTATCTGGACTACAGATCTTCACACCCTACATCCTGTAAGGATTCCATCCCTTTCTCTCAGCTCCTTCGCCTCTGTCACATTTGTTCCAATGATGCCACTTTCCAAAGTGGTGCTTCTAATATGCTTTTTCCTCAACCGTGGATTCCCATCTGCAGTTGTCGACAGGGCCCTCCACAGCGTGCAGTCCATCTCGTGCATCACGACTCTCATCCCCTCCCCTCCATCCCAGAACTAGGATAGAGTCCCCCTTGTTCTCACATTTCACCCCACCAGCTTCCACATGCAAAGCATAATCCTCCCCCATTTTCACCAACTCCAGCATGATGCCACCACCAAACACATCTTTCCTTCACTCCCTCTGGTCAGCATTCCGCAGAGACCGTTCCCTCCGAGATAACCTAGTCCACTCCACCACTATACCCAACACCTCTCCCGTCACTCATGGCACCTTCCCATGCAATTGCAGAAGGTCTAACACCTGCCCCTTTACTTCTTCTATGCTCACCATCCAAGGTCCAAAACACTCATTCCAGGTTAAGCAGCTTCACTGGCACCTCTTTCAATTTGGTGTATTGTATTCGCTGCTCCCAATGTGGTCTCCTCTATATCTGAGAGACTAAGTGTAGACTGGGTGATTGCTTTGCTGAGCATCTTAGGTTTGTGCTCAGTCAGGACCATAACCTTCCGGTTGCTTGCCATTTTAACACACAATCCCGCTCCCATGGCCACATGCCTGCCCTTGGCTTGCTGCAATATTCCAGTGAAGCTCAACGTAAACTGGAGGAACAGCATCTCATCTTCCGGCTAGGCACTTTACAGCCTTCCGGTCTCAACATCGAATTCAACAACTTCAGATGATTAGCTCTACCCCACCTAGACCCCTTTGTTTTCATTTTAGTAACATTTTTTACTGTTCTCTACCTTTAATTTCTTTATTGTCTTTCTTCCCCCTCCCCCCCCCACTCTTTCCCCTGCTTCATCCCCTATTTCTTACCTTTATTCCCTCTTTGCTTCCCCTTCCCCCTTTTCCAAAATTTTTTTTCCCCCCCAACACCCACCCACCCACACACACGCACACACATCATTTGTCACAGCTTACCCTCTGATTTCAGCTTTGCTGCCTTTTGGCCATTCATACCCTTTATTCTCTCTATGGACAGCCATTAGCAGCCTTTTCCCTGGTTTCTGTGGCTATGACTCATCTTTCATTCCCTCACCCTGCAGTATAAATATCTCCCACTTTCTAAGCCTTTTAGCTTTGACAAAAGGTCATCTGGATTCGAAATGTCAGCTCTTTTCTCCCCTTACAGATGCTGCCAGACCTGTTGAGATTTTCCAGCATTTTCTCTTTTGGTTTAGGATAAAATGCTTTGAAAGAAAGGTCAATGACCTAAAACATTGCTTGCTTCTGCACAGAATGCTGAGAAGATGTTTCCTATGGTTCGTGAGTCTAGAACTAGGGACAAGATTTTGCACCCACCGCAGAATAAGGGGTCAGCCATTTAGCACGGAAGTAAAGGGAAATTTCTTCATGCCAAGGGCTGTGGAACTTTGAAGTTCTCTACCCCAGAGAGCTTGGATATATCTTGAGTATGCTCAAGGCAGAGATTGATAGATTTTTAGATACTGAGCTAATTAAGAGATGCGGGGATAACGTGGAAAGATGAAGTTGAGGTAAAAGGTCAAACTTTATGGTATTGAATGTCGAGCAGGCTTGAAAGGCCAACTCCCGCTCCTGTTTCTTATGTTCTTAGTTACTGGTTATTGATTAGTTTCATTATGCAGTGGAAGTGGATCATCTGCCAGTGTTTCCAATCAAAAGGTTAGAAAGATAATAAATTTAAAAGAGCCTGAATTTAAATACGAAACATTTGAGCATTGTTATAGTATAGATGATTCAAAACTTACAAAGAAATTCAAATTATTTTGGCTTACTTTGAAGCAATGAGAAATGATATAAAAAATAGTTCAAGGATTGCTTGATTTCATATGGGCAATATTCAGTTAAGATAAGGAAACTGAGCAACACTCCTAAACTGAATAGTGTTAAGCTATTAAGGTTCACTAATAAGGTCAATATTATAATACAGATACATGGCTTATGTGATAACTTTAAATGTTTCCATGTGGTGCACCAGGGTGGAGTTATAGTATACCCAATATGGAGCTGAAGTTGCATGAGACTCCCTCTTAGAGGTGGTCTTAGACCTCACAACTTCAGTATGTTTGGGAATCAGATCAATGGCCTCGTCATTGAGTTACATAACTGTTCTGCATTGATATGTATAAGAAAAACCAATTTTGACAGTTTCGTTCATGCTGTTTGGATCTATAGGTTGATTTGTTGCAGTTAATTTTCACCCACCTTGTTTTCTTCCACAAAATTCATGGCTTGTTTTGTCTAGACACTTAAGTAAAATAGTGAGCTTCTGTTAACCCTTTCAATTGATACCTGTCAGGCACAGTAAACAAATTCCAATGTACACTTGAGTATGAAGCACAAGCTTACTAACATAGACTCGAGTCATCACACAAGAATAAATCTCTGGTGAATGAGTGGATATCTATTAAAAACATTGGGAACAGGTTGGACGAGTACTTAAGGTTCAACTAAGGTAAGAAATATAAAAATGTTCTGGCATACATCAGCTGGAAAATTAAAGTGGAGATGAGGAAAACATGTTTGGAGAGCTCTAATGACAAATTTGCCCTTAGGCTGGGTAGCAAGCCAAAAAATATACTAGAGATGCTAAGGGATATGGTAAAGGGACATAACGAATATAACAAAAGAGAACCAAAACATTCTTCTAATAGTATATTCACAAGAGGATATTGTGAAAGAATTAAAATGCTAAGCTAACTGAATGGAGTTCAACCTGTTCGTGAACGAGGTGCTAAAATGACCACTTAGTGATTATTGGCTTTCTCTCCAGCTTTGCAACTCAGCTACCTCTCTAACTCCCCTTTCTATCGATCATTTAGCTAGTTCAGAATTTACAGGCATTATTTCTCTTAGGGCTCACTAAATTTAGTTCTGGATGAATTTTTCATGCTATATTTTATCAAAGGAAATTGAGATTTTCTGGATGGGCTGAGAGGTTGAAAATGAGTAAATACTTCTGGATGGGTTAAATATACCCCAAATTTATCAATATGATTTATAAAGCAGTGAAGGCTTTTTGGGGGGAGCCAATAAACATTGAAGAGGTTCTAACAAATTGGAAACAGGCAAGTATAGTTTTTGTGTTCCCAGACAACAATGCAATGATTCAAGAAAGTATCTCACCACTACCTTGAGACCTAGGGAATGGTCAATATATGCTGACATTTCCAGAATTACCCACAACGGGAGGATTTAAACTAGTTTGGCAGGAGGATGGAAACCAAAGCAAAGGTGAATTAACTGAAGGGAAACCAGAGAGTAGGGCCAGTAAGACTCAGAGAAACAGCAGGCAGGGTGTGGTTGCTGATCAAAGAGGGTCTGGTGCACTGAGGTGCATTTGCTTCAATGCGAGAAGTGTAACAGGTAAGGCAGATTAATTTAGAGCTTGGATTAGTACTTGGAACTATGATGTTGTTGCTATTATAGAGACTTGGTTAAGGGAAGGACAGGATTGGCAGCTTAACATTCCAAGATACAGATGTTTCAGGCGGGATAGAGGGGGATGTAAAAGGGGTGGGGAGTTGCACTACTGGTTAAGGAGAATATCTCAGCTGTACTGTAGGAAGACACCTCAGAGGGCTCATACAGCAAGGTAATGTGGGTAGAGCTCAGGAATAGAAAGGGTGCAGTCACAGCACTGGGGGTTTACTATAGGCCCCCAACTGCCAGCGGGAGATAGAGGAACAGATATGTAGACAGAGTTTGTAAGGAGAACCCAGGAGGGCTTCTTGAAACAGTATGTAGATAGTCCAACTAGAGAAGGGGCCATACTGGACCTGGTATTGGGGAATGAGCCCGGCCAGGTGGTCGATGTTTCAGTAGTGGAGCAGTTTGGGAACAGTGACCACAATTCAGTAAGCTTTAAGGTACTGATAGATAAAGAAAAGTGTAGTCCTCAAGTTAAGGTGCTAAACTGAGGTAAGGCTAATTACAACAATATTAGGCGGGAACTGAAGAATGTAGATTGGGGCAGATGTTTAAGGGCAAATCAACATCTGGCATGTGGGAGGCTTTCAAGTGTAAGTTGATAGAATCATAGAAACCCGACAGTACAGAAAGAGGCCATTTGGCCCATCGGGTCTGCACCGACCACAATCCCACCCAGGCCCCAGCCCCATATCCCTACATATCTACCCACTAATCCCTCTAACCTACGCATCTCAGGACACTAAGGGCAATTTTTTTTTAGCATGGCCAATCAACCTAACCCGCACATCTTTGGATTGTGGGAGGAAACCGGAACACCCGGAGGAAACTCACACAGACACGAGGAGAATGTGCAAACTCCACACAGACAGTGACCTAAGCCGGGAATCGAACCCAGGTCCCTGGAGCTGTGAAGCAGCAGTGCTAACCACTGTGCTACCATGCCAGGGATTCAGGACAGGCACATTCCTATAAGGATGAAGGGTAAGCATGGCAAGTTTGGGGAACCTTGGATAACGAGAGATATTGTGAGCCTAGTCAAAGAGAAAAAGGAATTATTTGTCAAGGTTCGGAGGCTGGGGACACACAAAGCAAATGTAGAATACAAGGAAAGTAGAAAGAAACTTAAGCCAGGAGTAAGGAGGGCTAAAAGAGGTCACGAAAAATCATTAGCGAGCAGGATTAAGGAAAATCCCAAAGCTTTTTATACATATATAAAGAGCGAGAGGGTTGGCTTACTCAAGGACAGGGAAGAGAATCTATGCATGGAGCCAAAAGAAATGGGCGAGGTATTAAATGAGTACTTTGTGTCAGTATTCACCAAAGAGAAGGACTTGGTGGATGAAAAATCTGGGAAAAGGTGTGTAGATAGTTTGAGTCATGTTGAGATCAAAAAGGAGGTATTGGGGTTCTTGAGAAACATTAAGGTAGACAAGTCCCTAGGGCCTGATGGGTTATACCCCAAAATACTGAGAGAGTCAAGGGAGGAAATTGCTGGGGCCTTGAGAGAAATCTTTGTATCCTCACTGGCCGCAGCGGAGTTCCCAGAGGATTGGAGAATCGTCAGTGTTGTTCCTTTGTTTAAGAAGGGTAGCAAGAATAATCTAGGTAATTACAGGCCAGTGAGCCTTATGTCAGTGGTAGGGAAATTATTGGAGAGGATTCTTCAAGACAGGATGTACTCCCATTTGGAAATAAGTGGACATATTCATGAGAGGCAACATGGTTTTGTGAAGGGGAGGTCATGTCTCTCTAACGTGATCAAGTTTTTCAAGGAAGTGACGAAGATGATTGATGAGGGTAGGGCAATGGATGTTGTCTACATGGACTTCAGTAAGGCCTTTGACAAGGTCCCTCATGGCAGACTGGTGCAGAAGATGAAGTCGCATGGGATCAGAGGTGAGCTGGCAAGATGGATACAAAACTGGTTCGGTCATAGAAGACAAAGGGTAGCAGTGGAAGGTTGTGTATCTGAATGGAGGACTGTGACAAGTGGCGTTCCTCAGGGATCAGTACTGGGACCTTTGCTGTTTGTAATATATATAAATGATTTGAAGGAAAATGTAACTGGATTGATTAATAAGTTTGCGAACGACACAAAGGTTAGTGGATTTGCGGATAGCAATGAGGACCATCAGAGGATACAGCAGGATATAGATCGGTTGGAGGCTTGGGCTGAGAGATGGCAAATAGAATTTAATCCAGACAAATGTGAGGTAATGCATTTTGGAAGGTCCAATACATATAGGAAATGTACAGTAAATGGCAGAACCCTTAAGATTATTGATAGGCAAGGGATCTGGGTGTACAGGTACACATGTCACTGAAAGTGGCAACGCAGGTGGAGAAGGTAGTCAAGAAGGCATATGGCATGCTTGCCTTCATCAGCCGGGGCATTGAGTTTAAAAATTGGCAAGTCATGTTGCAGCTTTATAGAACCTTAGTTTGGCCGGACTTATAGTATTCAATTCTGGTCGCCACACTACCAGAAGGATGTGGAGGCTTTGGAGAGGGTACAGAAAGGATTTACCAGGATGTTGCCTGGTATGGAGGGCATTAGCTATGAGGAGAGGTTGGAGAAACTTGGTTTGTTCTCACTGGAATGACGGAGGTTGAGGGGCGCTCTGATAGAAGTCTACAAGATTATAACGGGCATGGACAGAGTGGCAGCAAAGATCTTACAAAGAGAGCATTATAGTTTTGCAAGTTTATCAGGAATGATGAAGTTCACTGTCAACAAATGCAAAATAATGCATAGATTGGAAATAAAATAAAAGGCAAATGTGGATGAGATGGAAGCCAGGATAGAAGGTGAAAGAGATTTGATGATGTTAGTTGTAATTTGCTAATGTATGAGGCAGCAATACATGAAAGTGGTAGATTACTGAGTAATGCTAAACAAATAAGTCATTTCATACTCCTCAAAGGTCATGCTAAAGCTGGACAATGCCCTGGTTAGTGTGTATCTCCGGGGCTGTTGATAGACAATGCAAAAATGAGAAATGGAGCTGATCCCCAATATCAGAGGGAAGAAATGTGAGGGACTAGGGCTCAATTAGAATACATAAAGGTAAACTTATAGATATGCAATTTACTTAACAGGATATATAAAATATAGCAGAAACAATATGCTCAGATATATATTAGGGTGAGAGAGCACATGCTGAGGATTGTTAAAGCCAGGTTTGGGACAGAAGCCTTCACAGTTAAATTTACAATTAGAACAGGTTGCCAGCAGAGTTGTTGAGGCCAGACAGTGGGCACATGAATAATTTGATGCTATGTTGGGAAGATCAGGTATTCAGGATGAATAAAATAAGACAGGTCAAACCAATCTCCTGACATAACTGGAACTTGATCAAAATATTTTCAAGAATGATTGAATTTATTTTTGCCAGACCATCATCGTTGTTCCACTTGTTTGGGTAGTCATTAACCATTGTGAGTGACATTTTCAGTAATAAGAAAGATTTGAAGCAGATGCGTGTTTAATAAAATTTAAATATTCTGTCTAAAACAAACTTCAAATTCAATAAGCTATACTAGGAGACTCCTGCAAATGCAATGTCTGGCTCAAGAGCAGATGCCTATTTTTCACCTTGCAGAACCACAAATATGTGGTCCGGAGCCAGAGTCCCATGGCGTGCATGGAATTGCTCTTGGTACAAAGCTATATTCTGAATGTTTGAATTTCATTTTTATACAAGGTGTCCATATCTGTGACTTGATATTGATAATTCTCATAAAGCTGAACTTTGACCAATTCTAAATATGAATATTACATTTAGTGTCATCAAGACTGTTTCTAGATGTTACTGAAATATTGCGACTCTGTCACACAGACTTTTGTATGCTTGGGCTGCAGCTGTCAATTTTGAATAAACTTTGAGTTTGTCATCTTTTCAGGTAGTTGCATACTCACTCAGTTAGTTAGATGGCCAGCATGTGGTTCAGAATAACACCATTCTCTCCAGTTGTGTTTCAAGTGTAGGATCAAATGTTTCTGTTCTGAAGCCTTTAGACTCAAAGGATGGCATCAGTGATCACATGACTGGAAAACCACAGTGCACAGACACTTCCCAAAACTTCCTCTTTTTAAAAAAAACATAAAAACAACAAATAAATCAACCTGCATATCCTGTTATTTGCAGTTGCAGGTTACACACATACATGGTCGACGTTGAAAATCACTATACAGAAAGCTGTTTATTTTAGTCTGTCCCACTTTCATCTGTTCCTGCACAAATGTTGCGCACACAATCTTTAAAGCATCCAGGTCTTCTAATGGTATGAGGGTGTGCTGTTATTAGCTGTTCATCTGGTGTCCACTCATTCCTGGGGCCGTATTGTTTCTCCAGGGAATGTCACTGTGTGACCAGTGTTGCTGCTGACCTATTACCTTTGTTGGGCAATGGTTGACGCTGGGGCTGCTGGTCATTCCGTTCTTTGTGTGGTTAGTGAAATCACATCTTCCTCATCAGCTGTCTGATGTTAAAGAGCAGCTTCTCCAATTGCACTTATAAGTCAGCAGTTACAAAATATATCTGATTGTTCATTTTGATTGTATAATTGAGGTGACCTTTGCATTCTGACCGGCACTCCAACTCACAACTGTGGCAACGATCTAGCAGCTTTATCAAACGGATATTTGGCTTTCTGTTGTTTTATTATGATTTTGTCACTCACTCCTGTTAGAACTGGTTTCAGTAGTTTTTTAGCCATTGGATGAGTAGTTCGAATGCAATGCCACATTCGTCACTGAACTGGGTTGCTTTCCATTCCTTCCATAGATATGTTTCTTCAATCTAAAATCACGTTGTACACTTTTGCGCTGGATCTACTCAATTTCTTGGTGATCCCATTGGCAATTTTCACTGCTGCCTCAGTCTTCACATTTAACTAGGATGGTGCGGAACGATGTGTCATGCTGTATTTCCCAATCATTCACAAAGAGCCCGAATTCTTCACACATGAACCAGAGGATCAGTGTCACTCAACCTAATGTCTGGAATGCTGATACAACTGAAGTGCATTTTCAGGCATTCTACAATCTCACTGATAGTCCATCATTGACATCAGCTGTAGTCTGAATAGTAGTCTGTGACAAAATAATCAGCTCCAGTGAGACTGAAGAGGTTTACTCCATGCTTTGTCCATGGTCTGTCTGGGATGTCTTGAGTAATGAGCAATTCTTTAGCTTGATGTTCATTACAAGCACAGCACTAGCTGATGTGGTCATTGATCTCATTGTTCATGTTTGGCCAGTAGAGCACTTCTCTTGCCATACTCACATTAGACTCAATTTCTTGAAAGCTTGCGTGGATATGCTTCAGCATCACGTTCCTCATTTCCTTAGGGATGATGACGGTAGTTTCTTTTGACAAGATGGTATCATGGGCAATCACATCATCTTTGTATGCCCAACACAGTTTCATAGCAACAGGCTTTGATGTTTTCAGACTTAACTGTCATCACTACTTCCTGCATCACTTGGAAAGTTGCATCTCATTGATCTGAGCAAGATGCTTGTCTGTCAGATTCAATGTCAGTGTTGGGTTGATGACTTTCAGAGCATGTCATGCTGTTGCTTCTCATTGAATCTGGAGGATTTCACACTCTACTAGCATTAGCAACTTTCTTCAAAGGGAGTGCAGCTTTTGACAGCATGTTGGCGATGTACATCTGCCTCCCCTGCTTGTACTTCACTTCCAAATGATACCTCTGCAAAAGAAGCAACAGGCCCAACATGTTCCCTCTAGCGTAATAGGAAGGTGTAACAAACCCAGAGAACCATGGATGACCAGAGACTTTCAGGATACAATGAGAACAAAAAGAGAGGCTCTTAACAAATGTAAGGGGAGTAAGTCTGTGGAGGCATTAGTGGATTACAGCTAGTGCTGGATGGAGCTTAAGATATCAATTAGGAGAACAAAGATGGGATATGAGAAAACTCTGGCTGGTGAAAGTAGGGAAAATCCTAAGATATCCTGTAAGTATATCAATGGGAAGAGGATAACCAGGGAAAGAGTAGGGTCCATTAGGCACCAAGGGGGAAATCTGTGGGTGGAGGCAGAGGACATTGGTAGGGTGTTAAACGAATATTTTACATCTGTCTTCACCCTTGAGAATGAGGAGATAGTTATGGAACTCAGGGGGGTGAGACTGTGAGGCACTGGAGAAAATTTTCATAGGGAGTGACAAGGTATTGCCGGGCTTAAAAGTGGACAAATCTCCAGGTCTGGATGAATTGTATCCCAGGTTGTTGTGGGAGGAAAGTGCAGGGGCTCTGACCCAAATTTTTAATTCCTCCCTGGCCACCGGGGAGATGTGATGTGGAGATGCCGGCGTTGGACTGGGGTAAACACAGTAAGAAGTTTAACAACACCAGGTTAAAGTCCAACAGGTTTATTTGGTAGCAAAAGCCATTTATATAAAAGCTTGTGTGGCTTTTGCTACCAAATAAACCTGTTGGACTTTAACCTGGTGTTGTTAAACTTCTCACCGGGGAGATGCCAGAGGACTGGAGAACAGCTAATTTGGTCCCACAATTTAAGAAAGGTTGTAGAGGCAAGCCAGGGAACTACAGACCAGTGAGTCTCATGTCTGTGGTTGGGAAATTACTGGAAAAGATTATGAAGGAGAGAATCTATCTATATTTGGAGAGGCAATGTTTGATCAGGGATAGTCAGCATGGTTTTGCCAGAGGGAGGTCATGCCTAACAAATTTGATTGAATTTTTTGAGCATGTAACCAAGTGTGTGGATGAGGGTAGTGTGGTTGATGTAGTTTACATGGATTTCAGCAAAGCCTTTGACAAAGTCCCACATGAGAGACTTATTACAAAGGCTAATGCACATGAGATACAGGGTGATCTGATGAGGTGGATTTATAATTGGCTTAGTGTAGGAGACAGAGGGTGGTGACAGACGGCTGCTTTAGTGGCTGGAGGCCAGTGACCAATGGATTGCCACATGGATCCGTGCTGGGTCCGCTATTGTTCGTCATTTATATAAATGACATGGATGACAATGTAGGGGGTAGGATCAGTAAGTTTACCGATGACACAAAGATTGGCCAGGTGGTTAACAGTGAGATTGAGTGTCTTGGGTTAGATATAAACAAGATGGTCAAATGGACGGATAAGTGGCAGGTGGAATTTAACGCTGAAAAGTGAGAGGTTCTGACTTTGGAAGGAGTAATTTGACAAGGAAGCATACTATTAAAGGTCTAACATTGGGAAGTTCCGAAGAACAAAGGGACCTTGGCGTGTTTGTCCATAGATCTCTGAAGGCAGAAAGGCATGTTAATAGGGTGGTGAAAAAGGCATATGACGCACTCGGCTTTATCAATCGGGGTATAGATTACAAAAGCAGAGAGGTCATGATAGAGTTGAATAGAATTTTGGTGAGGCCATAGCAGGAGTACTGTGTGCAATTCTGGTCGCCACATTATAGGAAGGACGTGAACGCACTGGAGGGGGTGCAGAGGAGATCCACCAGGATGCTGCCTGGAAGGAGTATTTAAGTTATTGAAGAGAGATTGGATAGGCTTGGGTTGTTTTCATTGGAGCAGAGAAGACTGAGGAGTGACCTGATTGAGGTGTTCAAGATTATCAGGGGCATGGACAAGGTGATAAGGAGCAGCTGTTCCCCTTAGTTGAAAGGTCAGTTACGAGGGGACACAAGTTAAAAGTGAGGGGTGGGAAGTTTAGGGGGAATTTGAGGATAAACATTTTTACTCAGAGGGTGGTAACGGTCTGGAATGAGCTGCCTGGGAGGGTGGTGGAGGTGAGATGCCTCACATCCTTTAAAAGATATCTGGATGAGTACTTGGCACGCCATAACATTCAAGGCTATGGGCCAAGTGCTGGCAAGTGGGATTAGGTGGGCAGGTCGGGGCCTTTCATGCGTCGGTGCAGACTCGATGGGCTGAAGGGCCTCTTCTGCACTGTAGTATTCTGTGATTCTGTAATCCTTTTCAGACGCTTTGGGGTAGCAAGAAACGATTTGAGAATGCTGCTTTGAAGTGGCTTATGTCTCCCCAGCAGGTACTGATTAACATACAAGTAAAAATAATAGCCAGGCACACACGATCTGTGTGTAGTATCATTCATTTTGTGATAATGCTCTGGATGCAGATGTAACTGGTTATCTTTGCTGCATGAGAGTTGCTCCAGTCCTGTCTCATTGTCATCACACTTCAGGGTAACATTATCATTGACATTGTAGTACCTCAGCACTGGAATTGTCACCATTGGTTGTTTGATGCAAGTGAATGCCGCTTGTTATTCTGCATCTCCACATCATGTTATTCTGTTTCCCAGTGCCACTGAACATACTTTGCAATGTGCTTGTGTAGAAATTCACACTCTGACAACAAATTGGGCAAGAATTTTGCTAGGTAGTTTCACAAATCCAGCAAATCATTGCAATGCCTTTATATCTGTTGGATGCAGCAGCTCTGCTATATCTCTCACTTTATCAGGACCACTGCTATCTAGAAGGACAAGGGCAGCAGACACGTGGGAAGACCACCACTTGGAAGTTTCCTTCCAAACCACTCACCATCCTTTCTTGGAAATATAGCACCATTCCTTCACTGTTGCTGGGTCAAAATCCTGGAACTCCCTCCCTAATAGCACTTTGTGTGTACCTACACCACATGGACTGCAGAGATTCAAGAAGGCAGCTCACTACCACCTTTCAAGGACAATTAGGGACGTGCAATAAATACTGGCTGAGCCAATGACATCCACATCCCATAAATGAATTAATATTGTCACTACATGACCTCTTGTACTTCAGTCATTTTCAGTTGCAGTTTTTTCTTGCTTGACTCCAGTTTTATCCGGCAAGCTCTCTCCAGCCGTCTCACTAAATTCTGACCATGGTCTGCAATGGCTTCTTTCAACATTTCTCCACATCCATAGACTAACAAATCTTCCACGGTCATGTCTACTGGAAGATCATTATCTATCTCGTGTTAGATACTCTTCCGGAACAGTAGAAATACCAAATTGCATGTGAAAACCCTGTACCTCCCAAATGGGGTCCAAACCATAGTCAGGAAACTTCTGCTTTTGTCCATCTTCACTTTCCAGTATCCATCATTCGCATATTGCATAATAAGGACTTTTTTACATGACAAGCTGCAAAAAAATTTCTTCAATGGCTGGCATGGGGTAGTGAGATCTGTTAGAGGGCCATACTTCCTTTTCTTCTGTTTCTATATTGTCCTGTGCTGTTAAGACCTGAGGCCTCTCAGCATAGGGCAAAGCTTCATCAGTTCCCTCATTAATACTCTCCAGCTGATGATTAACAAGCTCAGAGTTTTCTTTATATGTAAGTAGCTTTCTTGAGAGTAAGTTTCTCTTCTCTCAGTAGATGTGCTCTCACGATCGGATCTCTTGTTCATAAGACAGTCGTATCTCTGAGATTGTCCTTTATTTGCACAACCTCTCAAGATTAAGCTAGACGGCTCAGTACAGTCACATGCTAATTGATATTCTCCGTATTGAATTCTGATGTAAAACATAAAGGCCGGAATTTTACTGCCCCACCCGCTACGGAAATCAGAGTGGGTGAGGGGTGGACAATGGAAAGGTCCATTGACCTCAGGTGGGATTTGATGGTTTCGGGATGAGTAGAGGGTACAAAGCAGGTTTTCAAGGCCTCCAAAGTTTCACTAGCTTTTCTGTTCCTCCATGAGGTCTAGGGTGCGATACGGCTTGCAGTATCTCCAGCACTGCTAACAGAGTTGCTGCTCTTATTTGTTCAGATTTCTTGTTTAGCTCTGTAGCAACTTCATAGTTCCGCCATTGAGATCGGAAGAATTTCTAATTCATTCTCAAATCTACCCTTATCCTTACAGGCACAGGTACTCTGGAATATTCAAAGTTAAGGAATCTCTGCAGTGCAGAAGGAACTGACTCACTGAGCAGTCAATGTCCTGTGTGAAGTTGCAGACTGAAATTTTAATTATTCTCTGCTTACAGCGGCTGGCTCTCTTAGTGATCAAAAATCCACCAAATTTCAGCTGCATGCTCCAAGTGATGGATCAAACGGCTTCTGCTCTCAAACCTTCATATACAAATGATGACATCAGAGGTCACATGATTATGACAAGCCATCATGCAGAAAGGCGCTCTGAACAAACTGGGACTTGTCTCCTCACCCTGCCCTGAAGAGTGGAAGACAATAGCAAAGCACATAGACAAAAACTGCCATGAAAATGGCTCAGGTCGAAGCAAACAGTGAGACAAGGAATAGTCCCTGGCAGAATACACATGACATGAGTTGCACACTCCGTACTCATGGAATACAATAGAAATTTTACATCTTAAGGGTTTGAAAATTATAGTACACTCTTAAAATCAAACTCCTACTATATTTTTCTCCACTCTTGTTGTTATGACTTATTGATAAGGATTCAAGTAGCTCTCCATGTCTTTGTTCAAATAGCTCTTTTTGTCCTTGAGCCCAGATAGCAAGTATTGATTGCTTGTTTATCCAATTGCTTGTTTATCCACAGTGGATATGACAGCCACTAGCTCAAAGCCCACATGTGCTCTTTCCAGCATCACGAGGGAAAAACCATAATGCATTTTTCTTCTCTGCTCACCTTGCTACACTAAGCAAATCTTAAAATTGATTCTGCCAGTACCATTTGTGTGTTTTACTTTGGTCAGGAACAAGCTGAGCTTTCGTACAAACCAGCAATTAAATGTTGGTATTTCTAGTTTGTGCAGAATGTCCGTCGGTATCAGGAATCTGTGCAATTCCTGGAAATACTGTTTTCCACCTTCTTCCGTCAGGAAAAAGATACAAAAGTCTGAGATCATGTACCAACCGACTCAAGGGCAGCTTCTTCCCTGCTGCCATCATACTTTTGAATGGATCTACCATATATTAAGCTGATCTTTCTCTACTCCCTAGCTATGACTAACACTACATTCTGCACCGTCTCCTTTCCTTCTTCCCGATGTACTCTATGAACGGTATGCTTTGTCTGTATAGCGCACAAGAAACAATACTTTTCACTGTATACCAATACATTTGACAACAATAAATCAAATCAAATCCGAAAGTCATGATGTGTGCAGTAACTTGCATGCGCAAGGCTACACAGTGCTGGTTCTTTAGAAACATAGAAAACTACAGCACAAAACAGGCCCTTCGGCCCCACAAGTTGTGCCGAACATATCCCTACCTTTTAGGCCTACCTATAACCCTCCATCCTATTAAGTCCCATGTACTCATCCAGGAGTCTCTTAAAAGACCCTATTGAGTTTGCCTCCACCACCACTGACGGCAGCCGATTCCACTCGCCTACCACCCTCTGTGTGAAAAACTTCCCCCTAACATTTCCTCTGTACCTACCCCCCAGCACCTTAAACCTGTGTCCTCTCGTAGCAGCCATTTCCACCCTGGGAAAAAGCCTCTGAGAGTCCACCCGATCTATGCCTCTCAACATCTTATATACCTCTATTAGGTCTCCTCTCATCCGACGTCTCTCCAAGGAGAAAAGACCGAGCTCCCTCAGCCTATCCTCATAAGGCATGCCACTCAATCCAGGCAACATCCTTGTAAATCTCCTCTGCACCCTTTCAATCTTTTCCACATCCTTCCTGTAATGAGGCGACCAGAACTGAGCACAGTACTCCAAGTGGGGTCTGACGAGGGTCTTATATAGCTGCATCATTATCCCCGGACTCCTAAACTCAATCCCTCGATTGATAAAGGCCGGCACACCATACGCCTTCTTAACCACCTCCTCCACCTGCGGGGCCGATTTTAGAGTCCTATGGACCCGGACCTCAAGGTCCTTCTGATCCACAGAAGCCACACCTGCAATTTCTAAGCAAAAACATAAGAACTAGGAGCAGGAGTAGGCCATCTGGCTCCTCGAGCCTGCTCAGCCATTCAATAAGATCATGGCTGATCTTTTCGTGGACTGAGATCCACTTACCCGCCTGCTCACCATAACCCTTAATTCCTTTACTGTTCAAAAATTTATCTATCCTTGCCTTAAAAACATTCAATGAGGTAGCCTCAACTGCTTCACTGGTTAGGGAACTCCACAGATTCACAACCCTTTGTGTGAAGAAGTTCTGTCACCCCGTCCTAAATCTGCTTCCCCTTATTTATTAGTAGGCTTGCCGACTAATTCCAATGTTCCTAACAATTTTCAAATCATCGCCAAATATAAACAGGGCAAGTTTGAAACCTGGAAAACTTTCTTGTATTGCAGAAGATTTTCCTTTGTGAGCATTCTGCTTAATAAATGTTGTCCTTTATTGTTGGAGCATTGAACCTTCACTGGATTATGGATCCACCACTAACAGTGCTGAATGCTGTGTCCATTCTGTGATGAGAGAGGCTACTCCCAAGGAAAAGGAGATAACAACTAACTCTTTCCATCTGCAGATAATCTGTTATCTTCCAGAGCTGCTGTGACTAATTCCAAATTAAATAAATCATTGCAAATTTTATTAGCTGGCCTGCAGCAACTTTGTCACTTTTTTATTTGTTGTTGTGGCAACATTCTCTTCCTTGTAATTTAAACTTTACATGTAATCGCTGATGTTGAGATTCTCAACTCTTAATCCATAATATTTTTCACTGTCAGTTGGTTAGTGCTGGTCAGCAGGCCTGTAAAAGCGAGCAACCTCTCTGTAAGAAGTATGCTATCTGTACCATATCAAAATACCATGCAGTATTGCTGCACAATTCCATATAGCAGCAGCTGATCTTCATTATTATAAGTTAGCATTCCTGCTGTGATTTTAGCTTGTTTTTAACCCTTTGATTGTCAGTTTCTTCTGGAAAATTGGAGGGCACATTTATCCATTACCTTCTAAAGTTATTTTCTTTACATTTACAATATTGGGTACCGTGAAAATGAATTAACAAGCATGATAAAGGTAAGTGCTTCACTGACAACTTGATGAGTAATTATGACTGGGATTCAGGTTCCATATGTTCACTGATGACACCCAGTTCTATTTCACTTCCTCTGTGTTATCAGACTTCTTGTTTGCCATCCGGTCCTGGATGAGTTGAAATATTCTCCAGTTAAACATTGGAAAAACCAAAATGATCATCTTTAGTCTACGCCAGAAACTACATTAATTGCCACTGATTTCATCTGGCCATGTCCCAGATTGAACCGATTGTTTCCTTGCACTTTGAGCTGAACCGAGCTTCCGAGCACAGGATAAAGACCTATGACTTGCACCATTCTATCACCTGTCTCCACCCCTGCCGCTGCTTGTTTCCTGAAGACTTAGCCATTCCAATGTACTTATGACCAGCCTCCCTTCTTCAACCCTCCATAAATTTTGAAAGCATCCAAAACTCTGCTCCCCATATCTTAAGTCCCATTCACCCTCACCCTTGTGCTCACTGACCTTCATTATGTTCCTGTTCCCCAATGCCTCCAATAACAAAATCTCCATGTGTTCAGATCTCTCCTCAATCCTCCCTATTACTGTAATCTCTAGTTAACCTAAGTTTAACTCCGTAGACCATGCTAAACCAACTCTGGCCTCTTCCACTTCCTTTTTCTTATAATCTGTGGCCGTAGCCTGCGCTGGATCAAGCTGAACACTGGAATTCTCTTCTTGAATCCCTGTAGGTCTTTGCCTCTCTGTCCTCCTCCCTTCTTTAAAGCTTACCACTTTAACCAAGCTATTGGTCAGGTCTGAATATCTCATTTTTGCCTGAATGCACGCATGTGAAGCACCTTTGAAAGTTTTACAAATAAATGCAATTTGTTGTTGTACCCATCACACCCGAGCATGAGTTTGCATTTTCACGAGAGGAAAAAAGTTGAGTCAAAAAATGAAATGGTTGATGAAGTAAGGTTGTATGTGGACTCTGGTGCAATTGTGATGTATGTTGTAAAACATGATTCAAGAGCTGCAGTTTGCCACAAAGTGGGCTTACCAGTTCTTGGCTAAGTTAGCAACTGGAGGCATTGAACAGAAAGAAGGTGGTACTTCACAACTGAGACATGAGAATGAACTCAATTCACTGAGAGACACACTTACGATCCTCTTGGGATTAGTTTCAGAGCAATTTTAGCAGAACTCTATAATTAATTACCGATCTGCTTGTGAGGATCACATAGTGAGTGGTGTAAATGGACTTACAGGACTGAAGTTATGATGTGGATATTATTGTCTTGTGTACTCGATATTACGTTCATAGTATTACTCTATTCAAACTACAATTTCAATAGCTTCTTGGTTTTTTTCTTAAATTTGGTGCTGTAGTTTAGGATAATGAGTCTATTCCCATTAAGGTATTAGCCTTTTCTCTCCTCCCAGAAACTTTGCTTCAACTCACATTGAGTTCTTTATAATGTAGAATATCGTCAAATGGAACCTGAATGCAGGTATCAAGAAGGTGTAGTATATCTTGTTATTTTTGGATCTAGTAGCAAAGTGTCAACGCACTGTCAATTCTCCAATCATACAATTTCCCTGACTACAATCACTGACTGGAGTTAATCTTTTTTTGCCTGCGTTGCTTAATAGAAATCCACTGAGATGGACAGAAGAATGATGGTATTTACAAAATCTGAAGTGCTCCCAGTTAGCCTGTTAGAAGCATATGACATATGCTACTATCTATTTGATTGAATCGTCTGACTGTGAGAGTTGTCTGCAGCTTCCTTCAATGCAAACAGTGCCTCATCTGCCTATAAGTGATGCACCCTTCACCCTCTTCAGATGTATATTTGTGTTCATAGCGTGTTTGTATGTTTTGTAGTTTTAGTTTCTAATTTTTTTGTGCGAGATGCTCCAAATCTTCAAACTTATTGACATGATACTTGGTCCATTTTATTTGCAATCAGGCCAGATAATTGCTGAAAATCATTGCCTGTTTATAGATGGCAATTACTTTTTAAAAATTCATTCATGGGACATGGGTATCACTGGCTGGCCAGCATTTATTGCCCATCCCTAATTGCCCTTGAGAAGATGGTGGTGAGCTGCCTTCTTGAATTGCTGCAGTCCATATGCTGTGGGTTGTCCCACAATGCCGTTAGGGAGGGAATTCCAGGATTTTGACCCAGCGACTGCGAAGGAACGGCGATATATTTCCAAGTCAGAATGGTGACTGGCTTGGAAGGGAACTTGCAGGTGGTGGTGTTCCCATGTATCTACCGCCCTTGTCCTAAATGGAAGTGGTCGTGGGTTTGGAAGATGCTAAGAATCTTTGGTGAATTGCTGCAGTGCATCACTGCTGCCACTGAGCGTTGATGGTAGAGAGAGTGGATGCTTGTAGATGTGGCGCCAATCAAGCGGGCTGCTTTGTCCTGGATGGTGTCAAGCTTCTTGAGTGTTGTTGGAGCTTCACCCATCCAGGCAAGTGGGGAGTATTCCATCATATTCCTGACTTGTGCCTTTAGATGGTGGATAGGCTTTTGGGAGTCAGGAGGTGAGTTACTCGCCGCAGTATTCCTAGTCTCTGACCTGCTTTTGTAGCCACTGTGTTTATGTGGCGAGTCCATTTGAGTTTCTGGTCGATGGTGACCCTGGGGCGGCACGGTGGCACAGTGGTTAGCCGCACTGCCTCACAGCGCCAGGAATCCGGGTTCGATTCCCAGCTTGGGTCACTGTCCATGTGGAGTTTACACGTTCTCCCCGTGTCTGCTCCGGTTTCCTCCCACAGTCCAAAGATGTGTGGGTTAGGTAGGTGGGTCGTGCTAAATTGCCCCTTAGTGTCAGGGGGGCTAGCTAAGGTAAATGCATGGGGTTATGGGGATAGGGCCTGGGTGGGATTGGGTGCAGACTCGATAAGCCGAATGGCGGCCTCCTGCATTGTAGGATTCTATGATTCTATGATGTTGACAGTGGGGGATTCAGTGATGGTTACATCTCTGAATGCCTCTTATTGGCCCTTAATCAATATTCTAATTCAGACATGAGGGTAAAGGTTGAAACATTAAAAAAAACTTTCATTCAAATTCTAATGGATATTCATTCATTGAAACACTCTTAAAAGATTTCTATCTGATATAACTTGAATGAAAACTCCTGCTCGTGCTGGTAGTTCATGATGTTGGGTGGGCTTTTCCACTCAACCTGCCATCTGTTTGGCAGGATCCTCTGGCCCTGTTGTTGTCAATGGGGTTTCCCGTTGAACACACCCCTTGCCGCTGGAAAATCGGCAGTGGGGGTGTGCCATCAGCAGAACCTGAAGATCTCACCAGCATGAACAGCTGGAAAGTTTAGGAAATGAGTGTCCTACATTTGTAAAAGTACTAAAGAAGAAAGAAAATTACAGCACAGGAACAGGCCCTTCGGCGCTCCAAGCCTGCACTGACCATGCTGCCCAACTGAACTAAAACCCCCTACCCTTCCAGGGACCATATCCCTCTATTCCCACCTTGTTCATATATTTGTCAAGATGCCCCTTAAAAGTCACTACCGTATCCGCTTCCACTATGTCCCCCGGCAATGAGTTCCAGGCGCCCATCACCGTCAATGTAAAAAATCCGCCTCGTACATCTCCTTTAAACCTTGCCTCTCGCACCTTAAACCTGTGTCCCCTAGTAATTGACTCTTCCACCCTGGGAAAAAGCTTCTGACTATCCATTCTGTCCATGCCTCTCATAATCTTGTAGACTTCTATCAGGTCGCCCCTCAAACTCCGTCATTCCATTGAGAACAAACCAAGTTTCTCCAACCTCTCCTCAGAGTTAATGCCCTCCATACCAGGCAACATCCTGGTAAATCTTTTCTGTACCCTCTCCAAAGCCTCCACATCCTTTTGGTAGTGTGGTGACCAAAATTGAACATTATATTCCAAGTGTGGCCTAACTAAGGTTCTATAAAGCTGCAACATGACTTGCCAATTTTTAAACTCAGTGCCCCGGCCAATGAAGGCAAGCATGCCGTATGTCACCTTGACTACCTTTTCTATCTGCGTTGCCACTTTTAGTGACCTGTGTACCTGTACACCCAGATCCCTTTGCCTATCAATACTCTTAAGGGTTCTGCCATTTACTGTATATTTCCTATCTTTATTAGACCTTCCAAAATGCATTGCCTCACATTTGCCCGGCTTAAACTCCATCTGCCATCTCTCCGCCCAAGTCTCCAACTGATTTATATCCTACTGTATCCTCTGATGGTCCTCATCGCTATCCGCAAATCCACCAACCTCTATGTCGTCCACAAACTTACTAATCAAACCAGTTACATTTTCCTCCAAATCATTTATATATATTACAAACAGCAACGGTCCCAGCACTGATCCCTGAAGAACGCCACTTGTCATAGCCCTCCATTCAGAAATGCACCCTTCCACTGCTACCCTCTGTCTTCTTTGACCGAGCCAGTTTTGTATCCACCTTGCCAGCTCACCTCTGATCCCATGCGACTTCACCTCCTGATCCAGTCTGCCATGAGGGACCTTGTCAAAGGTCTTACTGAAGTCCATGCAGACAACATCCACTGCCCTACCCTCATCAATCATCTTCGTCACTTTCTCGAAAAACACGATCAAGTTAGTGAGACACAACCTCCCCTTCACAAAACCATGTTGCCTCTCACTAATATGTCCACTTATTTCCAAGTGAGAATAAATCCTGTCTCGAAGAATCCTCTCCAATAATTTCCCTACCACTGATGTAAGGCTCACCCGGCCTGTAATTACCTAGATTATTCTTGCTACCCTTCTTAAACAAAAGAACAACATTGGCTATTCTCCAATCCTCTGGGACCTCCCCTGTCGGCAGTGAGGATACAAAGATTTCTCTCAAGGTCCCAGCAATTTCCTGCCTTGCCTCTCTCAGTATTCTGGGGTATATCCCATCAGGCCCTGGGGACCTGTCCATCTTCATGTTTCTCAAGAACCCCGTTCCAGAACTGTTGCAGAACATGCAGTTATGATTCATTACTATGGTTAAGAAATGCAGTATTTAGACTCTGCATCTGGCCCATGTTGCATTTGCTGCAGGAGTGTGTGATGCTCACCGTGGCTGGGAATGGGGACAGAAGACATGAGAGACAGATAAGTAAAGAAATCCTTACTCAAACAGCATGAATTGCAAGCTTGTCTGTATTTGCTCTCCTAATATTCTGGTATTCTTTTCACTCCTATAGATGTAGAAGGTAGCAGGGATCTACCACTTACCCAGCCACCTCAGGCCCACCCCTCTATTGCCAGTGGGAGCTGCCCAAGCACGCCTGAACTTCGCCGACGTCAGGAGGAAGCTATGAAAAGATTGGCCACACAGGTATAGCTGACAGATAAAGTGAGATGGGAATTGAATGCTGACTCACTAATGTTGGAGGTTTATTTTTCATATTGGCCGTGAAACTGTTCCTGCTCAGGTTTCGAATAATAATTTAACAGCTGTTAAATGCCATCAGCTGGATGTGCCTAGAGTGAAAATGGTTCTAATCGATAAAACTTGGCTCATAATCGATCATTTAAAGAAGATAAATTCAAGTTACAAAATATTCTTTTTGCTCTATTATAGACAACTTTATATTTTACATGACATAATAAAACCTTGTATCGACTCGAGCAAAATGCCCATTAGAGGTCACATAAATCCGTTTGCTATCTTACACTCATGTCTTGTTTTATCTTGCATGCAAAATAACACGTACATAGATATAAAAACTACAGCTTAATTTTTCAATCTGGAAAGGACTTGCTATATTTCGATATATTTTTCCTTCTTGTTTTAACCCCTCAGTTACGCTAATACTATACATGCAATTCATTTGATGGAGTTTGTTTCTCTTTTTAAAAAAGCTCTCAGCTCACAGCATCCATATTTGTTTAAAATTGCATTTATTCTGCAAATGTTTATGCGAATACAATTTGTTCGATTTATACGATGACCTCTATAAATTATGTAACAAGAATTTTCCATCCACGTAGTGACTTCTTGCCCCGTTGTTTTGAGCTCTACTATAATAAAATTGCAGTCAGTACTTTGTACAAATTGTAATCCCACACCAGTTAGAGGGGTTTAAGTACACAAAAAGTAATTTAGCATTATTTTCTGAATTATATTTGCTTTGTTATTCAGTATACTTCTATAAGGTATAGACTAGTAAGCATGATTGTTTCTGCCTGAATTGAGCAGCGAGTGTCTTATGATGTTGTAACTGGCAATTTTCAAATTGACGTTAAGGTTATTGTTTTTGTGTCCAATATAGATGACTACCCATTTTAAACATGATTATTTTAAGTGGGTATAAGTGGTGCGGGTGGTATTTGGAAATGGTTATCTCTCATCAGTGAAGATAATGCTTTATGTTTATGATTCTGACGCTGACATCGTCAGAAATCCGGCGCTGGGGAGATGCTAGAGAGCATGCATGCCCAGTGCAGGTCCCGCGCATCGGGCGCTGCTTGAATCTCCCAGCCCCCTGCGCTTAGAAATTAATGCAGCGGGATGGGAGAATCGTCCTCCACATCTTCGTTTTCAGACCAACCATGTTTTCATCCCATCCTCATTTCATCTGTCCTTTTCTTCAACCTTCCTACTCTCTGAGATATTTAGGTTCCTAGAATACCATCTTGTTGAGCATCAACAATTTTAATTGTTCCAGCCATGCCTTTCAGCTAAGCTTGGGAGTTCCCATCCTAGAACTACAGCATATTTGATGGACATCTGGTCCATTGTGTCCGTGCCCAGTCTCTAGAAGAGCAATTCACCAAATTCCAGTCTTTTGCCTTTACCCCTTAGCCCTATAAATGTTTCCTCATTAGATAATGATCCAGTTCACTTTTGAAAGCCATGATTCAATCTGTCTCCACCACCCTCTCAGACAGTGCATTCCAGATCCTAAATAATCTGCCATGTAAAAAGTTTCCAATGTCGCCATTGCTTCTTTTTCCAAACACTTTAAATCATTGTCTTCTGGTTCTCAATCCTCCCACCATTGGGATCATCATGGAATCATAGAATCCTACAGTGCAGAAGGAGGTCATTTGGCCCATCGAGTCTGCACTGACCACAATCCCACCTAGGCCCTATCCCCATAACCCCATGCACTTACCCTAGCTAATCCCCCTAATACTAAAGGGCAATGACCAATCCACCTAACCCGCACATCTTTGGACTCAAGATGTCTCAAGACTTTGAAGATCTCTGTCATATCCCTTCTCAATCTTCCCTTCTCCAAAAAGAACAGTCCCATCTTCTCCAATCTATCTCTGTATCTGAAGTTCTTCATCGCTGGAATCATTCTTGTGAACTTTTTCTGCGCACATTGTAAAATGTGTGGTGTCCAGAAGTGGATGCAATATTCCAGTTGAAGTCGAACTAAAGTTTCATACAGGTTATTTTTGCACTCTCTACCCCTATTGGTAAAGCCCAGGCTCATGTATGCTGTTACAACCAGGAGAACACTGCTATAAATTTTCCTTAATTCTGAAAATTGACCTCTGTGTTTCCTGTCACTCAGCAAATTTCATATCTGTATTGTTACTGTCCCTTATATTCCATGATTCCAACTTTGCTCATTGTGTGGCACTTTATGAAATGCCTCTTCAAAGTCCATATACACCACATCAGCTGTGTTATCCTCATCAAAAATTCAAGTAGGTTAGTTAAACATGATTTTCCTCCAACAAATCTAACTTTCCTTAATTACCCCACATTTGCCCATGTAACTTTTAATTTTAGTCCTCGTTGTTTAAAAAAAATACCATTTTCAATTCAGAAGTCCTCTGACACCACCTGTATCTAAGATAGATTGAAAATTATGGCCAGTTCCTTTGCAATTTCAATCCTCCCTCATTATTCTTGGCCACATCTCAACTGGTCCTGGTGATCTATCAAATTTAAATACAGCCAGGTTATCTAATACCTCCCCCTTAGACTTTAAGCCCACCCACTTCCTCAACTACTTCCACTTTTATCATGACATGGGTGCCATCCTCTTCCATGGTAAAGAAGTTGCAAAGTACTCATTTAGCAGCACCTCAACATGTCTCCATGCATAAATCCCTTTTGTGTCCTCCTCCTTTTACTTAGTTATGCGGCTATAGAATATTTTTGAATGCCCTTTAATGTTAGCTCTTTTCATACTTTCCTTTCGCTTCTCTTATTTGATTTTTTTTTCAATTCCCCTCTTTTACAATGAGTGTGCCTATCAATTATATTACCTATCTGACATATATAATCATAGAAATCATAGAAACCCTACAGTGCAGAAGGAGGCCATTCGGCCCATCGAGTCTGCACCGACCACAATCCCACCCAGGACCTACCCCCACATATTTTACCCGCTAATCCCTCGAACCTACACATCCCAGGACTCTAAGGGGCAATTTTTTTAACCTGGCCAATCAACCTAACCCGCACATCTTTGGACTGTGGGAGGAAACCCACGCAGACACAAGGAGAATGTGCAAACTCCACACAGACAGTGACCCGATAATATGCACCCTTTTTCTGCATTACTTTGCTGGATGAAAAAAGAGATAGTAAATTGGATTTGTTTGCCCTACCTTTTCCCCCTCCTGGATTGTACCCAAACTCTTTCCTCTTTAAAGGCAGTGTTCAGTCTTATCTGATAATTTTGATTCCAGTTCATCTGCCAGATATTTTCTCACCCCATTGAGGTTGGCTTTAATTATACTCGCTCTGGATTGCTCCAGCTCCTTGTCCAACTGAAAACTCATGACACAATGATCACTGTCCCTTGAGCGTTGCCCCACTGACGCATGATCCACTTGGCCCATCTTATTTCCAAAACCCAGGTCCACCTTTCTCCGTGAACGGGAAACATGTGAAAATTCTCCTGAAAACGCCCTCGGAATCTTTTCCCTTCTCTGCCCTTTACATTACTCACTTCTACTATCTCAGAATAATTGAAGCCCCCCATTATGACTGCTCTTTAATTTTTGCACTTCACTGTAATTTTATTGCACATTTGTTCCACTACAATCTTCCCATGAGTTAATAATCTATAGAATACATTGGCCAATCTCATGGTACCTTTATTGATAATTATCAGGCGGATGGTGGTTAGCACTGCTGCCTCACAGCACCACGGACCCAGGTTCGATTCCTGGCCTGGGTCACTGTCTGTGTGGCGTTTGCACGTTCTCCCTGTGTCTGTGTGGGTTTCCTCCGGATGCTCCGGTTTCCCCTCTCAGTCTAAAAGATATGCAGGTTAGGTGAATTAACAGTGCTAAATTCTCCCTCAGTGTACCTGAACAGACGCCAGAATGTAGCGAATGGGGGATTTTCACAGTAACTTCATTGCAGTGTGAATGTAAGCCTACTTGTGACTAATAAATAAACTTTACTTTATCCCATAGACAAGTAGATTTTCCAGGAACATTTTAGGACGTCATCTCTTTCCTAATGTTCTTCTTAAATAATATTGCCAATCTTCCTTCTTTTTGTCCTTCCCTATCAACACCTTGAATTCAGGGATATTTTGTACCCAGGTGTGTGCTCTTTTGCATCTCTTCAAGACACACGATAAACCTACCTCTCTAACCAAGCTTTTTGTTATCTGCCCTAATGTCTCAGGTGGCTCAGTATCAAATGTGCTTTTTCCAACTCTTGTGATTTTCCTTGGGACATCTTATTATGTTAAAGGCAATACACATTGCTGCCAGCAATGCCATGGACCACATTTGTACCTTACATTAAAAAAAACTCAATAGAACTTTTACTCTTTGAGTTTGGTAAAATTTCACTGTTATGGTCTAATTTAAAAATAGGGAACAGAATAAACGTTACTTCATTTAATAGCTTCCATGAAATGCTTGAAGACATTGTTATTTCAAATATTAATCAACCCATAATGTCAGGACAGCATCTAATTGGGCCTGTACTCGTTGGAGTTTAGAAAGCTGAGGGGAGATCTTATAGAGACATATAAGATAATGAAGGGGCTAGACAGGGTAGAGGCAGAGAGATTCTTTCCACTTAGAAAGGAAACCAGAACAAGAGGACACAGCCTCAAAATAAGGGGGAGTCAGTTTAGGACAGAGTTGAGGAGGAACTTCTTCTCTCTGAGGGTAGTGAATCTCTGGAATTCTCTGCCCATTGAAGCAGTGGAGGCTACCTCGTTAAATATGTTTAAGTCACAGGTAGATAGATTTCTGATCAATAAGGGAATTAAGGGTTATTGGGAGCGGGCGGGTAAGTGGAACTAAACCACTATCAGATCAGCCATGATCTTATTGAATGGCGGGGCAGGCTTGAGGTGCTAGATGGCCTACTCCTGCTCCTATTTCTTATGTTCTTAATTACCTGAAGTACAGTGCAGGTAGTTTAATTGTGAAAAACCATTTTAATAAGGAGCAGTGAAGTTAAACTAAATCTAAATTGGCCTTCAAGCACAATATTTTTTCTCTGCATTATTAAACATCAGTGATTTGTGACCTGACAGCAAGTGGCATCCATATCCTTTGTAAAGCATCTTACTGAGGTTATTTGCTTTGTGTCCTGCCCGGCAGAAAAGAACGAGGTAACCCTAGGCCTATTAGTCAGGTTAAGAAAATAAAAAATATTTTGGGAATAATAGCAATAAGGATAGAAACCAAAGGATATGCATCAACTTCCACAATCCACAAATAGATGCTAATGTCTGCCATCAAAATAACTTGTTTTTTTGCACCTTGGAAAACATCCCAAGGTACGTGGTAGGGGAGAAACAGGTTATGCACATTCATAAAAGAGTTAGGAGAGTTGACTTAAAGCATGGTCAAAGATGTCTGAGACATAGAACTTAGAAAGAAAGAAGCAAGGATATAGGAGGGTATTCCAAAGAATGAGGTGAGAGAACTGAGGGCTATTGCTATTAATGACAAAGGAAATGAAAAGTGAGGTGATATACAAGAAGCCCATGTTTAAGAACCAAAGTGAAATCGAATGGGGTCAGACCTTGAGGCATTTATAAAGTAAAAACTGTTCTGAGGTATGGAGAGACAGTGGGAGTTTGCAATGTTCATAGAATCATACAAGGATTACAGCACAGAAAGAGGCCATTTGGCCTGTCAAGTCTGTGCCAGGTCTTTGCAAGCGCAGTTTAGCTAGTCCCACTTTTCCATCCTTCCCTGTAGCTGTGCAAATCTTTTCCCTCAAGTACTTATCCAATTTCCTTTTGAAAGCCACAACTGAATCTGCTTCCACCACTTTAGGCGGTGCATTCTAACCGCTCACTGCCTAAAAAGGTTTTCCTCATGTTACTTTTGGATCTTTTGCCAATCACTTTAAATCTGTGTCCTTTAGTTCTTGACCCTTCTGCCAGTGAGAACAATTTCTCTCTTATCTATTCTGGCTTAACACCTCATTATTTTGAACACAAAATCTCCTCTCAACTTTCTCTGACAACTTCAGGTTCTCCAATCCATCCTTATCACTGAAGTCTCTCATATCTGTTACCATTTTCTCATCGGTCTTTTCTGTTGGCCCTCAAAAGCTTCACATTTTAGAAAGGACAGTACGCATTACACCATCATACTTTATTGATGTCATCAGATCGCATTCATCTGCCACTTCTTTTCCCAATAACTGTAATTTTTATTATCCAAAATTATAGTTTAAACAAAATAAAAAGCACATAGTTCACAATTATATCCCTAAGTCGTAGCTTGTGTGTCTTTTAATAAGTTAATAATAAAGGTCTCAGCTTCTTCCACCAGCCTAGACATGAGGATTTTGTTATTTGAAAATGGATTCGGTATCTGAACATGTGCAATGTGCACAATTTCTCAGTAATGTTTAGTTAGCTCAATGATAGAAGCCTTCTCTCTCTAACAAAATATATTTAAGCTGTTGTTCAAAATCACTTTTAAAAACAAAAGTTAGGGGTCAAATTCCAGAGACTTTATTCAAGTAAAATTTAGTTTTTGAATATTTTTAAAGCTGTGCAAAGGGTGAAATGGGAGTGAGTTTAAAGGATAAATAGCAAAGGCTCTTAAATATTGTCACTTTTGTTTGAAGATTAGAAAATATAAGCATTTAAATTCTAACAATAGAGTATTTGAAAACAGTGTAAATAAAGAGAAACTGTTTCCAATGGCTGTGCCAACTATTTAAGTTGTTTGGCAAAGGATTCAAAGGTGACAAAGTAAAATTGTTTTTGCATAGTTAGAATTTGGAATGCATTGCCTGACAGGGTGGTGAATACAGATTCAAAAACAGCTTTCAAGAGATAAACATATATATAATTGAAGGAGAAACAAATGCAGAGACATGGGGAAAGAACTGCAAGTTTGACTAACTGGTTGATCTTTGAAAGAACCGTCATAGATTTAATGGACTGCATGGCTGACTTCTGTGTTGTACTAATCTATTTTTGCTGAGTGCTAACAATTAGAGAGTGAGAATTAGTCTCTCTGTCTGTTGGTTTTTGTCTTTTCCTCGCTTTCTCTCTCTCTCTCCTATCTGTGGCACACCCAATGTCCTCACATCCCTTCACAACTTAGACATGAAATGCATCAATGAAACATCTTATTCCACTCTTCAGGATGCTCTGAAAACAACACCCCCTCCACCCCCAACTATTATGGTTGATTAAAACTTGTCTTATGAATCAGCAGTCTTCATTCAATAATGTTTATAAACTTGCTTTAGTTGCTAATTATTTGTGATTCCGTTTGTATTGCGACAAATACAAATAGCTTTTCTATTGCTGAAGTTATAAAAACTGCATTTTTAATAAATCTCCCACAATTTTGAGCAGTAGGGCAATTCTCTAAATTATTAAAATCCCTTTTGAAACACATACACAATTTATACTTAAGGTTCTGAAGTAACTGCTCTTATTTACTGATATTTCATTTCCCTCATGCTGTGATGATTGATAATTCCTTCCCATGGTGTGATTACCACTTGCTATTAAAACAAAGAAGGCATCCGAAAAGTGGGGAGATACATGCAATGAAGAATGATGTTGCTAATTGTGATACCTTTGCAGGAGAGAAAGACTGGGTGCACATGGAATTCTAGTACCAATTTAAACTGGTTTAATCTGGTTTGATCTATACACACACACACACACACAACAGGCCACAAGAGTGTGCTATAAAAATAATTGTAATTTTTTTGTAAGCTACATTTTATTTTTGAAACTGTTCCTCACCCACAGAATGACCGGCTTTATTTAGACCATTTTCTGTGTCAATGTTACAATGAACAGCTCCAGGGTCCCGGGTTCGATTCCCGGCTCGGGTCACTGTCTGTGTGGAGTTTGCACATTCTCCTCGTGTCTGCGTGGGTTTCCTCCGGGTGCTCCGGTTTCCTCCCACAGTCCAAAGATGTGCGGGTTAGGTTGATTGGCCAGGTTAAAAAATTGCCCCTTAGGGTCCTGGGATGTGTAGGTTAGAGGGATTAGCGGGTAAAATATGTGGGGATAGGGCCTGGGTGGGATTGTGGTCGGTGCAGACTCGATGGGCCGAATGGCCTCCTTCTGCACTGTAGGGTTTCTATGATTTCTATGAATAAGCGGAAGAAACCCTGTTGCATCAATGAAACCCCTGTTTCTCCAGGCCATTTTTGAAGTTACGTTCTCTGCCTCCTGCAAACATATATTTTAATGAAACACAAGTTATTTATAGAACAGCGTATGTGCTACACATTGTATTGTTGACTGATAAAATGTAAATTTGCACCTCTGGTCTCACATTGTGTTCTTGATCTACAATAAAATAAAATTGGCTCATGACAGTCTCTTAGCCACCACCTGCTGGTATGTTAGAGAGTAGTACCAACAGAGTCCTATCTGCTCTCTTCGTCCGCTAGAATATGAAATAAATCAACACAAACTGCCGTCTTTATGGTTCATTGTCTAAAATAAAATAACTTCAAATATTCAGAAAATTATTTTTAATGTTGCTTTTAGTACAGACTGAGGAAGTCGTGTTTCTATTCTGAATGAAAGAGAGCTCTAACGGAGCTGAATTCTTCAATTTAAAATTCAAGGGCCAAATCCTGTTCCCAAAAGTAACAAACAAGCTGAATTGCAACAAATGCTCGGAGGAAACCTACATAGCCTCATTCTTACAGCACCTCCTTATCAATTCAAACTCCCATCAGCTGTTCTGACATTATGCCTGGACCAATTTTATGCTTGTTGCTCTGTACAGATTAATATTTTATTTCTATCCCTGAAATACAGACAAAGCTGAAAATCAAGGTTGACCTTAGATTAGTCATTGTAATGGGGTTTATTCAAAAATATTTTCCAATTGTCAACTGGGTGAATCATTCAGTATTGACTCGAGCGAGACAGCAACAGCACAGTAATAAGATACTATTGTTAAGAGTTTGATTTTGATCATCACTCACATGTTTGGATCAATAAAGCATTTATTTGTATTCAAAATGTAATTTTCTAATAATATTTGAGTCTCTTTGAAGTCATTCAGAAAAATCTTCCCAGTTTGGGAAAAATAAAATGGGGAACAAATGGGAGACATTCTTGTATCATTTAGCAGTAGCCAGCTGTCATTTGTTTCTTTAAGATGTTTAGTAGACAGATGTGATAATTCTCTTGGAAAATGTTTAGTTGTACAAGCACCTTTCTTCTTTGTCTCAATTCCCATAATGTTCTCCTAACTGATCTTCCATATCAAACTTCATGAGTTGCAATTCTACTAAATCATTGTAGCCCCTGCCTTCACCCCTGTAACATCTCAAAATTCCTCTCGGCTCGAGTAGCTGATAGGTTGTCTTGACAATTTTTTGTTCTCATTTTCACATCTCCTTGCCTTTGCCTCTCTCTATCTTGGCAATTTCCTCTGATTGTTGTGACCTCCTAGACTTTCTATTCCTTTGACACCAGGTCTGTTCGTACCTTTCGGATTTCATCGGGAAAAAATGTTTAACCTTTACATTAATCCTCATTGAGAATTGAGGCACACTGATCTCTCATCTATTGGATCTGGATTTGAATCCAGCACAGAAAGATGCATTACAACCCTTTTCTTTCTTGACAGCTGTTAAGAGGAAAATGAGTTTAAATACTCTCATTCCAGTCACAGTAGATGACATCCACAATACATATTGTCCTTTTTTCTTTCACACCTCAATGCACTTCGATCAATACTGATGCTGAGACCACCAACATGATACCTGATAAGTTGCAATATTTTTAATGTGATGCTTATAACGGAGCCAGAGGTCCATTATAATTGTGTCAGCCTTTACATTGTTGAAAAATTGGCCGTTTTTATCTAATTTTTAGTTAATCAGAGACCAGTTTTAACAATATCAATTATATTTACAATAATATGTGGTGGAACTTTGGCAGCACAGAAACTGAGAAATGATGAAACTTGAAGCAGAATTTCAGAGGAAAAATGAAAAACTAAAGTTTCAGGCCTAATGCAATGGCAAATTCTTTGAAGAGCTGTGATTAGTTCTGTTTATTGTTCTGCAGCTTTTTGTTCAAACTTGAATTTGTCCCAAGAATAAAGTGCGATCAGATCAAGTGTTTGCTTTCCGTTTTGGCTGTATAGGTGGTTTTATAGTCAACTAGGAAACTAAAAAGATATTAAAAAAATTCATTAAACTTCTCTTTCCAGGTGGTAGCCTATCATTACTGCCAGGCAGACAATGCCTACACATGCTTAGTTCCAGAGTTTGTACACAATGTGGCAGCTTTGCTCTGTCGATCTCCCCAACTTGTTGCATATAGAGAGCAGCTCCTTCGGGAACCACATTTACAGAGTATGCTCAGCTTGCGCTCCTGTGTTCAAGATCCCATGGCATCGTTTAGAAGAGGAGTTCTGGAACCACTTGACAACTTGCGCAAAGGTAGGTCAACTTTTGTTGAATGGAGTTAAGTTCTAGAAATTAGGACCAGAATTTTACTCTTTCTGCACAGGCAGGGATGTGTGTGAAATTGAAGGGATGGGATTCTCTCCGGATCCTGCGAGCTCTGACCAATTTTTAGGCTGGCAGTAAGATTTAACCTCCATGAGGGAAGCCCAAAAAAGTGAGGTGCGATGCCATTATCAGATCCCTCCTTCTGAAGTCAGGCATCAGCCCTATCCCCCTGAAGGTTGGTGACCTCTGAATCTCCCATCGGCCTCTGCCCTGAGACCCTGATCTCTTCCCACTTCACCTTGGCCTTCCCAACCCTCCGTGTCCTGGGACACCTTGAACTTGTCCAGGCGTCTGGTGACTGGTTTGGCTCCAACGTCCTCTTGCGTTGTTTCTTCTGTCCACCGCAGCACTGTCACTGCAGGGACTAGAAAGCTGCCACCCAGTCACATTGGCCAGCAGTGCTCGGAGGTGGGCCTTCCTCCTGAGTGAGCAGCTGAAATGCCACCTGCTACTATTTAGTGCTAATTCAAGCGTGAAATGACTGCAGGGTGCTCAGGATGGCAGATATTCTTTGGGTGGTGGGATGTGAGACCCTGCCATCCAAAATATTTGGGCCTAGTTGTTAGTTTCTTTTGACATAGTGCTTTGGAGAACTTTAGGAAAGGTAATACTGAGATTTGTTTTGCAATTCCCAATCTCAGCTGTGTTTCTGTTTGGAGGTATTGTATCTGATACCTTCCTATAAAGGGAAGAGAAAGTTAGACAGAATTACACACTGGAATTCTTTCATGTACTTCCAGGGTGGCTGAGAACACGTTATTGCAGAATCCTACAATGCAGAAGGAGGCCGTTCGGCTTATCAAGTCTGCACCAACTCTCTGACAGAGTATCTTATCTCGTCCCTCTCCCCCACCGTATCCCCGTAACCCCATACATTTGCCATGGCTAATCCATCTCATTTAGAAATCTTGGACCATGAAGGGGCAATTTTTTTTAGCATGGCCAATCCACCCAACCTGCACATCTTTAGACTGTGGGAGAAAACCGGAGCACCCGGAGGAAACTCACGCAGGCACAGGGAGAGCATGCAAACTCCACAGACAGTCACCCAAGGCCAGAATTGATTCTGGGTCCCTGTTGCTGTGAGGCAGCAGTGTTAACCATTGTGCCTGACTTGCTTTGCTCCTGCAATCATAGCAAGTATGTAGCCCAGAAATAAATCGTAAGGGGAAAGATAGGCATAAAAAGAATAACATATAGTACTAAGGGATATATGCAGACAAGGTGAACATAGTGATTAGAATTCTATACTTTCCCTAAGACCAGAGTCTGATTCTAGACTTGTTGGATTCCAAGTTTCTTCATTCTGCTTGAATTGGACTCAAGTAAGATGTGTAATGATTGTGGATCAACTTTGTGGATGTACTTCAATTTATAACTGTTCACAATTTGGAAACCCACAAACGTACTCAGGTGACTGGTCTGAGTAATGGAAATGCCACTCCATCTTCTGGTCTGGAATAACGTTCTAAGGTTGCATATTTAGGCTTAATATTGGGACCAGCAGACACAACTTTAGCCTACAACTAACCCAAGCTCTAATTTAACCAGAAGTTTGTAATGTAAATAACAGCTGCATAAATGAAAAATGCTACCTCCCTTTGTACTAATCTTACAACCTTGACAGTGTGATTCATCCATTAAAAAAACTTGAATGACTTCAATAGCATGATTTCCAATTAAATTCTGCCATTTTTGTCCACTCTCATATCTAAAATAGTTAAGGCATTTTTTACCATTAAATATTGTTACAAATGGTCATAACCTCCAGTGCCTCAAATGGCAAAGCATTTATGAATCTGAGTTTGCTGACAAATTCCTAATAAATAACACACTACTCACTATTTTTAACTGATGTTACTTGCTTAACTTATTATGATTTTCCTTTTCTATTTGTAGGCTCAAATAACATCGGATAGCTGTATAAGTGACAGTTTTTTTCTATTTTCTCTTAAACTAATATTGCCTGTTGCCTACTGTTTAAAGGAACTCTGTCTGAAAGATAAATAGCAAGAGCTTGAGAAGGAGCAGTGATATAATGACAAAGCATATCCTCCAGTATAACTGGTTAACTTTCTTATCTTGAGCATGAGGTTGATAGAAATAATGGAGCAAATGTAGGAGCCCTCAAAGTTTACCATCAATATTCTATAAACGATGTAACTGCCTCCCTCAAACTGTAGCTGTAAAAGAAAACCTCTGTCTCTTGGACTTTGTACAAGCAGTGGACTGCATGAGGGATTCCATATTCTGCAACATCTTTTGAAGTTTTTCCAGTCCACAAGACCTCAGCAAAATTATAATGAGAATCAGCAATGGATTGTAATTACAAAGCAGCTTTAAAAGCATTTCACAGGTGTGAGGAAAGTGGAATGAATAGCAAGTCAAGAAGGGAGAGAGAGCCATGAAGCGCCATGGGTGATGCAAACACTTAAGCCAGATCTTTATGCTGTGCTCCGGAACAATTTATATCCCAGGTGCTCAAATGGAATTCCAGTGATGAAACGTTGTAGGTTGCTTTTTTTTGTCCGCCTACTCCTTTTCACGACTATTATCACCAGGAAATGTGCCCTTCACTGAACAAATATTTAAATGGGAAGTCCATTATTCCTTGCTAAAATAAGATGGGTTGGTGAATGCGTGGTGGTGTGGAGGGCTGTGGGGTTGCCAATTGACATGTTATCAGAAATCCTCCCAAGCTGTGTATCCTCCCAGAGAATACTTATGTAAATTTTACTTACATAAATTTTGCTTACATAAATTTTGCTATCTTTTATTTATTCTATCTGTAAGGAATGTTTTCTCACGGTAATAACATATGCTTTGGGTGTTATTCTATTTTCAAACAGTAAATCCCAGAATGGGGATAAATGTAATATATTTACAATGTAATTATATTGGATTGTAGGCAGATTTAGAACCTGAGCTGATATTCTGTTTCATAGACAGCACGCACTAATCTGTAAAACATCTAATTGATACTGCTTTCCTTGAAGATGTCCAAACAGTGGCAGTTGTTACAGCTAGGAACTCTTGGTGTCAAGTAATCTAAAAACCTCCGTCTCCGATCAGCAGCATTACAGATAGATTTAACCCTCAAACTGAAATGAGAGTCATGATAATTCGATGATCTATCTCTTTCTCAGTCCATTCAACACCTGTCATCAGAGAAATATAATTTGAAAATCCACTAGTTCAATATATTTCCTCAATTTAATGAAAACTAACTTTAATGCATATTTTGCAACAAAAAGTCGTGTTTTTAGTCTTATGACCATTTTGTACATGAAAGGCTAATGTTTTCACTGGTACGGTACTTACCGATTTTGGTTTTTTTCAGAGCGAAAGATTGCAGATGAAGATTATATCCTGTTAATTGATGGTCTGAATGAAGCAGAGTTTCACAAACCAGATTACGGAGACACAATTGTGTCCTTCCTCACTAAAATGATTGGAAAATTCCCAACGTGGCTGAAGTTAATAGTGACAGTTCGAACAACACTTCAGGTATTGGTTACATGACAGGAGGGCTAAAATCTTGGGCAAGGTTATTAAAGATTGTCAAGATAGTTTTTGCTTTCATGAGATGCTAAATGTAGCTAATAAGTTTGGACTTTGATGCCTGTGTCAATTATAGTTAAATACGGGGTTATAGTTTTCAAATTGACATCCGATAAGTGGTGTCCAAACTTTATGCTTTATGTTGGGTGTGTATTTACACAAATTTGTTCTTGGTAGAATTGCATATTGACATTGATCTGGCACTAGACCACATTCTGCTGGTAAAAGCATATAAAGACCAAGACATTTTGTAATGTTAATATTGCACCAATATGATTAGCTTATCCCCTGCATGGTATACTGTACCCTGCTCTGGACCGTCAGTTTGTTTTCCCAACACTGGAAAACAATTTTCTTGTAAACAAGTAAGCCACCTGCTTAAATAGTGAATTTTGCTGTCGCCCAAACCATTTCTTCTAGCTTCTGGCATTGGTTAAAGTTAAGAATTTATATTGGATGGAGGGGAATTCTGACCTCTTCATAAGGAACTTTGCTAATCCAATACCAAAGGCCATTAGATCTTCAGTAAGAGCATCTTAATTTGTTGCAGAGACCCTGGATAGAGAGAGTAAAATTGACCATCTTCCCACTGGAAGTGTAGAAGTGCGGACATGTGGTGAAGGCAGGAGCAATCTCAGCTGTCATACTGTATGGTTGAATAGCCTGCCTTTATTGTCCTGTCTCCCACCTGATAAACAATAAAATGATTGTCTAAAATAAGAAAGGGCTTCTGGTGCCTGTGGAACTGTACAACAGTAAAAAGTCAAACATCTTCGGGGGAGAGGGGAGAAATGAGCAGAAAAAAGCAGGCAAAAATTCATCAGACCACCTATGGAAAGTTGTATTGGGTTTTAATCGGTCTTCATTTAAAAAGACATTAACATATTAGAAGGGTTTAGGAGACAGTGACAAAGATGAAACAGAATGACGATATATATTTAACTATAGTGAAATCCGCAGCTCAAACTGAGAAGATATAAACGGGCTAGTTTGTCCTGCCATCCAGCTGGTGTTCTGTGACCAACCCAGTTTTGTCCTTCTCGTGCTTCCTACATTAAAGATCCCATGCGGTGTAAACAGGCAAAGAAAAATAAGGAGGGAAGGCAATACTTTTTCTTAATTCCTTATTCATTCATGGCATTACCAGCATTTGTTCTCCATCCCTTACTGCTCTTGAAAAGGCTCACTAGACCATTTCAGAGGGCAGTTCAGAGTCAGCCACATTGTGTGGCTCTGAAATCGCATGTCGGTCAGACCAGATAAGGATAACAAATTTCCTTCTCTCAAAGATATTAGTGAACCAGATGAGTTTTAAAAACAATCTAACAGCTTCATGATCACCATTATACTACCTTTTTATTCCAGATTTATTTATTAATTGAATTCAAGTTCC
This sequence comes from Mustelus asterias, assembly GCF_964213995.1. Classification (NCBI taxonomy): domain Eukaryota; kingdom Metazoa; phylum Chordata; class Chondrichthyes; order Carcharhiniformes; family Triakidae; genus Mustelus; species Mustelus asterias. The sequence goes on along the minus strand of NC_135811.1, from coordinate 66,746,743 downwards.
CCAATTGTCATGTGGAATTGGAACTCGTGCCTCCAAATCAGGAGGCATGAGTTCCAATTCCACATGACAATTACTAGTCCAGAAACATTACCATTATGTCACTGCCCCTTAATAAAAACATTCTCAAATCAATCCTGGTAGAGATTTCTCCTTACACAACCAGTTCTTTTGCCCCTTGTTGATAGCTGTGTCTATACAGTGATTTCACAGCAGTTATACGAGATCATACTGGGCTTTTTGCTTGTTGATGAGATGTAGTCTCTTAATTAGATTGGAGCAGTGGACAGCTTGGCACAGAAATGTCAGATAAGCTGCAGAAAATTATTTGCTCAGCAGTATCTCAGCAATATTTTCCCAGTAGCGGATCATAAAATGACAAAATGAAAATTTTGAATCACATCTGCTATAGTAGGTGTGTTGCTGACGACTTGCACGTTTGAATTTATCCAACTATTTATCCATATTCAAGCTTTGACTTGGGTTCACTTCCGAGTTCAGTCATCTTCCTTCATGTTCTTGGACTCTTAGTGAGAAATGTATTGTCTTGCTGACCTTTACTCCATTGTGTATTGATGTCTCTGTCGTGAATTGAGACCATTTACCTATGGTTACTATAAACCTCTAAGTCTTACACTGCTGCTGTGATATAGTTCCCTTAAAATCATTTTATTTTTTCCTAAAGAAAATGTTTTTTTACAGGAAGTGGCCAAACTTCTTCCATTCCACAAAATCTATCTGGACAAACTGGATGTAAATGAGGCAATAGATCAGGACTTACAGGCCTATATCCTTCACCGAATCCACAGCAGTCCTGAAATCCAGAACAACATCTCTCTCAATGGTAAAATGGACAACACAACGTTTGGCAAACTCAGTACTCATCTCAAAGCTTTGAGCCAAGGGTCATATCTCTACCTAAAACTAACCTTTGACTTGATTGAAAAAGGATACTTGGTGCTTAAGAGTTCAAGCTACAAAGTAGTACCTGTTTCCCTCGCAGAGGTCTATCTTTTGCAGTGCAACATGAAGTTCCCTACACAATCTTCATTTGAGCGTGTGCTGCCACTGCTGAATGTGGCTGTGGCATCCTTGCATCCTATGACAGATGATCAGCTTTATCAGGCAATCAATGCAGGAAATATTGATGGCAGCCTTGAATGGGAGGACTTTCAACAGCGGATGGACAATCTTTCCATGTTTCTGATAAAACGGCGGGATATGACACGGATGTTTGTTCACCCATCCTTTCGAGAATGGCTGATATGGAGAGAGGATGGAGAAAAGACAAAGTTCCTCTGCGATCCCAGGTGAGAAATTGTGACTAACATCTCTTTTATGTGAAACTTGGACAGAGGAATGCTGATAATAAAAATCTGTCTCATGTTTTCTTTATAAATTGGATAATATTCAGAAATTTAATAAGCCTTACCCATACTCTGGATCTGTAGTTTTAAAAAAACTCTCAGTGGCACAGTGGTTAGCACTGCTGCCTCACAGCGTCAGGGATCCGGGTTTAATTCTGGCCTTAGGTGACTGTCTGTGTGGAGTTTGCACATTCTGCCCGTGTGCATGAGTTTCCTCCGGATGCTCCGATTTCCTCCCACAGTCCAAAGATGTGTAGGTTAGATGGATTAGCCATGGTAAATGTGTGGTTTACAAGGATAGGGTGGGGGAGAAGGCTTGGGTAAGACACTCTGTCAGAGAATTGATGTGGACTCGATGGGCTGAATGGCTGCCTTCTTTATTGTAATGATTCTATGACCACATTGTGGAAATGTTATATTCTGACTGCCTGAGAAAATCATCTTGGAACATTATAAATATCAAGAATATAATACAGTCATTTGTCCTATTATAATTCATACCAGTACATCATCTTTTACTGCATTTGCTTTTGGATAATCTTGTTTTAGAGTGTTGGATTAATTTTCCAGTGCTTATAGTGTCTGAACTGCATGACAATGTAAATTCAAATTGTCTTCACAGGTTCCACTTCAGTTGTCGCATTGAAGCGCTCAATTTATCTGCTTTTCGAAACTGCAGTTGAATATACATGTACTTGTAAAGAGCTGTCTAATTCTGCCATTTGAATGTATTGAAATACATTTGTGATTATCTTCCACAATCTGTTTATTTTAGATATGCTACAGTAATGGTACATTGCATTCCAGGGGATAACAGAGTCGGATTATTGGTTTCTATTGTTTGTTTTCTTAGCAAGTGTTCCTGCCTGAAGCTACAAGCTCAATTCAGGATGAATTTGCATTTCAAATTTTCAGGGGATTGATGTTCCTTGATGCTCATTTCAATTATCACTGTATATAGTATAAACATATGAACATATATATTGATGTATATGATAATTGGAAAGGTATTGTTTAAATATTGGTTTGTGCCCATGGAGAATTTTACTGTTTTCAACTTGAAGAATGCTGACGGCATACACAAAAAATAGAAGC